>NC_090277.1:25313269-25929038 GCF_040414725.1 Anabrus simplex | reverse complement strand
GAAGTTACGAATCCCTTCTTATTTCTTCCTTTTTCTCTGTCTACCCCCTGTGGGTGGGAGACACAGATGATGAGTACACCCACGGTATCCTCTGCCTGTCGTGAGAGATGACTAAAAGGGGCGACCAAGGGATGATTGTATTAGAACCATGAAACTACTTTTGAATAGTACCATCATGCAGGGAACACCATGGGTAGCGAGTAGTACCACTATATAAGGTAAGAAATAGGTTTGTGATTAGTAGCAGCAGAGAGTGGTCACTGTGGGTTTCCAGTACCCGTGAGTTGTACCCGTGTGAGCAACACCACGGGTCTGGGCATTGTCTGTGTTTGGTACGACTATATGAGCAGCACCATGGGTCTGTATTGCCTGTGCTTAGTACCCACGATGTGAGAAAAACCATGGGAATACAGGCGCCCGTGATTAGTACGCCTAGGTGAGGAACACCGCCGGTTTGCATTGCCGATATGTGGCGCCATTATGTAAGAACACCATAGGTTTGCATCGTCTGTACGACGTCCAATACTTGTGAGTAATACCATCATGTGTGGATCACTGTTAGTCTGCGCTACTTTTGATTAGTACCCCAAGAAGGCAAATACCATGGTTTTTCGTTACTAGCGATAAGTACTATTATGCGTGGTCGTCGACCTGTATTTTGGACCCCTTTAGACAACAAGCATCCTTGATTCAGGATTGTGCTTTAGAAGTGGTCTCTTGGTCAGTAATACTATTTTTATGGTAGTTTTTGGGTGGGACCCACTGATTGTTTTAAATTCATATCCATCCATTCATTCTTCTTGACATTTTTTACTTTGGTCAGTGGATGATTTAAAACTTTTAATTTGCCACTTCATTTCATACCATCAGGGGCCGATAACCTAGATATTAGGTCCCTTAAAACAACAAGCATCATTATCACCGTTTTAATGTGTTATTTTAGTTTCAGTTTTAAATTGTATTCAGACATTTCATCACTGTTGTAGGTGTAGGTTTTACTTAAGACATACCAATATGCATTTTTTTATTGGTGGTTATATGTATGCATGTATTTCCAATTTGATTAAGGCTGAAGATGACCTAATGTAGCAAGGTTGAAACAAGTACCAATTATATGAGGTAAAATATTAATCTAATTATATTGAATACTGTAGGTTGTGGACCTTTCTCTACTCTTTGATAATGATAACAACTTGACAGTGATTTTTTTCCAGAAACCATGACCTGTAATATGATATTGCTAATAGTTTAATATTGTAATAATGTTATATTGGCAGGTGATGGAAAACATGACAGATCATTTTTTACTATTTAATTTAGCACATGAAAAGGATACCATGTGTTGATATACCAGTGGTATTTACAGAGTTGTATATTACAGTGCAGTCATATTATTTTTGAATCTTACGGAAGATTGATATGGTGAAGCTTGAAATGCTGGGAGTTTTGATGTGATGTTTGCTTATGAGATCAGCGAAGAGACTATAGTAGAGTAGGGTATTCCCTTGCAAAGAGGGTTCATTCTTTCATGATGTGGTGAGACATTTGTTTTGTTTTCTTTGGGCTGTCACACACTGGTGAAATAATTATATTTATTCTGTGAAGGGTTGATCTAAAGCAGCCTTGGTTTATAAAGAATTGCATGTGGACATAATTAGGCAGGAAATGTACGGAATGTCTATAGTGTGAGAAGAATTCTGTGAGTTGATACATGTTTCAGTCCATATTTGGTGTAATATTTTTTCAGTAAAACCCTCCATGGCTCAGGCAGCAGCATGCTGGCCTCTCACTGCTGGGTTCTGTGGTACAAATCCTGGTCAATCCGTGTAAGATTTTGAGATTTTTACTGGAAAAGCTCTTCTCTCAGTTCTCTGGCCTATCCTGTAATCTTTTACCCCAATATCATTTCATTTCATCTGTCAGTCATTAATAATTGCTCCAGAGAAGGGCAACAGGCTTTGGCAGCTGGCACAGTTTCTATCCTTGCCACTAGATAGCAGCATCATTCATTTCATTTGTGACCAAGTTGAATGACTGGCAACATGCTATGGATTTTCATTGTTTCAGGAACTTCCTGCATCTTGCCATTGGTATTGTACTATAAGAAATTATGTGTAGATAGCTGGGTGCAGTTTTAGCTTTGCGGTCTGCTCTTTCATTCCCTCAAATTTTCTCTTGCCCTTTGAGCCAGTGAATGTTATTGAGGTTATTTACATGAATGGTTTTCTGATTGCAAGAGCAAGCAGATGCATTCTGGGTCTGAGATGACAGTTAAGGCTGCTTCGGAGTCTACAGGGATAGTGGGAGCGGTCACTTGATGGTTTGTCTTGAATCTAATCTATGGCAATCAAAAGATGGGCGAATAAGCATTGGAAGTGAACAAGCAATTGTCAAATCAACTCATAAAGGCAGAGAGGGAGACAGGGGAACACATGATAGGAGAGTTTATCAATCCCAGTTCTTCTACATCCATGTTTTCTCTGTCCCCGACGAGTTCTCCTTCCCAGCTTCAGCGTGAAGGAGGACATTAACACTCATTCAGGTGCCATCTTGACAGATCTCCAGTCCTAAAGCAGGAAGCAAGATAAATAGGGAGGAAAGATAAGATAAAGATAAAATAGAGGAGGTAAATTTTTAGAAACACAGGACAAACACAAAAGGTGCAATAGTTATTGGAGAGGAACAAATAAGTGTCATGTGGAAACGAACTCTTAATAGGATGAACATAATGACAGTCCAGTTTGGGAAGAGGGTGCAACACAAAGAGGAGATGAAAATTAACACAAAACACAAAAGGATGATGACAATTTCCACACTTTTGTACACTGCCACAGGCTTTCTCCTTGCCAATCCCAATTCTACATCCCTTTCTTTTCACCCCCAACAGGCTGGTTTGTGCCTCTCAGCTTGATCAGGAGGGCAGACATCAGCATTCATCGAGGGGTCACCTTCACAGTTCTTCACTCTTGATGCAGGAAATGTACAATAACAAAGGTACAAAAATACAAGAAAAAGGATGAAACAGAAGATGAATATAAAATATTTGTTAAAAATAAGGAATACAGTGAAACATTTGAGAAGTGATAACTTATTGAACAGGGTCATCCAGAAGTTGTGTGTTTATTTCATTATGTAGTCGTGAATACCAGCTGGTGCGGACTTGTATAGTGCCTGTACTGCATCGTCTACCTCATGTTTCCACCTGTGTAGTTCAAGTTCAGTTACTTGATATTACTTTTCTAGTGATCTGTTTTTGTTCATGCCAGGCTGATTGACTCAGTTTCGATTCTGGCTGAGTCTAGTGGTATTTGAAGGCGTCGGCCTTGTGTCAGTAGTTTACCGCATCTTTTCATATTTTATTTTGATACATTGACCTCCTTTCTCAAAATATCTATCTCTGGCAACTGTCTATGAGCAATACATTTTCTTGGTAATAAAGAAAGAAAACTGGCATAGTTAATTTTCTGTTTCATGGCAAGAAGTTATAATTGATTTATCATATTCTTCCTTCATTTTCTAATTTAACATAGTATCCTCCCTTATGCCAAAGCATTATTTTGCACCACCCTGCACTACAGGCTATGATATTACCTCTCACTTCTTCTGTGTGTGAACAACATATTTAGAGGCAGTATAAGGCAGGACAAGCAAAACAGAGCCCATCAAAACAAGAAATTCATCACATGATAAACATGGAATGTAAGAAAACTAACAAGTACAAGGAACATCATGTAACAGATGTACCCTTTGAAGGCAACCGAAATCCAGAAATACGCAACTCAAGTGATGGTGAAATCGGCCCATTCCCTGGAGAACAAAGAGGGTGTGAACAAGAACGCAAAATGAATTGTAATAAGTTCTGTACCTTTGCCTGAATGGAAGTTTTGAGATCACCTACTGTTAACAATAGATTTATAAATTAAAATAACTTGAATAGTACATTTGAAATGGTAAAACATGACATGATTCATGATAAGTTGATTAGTATGATGAAAATAATAAATTTCCTTCAAATTAAGATAATGATTAGGGATCTCTTGATAAAATATAGTTAAAGATAGTTGGATTTTAACATAATTCACAACTCACGGTTAAAATCTGATGAATATTAAAATGGAGAATTCTTTATAAGCTCCCAAGTCACTGAAACCAAGAATAAGGAACAAATAAATAAAAATGTTATTTAGTAGAAAAATGTTTATAATTGAACGATATCACGAAAAGTAGCTTACAAAATCTAAATCCTGGAAAAAACTTACAACATTTCCCACAACTAAGGAAATAAGCCATCACAGACATATTAACAATCTATTTCCAGTAAATAAAAGGCAATCTTCACACATAAACTCAAAAAGATAGTATACAATAACAGTCTGAAGACAGATACATATTAAACACAGCCCCCAAAGAAAAGAAGGGCAGACAAGATAAGGAGAAACATAAGCAGAATGGAAGAAAATCATAAGAATATAGTGTCATTAGAGATTCAGAATGACTGAAAACATTACATGGAATTTACTAAATTAATATATAATTTAATTACTTAAGCTGGCACAGGGAATGAGGTCACTAGGGACAGAAGTGGGCACACGGTAAGAACTTCCCTCACACACAAAATAAATTGAATGTAAACTTTATAGTACAGTTCCAGATCTAATTGGTTAATTGAAGCTTTCTGTATTTATTTTCGTAAGAATGATTGCAGTTTTAAACTATTTTAATTACAAATGTAGGGATTTCTACATTGTTTAATCGGTATCACGAACATCTCTTTTACGCATGTGCCAATTAGAGATTGGTATAATGCACAATTAGCTTTGTAGTGTCTGCAGGGAAAAATAAAGGCCATGCTTCCTTTGTGGAATTTTCATTTTGTGCTTTCCATCTGGCACTTGGTAGTTGTCTCATAAGTTTCCTCTGCATAGTACTGTTGTAATTTTTCTTACTTTGGACAGACTGGAAGGAGCTTAAATATAAGATACTCAGAACAGATTAATGTCCTTAAATACAATAGATATTTGGCTGTGGGACAGCATATGCATGCCTATAATCACAAATTCACAGACTAAAAACAAGATATGGAAATTCTCAAAGTCATGAACGAAAGACCCCTCCTTAACATTACAGAAAGCTGCTTCATACACATAGATCAATATTTTAACCCAAATTATAACCTTAATGATATTTCTGAAAAGACAAATATCTTGTTCGACCTTCTAATTCCTATTTTTGGAAACATCAAACCTAAAATTCATAATTCAAGTTATTCTATTCACAGCACCTTCTTTCAGCAGCCAACTGTTTTCCCACATCCTTCGACCCTGCCTTAAACCCCTTCTCTCCCTTCCTTTCCCAGCTCTCTCCTTTCCCCTTTGCCCACTCTTTACTTTTCTGTATCCCTTTGAATCTCATGATCCTATTTCAGCTCCTCCCCATTAGTGAGGCACACAGTAGGCCACATACCACATGCTGTAATGTAAGGTAAGTCTTATATAATTTATGCCATTTGATTTTCACTCTGTTTCCTTTTAGTTCATTAATTTTGACTATCATTTATTTAGGTCAACTTCATGGACACCACACTGAGTTGCAAATTTCCACCAACTGCATTCTATGAACTACCAGCTATTAATCATATCTTTGTGTGCCATTCTTTACAATTTCCATTAGCACTTTTCAAGATATTTTAACAAGAAGCGCTGACATTTTAATGTGATGCTATGCACCCAAGTAATTTAGAGTCTTATTTTAATTTCATATTTTACGTGTTTTGCACATAGTTCATCCTTTTATTACCTTTTAATGTCATTTGTGTTTGTGAATTTGTTTTAGTCATTAGATGTGTTTGTACTGTTTTATATTATGGCTGATGACGGCCAGCCAAGGCCGAAACTAGATCCAAACAAGGATCAAATATAATATAAACATTGCATAATATAGCATTTGAAGGGTGTACCATTAAAACATATATTTAGTTATTATTGTAATATTATGTGTCGTGTGTCTGCAGTATACTTCCCATGTAGTTCATTCATCTTTCCCTGTGTAGAGGGTCTGTTTTATACCGCCTGGTCAGAGTGTGTAACAACAGGTTCAGTTTCAATTCCAGAAAACTTTGTTTAATTTGTTCAACATTATAACAGCAAATGTCAGTTACATAATCTGTATCTTCACCTGCTTCTTCCTTCCTGTTCATCTAATTTTCCAATTGATCTATCCATTGTAACAATGTCTGTGCATTCTCGACAACCATACTTCAATATTTTCAAATGTAGTAAATATATTTACATTATTCAACAATTCCCGAAATACTAATGTAACAAACTGCAAGGTGAGGGAAAATCTGACTGAACTGCAAGGATGAAAACAACGCACAACAAACCTTCACCAACATGCAACAGTTGCAGAGTGATGAAGAAGATAAGAAACTTGTAATACCTAGTAGGAGAGTTACGGGTGCAAACTAATAGTGCAGTGCGACAAAATCAAGAATTTAGGGATTCCCTCACTATTCCCTGGTGTCAGGTTAATAAAAGATTGCCTTGATAATAATACAAGTTACCCATTAAACATAAAATAAATAAAGGAAGGAAACAGTGATATTAATGACAAAAAATGGAAACAAGTCGCTCGAAAAAATTGCATGTGGCGCACAATTACACGTGTGGTTTCATAATCCCAAGCATTCCTTGAAGAAATATTACAAACTGGCTAACGTACCCATGCTTCACTACAGTATTCTATATTTTATATGGATTTCTATGCAAATTACTGTACACACAATGAGTAAGGTTATATTAAATTGTTTGTCCCATAGCGCTATGTGAGAAACAAAATGCGGAGGACCCTATACATTGTTTCCAATGTAAGGTGGGCTTTGCGGAGTTTTGTTGATAATAACAGGCCCCGTTTCCTACCACCATTCAGAATAGAGTTCAGGGGTTTGTACCATAATGGTTAACTTACTTGCCAGTTGCCATTAACAATAGAAATGGGGAGTTTTCAATATAAAGACAGGCCCCTTTTCCTAATGCCAGTCACATTCGAATTGGAGAGAATTTAAAATGTCGGGAATAGAACCAGCTTATGGGTGGTTAGGCCATGTGCATTTGGAGAGCTTCACCCAGACGTGTCACTTGGGCTCATCAGTTGGATTGGCATGCCCCTCCAAGACTGCTTAGCACTGGTAGACCAACTGCATGGTCCTGCAGTATTAGTAAATAGGGATTGCTGACCTGCTAAAAGAGAAGAGAATTCTCCGTTTAAAAAAATATGTACTGTTAACAGTCAGTCTCAGCCAGTGCATTTGGGATGTTTGAAATAAAAGCCTTGTACCTGTGATTTGATTTTCATGGAAAACTAGAGGCTATGTGACTGTGATAAAAATATTGAAAATAATAGAGAGCTACAGGGCTGCCTACCACTTCAATGGTAAAGAAACTATGACGCTCATGATGATAATATAAATATATCTTTCTAGTACCTTTTTTCAGTAAAATGTCAGTGGGAGTAATTTTTGGCTCATTTTCATATAATGACTTCTGTTGCAGTGTGAAATGGGCAAGAAACTAAAGATCAAGGAGGAACCTGTTCAGCTTGAAGGCACAGCAAGTACATCCTTTGTGAGTATTATTCCTGATTACTTAATAGTGATCAGAATTTAAGTGATATTTGAGACATGTCAGAGCTATTGGTTACAAATAATGGAATAATGTTCAGTGCATAACAAGAGGCACCAACTTTGAAAATGTACTTTGTCATGTGTTTCATTTTGTTCTACTTTCATAGCATGACATATCTAGGTGTTAAGTCTGGTAGGTTTGCTGTATGTTGTGGCTCTCACTGGCCATCAGATGAGTGGTGATGGCATGCTGAATGTCATTCATTGTTATTGGAAATGTTGGATAGTTGTTAACATTGGAACCTTATATTCTTTATTTTTCCCCATGAATTGTTTAATGGTTGGCTACATTACAGTAATAATTTTCAACCGGGCGAGTTGGCCGTGCGCGTAGAGGCGCGCGGCGGTGAGCTTGCATCCGGGAGATCGTGGGTTCGAGCCCCACTGTCGGCAACCCTGAAGATAGTTTTCCGTGGTTTCCCATTCTCACACCAGGCAAACGCTGCGGCTGTACCTTAATTAAGGCCATGGCCGCTTCCTTCCAACTTCTAGGCCTTTCCTTTCCCATCATCGCCATAAGACCTATCTGTGTCGGTGCGACGTAAAACAACTAGCAAAAGAAATAAAATAATAAGTTTCAGTGTAAATTAACTGAGCTGGCCCTATTCTGTAGAGAATGAGCACCTTCGTCTTACCTACAGGACCCCAGTAAGATTCCCCATGAGCTTGAGATATCAGTACCTGAACCCTAGAGTTGATTAGGAATCCTATCAGTGCTATGGACTTTTTCTTCATTTGGTAAAACTACTATAGTGACATTTAGGTCACTGTTCATGAAGAAATAACTGATTGTGACTGGTCGGGTCCTTTTGGTCTACTATCATGAGAGTATCATGTTCATTAATGCAGTATTGATTATTCTATTCTTTGTCACCAACAGATTTATATTAATACTTGGATGCAGAGTTTGCTAATTGTTCCGTAATTTATCTCTGGTTAACCATAAGAAGGTGCGGCCCTCATAGGATCTGGACTATGTAAGGATGGAACCTACCCAGATGACAAAACAGTGATACCGGCAGGAAAACAGAATAACAAAGTTTATTAAGCAAGGAAAACAAACATCGAAAAGAATAGGAAAAATATTAAATGTTTCAAAAACTAACATCCCTGAGGTTTACATTGACACGTGTCTCGTACAATTCACAGGGAACCAGCCCTGTTCACCATTTAACATACAGTGGACTCGAAAACAATAATTAACTCAGTTTACATATACTGTATCATCAATAATACGCCACTTCAAGTGACTCAAGAAGGGGGAGCACAAGGTACCCCTAGCGACCATTCAATGGTTTCAAATGTTTCTTAAAAGAGCAAATGCTCTGCCCCACATCATTTCCTACACCTACCAAGGAGGTACAAACTTTTGAAAACATGCTCTAAACTGCAGGAATCAGAACGCATGGTTCACCGAGAACTTGCTAATATACACTTGCTAGGTTTTAAACAACTTGGCCTTTAAAAGGCCTTAAACCAATCTTTAGCGCCCATCAAGGGGATTAGAAGAAAGGAAATGTCCTCCCATCATCGTCAAGTTCAATGAAGAGTCAGACGCTTACCTCCCATACCCCAAGCAGTCCTGGGTTCGACGGAGCCGTGCGGTGCTGGAGATAGAAAAAGTCCCAGGCACCAAGTGAACAGCTGCTCACAGCGAGTCCGCCCGACCTCGGCAAGCGAGGCAATCGTGCAAGGCGACTTGCGCAGGCGGCGTGAAGAGAGCACGGTGCATCTGCAGGGTCAAGGGAGGGCAGCAAGGGGAGAAAGCATAGGGCAGATCGCTCCTAGGGCGGAAAGCTCCTTTACCCTAGGGCCATAGTTCAGGAAGATAATTTCATTTTATCCGAGGGCATTACACAAGGGGACAAAATACCATAGTTATGCATAAAATAATCAGTAAACGTTAAAATAGACATAATAAGTAGGATAAATTGAGAGGGGAAATCAAATTCATGGCACAGACCTCCCCCCTTTAAACACCAACCAGGGTGACCAATTATTTTCCTTCATAAACATTCTTGCCATTTAGTTCATTCACTTGCTCAGAGAGTAATAATATAATAGAAATCTTGCCTTACAGTTAATAAGATTATAAATAGATATCTTGCAGTACAATAGACGAAAGTTCTTGTCACAATATCCCGGGATGTAGACAAGTAATAGTTTCGAAAGGTAACGTCTCAGTAGATTAACGAGACCAGACCGGCCTCACAAACCTTCACAAATACGACGAAAAATATCTTCCCAGGCAGATGGGCAGTTCTTGTGGCAGAAACACGCCACATGACGAGAGAAGGCAGTAGCAACCTGCACACACTCGGTCAAGAGTAGGCTGGCAGTGCTTAGTCCGAGAGGAAGAAACGATGAAAGGCTCGGCAGCTGGAGACGAGGCACGCCAAAGCGGCCCACACAGGGGGCCCTTCCCATACAGGCACGGGCGAAGATGGTCACTCCAAGACACTGTAAAATAAATCAAGCGCCAGCAAACATGTCGAATTGATGCCCAACACCGGGGAGATTCAGGCAAGAGGCGGTTCGATACACCGGACCGGGGTATGGGAGTGATGAAGGAGGAAGGGGATACCTGGAGGCCTTACACAATGCTTAACATACTACCAAAATTTCAAATAAATGTGAGGAAAATAGCTCCCCTTTAGGCAGAACACGTGTCAAGGGAACCGAAGGGAAGGTAAACACAAGGAAAAGAATAACACAGAAAACACTAATAGCAAACAAAATGCCACAAAACCCACATAGCACTAGGCAGCTTCAACCTGGGACAAATTGATTCGGAACACTCTCTCCGTCTCCAGATCTTTCACCAACAAAGTGACTGGTGTCAAGAAGTCAATAATCTCACAGGGCCCGTGAAAGCGAGGAGCAAGCTTCCCCCCCGGGACAAAATTCTTAACAAACACCCTGTCCCCGACGGCAAGATCGGTAGGACGGCGCCCCTTACCATAGCGCTCCCGTTTCTTCTCATACGAGACCTTCAGGTTTTGTTTAGCCTTCCTGCAAATAGCCCTGATGTTAGGGGGGTCAATCTTTTCTGGCAATAACTCATTTATATTCCACAAGTTGGTGAGCGGAGAGTTACAAACGAAAGAAAACATGAGAGAATTGGGAAAAAATTTATGAGCCTCGTGTACCGCAGAATTGAAAGCAAATGCAAGCCAAGGCAACGACGTGTCCCACCTCAAAACATCATCGTGGTGAAAGGCAATGAGGGCAGACCGCAAGTTCCGGTTAACCCTCTCAGCGTAAGAAGGTTGAGGGTAATAGGGGGATGTGTTAACATGAGAAATGGACAAGCTGAAACAAAATTTCTTAAACAGGTTCGATGTAAAGGCCTTGGCGTTGTCGGAGACTAAGTACTGGCAAGGACCAAAGGACGAAAATATGGACTTCAAACATCTAATAGTAGTCTCAGAAGTGGCTAACCTGGTCGGAATCAATCAGGAGAAACGGGTAAAACCATCCACACAAACGAAAACGAACCTATTACCATCAGTCCTAGTTTTCGGCAAGGGGCCTACATAATCGATATAGAGACGCTGCATAGGGAGGGTAGCCTGGCTAGAAGACAGTAAGCCGACACGGGTGTTAGGAGAAGGCTTACTGAGCGCACAAACCTTACATGCCTTAACAAGTTCACGTACTTCAGCGTCCAACCCTTTCCAAATAAAATTTTCCCTAATCTTCTCCCTGGTCTTAAATACTCCTAGGTGGCCACCGAGAGGAGTTTCGTGAAAGTATTTAAAAATCATAGGCACCAGGACTGAGGGAATAACGACCTTCATTTTATGATCGTGACGGGCGGGACAACACAGTACGCCATTCCTTAACACATAAGGATCAATAATTTTCCCTTCCTTAAGATCTTGAACAATAGGTCCCAAAATAGGGTCCTCCACTTGAAACTTAGCAACGTCGTGATACAATAATGGGGTATCAGACAAGATAGCCCCCGCTAGGGGTAATGACAAGGGAACCCCAGAACTTGACGATTCGCCCTCCTGAGTAGGCTGATCCGAAAACATGCGACTGAGAGAATCGGCGACTACGTTGTCCGAACTACGGATATGACGTACGTTGAACTGAAAAGCTGAGATCCTAATGGCCCAACGGGCCAGATGGCCAGTTTTCCTAGGTTTCCCTAAAACCCAACTCAAAGCCAGGTTGTCAGTCTCGAGTTCGAACCTTACATGCTCAAGGTAAATACGAAACCTTCCTAAAGCGAACAATACCGCCAATCCTTCTAGCTCGTATACAGAATACTTGGCTTCGACAGAAGACAAGGTTCTAGAGGCATATGCAATGGGACGTCTCCCCAATTCCGAGTCCTGCAAAAGGACTGCCGCGACGGCAGATGCCGACGCATCGGTCTGAACAGTGAAAGGCTTGGAAAAGTCAGGCATAGCCAGCACCGGAGTGTTAGATATGGCCAACTTTAGATCATCAAAGGCAGCTTGTTGGGAGGGTCCCCATTCAAATTTGACCCCTTTACGTCGGAGGGCATTAAGAGGCCCGGCTCGATTGGCAAAATTTGGAATGAATTTACGAAAAAAGTTCACCATTCCAACAAAGCGAGCAACACCTTTAACGTCCAGAGGAGGTTTGAACTGGCGAATGGCCTGGGTGCAAGAGTAATGAGCAGAGACGCCATTGGATGACACAATATGTCCCAAGAAGGACATTCGGGGCTTGGCAAAGGATACCTTAGAACGTTTGACCGTAAGACCAGCCTTGCGAAGACGGGACAACACTTCCCTCAAATGGCGGAGATGATCCTCGAAAGTTTCGGAGTAAATTACGACGTCATCAAGATAGTGATAAAGGTAGTTGAACTTGATGTCAGAAAACAGTTGATCAAGCAGCCTAGTGAGGACATCAGCGCCAGTGGAAATGCCAAAGGGCAAACGGCAAAATTCGTTAAAGATTCCAGTCCGTAGCGAAGGCTGTCAAATGACGAGACTCTTCAACTAACGGGATCTGGTAGTACACCTGATTTAAATCTAAAACATTAAAATATCTAGCCTTCTTGAACCATGAGAAGCAAGAATGCAGATCAGGAAGAGGAACTGACTGCAATACGACTTTCTTATTCAAGACGCTATAGTCCAGCACAGGCCGGTAACCACCTTTAGGCTTCGGGACAAGGAAGATGGGGGAGGAGTAGGCAGAAGTCGACGGGCGAATAATGCCCTGATCCAACATTTTATTAACTATCTCCTTTAACGCTTGCATTTTGGGAGGAGCCAAGCGATAGGGCGGTGACCTAATCGGAACCGAGTCCGTGACCTCGATCTTGTACTCCAAAAGATTCTTCATCCGAAATTCTTAGGTAAAAACGTCCGGGAAGGCATCACATACTTCCCTAATACATTCAGCTTGAACCTCAGGCAAATGACTAAGGTCTAATGCCATTTGGTCTTGAGGAGGTGAGACAACAGATGAAGAAACAGAATTACACATAAGTAAGGGTATCTCAGTAGCATTACAAAATTTAAACCAGCAGGAGCCCTCCTGCATATCCAACAAGAGCCCAGTATGCGCAAAAAAATGAGAGCCGAGGATTATAGTATATGGTAAATTTTTAGTTACATAAAGGGGAAATTTCCAGGAAAAATTAGACAGTCGAATTTTGCACTTTACCACGCCGGAAACTTCAACTCTCGAAGAATTCGCGGCAACAAACGACAAGGAAACAGGCAAAAAGTCGGAAAATGTACAAACAGAACTATTGAGGGCAAACCACTTCTCACTAATAAACCAGACTACGCTTCCCGAATCCAAAAGAGCCGATACCGGTTCATTATTTATCTCCACCTTGACGAAGGGGGCTAAACCCTTGACCTCGGTAGATATGGCTAAACACTGATCAGGGCACCCAGGAGAATATTCCCCGGAAGAAGGGCGAGAATAACATGGTTCTACAGACGATAGATCGGGGAGGCCAACGCTTCCCGCTTCCCTATCTAGTCAGCTAACATTTGGCTTACGCGAACACTGCCGCGCCACGTGACCAGGAGCCCCACACCTGAAACATACAACATTAGAAGGCCTAGACTGAACCCTGGTGCCCGAACTGGCACCCGACACCTGTGCACTAGTAGAACGAGCAGGGCACTTATTTCGAAGATGATCGGAAGCCCCGCAACCAAAACATCCTTTTAATGGGGCAGGTTTATTAACCAACGAAGAGCCAGAATTATCACAGGGCAAGGAAGAAGTACTCTCAACTCGAAGTGAATCAGCATGCCGAAAACCCTCCGCGGACACAACCATCGCTTCCAACTCGTCAAAATTACGAGGCTGGGACGCGAAGCATAAACATGAACAGTATAATGGAGAAATGCCCTCCACAATTGTAGCTACAATTTGCTCTTCAGTGAAATTCAGCGCAAAAACCTTGGCATAAAACTTAATATCCGAAATAAACTCCGATAGAGACTCATCCAGGCGCTGCACTCTGAAATAAAATTTCTGGACTAACGAATGAAGAGCCCTAGGAGGAATGAACTAAGCCAATAAATGAGCATGAAACTGATGTAGTGAAGATTAGCTCGAAATAGCGTTTACGATTTTATTTGACAAAACCCCAACCGTTAATGGGTAAATAATCTGTAGAATTTGAGCATGCATTAACCCAAAGACTAAGGCATGAACCAGAAATTCTACCAGAAACCGAAGAAAGGAAACCACATTACTTGCCGAGCTTACTGAGTAACGAGGGGCACTTTTCAACATCATATTCAAAGGGTGAGTCATATTCGAAAAGGGTGAGCTCAAAGATGGCACAGTTGACTGTTGATTCAACGGGCGACAATCAGAAGGAGCATTTAAATGAACAGACTGCTGCGGTGGAAGCGAAGCTCTCTTCTCGTCAAGCTCGCCACTACGAGTTTGTTGATTCAACTCGCCTTCTACCTGGGCAGGTGGGGGAAGAGCGGGCTTTGTTTTAATAGATAGCCCAGCTAACCAGGCCTCCACTTTCTCTAAGAGGTCAGCTGATGTGTCCTTTAATTCGAGAACCTGACCCGATATTTCTTCCTTCAGTTCCAGGGTAAGGAGATCTTCCACTTGTTGACTATAATGATTTAATCTACCCTGTAGTCTCTTAAGTTGATGAGGAGACGCCAGGTCATTCTCCAGAAAATCCATCATAGATGCAATATTGGACGGGTTCGCCTGGATAAGGGACAGCGCACTAGCGACCTCACCTTCGGTATAACGAGGCACAGTAATCGGTCTATTTAAGTTATTTCGTAACAAAAATTCATCGGCCTTGGCGGTGCCTTTTGACTCAAGGTTACGTATCCCAAGTTCATACAAAAGCTCCTCCTTCCGCAGGAAACCCGGATAAGGTATGTCTCGAATGGACATGGTGCGAAAAATACAAGGCACACGACAACTAAAGAAATCCTGAAAACGGAAGGAACGTTACGAGCCCAAATTCCGCGGCTAAACGCAACAAGTCCAGATCCAACGAACGCTCTGCTACCAGATTTGTTCCGTAATTTATCCCTGGTTAACCATAAGATCTCATAGGATCTGGACTATGTAAGGATGGAACCTACCCAGATGACAAAACAGTGATACCGGCAGGAAAACAGAATAACAAAGTTTATTAAGCAAGGAAAACAAACATCGAAAAGAATAGGAAAAATGTTAAATGTTTCAAAAACTAACATCCCTGAGGTTTACATTGACACGTGTCTCGTACAATTCACAGGGGACCAGCCCTGTTCACCATTTAACATACAGTGGACTCGAAAACAATAAATAACTCAGTTTACATATACTGTATCATCAATAATACGCCACTTCAAGTGACTCAAGAAGGGGGAGCACAAGGTACCCCTAGCGACCATTCAATGGTTTCAAATGTTTCTTAAAAGAGCAAATGCTCTGCCCCACATCATTTCTTACACCTACCAAGGAGGTACAAACTTTCGAAAACATGCTCTAAACTGCAGGAATCAGAACGCATGGTTCACCGAGAACTTGCTAATATACACTTGCTAGGTTTTAAACAACTTGGCCTTTAAAAGGCCTTAAACCAATCTTTAGCGCCCATCAAGGGGATTAGAAGAAAGGAAATGTCCTCCCATCATCGTCAAGTTCAATGAAGAGTCAGACGCTTACCTCCCATACCCCAAGCGGTCCTGGGTTCGACGGAGCCGTGCGGTGCTCGAGATAAAAAAAGAGCCAGGCACCAAGTGAACAGCTGCTCACAGCGAGTCCGCCCGACCTCGGCAAGTGAGGCAATCGCGCAAGGCGACTCGCGCAGGCAGCGTGAAGAGAGCACGGAGGAGGGAAATTTTTATTTTGAGGTTTTCAAGATTTTAGTTGTTTTTTTACAATTTCTCATGCTGTGTTCCATCTGCTTCTACTTAATTTATATTCTCATTTTTTATTGGTATCAGTAATTTATGAAATTGTTTACTACTGATTTTAACGTTTGTGCAGCCATCTCTAAGGTCATAACTACATTAACCTTACTATGAACCATTATGTTCAGTTTTTATGAATTATATTATGAATTATATTCATGAAAAACAACCAGAACATCCAACAGTCATGAAAGCCACTGGAAAAAAAGTGTGAGAGAGCTATGGAAGAGGAATGATGATTATATATACTCCTCTACTTGAACAATCTGTGCCTTGCTCAGGATGGTCACGCTATGTTAGAAATGCTGACGGCACTCCTAGATGCAGTGGTTGGGGGAGTTCCTGAAATTAGTGTCCTTGCAATTATGAATACCCAGTAGTGGTTCTCGAACAATGCCTTAACCCTTACCACTCGTCTGTCTGGTGAGGCCCGACATTACAATATTCCCGTTCCGGTCACATGTCGGGGGAGTCCCTACATGGCATTTTATTGCCCACCGCTCGTCTGCCGTTTCTTAGCCAACAAAATACACGATGATATACTGTACTGCCATCTTCTGGTTCTGCGCGGAACTTTGTAGAATCAAGATACTCTTTGACACTCAGTCAAAAATCTATTATCTAGATTGCAGTTTAGCCATCAGCTGTTCACTCACATACACAAAAGCTCGAGCGATAGTAAACAAGCATGGTCGCCATGTTCTCTTCTAGTCATATATATGTTGTATATTGCAGACAACACACGAAACCACAATATGTTTGCACCTCTGCTCCTAATGAATATATCTAATAGCATTTCACGATGCCTAAGAGTAAACTGATGATGGTCGGTTTCTGTACGGTAACCCAACATGTACCTGATGCTGATGGCTGGCACAATTATAAATCAACAGATTCAGATTTCAAGAAATCACCGTTTACAGTGGTTTCAGCCTACAAACTACCACGAGGTATGGAAAGAGAGACTGAATAGAGTTTCTCAATTGCTTTTAGCGATAATTGGTACAATAAATTATTAACAAAACCAATTGGTATGCGGAAACGATAATAATAAAAATGCTAAAAAAATCGTCTTAGATTCCACACATTGGTTTTATTTGCTCCAGTATAGCTTGCTGTAAACTTGTACAGCCTAACTGCATCATCTAAAAGCAAGTGTTAACTCCAAAATTGTTAAAGATTAATACAGGTCGTATAAGATAAAAATGTACATTTAAAATACGAGCAGTAGGGGCAACACAGAGAACTTTAACTCGAGGGTAAGGGTTAAACATGTCCCTACAACAAAAAAGTGATGCAACCTTGAAGGATATGTAAACATCACCAGGTCGTTCTCATTACTGAGTCCAATTCAGCGGCCTGAGAGTTACTCATCCAGGTAGCAGTACAATTTCTATTCATCGGTAAGAAGGGAGTCCAAACTTGTCGGAACTTTGAAATCACCAGAATTATAATAACTGCTACTGCAATGCTTCAAGATAAGATATAACTGACTCAATACTGTTAAAGCTTCCTATACTTTTGCTTTTGAGATTGCACAGAGAGATAAATCTAGAGGAGTACTATTCTTATTCCTTTTTGGGGTAAGGAATTTACAGGGCTCATGTGGATAATGAGATGGTTAAATATTCTATTGAAATAAAAAGTCATGTTATACTGAATTGAAAAACCAGTTAAGGGCAAAATTGTTGACCACCACTTTCCCCACCATGATATTGGGTGGTGTGAATAAAAATGAGTCTAAGCAAGTGAGCGTGTGCTCGCTGAGTGTCTGAGTGTCTCCCTGCCGATGAGCTTCCACGCTGCATTTGCAGTAAATAATAATATAGAGCGGAAGCACAGTGTAAACTCAAGTGCCTGGAGCAGCCGCTCATTGTCACTGACTTCAATGACTTTTTTTTGCTAGGGGCTTTACGTCGCACCGACACAGATAAGTCTTATGGCGACGATGGGATAGGAAAGGCCTAGGAGTTGGAAGGAAGCGGCCGTGGCCTTAATTAAGGTACAGCCCCAGCATTTGCCTGGTGTGAAAATGGGAAACCACGGAAAACCATCTTCTGGGCTGCCGATAGTGGGATTCGAACCTACTATCTCCCGGATGCAAGCTCACAGCCGCGCGCCTCTACGCGCACGGCCAACTCGCCCGGTACTTCAATGACTTCTGGATAGTTCAATGCTCATCATGGCAGAAGACAATGTGGAATTCCAGTCCGCTTTTATCTCCATTTTAAAAGAACATAGATTCTGTTTTCAAAGTCACGTTACCCAGATTGCCAGATTCCTGAAAATAAATTAAGGGACAGGTGTGTTTTCGAGGATATCAGTGCATGACATGATCGACAACTAGTGAACTTCTAATTTTACAGAAGTGAAAAGCCATCACAGGGCAATTTATTAATAAATAATAGTACACATACTGAAACAAACATTTTATTTCCGTGCCAATACTCTGTCATTTCAGCATATTTTTGGACCGATTGTAATAAATAGTCTTGGCATGAAACTGAAAAAATTATTTACACAGAACCTCTGTTTCTCACATCCGAACATTTTGCATTCGTATGTGAAAATAACCCTCCCGACGAAAGAATTTGAGACAAGTATGTTTAAACAAGAAGAAACCATTTTCACAAAGTTTGTTACTTCACATGCCCCTACACTTTGGGATATTTATAACCACTTTTCACTTACAGGCAAATTACTATCTGCTTGTATCACTGATAAATAGGGTCTTATAACTGAATACCCTTCTATAATTTATCTACATCATCATCATCATTCTACCGGGCGAGTTAGCCATCCGTTTAGGGGCATGCAGCTGTGAGCTTGCATCTGGAAGATAGTGGGTTCTAGCCCCACTGTCAGCAGCCCTGAATATGGTTTTCCGTGGTTTCCCATTTTCACACGAGGCAAATGCTGGGGCTGTACCTTAATTAAGGCCTCGGCCACTTCCTTCCCAGTCCTAGGTCTTCCTTGTCACATCGTTGTCATAAGATCAATCTGTGTCGGTGCGATGTTAAGCCAATTGTAAAAAAAATCACATTCTGTGTGTTTAACTTACAAATAAGGGCACCTAATATCATAGAGGGATATCTCTTTTGCTAGAGTCAAAAATATTGCAAATGCGTCACTGACGGTAGTTGTTCATTCTTACCCATTATATTCACCATGCTGGCCAACCCAGAGCTCGCCAGTATTGTAAGCAATAAACCAAAGAGTTTCTTCGGTCTTTGCGAACAAATATACGAGAGTAAGTCCTCTTTGCAATGAAAATATCAGACAGAAAGAAGAAAAGAGAGATTTTTTAAGGAAATATTATACCAGAGATGTGAAGACTGACTCATTTCTCTCGAGTTACAAAATGCTCGAAAATACGAGGCAACGACCGTCCCAGATAAGAACCGTTCAAGGAGCGTGATATTTAGAATGAATATGGGACTGTCCCGTAATATCTGGAATGCTTGGGAACCCTGCAGTTACCTGATAAGAAGCACAAGGAACCAAGTGCAATAAATGCAATTACCAGATAAGAAACGCAAGAAAATAAGTGCAATAAATGCAGTTCAGTGTGAACTTCTTGCTAAATTTAACGTAATTATTTCGGTCCAACAACTGTTGGTAAAAATTTACAAAACATGAACATAAGACTGGAATATAAAGTAGACTTAAAGCATACTGGAAACAAACCCATATCGTTATAATAATGGGATAAGTGGCTGATGAATTTAATGCAGGGGGAGAATAATCCTACCATCGGCCATCTGAAAGGTAGGAAAATATAGCCTGAAAATGAAGACATTAATAAATTGAGGACAATGGTATAACGTACATGACAAAAGTTACCTATGATGAAAATGGTATATTGACAATTGAATGTATTTTTTGAGGAGCCAGATCTGCAGGAGTTGACATCTCTTCGACTTCCAACAGAGGCATTATAACTCTGAAGACATCGGAATTCCTCCAGATTCGGGAGTCATGGACAGAGCCAGGCCATGGTTGAACTCTTCCTTTCTATTCCAAGTGGCCTGTACATTAATGCTAGGGATGTCTTTTCTGTAAACGTAGTCATTCCCATGAATATGTGGCTTCTGAATTTGTACATGAGTACAGTCTACAGCTCCAACAGCATAAGGGAAGTTAAAACAATCTTGTCACTTAGCTTGTGCTTCCTGCATCCAAACAATATTTGTTGAAATTTTATCTAATAATCTGCCCTCATTTGTATTCATGTCAAAACCTGCAAAAATGTTTTTGACACAATGCTCCAAGATGACTCCACCAACTCCACTCTGTAATCCAGGCTCACCAATATAACGCAAGAAGATTTTCATTTTGTCTTAGTTTGTTAGTGCATCACCTCTTGTTTCTTTGGAGTGCCCAAGAAAATGCTCCGCTAACCGTTCAGTATGCTCCTTACTGGACCTGTATAACACTCTGTAATCAAGTGGAGATGATTCTCTGCAAAATTTATATAATTTTCTTTTCCAATTAACCACCACCACTGGAAAGTGTGCCTGCTTTATCTTGAACCATGCGTATCGCATGTTCCACGATTTGTCATTTAATTATGCAAATGGCTTCCTTCAGTTTTGCCTTTCAGTGTTTACATGTGTCAGTCTAATGACGTCCAGTAGGGAGCAGCACACGCTATGTTTTTATCCGTGAGGTCGTTCGTTTTGCTGAGCGATAATTTTTACTCTGTGGAGTTCTTCTGCTGTTCTATGTGGGACGGTTACTAACAATGGCTGCTGCTATGTTTGGTGTGGCCTTTTTATGCTTTAAATATTCATTCAATGTGTTCAAGCCTGGACCTTTCACGCTAACTGCTATTCGATTTTACCATTGATAATCACAGGTACGCGATAGTTGGTTTATGTTTAAATTTGGTGACGATTTATTCCCGTATGTTACGGTCGATGGCATACATCTTTCCGCTCCGTCATACGATGTGCTTTGAATGAATGTGTTTGTGGTCTTGCAGTGATAATTAAATAAGTCTCTCTCTGGTTATGATTTGGTGCACTGCGTGCTTTAATACTGCGTGATCCTCGTGATGTGCCCCTTGTCTCGACCGCACGAGATACCAATCCAGGTTGTACAAGGCGCAACATGCCAGTGATGTGAATAAAGTAATGTCCAATTCTGACCTTATGTGTAATTGCACGCCGCACGCAAACATTTGAGTACGTGAGACCCACTGATAATGACCGTGGGGTCATAATTTCTGGTTTGTATTTGACTATGAAATCTGAACGGCCATTCGTGTTTTATTTTCCCGATACCCTGATTGTGTATGCGTGAATGT
This sequence comes from Anabrus simplex, assembly GCF_040414725.1. Taxonomy (NCBI): domain Eukaryota; kingdom Metazoa; phylum Arthropoda; class Insecta; order Orthoptera; family Tettigoniidae; genus Anabrus; species Anabrus simplex. Next base: position 25,907,653 of record NC_090277.1, on the reverse strand, counting down.
GGTATGCATGGGAGTTTGGATGTGGGGGGGAGGAAAGGATGATATGTCGATCGACCTGTGTATTTATCTTTCAAATTCTGCGCCTTGTTTGGTTCTCAGCGCAGAGCTATACATTTTATTTATTATTCATGGCTGATGCTCAGCTTGAGTACCCGCCATGTTGGTTTCATATTTTCGCATGGGCGTACCTATTCTATTCTTTGATTTGTCTTGGCTTTGATTGGTCCATGGAGGCTGTGCTCAGTCTCATCTGTCGTTATTCTTATCTGCCTTTTGTTCTCCGGCACGGCTTATTGTTATGCTAACGTTTCGCATTGTTAGTTGCCTGATGTAATATGTGGTGCAGTGCCTTGGATATTTGAATCCTGGTAAAACGGGCGACCTGGTTGAATAGTTTATGATGAAAGGAAGCTGCTGGTATTGTAATAGCAATGTGTCGAGGAGCAGTGAGCATTTTAAATTACGTATCAATATTTTTGAAGAGTATTAGCTTGAGTTTTCACGCCGTGTTTCAACTATGTGAAAAAGAACAAGGTATGTCCATGAGTATTACGATTCATTTCCTTATTCATTTTGTGTTATTTTCTTTTCTTGGTTTAATTTTTTTCTCTCATATTTATGTAATAAATCCCCTGGTTTAAACAATTTCTTCTTTTATTTCAAATAGATGTAGTCTTGCCCTTGTTGCCTGATTACAAGGGGGGTTTTCAGCTCAGGGTTATGTATGTGCCTTGCCCAGTCGACACGATCCGGGCCTCAAATTTTGTTCCCCATGCATATTTCACTAAGGTATTGCTTGGATCACTGATTTATGTAGTGATAGTTGGGGAGGGTGTGCTCAGTAAATGGTAGCAGAAGCGTGCTCCACTGGGATACCTCCTCTGAAAGGAAATCGGACGAGGTAGAGCTGGAAACCCATTCGAAGTCAGTTCTGGTCGCTTTAATGTAATCTCATGATGCAGTTAGTCTCTGGCCCTAATTTTAAGTGTAATCTATGATTTATGTGCATTGTTGAATTCATATTCATTGTTGTTATTTTGTGTATGTGTCTTGTGTTAATACCTTTGAAACTTGGATTGCGATATGGCTAATCGGAAGGCTGTAGAAATAAATAATCGTAACGATAGTATTACTAGCGACATGCCTAACCCGGAAAGCGAAATGGAGCAAGGGACAAATGAACTCCATGCTTCGTCCGCGGGAAGCAACCGCTGTAATTCATGCCCAGACGATAATAATGTCATTACCTTTCGTGGTCGTATTCCTGACGAAAATCGTAAGCGATTAACTTCCCCTTCTCCTAGGCCCAGTTCCGACCGTCATGCCGAAGTGAACCCCGTGTTTGAAATTGTGAGAAAATGGAGGTTACATTTCTCTGGTGTAGGGAAAACCTCCAGTGTAATTGAATTTTTGGAGCGAGTTGAGGACATAGCTGAGTGTAGCTCTTTACCTCTCGATTTGTTTGTGCCCGTCATCCCGGGAATGCTAGAGGCACCGGCTCTAAAATGGTATAGGCTTATTAAAGGGAGTATCATAACGTGGAGTGAATTTGCCAGCCGCATTAAGGAGCGATTCGGGGTATCTGATGTGGACTACTGTCTGAAGCAGGAAATCTTCCGTAGAACGCAAGGTGTAGGTGAAAGCATCGACGACTATGCCACTGGGATTTTGACGTTATTTAACCGCATGTATGTTAAGGTGCCCGAAGACGAGATTTTCGACCAATTCTATAGAAATCTTGCCCCCGACTACAAGCTACACATTAAACGATCTCTAGTTCAGAGCGTCGACGACATCATTAACCTGGGTCGCGAATTCGAGGGCATAGTTAGCCAAAACAAACAATACCGTCCGCCTCCCATTCCATCCGAGTGCTCTTTTCCTGATGTCGCTTGCCGTATGCCCATCAAATCTGCTAGTTTTTGTACCTCCCCTCCCCCATCTCGTCCCATCCGTAGCCACGAACGCAAGCTCAACCTTCAAACTCCGCCCCCGCTTTATGTCAATGCAACCCAACCATCCAACACAGCTCCTGTAAAGGGTGGTAGAGTCAAGTCATATTGGAATTGTGGTAAATTAGGCCACGTCTCAAAGAACTGTTGGTCCAGGCCCCCTGCAAAGTGTTCTCAGCGTGGTCTTGTTGCTGTCACAGCGCGCGTATGTCCTCGTTGTAACCCTCAGCAGGGAAACTAGAGGCGCGCTGGCGTGATGACCCGCGGTTGGCGCCTAAGGTCGGTCTCAATAAAAGGATCTGGGGCCTTCCGTCATCTACCCCATGGGCCAAAGTTTATATTGGGTCTCGTGTATTGTATGGCTTGTTGGATACTGGCTCGTGTATTTCTCTTGTGGACAAATCCCTGGTGCTTTCTATGAAATTAGAGTATCTTCCTGAAAGTGAGAACTCGAGAAAGTACGTGTCTGTCGATGGTCGTGAGGTGTGTCCCGTTGGTAGAACCAAGTGCCATATCAAGATACATGGTTTGTCGTGGGATTGGACGTTTCATGTTGTGCCCAACCTGTCCGCGCCGATCATACTAGGCATCGATTTTATGTTGGCTACCGGCTTGTCCCTCGATTTCATTAATCGATCCTTTGCCTTTCGCTTTAAATCTGATGTCAGTTACCCCTTTGAGACACCATTTCAGCGTCCCACTGTGTCCGCCCTGACGGAACCTCTTCTTATCAATGCCTCATGTGAGCTCAGCGAAAACCAAAATCTCATGTTGAACTGCCTGTTAGAGGAGTTTTCCGACGTCTTGACCGATAAGCTCGGGTGTGCCAAGAATTTCTCATACGCCATCGAACTCAAAGATGACACTCCTGTGAGGTCCCCTCCGTTCAGTTGTTCGCCCCCGAAATTGTCCGCTATGAGGGAATATGTCAACGATCTGCTAGACAAGAAGGTCATCAGTCACTCCAAGTCCCCTTGTAGTAGTACTGCCTTCCTAATCCCTAAAAAGGACGGCAAACTGAGATTCGTGATAGACTACAGAAAGGTCAACAAGAACATTGTCTTCGACAGCTTCCCATTACCCACCATCGGAAGTGCCTTCCAGCATTTTCATGGCGCCAATACTTCACTGTATTTGACTTCGATTCCGCATATTATCAGATCCCCTTGGACCTTAAAAGTCTCCCCTGTACTGCCTTCGCCACTCCGTTTGGATTGTTCGAATTCAATAAAGTCCCGATGGGCATATCTATAGGAGGACTAGCGCTTAGCCGCGTGATGGACTCAATTTTCGGTGACCTCAAATTTTCCTGTGTATTTAATTTTATGGGCGATCTTGTGATCTTTTCGCCCAGCTTTGACGAGCACCTGGCCCATCTTCGCGAAGTTCTCAGTCGGTTGCGCAAGCACGCCTTCACGATCAACCCAAAGAAGGTCTCTCTTTGTACCAAACGGCTAAATTTTCTAGGCCACGTTGTATCTGACTCTGGCATCGCTGTAAACCCTGATCGGGTTAATTGCATCAAAGATTTCCCCCCCCCCCGCCCAAAAACGTTCGCGGTGTGGGAAGATTTCTTGGTATGGTAGGATTTTACAGCCGGTTCATCAAAAATTTCTCTCAGATTTCGGCCCCTTTAAACCTGCTAAAAAGAAAAGGTTGTCGCTTTTTCTGGAGCCATGATCAAACCCAGGCCTTCGAACAATTGAAACAGGCACTCTGTGAAGCCCCTGTATTGCATAGTCCGGATTTTTCCCGCGATTTCATCTTGCAATGCGACTCCAGCGAGCTCGCTGTGTCCGCGGTGCTCAATCAAGCCGATGAGCAGGGTAAGCTAGTCCCCGTCGCGTACTTCAGTAAACTACTACTATACGCGCACTTTATCTTGAGCCCGGATCTCCATAGTAACGAATGGGAACTAGGGCTCAAGATAAAGTGCGCGTACTATACATGGAGCTGAACTGAGGTATTCCATTTACGAAAAAGAATGCCTAGCAGTAGTTTTGGGCGTAGAAAAGTTTCGCTCGTATCTTGAGCACCGCCATTTTTACGTCCACACGGACAATCAAGCTCTCTCGTGGATGAGCGCTAATGTGAAAAGACTTGGTCGAACCGCCAGATGGATTCTCCGATTATCTGCGTACAAATTTACTGTCGTACATGTCCGTGGAAAGGACAGTGTTGTAGCCGACTGCTTGTCGCGCATGCTCGAGGGAGTGAAGGAGAGTCAGGTCGAATCCAAGGAAGACCGTGTCCCAACCGAAGAAGATAACACCATTAATATTTTGCAAAATTTCCCATGGTCCTTCACGGATATCTCCGAACGCCAGAAGGACGACTCCGAGTGTCGTGAGTTGTTGAAACGAATCGCGGATGGCTCTCTCGAAGACGAGTCGTATAGTGTTAAGAGAGGATTGTTATCCCGTCGAAGTCGGAAAAAGGGTAGTGACAAAATTTACGTACCCTTGAAATTGAGGCCCATGCTACTCCAGTTTTATCACGACTCCTATCTGGGTGCGCATTTAGGTCAATATAAGACTTTAAATCGAATCTCTCGTGACTACTTCTGGCCTAACTTGAAAAGAGATGTTTTGGAGTATGTAAGAAGTTGCGATGTTTGACAGAGGGCTAAACCTGTGCAGTCTTCTCTCGTTGGACCCCATTCTGCTGACATAGCGACATGCCCCGGGGAAAGGTTATTCCTTGACTATTTTGGCCCCCTCACCAAATCCAAGAGTGGCAACGTTGGGATCTTGTCCGTCGTTGACGCATTTTCTAAATTTGTTTGGCTATTTCCCGTGCGCAAGATAAATTCGAACAACGTTGTGCACTTCCTATCCCGGCACATTTTTGGAATTTACGGACCCCCTAAGACTATAGTGACTGACAATGCGTCCACCTTTAACTGTCGAAAGCTCCGACATTTATGCTTTGGGTGGGGAATCAATCATGTGTTGTTAAGCCCTCACTATCCCAAACCCTCGCACGTTGAAAGGTTCCATCGAAATCTCAAAGCTTGTTTGACGGCCTTTCACAACGCTGACCAGCGCAGCTGGGACTGTAATCTTGATTTCTTTGTTTTAGCATTCAACAGCAGTGTACATGAGTCGCACCGGCAAGCCCCGGCTGCTCTATATCTAGGTAGGGATCTTGTCGACCCACTGCAGTTGAAGTGGAATATTGAGTATCTGTCCAAACGTAGAGGCCAAATGGAAGGAAGCAGTGACACAGTTAACCAGGGATCGAGACCGTGTGGCTGAGAGGTACAATCGGAACAGAAAGAGAGTAAAGCTTGAAGTTGGAGACTTAGTCGTAGTGAAAGTTTTTCCATTGAGCTCAACGGCAAATAAAGTCACAGCCAAATTATGTTATAAATGGTCTCAGCCTAAAAAGGTAACCAGATTCCTAGGACCTGTGACAGTAGAACTGGAAGACGTAGTAAGTAAGAAGGTGAGCAAGGCTCACGTCTCGATGGTAAAGGCTTACCATCAAAGAAGTCAGTAAACCTTGTATATTTCTATATCTTACGTATCTGTAGTGGTGTATATTAACCTTGTCCTTAATGAATTCCCAGTTTTCTAACATGCCTTTTCTTTCAGGTAAAAATCGTGTTCCATGAATGAGAACGGAAATGAAGGAAAGGAAAGAAAGGAAATAGAAAAAAAGGGAAGTGGTTCGAATTGCTGGAGTTGAACTGAATTCACATCCAGATCCCTGAGTGCATGAAAATATTATACCCAACCGCCTTGACTTTTTGAATGCCTAGATTGAGTGCGCGAACGAAACAGTTTAAAAATAGACTGATGTAAGTCAGCGTTGCACGTGACAAACTAATACGGATCTCCCGCGAGGCAAACTGTCTTATTTAAAATGTGTAATATGGTGACTGTTCTTGTAAATTTCAGGTGTCTGTAAATAATTGTAGATATAAGTAATTCATAAGTACCTAGGTTAAGTGGGCGCGCACTCATAGTTTTAAGTTATGGACCTCTTCTAAAATGCGTCCACTCGTCTGATCAACGAGTTTCGGAGCATTTTAAAAGGCGGTGCCGCTGGATATTTCAACCATGCTTATCGCATGTTCCACGATTTGTCATTTAATTATGCAAATGGCTTCTTTCAGTTTTGTCTTTCAATGTTTACATGTGTCAGTCTAATGACGTCCAGTAGGGAGCAGCTCACGCTATGTTTTTATCTATGAGGTCGTTCGTTTTGCTGAGAGATAATTTTTACTCTGTGGAGTTCTTCTGCTGTTCTATGTGGGACGGTTACTAACAATGGCTGCCGCTATGTTTGGTGTGGCCTTTTTATGCTTTAAATATTCATTCAATGTGTTCAAGCCTGGACCTTTCACGCTAACTGCTATTCGATTTTACCATTGATAATCACAGGTATGTGATAGTTGGTTTATGTTTAAATTTGGTGACGATTTATTCCCGTATGTTACGGTCGATGGCATACATCTTTCCGCTCCGTCATACGATGTGCTTTGAATGAATGTGTTTGTGGTCTTGCAGTGATAATTAAATAAGTCTCTCTCTGGTTATGATTTGGTGCACTGCGTGCTTTAATACTGCGTGATCCTCGTGATGTGCCCCTTGTCTCGACCGCACGAGATACCAGTCCAGGTTGTACAAGGCGCAACATGCCAGTGATGTGAATAAAGTAATGTCCAATTCTGACCTTATGTGTAATTGCACGCCGCACGCAAACATTTGAGTACGTGAGACCCACTGATAATGACCGTGGGGTCATAATTTCTGGTTTGTATTTGACTACGAAATCTGAACGGCCGTTCGTGTTTTATTTTCCCGATACCCTGATTGTGTATGCGTGAATGTGGTATGCATGGGAGTTTGGATGTATGGGGGAGGAAAGGATGATATGTCGATTGACCTGTGTATTTATCTTTCAAATTCTGCACCTTGTTTGGTTCTCAGCGCAGAGCTATATATTTTATTTATTATTCATGGCTGATGCTCAGCTTGAGTACCCGCCATGTTGGTTTCATATTTGCGCATGGGAGTACCTATTGTATTCTTTGATCTGTCTTGGCTTTGATTGGTCCATGGAGGCTGTGCTCAGTCTCATCTGTCGTTATTCTTATCTGCCTTTTGTTCTCCGGCACGGCTTATTGTTATGCTAACGTTTCGCATTGTTAGTTGCCTGAGGTAATATGTGGTGGATATGTGAATCCTGGTAAAACGGGCGACCTGGTTGAATAGTTTATGATGAAAGGAAGCTGCTGGTATTGTAATAGCAATGTGTCGAGGAGCAGTGAGCATTTTAAATTACGTATCAATATTTTTGAAGAGTATTAGCTTGAGTTTTCACGCCGTGTTTCAACTATGTGAAAAAGAACAAGGTATGTCCATGAGTATTACGATTCATTTCCTTATTCATTTTGTGTTATTTTCTTTTCTTGGTTTAATTTTTTTCTCTCTCATATTTATTTAATAAATCCCCTGGTTTAAACAATTTCTTCTTTTATTTCAAATAGATGTAGTCTTGCCCTTGTTGCCTGATTACAAGGGAGGTTTTCAGCTCAGGGTTATGTATGTGCCTTGCCCAGTTGACAAGATCCGGGCCTCAAATATTGTTCCCCATGAATATTTCACTAAGGTATTGCTTGGATCACTGATTTATGTAGTGATAGTTGGGGAGGGTGTGGCTCAATCTTTATTCACCAGAAATCTGGAATGCCCACTCTGCTACTCAAGAGACTGGAGTGTGTTCTCACGATCACAGGACTGCTCTGAGTGACTGCTACCGACTGGCGGTTTTTATTCACCTTGTTGTGAGTGCCTACTCTAAATATGTGAGTAAAGAGTACGTGCTCATTTTTATTCACACCACCCCTTACAACACTGGTATCACCCGACCTGATTATGTGACTGTAGATACAGCAACAGCTGTATTAATGTTCTATGAAATCTACAAGAACTGAAGGAATGTTATAACAACCTTATCATAATTACCTTTTTTGAAATAAAGCCCTGCAGGATTTCAGGAATTTGGTTTGGGAGCACATCTAGAGGTTTAGAGTGGTAGGGCAGGCCATGATGTTAATGTGATAAAACGATTGTAGTAAATATAAGTTCAACTACAGTGCTTTCCCTAAGACCTTTTAAATGGTCGCTCTGCCCTGCCGTGTTAGCAGACCTCCCATCTGACATAACCTAGATATGCACTAATTACATATTGTAAAACTGTGTGTTTAAATGATCAATCATTATTTTCAGCATAATTGCATCAGTTACAACAGAGTTGAACTGTTTAGCGGTTCTGCATGACGTCACAAATCTGTATGTCAGACCACAGCAATGGAATTGTTATCAGCGTTATTGAATGTTTATGTACAAGCAGTAGAACACTACAATTTCAAAATACTCTATAGTCTTGTTCATAATAATAACACTAAAATAGTTCAATTTGGCATTTAATGTTACCTGTCTTGTAATACGAATGCCTTGAGAGGAATAAATTGAACTTTTTTATATCCGTTTTGCTACACAATATTCCCCGCCTGGCCATTCATTCCTCATACCTGGCTGACAAAATTCCTGGGGAAAACACTGCACTAGTTAGAGAAGAAACAGATGGGACAGGATAAATTGACATGGAAAGCTGCATCATTCTCGTCCATTGACTGATAAGCCAAGCATATTAGTAATGACTGTAATCTATATAAATAAATTTGTAACAACCGTGTACCTATACATTGATTATTTTGGCAACATTTTCTTATAATTATCCATTTCAGGTGCAACAATGATAACTACATACATTTTAGCTTTGGAGTTTAGCCTGTCTTTTTTTGTTTTTGAGTTTTTATAGCTGGAAAATTACAGAATATATTTGAATCCACCTTCAGAATCCTCTTCTGCATGGATAGATTTAGGTTCAGTATCATTTTGACATCGATGAATGGATTGGATGTTTATAGGAAGACTAAAACAGTGATTCTACTCCCCCACAAAATATACATGGCCAACCTTATTTGAAATCTACCAACCTTACTGGGAATCTATTTCTAAAACTTTCTTCCCATGTACACTATTTTAATAGGAGGATTAATAAGGGAGATATCTTTAACAGAATGTCTTTATTCATAGAGCACTTAGCCTGTGAGGAACATTCTTTCTACCTGAAGGGAATTTCCCATTTTTATAAATCACTTATATTGAATCAGTTTTTATATTCAGATGAAACAGTAGACATGCAGTCATAATATCAAGGAATACACACTCATGGTGTGTAAACAAATTGATAGTAATTCGAAGGAGAAAACAAAACAGAATATTTACAACATATTGTTCTTCATATCCTTCCATATTTGGAAAGAGTGGCACAAATCAAAATTAAGGACTATGGGCATCAAACTGTCTGGTCATTTCAGTCACTCACCTAAAGTAATCTCCAAAAATAAGAAGTTAAGCATTGAAGGAATTCATAAACTTAATTTATTAGGCATTTTCACTTGTTGACCACTCGTGGTTACCACTACTCCCTTTGAGGAGTCTGATGAGTCAGACTGTTCCTGAGAGTGAAAGCTACTGGTGCAGTCATCAGCATCTGCTGCAGTTTCAGAATTCACTGATTTGGACTAGTCACACCACCTGACAATGTTTTCATCCTCACAACTCTTCCATCTCTTTCCCACAGTACACTTTCAGTACCTGTGTTAATGGCCAGTTGGTCCAATTCTTCCCATCAGCTCTAACCGGCACCACATCCCCTTCTGCAGTGTTTGTGGACACCTTGTTCTGCCTCTTAATTTAACTGACATAGGCACTCTTCTCAAAATCTTGCTGCATCTGTAATAGAAATGAAAATCTCCTGGGTAATTTCACAGAATCCAGTTCATTTAGATCTAGAATGCTCTTGCAGAGATCGTTTTGCAAAATACATGAAGGTGATAGTTGGTTGAAATTTTCAAAACTAATTATCTGTACCAGTGAAATTTGTTCCATTGTCATTGTAGGCAACTTTTGGACTTCCTTATTGAGCGATTAATCGTCAAAAACTCAGAAAAATATGTTCATTATGAGACTGTTAACCAGTTCCAAGTGCATTGCCCTATATACGGGAAATGTAAAAAGCACAATTCATCCCCTTCTTCTTCCTTTCAGTATCATAGGTCCAGAAATATCTACACCTGTCACCTCAAATTCCGCTGGATCTTTTATTCTGTTTTCCAAGAGTGTTCCAGGATTAGCATCCGCCTTCTTAGCTTCGTGCCATTTACATCTCCAACATCTTGACAGCATGGCCTGCCTGCTTGTTCCTCTTGGTATAACCGAAAATCATTCTCGGAATTCCAAAAGTAACATGTGAGTGCCAATGTGCAACATTCTAACATGTTCCACATGAATTAGAAGTTGCACCAGACTATGTTTTCTCGGTAGTACCGTTGGTCATCTGAAGTCCCCACTATCTTTTCTTTCAATGATCTTTGTTTTTACTCACAAATTTCCTTAACAGTCTTTGAATGTGCAAAGTGACTTTCAGATGGAAATCTCTTCTTCCCCAGAAACATCTTGTTGAACAAAACTAATGGGTAATCTTTCTGATGCCTTTATTTTATCCATGGTTCTCTCTCCAACCAGTCTCTCTTTTGCATTCCTTCTTTTGTTAATAGTAAACTGCAACTTCCAGGTGACCATTCTGGCAATCTTTATAGAGAAGAAGAATATTACAGATACCAAGGAGGCTTCCCAGAGGGGGCTGCATACGTCAAATTTACCTTATCTCTTTCACGATCGACTTCCTCTTCTTGCATGGCACCTTCAAAACAAGGCACTTTTCGTCTCCCATCTTCACCAAAACAGGACCTTCCCACCACTTGGATTCTTCTAAATCTCATGCATGTTACAACCTCATGAAGGCAAATCAGCTGGATTAATTCTTCTTCGTAAATGCCGCAACTCTGCTCTGTGGGAGAAAATCAATGTTTCCTTCACTTTGTTTCATACAAAGATGCTCTTCTTTATCTATATCAATGCTGTGTCCAAAATAGCATTGCACATCAATGGGCCTGAGACTGTCTCTTACAGTGGTTAACATTCAAACACCACTACAGCAGGAAAGTAATTCTGGTCGTGGTGTTATAGTTCCCTTAAATGGTGCTATCCTTCCTTTTGTGAATATTATTTGCAGACTGATTTCATCATGATGCTTTCTTCTCAACAATACAAGTGCAGCATAAGCATATTTACTGGCATCACAGTATGCAAGAAGTTTTAAGATTTCCTTACAGTCAGCCAAGGTAAATTGACTCAGAATAGTGGTACAAGCTAACTGAGGTAATTGTTTATTCCATTTTATGAAGATGCCTGTTTTTCTGGTAGTACCTCTTTGTCGCAACTAATTCTCCTCTCCAAACTCTCTTGCAACAGAATCTTCGGCATTAATCACAGGACAGGGGAAACCAATGGGGACAAAGACACCCTGACATATAGAGAAACCTTTGCCCTTTTTACAGGTTCATTATGAATTTTACAATTTTTAGTTACAAGACCTAGCATCCCCAGTACTGGAGAGACCAAGTATTCTGTGCCTGAAAAAAGCATGCTACTTTCCCATCCACTTGGCAACGATGGAAAACCTTGGAGCTCGTATGAGTATGGTCCTACCAGAGAAGTCGATCAACCCTTTTTACTGACACTTGTAGGAACACCTTTCTTATATCTGAGATCCTACCAGAGAATTCGATCAACACTCTTTACTGACACTTGTAGGAACACCTTTCTTATATCCGAGATCACACCCATTGACATCTCTCTAAACCTGAGAGGGAAAAGTTTTGATTAATTTTGGACCTTTGTTCATACAGTCATTCAGTGACAACTCCCTTTTCCTTTTACTGGATGCAGCGAATATGGGTCTAATTTGCATAGTTGCACTTGTCGTTAAATACACGCCGATGATGTAGAATGTATACTTTGCCTCTAGCCCCTTCATAATGTCTCTCTTCAGCAATACTATCATTAGCCCATTGCAGTACAGCATCATGCTCTTCAAATTGACTCTCACAAATGATTTTCTCAGTCATAGAACATAGTCTTTTTCTGCAACATCCATGTGCCATATATTACTAGTAATACCTATTGTTTCTCAACTCCTGTGTCAAGAGGACAATGATGTTGGTGAAATTACTCTTAGGAAGTGGAAAGGATGGTAAATAAAGTCCATTGTCATAAAGCAGCAGGAATAGATGAAATTAGACCTGAAATGTCGAAGTATTGTGGGAAGGAATGATACCATTCATTGCAGTTATTTTCTTAGAGTTACAGAGGGGTGAATCATCAGTTAGCCTAATATTATTAAGATTACTTATGCATTTTTCAATATCAATACCGATTTTGGGCTTCTTGGAATATCTGTTTGCTGCCTTGGTTCCCATACCCTTAGGATGGCTGTAATTTGTTAATTGTGATGCATCTGATATCTTGATTGGATGACGTGGAGTAATTTCTATGGCTTTTATTCCTTGTCTCCGCTGTGTGATAGTCAATTTTCGATATGCGTTGTCTTGGGGACCTACTCTGTGAACTGCGAGATGGCAGCTGGTCATCTCCAAAATGACTGTATTTGGAGCGATGCTCTGTTTAGCCATTATGGCTAAACAAAATGATTGTTTACCACCCTAGTTAAGGGACTGAAGTAGCTGTGGAGCCTTTTTCTTATTAGAACCTATGGTGATAAGTTATTTGCTTGTTTTGATTTACTCTTAAAGTGGCTGATTAGTACAGTGTAATTTCTATTCTTTCTGTAACCTAACTGTGTTGTAATATTATTTTATAAAATGTGCCTGAAAAGATTATTTATGTACCTCTTTGTCAGTAATTTGTCAGTTGTTAGTTTCTGTGGTATTGAGTGAAAATGTCTCAAATTTTGAATTCATTGGTTGAAATATTACTTGAAATAGTTTAAGAGTGTTCTACCCTGAATTCCAGAGTGATATTCAGTATGTACTTTGACGGCTTTAAAACAAAATCAAACCTGTGGTCTCCGTAATTGTTAGTTTCTAGTATTGTATTTAAAGACTGTTCTGAGCACAGCTAAGGTCTCATAGAATATTATTATTATTTAAAATTTAAATTTGTCTTTATCAGATGTGTTCTACCTTAATTTTGTTATTATTTTTAATAGGTTTTCTTGGTAGCTAACTCATTTATTTTTTAGAGAATATTGAAGTTGCTATTATCATCCTTTTGGAGATTTAATTTCTTTCTGCTATGGTTTTATTTTCTTAATTGTTATTCTTGCTATTGTTGTTGCATCATCTTACAATGGTTATGTAATTGTTGTGTCAAGATGATGGGTATTGATAAGATATGCGTTGTGTCACCTTTATGAGTTCATTGTCTTTCGGGAAGCGTTGTGGATCGGACGCTTGTGTGGTGTAGAGGTCAAGTCTTCGATTGATGACTGTGGTTTATTGTACCTCCTATTAAGTAACATTGTCGAGGTGATTTAAGGAATGTGATATCTACGATATTTCTTTGGTTTAATTTGTGATGTGATTTGGTGAAATTTATTATTTTTGGTGTGAATATATCATGTTTAGACATGTCGCCAATTTGTAAATTTTTCTTGTTTCCAACTTTGCCTTCTGCCATTCATGGTATTTTGAATGGTAAAACTTTACTTCTCGCAGCCCAACGTTTATAACATTATAGGGAAGTGAAAATAATGTAAATCTTACTTGGAATTCCTTTTAGAGGAGAGATGTGTTCATTGCCATGTCTAGGAACCCACCAGCCCGCCCCGAGAAATATATTTACTTTTATAACCTAATAAAGAGCAGTAGCCGCCATCGTCCATGGCTCAAGTAGTTTCTTGCATTCTCATTGGTCATGGTGAAAGGAATGTGACGTCATTGCCATCAATGCTGATAAATACATTGCGTTACCAACCCCGGCTGAATAAAAGCACAAACAAAAAAACACCATGTAAAATTACAATGCGGCTTTAACAGTCCGGACCAATCGTCTTGTCCAGGTCTTATCCTAACCGTCCGCACGGCAAGAACCAGTCCAGACCAATCGTGTTTCCACACGAAACTAGAGGCGTAGGGCCGCTTCGCGGCTTCTAACCGTCCAGACCAATGGCCTTGTCCACGGCAAGAATCCTAACCGTCCAGACCAATCGTCTTGTCCACGGCAAGAATCCTAACCGTCCAGACTAATCGTGTTTTCACATGAAACTAGGGGCCTAAGGCCGCTTCGCGGCTTCTAACCGTCTAGACCAATGGTCTTGTCCACGGCAAGAATCCTAACCGTCCAGACCAATCGTCTTGTCCACGGCAAGAATCCTAACCGTCCAGACTAATCGTCTTGCCACCAGCTGTCGAAGCACCTCACTCATTAGTTCCTCCGTACAGAGGTTGGCAGCTCTGAGCATAGCTTCACAACATCCTTCCCGAGAAGGCCGCGAGCGTGTAAACAAACGACAGTCGTTCCGCGCGCAGCTGAATGTAGCGAGTGCTGAGCTGCGAGAAGTAAAGCATTGATTTTTGAATTTGTTGGTTGAGATGTTTTACCTTCTCTTCTAGTTTATTTTCTTTATTTTATTTCTTGTATGACCGTTAAATGGAGTTGTTATTATGCACTTCAATATTGTAGTAGAAAATTTTGTCCACAAAAAGAGGTACCCCCATTCCTTTTTACAAATCGTTATTGATAGCTCTCACACTGGTATAGTCATATGACCATCAATTTAAAAGTTAACAAAAAAAAAAAAGAACTGCAGTTCGCGTGCAAAATATTTTGAGTAATATTAAAATATTTGTGATTTAAAATGGATTTAGTGAATGAATTGATTTCTTCTCATTCTTAATTTTATTTATTTAGTTTAATTTCGTTGTTTTTAAAATTTTATGAATTACTTGTGGGTGTTACTCTCCTTTTTTTAAATATTCTTATTTATTAAATTTTAATGTGGGTGAAACGATTTAGTGTTTTATGGTATTTCACATGAATTGCTCTATCCTATTCCCCTGGATTTACTCTCTGATGAGTTTCTTTAACCTTTGGTTCTGCCCAGATTACATCGTTTTGCAGTCCTGTGTCTTGTGTTTTGATCGAGGCCTACATTAAGTAGCTGGCATGATTTCCTGCCCGGATGGGCCTCTTGCCCTCATCACGACGCGCAAGTCGCCTACGGAGTTAAATCAAAAGACCTGCATCTGGCGAGCCGAACTTGTCCTCGGACACTCCCGGCACTAAAAGCCATACGCCATTTCACTTTATAGTTGGGGACAAAACATGATGACCTCGCCTCACACCACAACCCTCCAGCGGCAACCCGGTGTCTATTAGGGGCTAATAGGATTTACTACGTCTGCCGTAGTCAGAGTTGCCAAATCGTCTACCTCATTAGCACCAAACGAGCCAGAGCAGGCATAAAACCAGTTTATGGAATCTATTTGGCATTTCGATGTAAACTGAATTATTATTATTATTATTATTATTATTATTATTATTATTATTATTATTATTATTATTATTAACTGGCTGTCAATTTGTCTACAACATACTTCTTTTTTCTTTCTCCGATAGGCGTGTTCCCCATAATAATTTTGAGGAGTACTTGAATTATACAAATAGGATGAGGGACAGGAATATCTTTATCGATCATATATTTAAGGATTCAATTTTTTTTTTTCAGGTTTGATTGGGTTTAGGGTTAAATACACGGCTGTGGTAGGAGGCATTATCTATAACTATTATAGATGGTCCTTCTAAGTGTCGTAGTATCTTCTCTTCACCGTAGTAACACAGTCTGACTCGTTGGCTGAATGGTCCGTGTACTGGTCTTCGGTTCAGGAGGTCCCGGGTCGATTCCCGATTGGGTCGTGGATTTTAACCTTAATTGGTTAATTTCAAAGGCACGGGAGCTAGCTGTATGTGTTGTCTTCATCATTTCATCCTCATCATGACGCGCAGGTCGCTTACGGGAGTCAAATAGAAAGACCTGCACCTGGCGAGCCGAACCCGTTCTGGGATATCCCAGCACTAAAAGCCATACGACATTTCATTTCACCGGAGTAACACAGATTCCTGTCGCGTCCGATGCTAAATTATTAAAATTTTTACCAGTTATAACACCGCCATTTCCTGAAACACCTCGTAAGAAATTTTTAATGTTCATCTCCAAACCACTGTTTGTTTTCGTAATTTAACACCTCTGCCAATCACATTTTTGTCACTTTTAGTTGGAGTTCTTGGTCAAGAAGAAGATGGAGAAGAAGAAGATTCAGACAGCTTATTTAATTCCGCTTTGTTACACCGTGGTTCTTGATTTACCCACGGCCGGAAGAATATTGGCATATTACTGCTCTTGTGCTAAACTGATAAGTTATAAATATTACAAATATCAATTATTTCATATCTTACTATTAATAATGCTCACTAGGTCACTGCACTGCACTCTGCATGAAGAAAGAGTCAAGACTGAAGAGAGTGGTTTGGCATTACAGTGAGCTCATTAACTCAGCAGGGTGCAGGGTGGGTTTTACAGCTGGCTTCCAGGTCACTTCCAAGAACTGAGGTCATCATGTTTTGTCCCCAACTATACCACTGTTGACAGTATGATTTTTGATACTTGTGTCTTGCTGTTTATTGAAATACTCTTTCACAAAAGTTTACTTCACTTCTTGGGGCCCTCCTCCCACTGGTATTTTTGAGCTCCTATTCAGTGCTGCCATCATAAAGTCTAGTGCTTCCTTGGCCACTTCATACTCGCCAGTATCTAAATATCCCTGACCGAAGTCAACATACACACCAAACTGTTTATTTTCCTAAACTACGACCTTTCTCAGCCATTTCATCAAACATCTAAGTTCCGAGGATTGGTTCTGAAATAGCCCTAACTATTTTTTTTTTAACTCTCCTCTTTAACACCTGGACTGCCATCATTAGATGTTGCCCAGTGACAAAGATTTTGAAGATGTGGTGTTGTAAAACTCTTCTTGATGTAACAGTAGGGATACTGGGGATATTGATGCAAAGTTGGGTTGGCCTGAAGCCTGACGAGGTCTTGGATCACCTCTTTGAAATAGCTTCCCAAAACAGTGAGACATGAATCATCAAGTTTCTTATGACCATCTTTAGTGATTTATTGCTGATGGAAGACCTTCCGCCTGTTCCTCTTTGTTTGCTCTGCCATGACTTCAGCTGTTGTATTTTCCTGGTGGCCTGCACCAATTGCTGCTTTATTTTCTTAGGGCTGGGTTAAAAGCTGTAGTTGAGGTCATTGGTTTGGTAATTTAGAGGATAAATATAAATTAATTTAAAACAATGGCATCCAGATCACTACAATTTTATATTGCACAATAAATAAGAGTAGCAACTGATTGTGAATAAATAATTAGAAACTATTTAAACTATTTAATAGTTCCTGCTTTATATACTTTGATCTGAACAGGATGTTCCTCATCAATTGCTTTTGGTGGGTTTTCTTCGTTGTGTTTTATTGCTAGTGGACACCCTGTTTTCTTTGTTTGCAGATGTGATGGAATATAACATATGGTTAGAACCACATTTGTCAGTAATCGCCGCTGGTCATTTGATACATGAACATATCTTCAAAGTGTTGAGAGCAGAAGTGACTGTATTGGGAGGGATACAATTTGTCTCTCTTCATCCTCAAGCCCAATGTTGAGTTAATTGATTGGTGTTTAAAAAGGAAATCAGGAACATAATTAAATAATAACTGTGTCTCACAGTACTTTCTCTGTGTAAACTTTAAAATGGCTGTAATTACAAACAGGGATTATAGGAGCAATGTCAGATATAATTCAGTAACACCTAGTTGAAACAAAATGTATCCTTGAAGTAGTTACACTGATTCCTGCAGCTGAACATAGGGCTGGCATTCTTGAGACAACAATCTGACCTTTTCCTTCTCAATTCGTATGAAGTCCAGTCACAATGGACAATATATCTATATTGAGCAAGTGGCCATGCGGTTAGGGTCATACAGCTGTGAGCGTGTATTTGTTAAATAGTGGGCCAAACCAACTGCTGACAGCCCTGAAGATGGTTTTCAGTGGTTTCCTGTTTTCACGCCAGGCAAATGCTAGGGCTGTACCTTAACCCTTGATTAGCCTCATGGAAAAAACTCATACTAGTAACCTCGTGTGGTCCCATGGACCAGGAAAATGAAAAAAAATATGTATTTCGAATACGATATAGTTTTCTTTTTATTGATTTAAATAACATTGTAAATACATCCATATTATTGCAATATACATTATTCAAGCTGCTAATGGCACAAAATCCAAATATTAATAAAATTGTGAGGTTTCAGTCTTTGCTTTAAAAGAACATCTTTCATGTTTGGTCATTTAAAGTAATGCATCTTAACACAAAAATGTATGATCTAAATGTCATTAACATTCAAAATTATATCAGACACAAAGAAAAGAATCCTGCAAAGGGTTAGTGTGTCCTAATTCATTTCACTGACGCAGCCATTGCAAACTTTCTTGCTGGGCGCTAAGCCGATTGGTAGCTTATATTTGTAACAGAGGTAAGCGGTTTTCTTTCTCTTCTTCGTCGGACACACTGAGCAACATTTACGTTTGTTGTGATCCATTTTTCCTCTGATGCCTCATTGTCGGGATCTAGATTTAGTTTTAGATTACGGGCAATGGTTAGGCACGTTTCTCTCGGCAGCCATTTGTTGTACATTCTCTCTTTCAATTGTAGTTCGTATAAGTCTCTAGCTAAATGCTTCAGAAAATCAGGGCGTGACATATTTTTCATTCCTGCTTGGCTTTGGTGTATCACAAAATCATTGACAGCACTAACGTCCAGCACTCGCTTCCACACAGCCATCGGCCATCTTCTTGTGCGTTGATTGCTGCTGTATATAGTTGTTTTCTGGTCTACTGACTCGACTCCTCCTTTGGTGTTGTTGTAGTCCATAATCAAAATAGGCTTCTCAGTAACGTTATCTATGTCCTTATTATGATGCATAGAGGAGAATAGAATGATGGCTCGGTTCTTTGTTGGTACATGGCTTACTAGCGTCCCGTCTGTGGTAAAACCGAAGACAGAAAATCCCACAGGTTGTCAGGCAAATTATTCTTGAGAATTTCCTCTTTGTTTTTCCGCAACGTGCCTAGGACGATGAGCCCTTTAGATTTTAGTACCTCCAGTAGCTCCACCAAACAGTACAAGTTGTCCACAGTGTCATTTCGATTTGAATAATAAATGGCATTTTATAATAGAAGAGCCACTTGAGTTGGCGCAAAATACTTCTTTTCATCATTAGAAAGGGTCATCCCTTCAGAACCCTTCCCCGTGTACAAGTAGACACTGAGCATGTTGTAAGTCTTAGCACTGCTAGACACTGAAGTTTCATGCCGTATTTGGCCGGTTTATTGGGTATAAATATTTTGAATTTTTAGCGTCCACGGAAGGTGATGAGCATTTCGTCAACTGTGGTATTCGCTCCTATAGGGTAATGGTTCTGAGAGTTTCGTTAAACAAGTTCAAAATTTCAGCACAACCCGGATCTGCTTGTTTACGCAAGTGACGAGTCTCAAAGTCATCAGATCGCAAAACCAACAGCAGTAAATAAAATCTCTTCGCTGATAACGTCATTCTGAATACCTCTCTGCCCATGCCATCCGTGGTGAATAAGGACAGCATACTTTCATGGTTTGATTTGAAAGCAGAGCTATCAAAGTGAGAGGTCGTACTTTTATGATCGCTATGCTATTTTTGTCGCATCAGGTCGAGCTTTCTATTTGTCGCAGTCATAATTATTGTAAGCATACGCTCATCAAATATCAGATCAAAAGCTTCTCTTGGACTGAGTAGTGCTGAACTTCGAGTAGTCGGCAGTCTCAAAATATTATGCGACGGCGTCCTAACATATCTAGTTGGTTCAGCTTGAGCCCACTTGAATCTATTCTTACCATAATAGGAACACTGTTCCCTTGGGTTACGTTCTTCACTTGGCATGTCACATCTTCATTTTCTGAAATACTTACCTTAGTAGCTGTTTCATGATCGCTGTGTACGTAATCGGCATCATTATGGTCTGAAAACTCCTCTTCAGAAGCATGTTGCACGTGGGTATCTATCTGTTCTTCGGAGTCCGACACATTTTGTTGGATTTCATCATCCACTTGCAGCGTATCAGCAACAACATTCTCGAAATCCGTGGACCGTACATTTATCCAGCTGGGGCCAGGTTTGGAATGGTCCTTTATATCACGTTACACTAAGAAAAAAAAGGAATAAAATAACTAAAATATAAAGAAAAGTATGCAACTGATCTTGTGTGTTCCCACAGATCACGGGTATCTAAATACTCACCTACCAAGCCACCGCACGTGCACGTCTTCTCACCATAGTCTGACTGGCGCGACTGTAGAAAGGTACTGGGTGGGGGGAGTAAATCGGTGACAAAGCATTCCACTCACAGAGATATAACAAACGTCACAAGTCCCCGGGACCACACAAGGTCAAGTGGGGGTTAATTATGGCCATAGTCACTTCCTTTCCTCTCCTAGCCCCTTCCTATCTCATCGTCGCCAAAAGCATGACCCACAGGTATTATACAATTTGCCATTATATATATATATACATACAGATCTTGAAAGTTTGGGTTCTCTTTTGTGTGGGTAACAAAGTATATAGGGCACTGCAGTATTTGGTATGGTGGAGAGGACACAGCACTTCATTATTATCTTTTTGAGCTTTATTCTGAGATCTTTTAAGGATAGGAGATGCCACATTCTAATGAAGGTGGACTCTGCTTTCTCTATCCAGCGTTTGATTTCAGCAGAATGGTCCTCTGTTACTCCCTATATATACCTTTTTTACCCTGTCTGCCTGTATGTTGTACATCAGAAAGATATCAGGCAGTGTAGGTTTCTTTTTCACATGGCTTTTGTTGTGTTGAGAACAAGGTCACAATCTTTGGGTACAGCTTGTGCTAATTGTGGAGAACACTCATTTAAGTACAGGACAGGAAGAGCGCTGTACTGGAAGTCCAAAGACTAGTTTGATGGAGCCCTTCATGCGACCCTATCCTGTGGTATCATTTTCATTTCTAGATAACTATTACATCCTACATCTGCTCTGATCTGCTTTTTATATTCATGTCTCGGTCTACCCCTGCTGTTCTTACCGACTACATTTTCTTCAAAAATCAACTGAACAAATCCTGGGTGTCTTAAGGTACGTCCTATCATTCTATCTCTTCCTGCCATATCTAGCCAAGTTGATCCCTCAAGAATTTAATTCTGTATCTCTTCATTCGTGTTTCGATCTACCCAACTCACCTTCAGCATTCATCTTCAACACTGTATTTCAGAAACTTCTACCCTCTTTTATCCTGAGCTAGTTATCGTCCATGTTTTACTTCCATACATCACCACACTCCAGACATTTGTGTCCATAAACATGTAAGTAATCCGTTTATCAATGTTTGAATGTGGGAATTTGTTTTATGAATAAAGGCCTTCCTTGTTTGTGCTAGCCTGCAGTCTGCATTTTATGTCCTCATAACATCTGCTGTCGTTAGTTTATTTACTACCCAAGTAACAATATTCATCTACTAACTTTTGAAGTTAATTTCCTAATGTAATATTTCTTGCGTCAGCTGTCTTCGTTCTACTTCACTCCATTACTTTTGTTTTGAGTTTATTTATTTTCATCTTGTTCTCTTTCTCCAAGACTCTGTTTGTATCGTTCAACAATTTCTCCAGATCTTCTGCAGACTGAGTTAACAATATCATCAGCGAACTTCAGAGTTTTGATTTCGTTTCCTCTGATTGCGATACCCTTTCCAAATTCATTTTTGATTTTCTTTACTGCCACTTTCTTCTGTATGAACATTTTGAGGGAGGGGGAACCTGCAGTCTTGCCTCACTCCATTATGGTATACTGCTGCTTTCTCAAAGTCTTCGATTCTTATCACGGTGGACTGATTTTTGTACAGATTGTACAACTCTATGTATGTGTGCTTGTACTTCTCAATTCAATCCTCTTAAGATCAGATGTAAAGTCAGGATTGCTTCATGTTTTCTTACATTTCTTCTGTAGCCGAATTGATGTCCTTCAACTCGGTTTCAAATTGTCTTTCCATACTGAACTAATGGTACAATAGTTTTCACACTTGTCAGCACCGGCTTTCAAGGGAATAGATATAACATCATTCTGCCAAAAATTCATATGTCAGTTCTCCTTTTTCATGCGCCTTGCATGATAAACGGAATACTCTCACCATGCTGGTTTCTGTTAAGGTGGTCAGTAATTCTGAGGGTATCAATTCCTGGTGCCTTGTTTATACTGGGTCATTCGAAACTTTCTCGAATTCTGACCTCAAATTTGGGACTTCCATTTCATCAGCATCAACAGCCTCTTTTTGTTCCAGAAACCTATAATCTACTTCTTAAGCTCAATACTGCTGTTCGATATGTTCCTGCCATATTTCTGCTTTGTCTTTTTTCCCTATAAGTTTTTTCCATCTGAGCTCTTGTTGAGGGGATTTGCTTGGATACAGTGGGAAGGATGCACATATGAAATGAGCCGAATCGTTGGACTGCAGATCATAGGATTTTCAGCAAGCTATTGACTATGTTCCTCCACATACAATCCATCGGCACTGTCGTACCACCCATCACTACTCTTTCTTACCTAGTTTTCCTTTCTCGAAAAGCTTCCTTGATTTTCCTGCATGCACTTTCGACCTTTCCTAGGGCCATGAAGCCTTCAACATCCTTGCACTTCTCTTTCAGCTATTCTTCCGAAGATGGTTATCTGTGTTTCCCACTTTTAAACAAGGAAAATTCTGAAACTATACTTTAATTAACCCATTGCAACCTGGCAAATAGTCTAACCTTCAGGGACAGAAAACCCTATTTATTTTCGAAAATTATCCTTTAATTTTGTTTATTGAGGATTGGTCAAAAAGTGGCATTAAAAAAAATTTACACGGAGGTCCCGGGTTTGATTCTCGGCCAGATCAGCGATTTTACATGGACCTGAAGGCGGGTTCGAGTTCCACTCAGTCTACGTGATTAGAATTGAGGAGCTATCTGACGGTGAGATAGCGGCCCCGGTCTCGAAAGCCACGAATAACGGCCGAGAGGTTTCGTCGTGCTGACCACATGACACCTCGTATTCTGCAGGGCCGTTTTGTAGGCCAAGGCCCTTGAAGGCTGTAGTGCCATGGGGTTTAGTTACATCACAGGTCAATGCCTAACTGTCCATTAGGTATTTCCCAGTCTTCAGTAGTGAATCATCGAGTGATTTTTTTGAAGCAACTCTCCAGATAGATTGGAATACAAGATTTTTCACGTAGCCACCTCGCTTCGGACCTTGTTTTATGACCCTTGAAAATATTGCATGGCGTAGAAGGATGTTTCTTCCTTTCTGTTGGACATATAGGCCCTGGAAAATGTCCCCATATATTTGCCTGAAGCCGCAGGTAGCTCTGTTGGCTTGGCGTTCTTCCTTTTAATGTCCTAGGCACGAGAGCAACACTGCAACAATTGCTCGAAAAAGTATGTATAATGCAGTCGCCTGCCTTCATGAACACAACGTATGACTTGAAGATAGCGACATCCAATAGATACAGCATTATCTTTTTATAACCCGTGATAGACTATCGTGTTACAGGGAAACATGAAAGGACTTGATCTTGATGATATACTGCATTCATTTTCCGGTTGTATCTTCCAATACCCTTGGGGTTTTTCACTACTTCCTATCCTCCACGTCGTTTTCTTTGAATTTCCACATCAAGGTACAAGTCCTTACCAACATTTGAAAGTAAACTGACATCCTTTCTGTCTTTTCCATGTTATGGTGAGAATATTATTAGCTGTCATACTAATAGCCTTACCTTTCGTCAGTTTTACTGTGCAGAACTCTGGAAGCACGTTCTTCCTGTCAGAGCGTATGGTACCCACAGCATGCGTTCCATTCGCCAACAAGGTGTGAAAAAGTTCTGCATAAACATATCAGTTATCAAGATATGATATATGACCTTGGTTCTAGTTTGCTTCCAACACAGCTGCTTCTGTTGCTGGAATAACACCTGGTTTGCCTTGTCTGGTATAGATTTTGAACTGGAACACTATTCAGAAGCACCTTCACAGAGTTTATGCATTTTAATAACAAACCTGGCTTTTTGGAAGGATTGTATTGCCCAAAGTGGTTCCTACCTAGAAATTTCATAACACTGTCACCAATACCCATATCTCTGTGAAGATTGTAGATATTCTGAAACTATGCTTGCAAATATGAAATAACTGGTCTGATTTTTCTTACATGGTCATTGGATCTGTAAACATGTCATCAGAGAAATGCAGAAATCGTTAAATTTGACAGAATAGTACAAATGTCATCATCTGTGGAAATATTTTACTTTCTAAACCTTTCTCTTAGACCAGCTCGACTTCAGTTTAGGTTTTCTTACCCGACTCATGAGAATCATCAGCAAAAATACGCTTTTGTCTCATCAAACTTGCAAGGAGACCACTTACTGCCACATTTCAGATTTTTTCCTCATCATATTATTCGCCTGGAAAGCAGCATAGTCATTGGATTTTATCGCCATAATTTCCCAGAAATCATCCCCAGGAAATTCTGAACACACATCTAATACACAGTCTCAAAATAACGGCACTGAGACCAGGAACACCAGTGAATGAAATTGTTTTCAGTGTATTGGAAATGTTTGACCAATTCCATGTTGAAGATCCATCTCGTAAAGCAGTCTCGCCACCTCGACCTTCGTTTATATCGTCCATGCTGTCGTCATCACTGGAATCATTTTCCCTAAGACTCTCATTAACAGTGTAATAAATATCACTGTCTTCTGAAGAATAATGATCCTCAGTATCATTTTCTAACCACTTTAAGATATCTACATAATATTTTTTTTTGCTATGGGCTTTACGTCGCACCGACACAGATAGGTCTTATGGCGACGATGGGATAGGAAAGGCCTAGGAGTTGGAAGGAAGCGGCCGTGGCCTTAATTAAGATACAGCCCCAGCATTTTCCTGGTGTGAAAATTGGAAACCACGGAAAACCATTTTCAGGGCTGCCGATAGTGGGATTCGAACCTACTATCTCCCGGATGCAAGCTCACAGCCGCGCGCCTCTACGCGCACGGCCAACTCGCCCGGTATCTACATAATCATCAGCCATGTTTGTTTACTGACAAGCAGATAGCAGTTTGTTTATTTATACAGTATTCTGTGGTCTAAGGAGTGTGAATTCCATTTAGAAGTTTCACTGAACTTCAAGGAGCAATTTACATGCAGCGCAAGACTTATCACTTGCTAGTAACTAAAATTACAAAATCACAAATATTTGTAGGTTGGTACGGAACAGTTCGGTCCAAATTGGCGGCGTAAAGAGCGGGTCCATAAGTCGGCACCAAGGCTGCTTCTTTCCAACTCCTAGCCCCTTCCTGTCTGCGCCAGAGCACCATTAATTTTTAAATAGAAACTTATTGGATATTACAAGGTTTGGAAATTTAATAGTAGCAAGTATTCAGTTACAACTCATACAATTTAGCCCATGTCTCATCCAGCGTAACAGTATGGCATCATATTGTAATCATTTCCGCATTTCTCTTGAATCATGCTGAACCCATTTTGATGAAATTTTTCTCATGTCCATGTGTTCCTTCCAATATGAAGCACAATCGTATTCGCTAACCTACTGTCTCAGGCCAGCTCACATATTATATGACATCGAACAGTGTCCATTAACACTGCAAGAACAAGCAAGCACTTCTCCTTAACTGACACCAGGAAAAATCTGGCTGACACACGTCTGACACTTATTGGCGTCCCTCGTTGAAGGCTTTTACCCAGCTTGCCACTGTCCTGTAAGGCTATGCAGTTTCGCTGCAAACTTGCTGAAGACCTCGAGGACACTGCCGTGCTTTATGACCTTTAGCACATTCAGACTTCACCAAATTCCATTGTTTCAGAACAACACTGTCTTAGATTGCCACCTAACCCAAGGCTTGTTCATTATGTCAGTTTGCATGCATGTGATGCGAGAAGGTATGCTCTGAGGTAAGGTAGGTATGCAACTAACGTGTGCTGTCAGTGACATTATTAGATTCCATTGCATGGCGACTCTGCAGCAGTGTTGTCACTATTAAAGTTCCAACTGTCTTATCTCCCATACTTCAGTTCGTCTCCGTATTCTAGGGCTAATAAAATATTTCTGTTTTCATCCACCTGTGACCTATTTAATCTTAATATGAACAGTCCATTGATAATTTTTGTGTATATATCTGGAGAATCGCCTATTTCAAGCATGTTTCTTCTCACGGAGGTAATATATATTGTTGTTTAAAGCTTTATTGTTGTGAACAAATGGGGTGTCCTTTTTGGTATAACATTTTACAGTAAGGTCAATATAATTCTACATGTGCTATGTGGCATATCCATGGATGCAGCCGATCCTGAAGAGATTCATCTGAGAAGAAATGAGCCTTGAGATTTTCCAGGGCAGTGTTACCCATGTACTTAGGATCCTTAATTTCCTTTTGCAGCATTTGCTACACAAGACAATGGGAGTTTCTCCTCTTTTGCTGGCTGCTCCTTTCAAAATATACAACATTAGTTATGATCCTTTAACTTTCATTAGTAAGGTTTAGATTATTGAATTCATTTGAATATTGCTCTATTGATGAAATACACATTGACAGTTAACAAAATTGAATCCCTTCACCTTTTTTAGAACAGTGGAAAGTTCACTTGTGAGGAAGCAAAGGGTAAGGTTTCTGTCTTTCTAAAAGCCCGAGAGATAACATTAATCTAACATTGCCTACTATGTCAAGTGCAGACTACGTCAGTTGAATGATAATTTTTTTAAATGTTAGGCAGTTCTGCTCATGTCTAGGAAACATATCAGGTAGTTTTAAACACTCTGAACAGAGTTGTTTTAAGGCCAAACCCAAACCCATGGCTCTTCGGCTCTGATGAGCATTACCCTGCCAAGAGACCTCTGTTCAGCCTTATGGCCTGCAGTTTACCAGTCGATGTGTGCTGAGCACAACAAATTTTCTTGGCCATTATTCTTGGATTTTTAGACTAAGGATTCTACCTCTCTATCAACTAACACCTTCGTTGTTCTCATATAGCCTGACTGGGCC
The DNA here is from genome assembly GCF_040414725.1 of Anabrus simplex. Taxonomy (NCBI): domain Eukaryota; kingdom Metazoa; phylum Arthropoda; class Insecta; order Orthoptera; family Tettigoniidae; genus Anabrus; species Anabrus simplex. The sequence continues at coordinate 25,880,546 of NC_090277.1, read as the reverse complement.
AGCAACTAGCTGTCAGAGTCTGGTAATAATCTCTAACTTGTCTGAGAATCAGTTCTGGGGCTTCTGGGTATGCGGTGTTCTTTCTTTCCGTAGAAAACACAGTCAACATTGTCCCTTAAAATCTGAATGTAATTGTTGTATGTCAATATTGATAAAACCTACATATTGTTTAGAGTCGAAGAAAAAATCCAACAACGTACTATTTGTTGTACAAACTTGAACATAATAGGTAAGAGATTGACCTTTCTCTGGTTAAGGTCCAATGTATGTCTCTTTGACAATCAGAGTCATCTGTGGGAACACACGAAACAACCAAGTGACCAGTGTTTTAAGAAAACATAATAGGATGAACACAATGACAGTAAGTTGTAGGAAGTTGAAGAAAAATTGCAGAGATTATTATCGTCCTTCAAGTTTTTCTTCTTCTTTTGCTCCCTCTTCCAGTCCTGTCCTCTTTATCCTATTATGAATGCCTTTTGTTGTTCCTGTTTTTCACATTTTTTGACTTGACACTTGTTTATTTCCTTTTTACATTGGGAGAATAATTGATATCCTTATTGTGCAACTATGCAGTTTACTTTTGTCAGCTATGTCATGTCTATTTATAAACTTTTACTCTACATTTCTTACTTTGTTTTACATATTTGCTTTTGCAGGCTTCCACCGATATTAAGAATGAAATATGCGTAGATGAACAAACAGTTGGTCAGTTAGTCGCTTGTTTCAAGGAAGAAGACAAGTAAGTACTGTTTAGTTTTATTAGATTTTACACCTCTAACCCTCGACAATATGGAATTTGCTATTTATGTGTTCAGTAGCTCCCTCTGCAGTCAACAGGTGGAGTGAAGTCCTTGATATCACAATATTTTGGGTTCAAGGCGAACACACGCCCATCCAGATCATTCTCGAATTCTGTGTCCTGTACTTCACTCGTGGTTCGAACTTGTTGGTTTGATCGTGGCTCATGAGAAAGTTACACAAAGTTAAAATTAGTCAGCCTGTAGCATCTAGTGATCAGCAGGCCGCCTAGTTGGCACCACTTGGTATCTGATCCAGTGCACTGGTTATTAATATTACCATCCTAGTTTATTTCTCCATATTGTAATAGGTGTTCCTGGGTTGTCGTTCTGACCATGACCTTGCTTTTTGCCATTCTTGCAACATGACCAGTTCAGAGAATCAACCTGCTGTGAATTAGGCACTTGATTCTGTCTCCTTTTATACCTCTGTATATCTTTGCATTCCTCCTTCGAATCCCCATTTCTTTTATTAGTGACACTTAGAAAATTCATTCTGTGATATCGATATATTTACTGTCATCTTCAGTAGCTTGTTAAGTTTCAGAGCCATAGAAAACAGTGGCTCATATGATGTCATTGTAGATTTTTATCTTGGTATTGTTAGGTACATATTTTTAAATGTTGTTTGAGATGGAAGAATAATATTGGAACCATGCCTGGAATCTTTCTTATATTTCAAGGCCTGATTATATGCAGTTGGATAACTGTGTACTCAATTTCCTTCCATGCTAAAAATTTATTCTGACCTTTGTTTATTCTTCTTCACCTCTAGCACCTCATTATAAACACTGCTCCATGCAGTTTGGAGATATTTAATTGCCTAAGTGTCAAGTCTTAATTGCTCTGCGACATTTGACTTGGCCTCCTGTTGGTCTTTCACAATCCTTGTTCTTACATCTGACATTGTAAGTAATAGCTTATTTCTGCACAATCTGGTGACCACAGGCAATGTATTATCCCCATTATTGCCTAGCTAAGCCCAGCCAGTGAGCGTTCATTCATGGCTATCGTTTTCTAGGGGTATTTAAGGGAAAAGGGGTTGATGATCAGGCAAAGATAATAAATTTTAAAACAACACTCTGACATTTATTGACATAAGCATATCACAAAAATATCCTTGATGGTTTTATTTTACAATGAACTTTTGTAATATTTTATTCTTATTACATGTAATAAATATCATTTTTGGTCCGTATTGATGATATTTGATTGAAATAATAACATTAAGTTATTTATTAGACCACCTAATCAATACAAAATCGTCTTGGATGATTTACATAAATTTGTTAACTAATAGTGGTACATGTTTCGCCTTCCCTGAAGGCATCATCAGCCATAGTCTTAACCTTAAATTAAAAATAAGCGTCTAAATAACATGTAGTAATGAAATGAATTTTAAAATCTTGAAGAGATTTGAAGTAAAATAACATTAAAAATAACAATGATGGTTTGAAAATACAATGTGATGAGATATAACAGTGGAAGTATTAACAAAATTAACATTAGAAGGCTGCTAAAATAAGTGCAATGGATAAAACAACAGATTGTTATACAACAAGTAGTAAGATTGCATAAAAGTAAAGTTGATACTCTGGCAGTTATAATTAGACGATGGCGAAAAATCGTATATAATCAAAGCAAAGAAGAGAGAATAAAAGTCAAAGTTCGTCGAGAGATCCAAAGTTAATCATGATCTTGAAGATAAAAGACGAAAGTCAGATGCATATGGTGAAGTTGTAGAACACGTTGAGGATAAGAAGTTGGTGAATAGAAGTTGAAGAACAGTTTCAAATAGGATCACTATGGACCATCTCAAAATTTGAAGTGATGTTCAAATGTTGTAAATTGTGAGTTTGTAGATATTCTAGTTGAAAAAGCATATAAAAGTGGAATCATTTGACGGTGACAAAGATAGCTTGTAACGTTATGAGTTAGAAGTATTTGCAACAGTACTTACTTGCAACTGTTGCAAATACTTCTAACTCATAACGTTACAAGCTATCTTTGTCACCGTCAAATGATTCCACTTTTATATGCTTTTTCAACTAGAATATCTACAAACTCACAATTTACAACATTTGAACATCACTTCAAATTTTGAGATGGTCCATAGTGATCCTATTTGAAACTGTTGTTCAACTTCTATTCACCAACTTCATATCCTCAACGTGTTCTACAACTTCACCATATGCATCTGACTTTCGTCTTTTATCTTCAAGATCATGATTAACTTCGGATCTCTCGACGAACTTTGACTTTTATTCTCTCTTCTTTACTTTGATTATATACGATTTTTTGCCATCGTCTAATTATAACTGCCAGAGTATCAACTTTACTTTTATGCAATCTTACTACTTGTTGTATAACAATCTGTTGTTTTATCCATTGCACTTATTTTAGCAGCCTTGTAATGTTAATTTTGTTAATACTTCCACTATTATATCTCATCACATTGTATTTTCAAACCATCACTGTTATTTTTAATGTTATTTTACTTCAAATCTCTTCAAGATTTTAAAATTCATTTCATTACTACATCTTATTTAGATGCTTATTTTTAATTTAAGGTTAAGACTATGGCTGATGATGTCTTCAGGGAAGGCGAAACATGTACCACTATTAGTTAACAAATTTATGTAAATCATCCAAGACGATTTTGTATTGATTAGGTGTTCTAATAACTAACTTAATGTTATTATTTCAATATTTTATTCTTCCGCAGTATTTGAGAATCACACATATTTCTCGACCTCCAGCCTTTCTGTTGTGGAATGAAAATCAAAGAAAAATTAGGCCTCTACTGCCTTTTAAAATTAAAATATTTGGCTGAAAGAATTCAAAAACTTAAACAAGGGGTTTTACAAAATAATTAGACAGCTGTCTCGCTTACGGTTCCCCAATAAAAGTAGTTACAGGTTTCATGAATTTACGGTAGTCTCAACACGTGGTTTAAGCTGAATTCTGATAAATTTCAACATTTAAAGTATATAACATTTGTCAATTACACCAGTATAAGCTTTAATAAAAATCAAAATTAATTTCAAAATTTCATAATTATTATGATTATGATTATTATTATTATTACTATTATTATTATTATTATTATTATTATTATTATTATTATTATTATTATTATTAATCTCTAGCCTTTTTTGAATAACATGTTATTTACCATCACACGATCGTGTTTCTAATTAGTGTATCTCACTGCATTATCCACATGGCAATTATCATTTATATTTTAAATAATTATTCTTTAATTAATTACTGTGACTCATTAGCACTAGAATTCAAGATAATTATGCCGTTTGTGAACATTTAATTCTGACATTTCCATGGCATTCACATTTCAAATTAATTTAAAATATTTCAAAATTTAAATATAAATGTGTTGGAAAATTTTGTTATCCACATGTGAGCTAATTAAATAGTAATTTACTTTACAAATCGTTTGCCTTTGCGAAAATAACGAGATGATCTTTCCGTTTAAATCACACTAATCAACAAAATAAAATCCTGTTCTAGTCTTCCTCGACTTAAACTTATTAAATTTTCCCTTAAGGGTGCAAAAATAACTTCTTAAGGTGGCACACAATGATGAACGTAACCTGCGTCGCCACAAGTACACGACCAGATTAAATCAAATGGAGCAATCAAGATACATGGAAAATACTCACATTTACACACACACACACACACACACACTCATCACATTCATACAGGGAAACACGTACTTTTATATACATTATTTATATCGAATCCCGCCCTTATAAGTTTATTCTTTAATTTTAGGCATGGTCACGTCAACATTCAGTAGAAGATAAATTCGTGTACGGAAATAACTATTTCATCAATAGTGACTAGTGATCGAAATTAGGGATATCACTTGGGTTGAAATATTCTTCTCACAATGATGGAGATTCGTCTAAATTTTGGAAATATAATTGAAGATTCCAATAAAATCCATAATCACTACCATCACGTGGGTTACAAGTCGCAACTATCGTGTCCGTGAGCCTTAATCGCATTATTATCATTCCCTATCCGTGAAATACACACGCAACACGTGCTCCACTTACAATAAGTTCCCTTGTACTCCCAATGACACAAGAACAAGTCAATCATTACAAATAAATTCTCCAATTGCTCAGTTACGTAATTAACATCCTGCAGGATTTGCCATATTCCAGATTCTTCATGAACAGAGCACATTAAATCTCACATATAAGGAATCTAAGATAAGTTATAGCTCACGAGCGTTTAGTCAGCTATGTGGGAAACGACATGGAAAGAAATGTGATTGTAGCGGGAGATCTGAATTTGCCAGATGTCAATTGGGAAGGAAATGCGAACGACAGGAAGCATGACCAACAAATGGCAAATAAGTTAATATGGGAAGGACAGCTGATTCAGAAAGTGATGGAACCAACCAGAGGGAAAAATATTCTGGATGTCGTGCTGATAAAACCAGATGAGCTCTATAGGGAAATTGAAGTAATAGATGGTATTAGTGATCATGAAGCTGTTTTTGTGGTAGTTAAAAATAAATGTGATAGAAAGGAAGGTCTTAAAAGTAGGACTGTTAGGCAGTACCATATGGCTGATAAAGCAGGCATGAGGCATTTTCTAAAAAGTAATTATGATCGGTGGAAAACGGTAAATAAAAATGTAAACAGACTCTGAGATGGGTTTAAAGAAATTGTTGAGGAATGCGAAAACAGGTTTGTACCATTAAGGGTGGTAAGGCATGGTAAAGACCCACCTTATTATAATAGAGAAATAAAGAGACTAAGAAGGAGGTGCAGACTGGAAAGAAATAGAGTTAGAAATGGCTGTGGAAGTAAGGAGAAATTGAAAGAACTTACTAGAAAATTGAATCTAGCAAAGAAGGCAGCTAAGGATAACATGATGGCAAGCATAATTGGCAGTCATACGAATTTTAGTGAAAAATGGAAGGGTATGTATAGGTATTTTAAGGCAGAAACAGGTTCCAAGAAGGACATTCCAGGAATAATTAATGAACAAGGGGAGTGTGTATGTGAGGATCTTCAAAAGGCAGAAGTATTCAGTCAGCAGTATGTAAAGATTGTTGGTTACAAGGAAAATGTCAAGATAGAGGAGGAGACTAAGGCCAAAGAAGTAATAAAATTTACATATGATAACAATGACATTTACAATAAGATACAAAAGTTGAAAACTAAAAAAGCGGCTGGAATTGATCAGATTTCTGGGGATATACTAAAGATAATGGGTTGGGATATAGTACCATATCTGAAGTACTTATTTGATTATTGTTTGGTCGGAGGAGCTATACCAGATGAATGGAGAGTTGCTATTGTAGCCCCTGTGTATAAAGGAAAGGGTGATAGACATAAAGCTGTAATTTACAGGCCAGTAAGTTTGACATGCATTGTATGTAAGCTTTGGGAAGGCATTCTTTCTGATTATATTAGACATGTTTGTGAAATTAATAACTGGTTCGATAGAAGGCAATTCGGTTTTAGGAAAGGTTATTCCACTGAAGCTCAACTTGTAGGATTCCAGCAAGATATAGCAGATATCTTGGATTCTGGAGGTCAAATGGACTGTATCGCAATTGACCTGTCTAAAGCATTTGATAGGGTGGATCATGGGAGACTACGGGCAAAAATGAGTGCAATTGGACTAGACAAAAGAGGGACTAAATGGGTTGCTATATTTCTAGAAAATAGATCTCAGAGAATTAGGGTAGGTGAAGCTTTATCTGACCCTGTAATAATTAAGAGGGGAATTCTTCAAGGCAGTATTATCGGACCTTTATGTTTTTTTATATATATAAATGATATGAGTAAAGGAGTGGAATCGGAGGTAAGGCTTTTTGCGGATGATGTTATTCTCTATAGACTGATAAATAAGTTACAAGATTGTGAGCAACTGCAGCGTGACCTCAAAAATGTTGTGAGATGGACAGCAGGCAATGGTATGATGATAAACGGGGTTAAAAGTCAGGTTGTGAGTTTCACAAATAGGAAAAGTCCTCTCAGTTTTAATTACTGCGTTGATGGGGTGAAAGTTCCTTTTGGGGATCATTGTAAGTATCTAGGTGTTAATATAAGGAAAGATCTTCATTGGGGTAATCACATAAATGGGATTGTAAATAAAGGGTACAGATCTCTGCACATGGTTATGAGGGTGTTTAGGGGTTGTAGTAAGGATGTAAAGGAGAGGACATATTAGTCTCTGGTAAGACCCCAACTAGAGTATGGTTCCAGTGTATGGGACCCTCACCAGGATTACCTGATTCAAGAACTGGAAGAAATCCAAAGAAAAGCAGCTCGATTTGTTCTGGGTGATTTCCGACAAGAGAGTAGCGTTACAAAAATATTGCAATGTTTGGGTTGGGAAGAATTGAGAGAAAGAAGAAGAGCTGCTCGACTAAGTGGTATGTTACAAGTAACTATTCTCATTTTGGTTCCGTATTGAAGTTGACGTATGTCTCAAATATTATTACAATATTATAAGTCCACCTGTTCAATACAATACAATATGATCCACTATTTCATATGGTCAAAATGTTTTATACATAATACATAAAAGTCAATGGTACATGTTTCACCCTCCTTACGGGCATCATCAGCCTATATCAACCTTAAAAATAATACATATGGAGTCATTCCAATCTTATAAATTATAGGTTAAAAAGTTGAAAAATGATTTCGTAAAACATTATACAATAACATCTAAAACAACGATAATGCACCAAAGTATGTTAAAAGAAAGTAAATTAACAGTTTTGAAGATTAAAACGTGGTTGAACATGAAATGTAGAGAGTTTAAAAACTAAAATGGATCCTTATGTTATAATATCATTAAGACTGTGATGGCCTTGAGTGTAAACACAATAATCAAAGGGGGATTTTCTTCAATTCCCAAAGTTTGAATCCAAGATGGTAAAATCACTGTCAGTTATTTAAAACGGAAGTATGAACGTAATAAACATGTTAAGATGTATATGGTTGGTATATCTGAAAGTCGCAAAGAAAATGGAACTCTTGTAGAGGCGTTGCTAATGATAAAACGTATGTCAAAGCTAGCGGAGTTCAGTAATGACTGTCAAGCTAGCGTTGCTGAAACAACCTGACGTACTTAATACGCACCGTACGAAAATTCCTGATCATGTCTTCCAACTTATATTTCAACAGAATTATAACATCAACTTGCCTGTCTTTTAGATCCAATCGACTACCATAATTACTGAACTCCGCTAGCTTTGACATACATTTTATCATTAGCAACGCCTCTACAAGGGTTCCATTTTCTTTGCGACTTTCAGATATACCAACCATATACATCTTAACATGTTTATTACGTTCATACTTCCGTTTTAAATAACTGACAGTGATTTTATCATCTTGGATTCAAACTTTGGGAATTGAAGAAACATCCCCCTTTGATTATTGTGTTTACACTCAAGGCCATCACAGTCTTAATGATATTATAACATAAGGATCCATTTTAGTTTTTAAACTCTCAACATTTCATGTTCAACCACGTTTTAATCTTCAAAACTGTTAATTTACTTTCTTTTAACATACTTTGGTGCATTATCGTTGTTTTAGATGTTATTGTATAATGTTTTACGAAATCATTTTTCAACTTTTTAACCTATAATTTATAAGATTGGAATGACTCCATATGTATTATTTTTAAGATTGATATAGGCTGATGATGCCCGTAAGGAGGATCAAACATGTACCATTGACTTTTATGTATTATGTATAAAACATTTTGACCATATGAAATAGTGGATCATATTGTATTGTATTGAACAGGTGGACTTATAATATTGTAATAATATTTGAGACATAAGTGGTATGTTCCGAGCTGTCAGCGGAGAGTTGGCATGGAATGACATTAGTAGACGAATAAGTTTGAATGGCGTTTATAAAAGTAGGAAAGATCGCAATATGAAGATAAAGTTGGAATTCAAGAGGACAAACAGGGCAAATATTCATTTATAGGAAGGGGAGTTAGGGATTGGAATAACTTACCAAGGGAGACGTTCAATAAATTTCTAATTTCTTTGAGATCATTTAGGAAAAGGCTAGGAAAACAACAGATAGGGAATCTGCCACCTGGGCGACTGCCCTAAATGCAGATCAGTATTGATTGATTGAATTCTCTTTTTACCCGATCTTTGGTTAATTTTGTTATTACTCAAGTGATTATTACATCTACCAATCCTCATGAAATATTGTAAAATTAGATGACTCGATCCTAAAGAATACAAGTAATCTTAAAAAGACACTAGGTTCGACCCTATCTCACAAGTTGTACACGTAAATTCAAGTCCGATTAATTTCAATATTACAGGCAAAGAAAGAAGGTTTATCGCGTGGTCAGTGATTTTTAGATATACCTAACTCATATGCATGGGAAGTCATTCAGAGACAGACTACACATCTAATCTAATAGGTTCCAAATTTCAATCACACACATGAAACTCGACTACCATGACACCTCAAGAAATGGAAAAATGAAACGTTTCTAACTACAACAAAACTAATAGATCTACGATTTAAAGAAGAAAGACCTCTAGTTTTACAAAGGTGAGAAAGAAATAAATTTTTTTAAACAGTACTCAAGTGTTAGATGAGGTTCGATCCCAGGTAGTAGTCAATCATTCCAGCATTTCCCCGGTCAGTCACCTGCTCCTGACCAGATACGCCTCACATTTTAGAAATCCATGGAGGCACGGCAGTAGACGTCCCACGATGAAGTTGAGGTGTAGATTATGGAGGAATTATCCATCTTGATGCACTGCGATTTCTGGGATGACTTCTGTTGCGTTCCAGACGTGTAAGCTGTAACTGAGACGGCAAATGTTAAGATAGGCACAAACACATGCAGAATTACTGAATATTCTCCTGGATAGTCTCACATAACTTGGTTTTTAAGTTAAATTTTACTCCATAAGAGTTAGTTAACAATTTCCACTAAATTTGGCAGAACGGACGTCTGCTCATACTGCAAAGTTCTTTCCCACGTGGTCACGTAGATCAGCTTCGAGTAACGTAGTACAGTAGAGAAGATCAGTATAGAGTAGAACAGCATACAGAGTGATTTACTCGGAACATGGCTTTTTATATCCTAGGCTTGGGAGGCGTGTACTCTACGAAGACGATAATTGGTTACTGGGTCTCTTGTAATTGGCTCTGACTGTTCGAGAAGCTGGCCGTCAGTGTTCGCGCGTGGCAGGACAGCACACGGGCTCGTCACGTGATTTACCTTGCCCTTGTCGAAGATGGGTCAAGACATCGCCCCCTCTGAATGAAGAAAAAACTGGTTCAGAGCTCACTGACTACTTCCCAAATGACAAATTACAGCTCCCGGCAGACAATAAAACTTTTAATATTAACTTGTTGGAAATATTTTCAAGATCGCCACATTTGAAGGGGACATCATGGTAGAAATTCAAAACACCAGTCACACACTCATCACAATATTCCAAGGACTATCAAGTCAAGAAAACGGAAATACGGTCTTGAGTGAAAGGTAGGCAACCTATTCGAGAAATGCATCCTGGTATGGATAAATGAAGTGAGTAAACAAAAGAAAAATTGGGGGTTGTTTCAGAGCGAGAGGTTATCCTCGGCATCCTCAGAGTTCAGACAGCTGGAAAGTATATTCTGTGATAGAAATGTTGGCAGGACTGCCTCTTGTCTGGCTGTGTTGGATGGAAGTGAAGGAATCACATGTTTGGTTTTGCAAGAACGTTATTCCCGAATATTAAAATCTGCAGCTTATCACAACACGATAACCAGGAAATAGTTCAAGATGATGGTAAGCATCTCCGTAGTGATACGAGTTCTCCAAGTTTGTGTCATGTTTTATTGGTATAAAGTATAATAACATTAGCAAAAGTAGTATCAATGTACTCCTTGAAAAACAGAATTGTATACAGATTCCACCGCAGGAATGGTTATCGGAGGTCTGGAGGATATCATTTCCCTATCTTGTGGTGTGTTCAGTTGCACTTAGTGGAGATGTGGAATTGAACCCAGGACCAAACTCAGAACTCTCATTGAAATGCCTGTATAACATGTGTAATCCTAAACATCATGTGAATCAGCTATTTGTGATGCGTACTTTTTTTACTCACCAGTCCAGAGAACATGTACAATGATTACTTCATCTCTCCTGTAGAAAATTAACTCGGGGGTGATGACATGGTCATGTTGTAAATGTAGTTCTTCTCAATCTCAGAATCATTTTTCAACATGAGATCAAGCAGTGTAAATAGTGATGTTGGCAACTTGGAATATTGGACTGCACATAAGAGGATAGTTACTGTGTTTTTTTATTTAATGCTCACAGCCTGAAATATGCGAACCGTACACAAGGAGTTCAGGCCACTCTTGCTGCTTTAGACCCACCAGTTTTGTGCATTAGGGAATCCAGGCTAAATTCGTCAATCTATGACATAGAAGTTGTATCTCAGTCATACACAGTATTTAGGAAAACTCAGCGGGACGAACACTAATTGTCATGAAACCCGAATTCAAGCCTGCGCTCTTTGACCAGCTGCAAACAAAGGCAGAATTTCTTTTGGGTGGAATTCACATGCGCTGGAAGCAAGTTCCTTTCGGGCTCCATGTACCGAGCTCTGAACTCCTCCCGGTGATATCAATGAGGAATTACTACTGTCTCTAAACCACGTGCGAAATATACAAAATTGATATACAATTATTTAGATGGCTGGTGATTTTATCTTTGAAATGTTCTGGCGGGATGATCGCCCTCACCTGCCTCTTCCCATCCGTCCATTAGCAGCAACTTTTGTTGTAGTATTCTATAATGTGTTCCTTGAACAGTTAATTACTGAACCAACCCGTATAATGAAAACTCTTGTCCTTACTAACTCTCCAACCAAACTGAAGTAATCCTCTGTTCCTCCGAACACCTAGCAGTTACAGCTAGCATAAAATACAAGAAACCACCAGTAAGAAATGTAATGGAGAAGTCTATTACTACAAGAAAACCGGCTGCGAACTGCTATCATATCTTCTAAGGAGCCATGCACCCATTGTTACCAAGAAAAACTCTCCATAAATCACAAAAGAAAGGGTTAAAATGGTATGCAAGAGGAACATGCTTTACAGGAAACAGAATCAGGATTCAAGCAATCTTATGAGGGACAAATATGAATGCGTGAGGTATACCACAAAGGAAATCATCCACGAAGAATACAAAAACTACATAAACAAGATAAGTAACAACATCAAAGACATGTGTTTATACCTTAATAGCACACACAGCAAATCAGCACAAAGTGCATTCTACTCTATTGACAATAATTGCCTCCCCCGAGGCCATTGCCTCAACGTTCAGTGAAAAATTTATAGAGGGCAACAATGAGCCTTGGAAAAGTACAAATATGTACCCAAACACAGCTAAGCCATTACCACCCTCCCTCTCCATCCTTTACTTCACAGAGATCGAGGTAATTAAGTGCTGAGCTGAGCTGAGCGACCACGGAGTCACTCACTTGTTGATTTTAACTTTTCGAGCTTATACATTTGAACTTTAGAGACTTCTAATTGCGTACAATAATGTTTACTTCACTTAGATATTAAAGATTTGGGTTCAGAACTTAAAAATTTGGTGAAAGATAGGTATTGAGTGTGTCCAGACTTACTCAAACTAACTTAGTTGCTGAGTGCTAGCTTTTTGAGTCTTAAAAATTGCACTGTCTTCAGCCTAAAAGGCTGATATAAGAATGTTGGCCAGAATTGTACTTAAAAACTTAGTGGTGTATCAAGTTTATATAGACTAACTTAGGCTGAGAAGATGTCATTTGTTCAAAATACTGAGTGGTTAAGATGGTTGAGGTGCTGGCCTTCTGACCTCAGCTTGGCAGGTTCGATTATGGCTCAGTCGGGTGGTATTTGAAGGTGCTCAAATACGTCAGCTTTGTGTCAGTAAATTTACTGGCACGTAAAAAGAACTCCTGCAGGACTAAATTCCATTACCTCGCCATCTCCCAAAACCGTAAACGTAAAAGAGTAGTTAGTGGAATGTAAAGCCAATAACATTATTATGATTATTAATTCTAAATATGGTAAAAACACACATCCATCTTCAATGTTTGGTAAACTGCCTAGCTGAGGGTTAAGACTTGAAAACTGTGTGGTCATCAGCAATTTGCAGTCGCTAATGAGCAAGTGTCAGTTAAGCATGACTTAATGAACAGGGTCTAATTAGTAATTGCAAATGATAGGGGGAATTGAGCAAGGGCTTATTAGCAATTACTAATGAGTGCAGGCTAATGAGCTGTCACTAAAATGTGTGGATTAATGAGGTGTGCATTACAAGTTTTATTTACATTTTATTTAACCATTTTCTTACAACTCAGTTAGGTTTATATTCATGAATATCTGTGGTAATATAGGCTGTACAAATACTCGAAAAGTCAGGCTCGGCCAAAAATGATTGGAAATGTTATGTTTTATGTCTTTAGTTATGTAGCATTTTTCAATAGAACGACTACTAACTCTGTTATACAAGAATTAAATTTTATACGTCCCCCTAAAGTACTATTTTAGCTAGCCTACTATTTCGAGTGTCTCTCTTGCTTTATCCAGGCTTGAGACCTGCTCTACGGATAGAGTTGGAGAACACCCTAAGAGATGTAGGTTATTGAAGATTCTGCAACATTATATTGTACTGTATGCTACAGAAAAAGGAAAGGTTCTGTACTGACTGTACTGTAAAGCTGTCACTCAGTAACACCCACACAGTGTCATGGACCCCATGACGTCATGACCACGTGACCGTGACGTCACATTGTTTGTAAACAAAGCCACGTGGTTTTTGACAGCTGTCAAGTTGACAGCTCTCATCTTGACGGATCCTAACCTGACCTTTTCGTACAAATGAGTATCGCTAACCTCACTGCTGCCATCTTAACAGGGCCTAACCTCACTCTTGCCATCTTATGTAAGTGTGGCGTGCGGAATTTGAAATCCACGTGCTTTTGACAGCTGCCATCTTGACAGGTCATAACCAAGTGGGTATGGAATTTAAACAGGTGAACGTGGCTATCCCCACTGCTGCCATCTTAACAGGGCCAACCCTTATTGTTGCCTCCTGAGGCACGTAGGGGGCGCGGAATTGGAAAAGTAGGCAAGGCTACCTCATAGACGGGAGTTAACTGCAAGCTGAGGCGCGCAAGTGTGCAAGGCTAACCTCAGAGAATTTTTGTGCACTGTTGATTTCGGGGGAGAGGGTGGAGAGGTAGTCCTCTTTTCCCAGCTCCCCTCACCAAAAATAGGGGATGAGTGAGTGAGAGATGTGCACTCTCTCTCTCTCTCCCTAGAGGTCCACCGCCGTAGCGATGTGTCCTCTACAAAAAAGTATTGCTCCCGGTAAGATGTCAAGGCACGGCCGCCTCTTACGAAGCAAGCGTGTAAAACTACGACTTGCAGTTGTATTTATACCAACGTTGAGCGGGTGGGGGATGCACGGAACAACATGCATTGCGCGCGCATTATTAGCCGATTGTTGCACACTCTAGTAAAAGAAAATTGAAACTCATTTCGATACTTTTCGATTGTCGTTGCATGCTCATCGGCTTGCCATAGTTACACACTCTGGTATAATAAAATATAAACTCATTTTGAAATTTTTGGATTGTCATTGTGCTTGCATCGATTAACAATAGTTGCACACACTGGCAAAAAGAATGTACGCTCATCTCGTATACGTGCGCATCTTAATGGGACTTGGCCACACATCACATGCTTATAACAGATATGTGGCGCGGAATTTTGAAAAAGAGTAGGACACTATCTTTACTGCTGTTATCTTGATGGAACTTAGCCATATTAAGGCGTGGAAATTTGAATGAACCCTAACCTTACTGCTGTCATCATTTCAAGAATTAGCCACGTGCAGGCGCGGAATTTTGAACGTGGCACGTGCTTTTGATATCTATTAGGTCCTAAACACGTGGGTGCAGGATTTAAACAAGTAAACTTGGCTAACCTTCGAAAGCGACTTTCAACCTATTAGGTCGTGTTACGTACACGCAGTACGTGATGAAGAGATGTCAGGTACAGAACAAAAATGGCCAACCAGACACCAGTGGGATCCGAACCCACAACCTCCCGATTTCGCGTCGGTTGCTCTACCAATTGAGCTATGGTGGCCTAGGCCATCTTTGTTCTGTTGGAAAGGATCTAAGCTACAGGTCTGGTACTACTACCATCACACTGTAGAGTGCGTTCAAGTTGCCCGTTGAGGGCCAAGTCAATGAATATTGAATTTTCACGACCACATTGTAATCGAAAGCGACTTTCAACCTATTAGGTCGTGTTACGTACACTTAGTACGTGATGAAGAGATGTCAAGTACAGAACAAAAATGGCCAACCAGACACCAGTGGGATCCGAACCCACAACCTCCCGATTTCGCGTCGGTTGCTCTACCAATTGAGCTATGGTGGCCTAGGCCATCTTTGTTCTGTTGGAAAGCATCTAAGCTACAGGTCTGGTACTACTACCATCACACTGTAGAGTGCGTTCAAGTTGCCCGTTGAGGGCCAAATCAATGAATATTGAATTTTCACGACCACATTGTAATCGAAAGCGACTTTCAACCTATTAGGTCGTGTTACGTACACTTAGTACGTGATAAAGAGAGGTTGTGGGTGTGGATCCCACTGGTGTCTGGTTGGCCATTTTTGTTCTGTACTTGACATCTCTTCATCACGTACTAAGTGTACGTAACACGACCTAATAGGTTGAAAGTCGCTTTCGATTACAATGTGGTCGTGAAAATTCAATATTCATTGACTTGGCCCTCAACGGGCAACTTGAACGCACTCTACAGTGTGATGGTAGTAGTACCAGACCTGTAGCTTAGATCCTTTCCAACAGAACAAAGATGGCCTAGGCCACCATAGCTCAATTGGTAGAGCAACCGACGCGAAATCGGGAGGTTGTGGGTTCGGATCCCACTGGTGTCTGGTTGGCCATTTTTGTTCTGTACTTGACATCTCTTCATCACGTACTAAGTGTACGTAACACGACCTAATAGGTTGAAAGTCGCTTTCGATTACAATGTGGTCGTGAAAATTCAATATTCATTGGCTAACCTTACTGCTACCATCTTAACAGCGCCTAACCTCATTGCTGCCATCATAACCATGTAGGGAGGCACGAAATTTGAAAAAGTGACAGCTGACAGGTCCTGACCACGTGCACTTGTTTTGTCGCGGATTTTTTAAACAAGTAAACTTACTGCTACCGTTTTAACAGATCCAAATATCACTGCTGCCTGCCGTCTAGGGACGCAGAATTTAGAATCTGCTTGCTTTTTTGACAAATGTTAGGTTCTTTGAGCACGTTGGCACGGAATGGGTAAACACACACTTCAGTTTACAATTTATATTTTGATTACCTGAAAACAGCACACACGCAAAAATACGGAATTGATTGTACGAAATGAAAATGCTGTGAGCGAGCCTCTTACACACCAGTTTTAATTCACTCCATACACATATATAGTAATTACATTTTAGTGTTATTTTGATTATCTGAGATACTTACAATGTACATGTCAAAAGGGAGAAAGAGATGACATCAATTTTTGTTTGCGGGCGTGTAGTTTGCGTGAAGTCATAAGAACAAATGAATAAAACACATACGGCGAGATCTTGCCTGTACAATGTTCGCTAACGTGAGCAAAATTATCAGCACAGCAAATGCTCGGGTAGTCCGTGACCTTGTCGGGACACACAAGTAAGGCAGGCGCTTTTCACATCCAGTTCCAATTGAAATAACATTGAATGATATGATTAATGTAAACAGCTAATTACATTCCCAGAGATTAAGGTTAGAGAACACTTGCACTTTACTGGCCTAGTTCGATTCCTTCGCAAGTTACCGGAAGTTGATCCTGGTTCAAGCCCCGAAGTGTCTTGGCCTACCATGCGGTGCCCTCCGAATTACAAACCAATACGCTTATTATTTATCCGAAGCACCCTCTGTACGCAATCTGATGTGATCTATATTCTCTCTCAGTATTATTATTGTTTCTGTGAATGAGAGTGTGTTAGCTTCCAGATATAGTGCCCTAAATTCATGCAGTTGGCGACTACGCTGCACATAGACCAGGCAAATGCTGAGATGGGTATGGAACCGGCTTTAGTAAGCGCACTAGTCTGTGATTCAGAGGCCGCGGGTCCTATCTTCAAGGCTGCCGACAGTGGGGTTCGACCCCGCTATCTCCGAATGCAAGCTGATAGCTACGTGACCTAAACCGCACAGTAGAAGCAACCGTGGTCATAATAAAGGTACAGACCCAGCATTTGCCTGGTGTAAAAATGAGAAACTACGGAAAAACATATTCAGAGCTGCCGGCAGTGGGGTTTGCCCTGGTTCAAGCCCCGAATTGTCTTGGCCTACTAACCAGGACCCTCCGAATTACAGACCAGTATGCTTACCTGAGCAGCCTCTATACTCAATCTGATGTGATCCCTGAAGATGATTTCCTATTATCACACCAGGCAAATGCTGGGATAAGTATGGAAGCTGCTTTGGTAAGCGTATTGTTCTGTGATTCAGACGGCCAAGGGTTCTAAGTTTAGCTCGGGACTAGGTGTTTTAAATCACATTTTACTTCTCTTCGTACACGCAATATTGAATACATCTAGGAAGAGAATCCGGTCATACAACGTTTACAGTTCGATTCTAGTGATGTGGACATTACAGAAGGCAATTAAATATCTCTAGTGACAACATTTACAGTTCGAGTCTAGTGATGTGAACATTACAGACGGCAATTAAATATCTCTAGTGATCAAATCTATAAACTTCAAATGTTACCATCAAGCATTTAGTGTTCTAAACACCTGTTGTAAGAGTCGACTAAAATCTTTACTGTAAGATAACAGTATGTTCCATGTCCTCTGTAACAGGATTGAACCTAAAGAGATTAGTTTTATTCATGGCTAAGAGGCTGCTTTGGTAAGCGTACTAGTCTGTGATTCATAGGGCCGCTGGTTCTAAGTTCAGCTCGGAGAGTAGGTGTTTCTTACCTTATTGTACTACTCTTCGTACACGCAATACTGAATACATCTAGAGTAGTATAAGTGGAGAGTTCTGCGGCCACCGCCACCACAAGCTCTCCGGCTGCCGCCGCTACCACATGCTCTCGGGAGAGGCCTCCACAGCACTGACTGCGCTGGTTAGGGCTGCATGCTTAACTTCACATCCGCCATCTTGGAGGGGCTTTACCTAAATTTTACGCGTAAGATAGCAAGCCTAACATCATGGAAGGCCTAACCTCAGTTTTACGACCGGATGTCCTTCCCGATGCCAATTGCACAAGATAGCGACTGCTCTTATGGGACGGCTTAAGGGTGCTTGCGCAAGATGTGTGCTATACCTAGACCTTCGGCACGTGGTGGCGGGCAATTTGAATAATACCACGCACTTTTTGACAGCTTTCATCCGCCATCTTGCATCGCTAACCTCAGTGCTGCACTAAACATCAACAACAGACGATCGCAGGATCCAATGCAAGACCATTGAACCCTAGTATAGTAGGTGAGCAATGTCGATTTGCGGATTTTGCATAAGGGTGCAAGCCTAACCTTACAATCGCTATCTTGAGGGGCTTAACCTTACTTTAACGGCTAGTTGCCCTTTCCGACGCCTAAAAGTGCAAGGCTATCGTCACATCCGCCATCTTGACTGGCTATCCTTAGTTTTACGACACGGTGCCCTTACCGACGGCAATTGCACAAGATGGCGCCTATCCACTGCGCATTATGAGACGGCATAAGGGCGCTTACGCAAGATGGCTGCTATATATATAGGCTCTTATGAGACTCCCTAGGGGCGCTTGCACAAGATGGCGGCTATCTAGTTCTACAAGATGGTTGCTATAC
Source organism: Anabrus simplex (assembly GCF_040414725.1). NCBI lineage: Eukaryota > Metazoa > Arthropoda > Insecta > Orthoptera > Tettigoniidae > Anabrus > Anabrus simplex. Next base: position 25,861,811 of record NC_090277.1, on the reverse strand, counting down.
ATAGCTTCTTATGAGACGGCTTAAGGGCGCTTTCACAAGATGGCTGCTATACATGGGCTCTTATGAGAGTCCCTAGGGACGCTTGCGCAAGATGGCGGCTATACATGGGCTCTTATGAAGAGAGCTAGCTTAGAGGCTACTGCACAAGTTGGCGGCTGCTGTTATGAAGATCCTTATGCATGTGGTGGAGGGTAATTTGAACAATTCTACGTGCTCTTGTTTGTAAACAAATCCATGTGATTTTTGTCAGCTGTCAGCGGCCATCTTTTATTAACAGAGCATCGTGCTGCCATCTTTAGCTACTACATTAGGTACGTGGTGGCGGGCAATATGAAAAATTTCACGTGCATTTTTGACAGCTGTCATCCGCCTTCTTGTATCGCTAACCTCAGTGCTGCTATCTTAACGGCATAAACCTTATCCTTATGCAATTGTGGCGGGCAATTTGAAAAATTCCACGTGTTCCTGCTTGTAAACAACGCCACGTGCTTTTTTGACAGCTGTCATCCGCTATCTTGCATCGCTAACCTCAGTGCTGCTATCTTTACGCTACTAAACTTTATCCTTAGACACGTGGTGGCGGGCAATTTGAAAAATTCCACGTAGGCTGTTATGACTTCCTCCTCCTCCTCAGCCTCTGTCAAGGCTTAGCTCCATCGAACAAGTTTAAACTTGCATCCCTAAGGCAAGATTGTGCACGTGTTTTTAACCTGCAACGATGACATCATTATAGTTGTGCATGTTTAGACTTGCTCGCATACTTATGAAGGTGGTGTTCAGAACATATCATGACTATAATCACATGTCATTACTTACAACGACAAGCATATCAAGACTAGAATTACATACTATAGTTGATGTTGCGAGTGTTGAGAATACTAAATAAGTAAATCGCATACTATAGACCACGTCGTTACCTACAACAAGTGATCGGAACATGTTTACTGCATAGCAAGAGATCCTTTTGTAGAAAAACAAAACTAGAATCGAACAACAGAACACTGTTCAGAGAGATATCTTTCTAGAAAAAAATGCATTCTCAACATACTTTCTGAGCTGCTCTTCTTTTAGCAAGCTTGGATTACAGTTTGATCCGACTATCTTACGATCCGGAGGCTAACACTTTGCCAACCCTACAGTTTAAAGTTGCTTACAGCTGAGATACATCTTCTATTATTTGCCTGGTGCGATTCGAATCTGCCCGCTCAAGCTGAAAGCTACATGCAGTAGCATGTGAATAAACGGCAACACAATAATTACTGCGTACTGTTACTCTGCGTCGTAAAACTAAACAAGATGCATCCAGTTTTCGAAGGCGTTGACGTGTATATTATTACCACTGCACAGTAATATCCCACACACTTACCTGAAAAATGGAAAAGACTCCTCCTCCTGCTCCTCGTAGGGCTAATGGGCTAAAAAGCTCTTCCTCCTCCTCCTCCTCCTCCTAAGGTTAAGTAGCTAAAGGGCTAATAGGCTAAAGGGCTAAAGCGCTCCTCCTCCTCCTCCTCATCTACCTTACCGCGACCTCCTCCTTCTAGAAGGAGTTACCTAAAGTTGGTACAATTTTGACAGCAGCTACACCCTCATCGATTGTTATCTGCAGGAACCCTTCTACTTTGTTAGATGTAGCAAATTAATCACTATTGGTAAATGGTTTATCTCTTCTAACTTTATACTCGCGACGATGTGTAACTTCTAATGTTCATGATCAATGACTGTTTACAATGTATCTTACAGTAATGTGATCTATTCGTGTTGTGTATATCTGTGGTTATTCTTCAATAAACAACTGCATTGGATGATCTGCCAGACTTATGGTTTTATTATAGTCCTTCTACTATGAGTAGTTACAAGCTAAATTGCTTAACATTTGTATTATTCTTACTAAAATTCCTAAAACGAAAAGGCTACCGTGCTAAAGATTATGAGTTAAAACCTAGTGTTCAGAACCGAAGAAACTCATGCTACACATAGCAGGGAATGGAACCAACGGGTCACGTCTTATTAGAATCACCCAATACAGAATAAAATCGCCGACCTCTTAGTGGTGCACTGAGTTGCATTTTTGTAACAGAAATCAGTATCTGTTTGGTAGTTTTTTAGTGTTTGGAACACTGAACTTTTCAAGATGGTAGCAGTGAGGTTAGCGATGCTCTATTGTCCTTAAAATTGAGGTTAGATTCCGTCAAAATGACAGCTGATAAAAAAGCACGTGGCTTTGTTTACGAACAAGAGCACGTGGTCGTGACGTTAGGGTCACGTGGTATGCTACGTCAGCACACGAAGTTAAAAATCCACGCCCACGTAGTTAGAAGTTGTCAAAAGCACGAACATTTTAAATTGCGTGCGCTACGTCGTTCAGAGCAGCATTAAGAATAGCTATGTTTAAAAATCTTGTGAACACAGCAGCAGTGAGTTTTTCTTTTCAACAGCTAGTGCGTGTACGCATTACCTATCGATTTTGCATGCATCGAACTATCATACTAAACTTCTGCCGGTGAAGTGTACAACGAATGCAATTGTGTGCTGCTTTCTTAGCATAACCTATGCGCACGAACTTAAAGCACAAAAAATAGCATTGTTTGAAAGCGTGTACACATCACCTATCGATTATGCATACATCGACTATCTTACTAAACTTCTTCCGCTAGAGCGTGCAGCAATTATATGTGTGTAATGCTATCTTAGCATGACATATGTGCACGAACCTAAAGCACAAAAAATAGCTATGTTTAAAAATCTCGCGAATAAAGCAGTGGTAAGTTCTTATTTTCTACCTCTAGGGCATGTACATTACCTATCGATTATGCATGCATCGACTATCGTACTAAACTTCTCCTGCTAGAGTGTGCAACGATCGCATGCGTATGCTGCTATCTTAGCATGACCTATGTGCACTAACTTAACGAGGTAGCCGCGAAATTTAAAATCTGTTCTTTTTAGCGAGTTCTAACCACGTAGGCGTGGATTTTCAACTTCGCATGCTGACGGAGCATACCACGTGACCATGACGTCACCACCACGTGCTCATGTTTGTAAACAAAGCCACGTACTTTTATAACGGCTCTCATTTTGACGGACCCTAACCTCAGTTTTAAGTAAAATAGAGCATCGCTAACCTCACTGCTGCCATCTTCACAGCGAAAAACCCCATAAGCACGTCGTGGCGCGGAATTCAAAATCCAACAACAGAATATCGCTAACTTCACTGCTACCATCTTGAAAAGTTCAGTGTTCCAAACATTAAAAAGCTATCAAAGATACTTATTTATGTTAGAAAAACGCAACTCAGTGCACCACTAATAGATCGGGTTTTTTTCCTTATTAGGTAATTCTAATAAGACGTGACACGTGGGTTCCATTCCCTGTTATGTGCAGCATGGATTTCTTCGGTTCCGAACACAATATTTTAACTCGTAATCATTAGAACGGTAACCTTTTCGTTTTAGGACGTGACAGTTATCAGTTTCCCGCGTACTTGTAGTAATAATAATACAAATGTTAAGCAATTTAGGTTGTAACTACACATAGTAGAAGGACTATAATTAAACCATAAGTCTGGTAGATCATCCAATGCAGTGCTTATTGAAGAATAACCACAGATATACACAACACGAATAGATTACATTACTGTAATATAAATTGTAAATAGTCATTGATCACGAGCAATGGAGGTAACATATCGTCGCGAGTATAAAGTTAGAAGAGATAAACCGTTTACCAATTGAGATTAATTTGCTACATCTAACAAAGTAGAAGGGTTCTTGCAGATAACAATCGATGAGGGTGTTTCTGCTGTCAAAAATGTACCAACTTTAGCTAACTCTTTCTGGGAGGAGGTCGCGGTAAGGTAGAGGAGGAGCGCTTCAGCCATTCAGCCTATTAGCCCTTTAGCTACTTAGACTTAGGAGGAGGAGGAGGGGGGAAGAGCTCTTTAGCCCATTAGACCATTAGCCCTTTAGCCCGAGGAGAAGCAGGAGGAGGAGTCTTTTCCATTTTTCAGGTAAGTGTGTGGGTTTTTACTGTGCAGTGGTAATAATTTACACGTCAACGCCTTCGAAAACTGGATGCATCTTATTTAGTTTTACAATACAGAGTAATAGTAAGCGGTAATTATTGTGTTACCTTTTATTCACATGCTACTGCATGTAGATTAGTGTCATGCAAAACACGCTCTATGCTCGGTTCATGTTTGGCGAGTATGGGTATGACCGGGCCTGGCTTCTCACAGCCAAGACGAGCTATGTTCGTTCGAACTTGCCCCTTCATACTCGCTCGTTCACGCGCTGTCTCATGCACAAGTAAAAGTGCTCGCTTCCCCTCGTTCTTGTTTAGCCGTACTGTGCTGTTGGTCTCGCGCACCTTTATCTATCGAAACATTCACTTTTGCCTCAATGGTGGACTTACGACTGGGCATGTAACTGTCAATAGTTAAACTCGTATTTTTGGACTGTGGTTCTACAATATACTGAACTCAGGCGGCCTCGTATATATAGGAAAATACTGGAAAATAATGCAGTAAATATCGCTCCTGTCGGAGAAACGGTTAATGAATTTCACGTGCTGCCACGTGTATTCCTCCTGGCTAACATACTTTACTGCTTTTATACGGAAACTAAACAAACATTATTAATGCATAAGCTATATTTTTCACTACTAACTACGCCAAATACATTTTATATCAACTGTTCAAGTCACATTATAACACATAAAGTTAAATATAAACCTCAAAATTAATTTAAAAATTAATCTTTGTTCAAGGTTTTCTATGGCTAGTGCACTCGCTCTAGCTCCTAACTGAGAATTAATTTCAAACTAATTATTTATTCTTCTGATTGGTATTAATTAATAACAAGTCATTGACTTGGTTTGGGTCTAGTTGACTCCTACGACTCGTTAAAAGCATTCCAGATTTACTAAAGTTTCCTTCGATACTTGCACTGGTTGCTGGGATGCACAACGTAGTCTGGCAATTATTGACAGAGTAGGCAGACTGGTTTCGTGTTCCTTCCACCATCGCAGTATGTCGTCATCTTCATCACCAGCATTCATATTGCAGTACATCCCTACTTCGTCACCAGCAGCTGAGCTGTCGCCTATCCATTCACTGAAATTGTTCTTTTTCTTCGGAGGCTCTTGTAAGCTGGTCGATGCACGCACAGTGTGACGTGAAGGATCTGCAGAGAGAGAAATATTAGAAGTAAAGAAACTTAACCGGATGTTTGATGGACGTTGTAATACAATCACTTAACTAATTGCACACAGTAAATTTTATTACGAATCTGATATATCATATGTTATACAGATACGTATGACTTCGTCCATTACGCCCTACCTTTCATCTTCTTGTAACATTTTCAGGTGGCGAAATGAAGCTGTAAAGCATAACTTCGGAATATATGCATGCAAACAGTGTACTGCTATATTCAACAGACGTGATAATCTCACATGACATGTAAATCCTAAACACATTTGTTTAAATATTACACAAGTAGAACGCATAGAAACATTGACTAAATGTCGAAAGCGCGATATAAGGAAGCGTGATCGAAACGATATAACATCGTCTCAGCTTACTACAAGTTCTGTCACTAACCTCACACCACCAGATAAAGATGAAATGCATAAGGGAGTAAAAGAAGAATTCGACGTTTCTTTTCCATCGGAGCCTTTCAAATACTTCATTTTCTAAGCCGAATACACGTTCTGATGCAGTCCATTCAACTCAAGAAGGACAGCAAGATATAGTGGAAGAAAAAAAAGTTTTTAAGGCTCCTTTTCAACCAAACCGTGTTATGTTTCTATCTTCTGATTGTAACCGGTACTTCAGCGATTATACAAACACAGATAAAGGGAGGAAAATAAATCAAATTACAAGGTACCTAAACACTATACACGCCGTAATCATGTAATGAACTTGGGCGAAAGCAGCAGAAGTAAATATCAGTGAGGGCAACTTGACGATAACAAACAAGGAACGTGTGACGTAACTGGGAACATACCAGGGGCATGGATATGTCTAGGTTGCGGTTCGAAAAAATTAACAGTGATCTTTGATTTTCAAAATGTTATTTACAAAATGGACTTTAAAAAGTAAATAAATTACGAACAGTTTCAGTCAATGTGGAAATTACTGACACACCTTTCGTAAGATACAGATACGTGTTCTTAGAGGCACATAAGTTATATATTCTTTGACGAGAGCTCCCTACACGTTCAAAGAGTTAAGCAAGTACATCTCAGTACAAATCAAATTCCACAAATACAATATTGAAGGTAAGAGGAGGCACAATAAACTATAACTTTTCGGAGTGAAATCAAAACTAGATGTTCGCATCTGATCAAAAGAGTGGCGATTAGGGCAAACTCCTGTGATACACCGACGAAAACTAAATGGGACTTAAAATCGGACCGACAGCAACAGCGCTTACCCTTAGGCAACCCATGCTGGTTCTGAGGAGATGTTCACGACGTCAAAAACTTCGGCAGGCTAAGACCAAGTCGGCTTAGAGACTTAAGACCTCAGACCTCTCAGGAAATGCTGCCTAGCCGCTTTTTAAAGGGGACCCTGGCATTGGAGTAGCCAATCAGAACACAGGAGCTTGCCCGGATTGACCAATCACACACTTACTTCAGTCGAGATGTTTAAATACTTTCTCGAATACATACGATCGCGAATCTTCCAATTCCAGAATAGTCAGAACATACTTTCTAGAATACATAACTAACAAAGGCTAACACACCCTGTTCAAAAATTCATGTCACAACTTTCTGGACAGTTCCAGTAAATATAGAAATGAAATCTACTAGTTACAAATACCATATGTTACCAAAATATTTACACTGTACATGTTAGGTAGTTACATGGGAATATAAAGGAAACATTCTATCACCACACATCAGATCATACAGTAAGTACTATTTAACAAGGTTTACAAATAAAATCTTCTATAACACTTTTCACTTCCAATATATTCCACACCTGTGTCACTGATAACATTGCAGAGGCACATACTATATCAAAACAAGTTCTTCCGTTTCCTTCGCATCAAATGTCTACACGTATTAGCAAAAGTCTATTACCTTGTGAAGATGTAAGATACTGTAAAGACATTGACTTACCCATTGAACGTTACAATTCCTAAGAGCTTATCAAGATGCTGGATACACAGCGTATGAACGAGAGATTAAATACAAAACGAATAACGTCGTAGGCGTATTATTGTGTAACGACGCACATCAGTTACAACAACGATGGCATTGTAACTTTACATATAGAGACAGGACAAACAACTAGTAGTAGGTAGTTTGTAAATACATATCTTATTAAATTTAAGACGTTCTACTTATTGCATTCCCGTTACACCTTTCGTAAAGGCAGGAGTTTACTAGAGAGTAGCCTTGATAACGAACATGACTAAATAAGCATAACCATGTTGACGTCATCGCTACGGAGGAGGAGGAGTTATTATGCTGACCTCCATAACTGTGAAGAGGAGAAGGGGTTGTGCTAACCTCAGTAACTGTAACGAGGAGGAACGCGGCTAAGCCCGTTAGAGGCGGAGGACGAGGAGGAACCTGGCTATGTCCCGTCGGAGGAGGAGGAACGCGGCTATGTCCCGTCGAAGGAAGAGGGATTTACCTGATCTCCGAAACGTTACATTGTCGAGAAGGGCAGCTACTCTAAGATAGTGTCGAGAAGGGCATCTTACTATAAACTATGGCTTAGTAAGGTTAGAACCCTCCAATAATGTGTCATTTCGGGAAGGGCAGCTAGCCTCAATCCTCTGACGTTAGGCCTTCTCCAAGATGGTGTCGGGAAGGGCAGCTAGCCTTAAAACTGTCTCCTTCTAATGTTAGACCGTCCTCTAAGATGGTGTTGTGATGGGGGATGTCGAGAAGGGCAGCTAGCCTTAATCCATCCCCCTCTAGGATAGTGTCATGTCGAGAAGAGCAGCTTTCATTAAAACTATTACCGGGCGAGTTGGGTGTGCGGTTAGGAGCGCGCAGCTGTGAGTTCCCATCCGGGAGATAGTGGGTTCGAACCTCGCTGTCGGCAGCCCTGAAAATAGTTTTCAGTGGTTTCTCATTTACACACCAGGCAAATGCTGGAGCTCTACCTTGATTAAGGCCACGGCCACTTCCTTCCCATTCCTAGGCCTTTCCTATCCCATCGTCGCCACAAGACCTGTGTGTGTCTATGCGACGTAAAACAAATGGCAAAAAATTCTATGGCGGGAAGGGTCTTGTCGAGAAGAGCAACTCGGGACGGGTCTTGTCGAGAAGTGACGCTACTATGAAAACTTGTCGGCAAGGGTCTTGTCGAGAAGGGCAGCTTGCATGAAAACTATGTCGGGAATGGTCTTGTCGAGAAGGGTAGCTTGCATGAAAACTATTTCGGGAAGGGCCATCTCGAGGAGGACAGGTTGCATGAAAACTGTGTCGGGAAAGGTCTCGTCGGGAAGGGCAGATTGCCTTAAAACTTAGATCCCTCCAAGATAGTAACGGGAGGGGGTATGTCGAGGAAAGTAGCTAGCCTTAAAACTCTGAAGTTAGACCCCCTGGCTTTAGGATCGTTAAAGAATCCCAGCGTGGCTAGGTCCTGCAGAGATAATTTAAATTCCGCGTTCTCTACATGGTTAATATGATAGCAGTGAGGTTTGGCATTGTCACGATGGTAGCACTGAGGTTAGCCACGTTCATTTGTTTAAATTCCGCGTCCAAGTGCTCAAATGTTCTGACAGCTGTCAAAAATCATGTGGATTTTAATTTCCGCTCCTCCCTTACATACATAAGATGGCAGCAGTGATGGTTGATCTGTTAAGATGGCAGCAGTGAGGTTAGCCATGTTAACTTGATTAAACTCCGCGGCAAAACAAGTGCACTTAGTTACGACCTGACAGCTGTCAAAAACACCCGAATTATAAATTCTGCGCATAAGGTGGCAACAATGAGGTTAGGGTCAGTTAAGATGGTAGCATTGAATTTGGATGCATTAAATTGTTTAACAAGTTCCAAAGAGCGCATGGATTTTAAATTCCGCGTCCCTACGTGCATAAAGTGGCAACAGTGAGTTTAGGGCCTGTCAAGATGGCAGCATTGAGGTTAGCGGTATCCTCGTAGTTAATACCTGTCATCTTTACAGCTGTCAAAAAAAGCACGTGCCTTTTAAATTCCGCGCCACCACGTGCATAAGGTGGCAGCAATGTGGTTTTACACTGTTAAGTTGGCAGCACTGAGCTTAGCAGCGCCCACGTGCTTAAAAAGTGAGGTTAGGGTCCTCAAGATGACAGCTGTCCTTGGGTCATTGACCTTGGCCGGGGTCAATGACCTCGAGTGCTGACTCAGCAGAAAAAATGCTGATGCCAGTGATTTAGAACTGCAAGAGCTCTACTACTAGTTTGAAATATTCTGTAAAGATTTACTATTCATAAATAAATAAGTTAAATTATCTGGTAGAATACGTTTGAGCTCTTTAGACTTCTTTCAGAATGAAGCTACAGCAAGCCTCTTCATGATGTTTGCCGTTGGAAAGGTTCTAGAATAGACTTCTACAGTGTTTGCATCCGAAAAATAGCACTGCACAAGATGACAGCTGCTAATTTTACATGTTCTATGTGCACTAACATAACGACTTAGAGCGCGGAATTTAAAATCTACGTGCTTTTGACAATTTCTAACGACGTGGGCGTGGATTTTGAACTTCGCGCGCTGGCGCAGTATACAACGTGACCGTGACGTCACGACCACGTGCTCTTGTTTGTAAACAAATCTACGTGCTTCGTCAGTGCCTTTTAACACCTCACTTTTAAGGACAATAGAGCTTCGCTAACTTCACTGCTGCCATCTTCACGGCGCTAACCTTCATTGCTGCCAACTCATGCACGTAGTGGCGTGAAATTTAAAATCCACGTGCTTTTCTGACACCTGTCAATTGACAGCTGTCATCTTCAACCACATGGGCGTGGAATTTTAAACAACAGAACACTCTAACCTCACTGCTGCCATCTTGACGGAGCTAAACCTCACTGTTGCCACCTTATGCATGTGTTGGCCGCCAGTTTAAAATCCACGTAACCTTAACCCGGTAATATATTCCTTCTCTAAGCCACGACATGCAGTCGACGCACACTGCTGTGTTATTAGTCATTTAACGCTTATCTCCGGTCGCGAGCAAGCCTGCTCGTTGCATGCAAATGTTTACTTTGAATGTAGAGTGATAATAGGCAGTGATTATTGTTTTACCGTTAATTCATATGCTACTGAATGCAGCTATCATCTTGGAGCGGGCAGGTTCCAACGGCGCTTTTAAGATGCGTTTCCGTAGTTTCTCATCTTCACACGTGGCAAATAATAGGAGTTGTATCTTAGCTGTAATCAACTTTAGACTGTAAGATTGGCGACGTATTAGCCTCCGGATGGTAATATAGTCGGTTCCAACTGTAATGTTAATCGTGGTAGTGGTGATTATTGTTTTAAGAGAAATGTAACGTTTAATACTGTATTTCGTAGATCGATTTTAAAAATTGTGTGTTCTAAACATCTTTTGTAAGTGTCAATACCGTCCCACTACGTAGCTGGCGGTTCGATTCCTAGTAGCATATAGCTCGTGCGCGCTAATCACATCAATAGTAGTAGTGATTATGGTTTTATAAGGAAGTACATCTATACCCTTTTTCTGTCGTTCCGCTGACTTGGAGTTGCCCTTCTGTTAATGGTCACAGCGTTATCGTTGTACATTTAAGTAATCACGTGTTCGATTCCAGGGATTACAAGAAGATAGTTAGTATAGTCTGTTCTGATGTTTTTAAATTCTAATATGAATATAGACAGAATATATAGTTGCAGAAAACCGTATTGACTTGCGTTAGTTTATCTGCATAATAGTAGTGATTTTTGATTTAAGAGGAAGTACCTCAATTCCTCTCCCCCCTGGTATCTAAGTTCTTTATGGTGTTTGCGATATGATAACAGCATTTGAATTCATGTTTTTCTATTGTAACAAAATTAGAGTTCCAAATCTATACATATTCTTTTCTGTTGCATGTGTTCGAATCCCGCAAAGATCCATCTCCTTAGGCCAAATATTTTTCATAGCAGTATCCCCTGCTAAGTGGTAAAATCATTTTATCTGCAGTGATTAAGAAGACGGCCTGTACGTCGGATGGAGATATACAACATTTACAATTCTATATGTGCGTGCTGATTGCACAGAAGTGCGTTTGTATCAACAGAGAAATGAATCTTATAATGTAGGTTTCAAACCTCATAATGTTTTTCGTTATAAGTTTTTCTATTCTAAACACTCATTGTAAACATGTTTCGTTTTGTACTACAATTCTAGTGTGTGCTAGTTGTAACTTGTCTTGTCGAATAGACACATACAGCACAGTAACTACTATGTTTGCGTTATAAGTTTTCTGTTTAATAGGGAGCGTGCACGGTACTAGTAACAGAGCGCTCTGGCGGAGTTCCGAGAATTAATACGGTGAGAGTGCGTTCCGCTGAAGTGAAGACTTGCGTCATAGTTACGGCAAAAATTATCGTTGAATCGTACGGCTCCGTGGCTAAATGGTTAGCGTGCTGGCCTTTGGTCACAGGGGTCCCGGGTTCGATTCCCGGCAGTGTCGGGAATTTTAATCTTAATTGGTTAATTCCGCTGACACTGGGGCTGGGTGTATGTGTCTTCTTCATCATCATTTCATCCTCATCACGACGTGCAGGTCGCCTACGGGTGTCAAATCTAAAGACCTGCACCTGGCGAGCCGAACTTGCCCTCGGACACAAAAAGCCATACGCCGCTTCGCTTCATCGCTGAATCTTGTCGTCAAGATATGAAGTCGTGCTATGGAAGTTGTAATACAATATGGGTTTGAGTACATACACTTCCAGAATAATCGCAAGTCAACAGTGAATAAAGCGCAGAAACTAGTTGACAGTGGCCATGTGTTACAGGTTGAAGAAAGACGAACTGGCTTCGTCAGAAGACAGACGAGTGTTAGAGGTAATTACGTTAGCTCATTGTTGTTAAACATGCAGTATTATATTTTACAATTTAATTTTATGTGATTCAGTGAAGTCTTTAATACTTCGAATTTCTATTACAGCTTGACAATCAGCGAAACTGTGTTGAATCAAACTGTGACTGTGTGGCTGGTGCCGCAGAGGGTTGTAAACACGTATGCGCCACTATACAGTACTGCAGGTCTGATTCAGTATTTAGTAAGACAAATTTGCCGCAAGAATGGGGGAAACCAAATTTGAAAACAGCTGGTAGGCTATGTAATATTATCTCTGTCAGTTAAGTAATAAATTTAAGTGATCATAATATGATGAATACAGTGTAGATTTTATGTCTTCTAGGGTTCGTAAAATATGCGAAAGGGAAGAAGCCTGAAGATCTGTTTCCCAAGAAGTGGGCGAGAACTTACAAGGATGCTGTTATTACCATCGATGAACTAGGAAAAACAGATCTAGATAATTCGCCTTGGACTGAAACGATTAGAGCGGAGATGCAAACAGTCTGAATCGGTAGCTAAAAGTTTGTGTGAAGAGTTGTGCAACAATATCGTCAATATTGGCATTAGAACAAATTCTAATAAACTCATGAACGAGTTGCTTCAACTTCAAGACGATTCCACAGTGTTCACTTCTGGAGAGTTTGTTTTAAGTGACGATCTTTATACCTCCCATATTACAGTAATGGTTGATATATCATTTAGAACTCAGTTTACAAGTGAAGGTGATGAATGGTTGAAGGTGCGGGCACTACGCATTTCCGCTTCATGTCGAACTCATCGGGCCTGTAGGACGCGAAACCCACATCACTTAGCAAAAACATTTTTGAGGAAACTCCCGTGTCTCATAGGAATCTTATGTATAGCAAGGCTACTGAGGGCATTGCCCTGAATGTGTACTCCTCTTTAACAGGATTGGAATGCGTAACCTGGGGGGAAGTAATACACCGTAAACAACCCTGGCTTTGTGCTACACCGGACGGGTTGGTCCTAGAAAAGAATGGGCATATTTCCAAGGTTATAGAAATTAAGTGTCCGAATTCGTGCAGTGATAGACCAATAATTGAACCTCTTGACACTCTGAATGTTAAATACTTGCACACAGACTCAGGTGGTAATTTGAGACTGGAAAATAGCCATATACATTAGTCAGTGTCAGGTACTGTTATATTGTACAGGACTTCAGGAGCTGGATTTTTATGTATATGCACCTCTGGGCTTTGTTATTGTCCCTGTGAAGTATGATTATTCCTTTCTTGGAACATCCATTCCATTGTTGGAAACTTTTTATTTTGGCCACTTCATTTCTTTATTGCAGCAGAAGATGAAAGCCTATTATTGGTAAATGATTGTTGAATTAGCATTACATCGAACTTGAAGAATTAAAGTCAAACAGGGTTATCATAATGCTCTTTTTATTAAATAGTGAATTATGACTACAATATACAAGCGTCAATCTCCTGTAAGTCACGTCTTATCTGCTATGGACTACTACCATGTTGAAAATACTATGCCTACTTTTTAAATATAACTTATGTTCCAATCAAGTACTGTAAATATAAAAAGTAGTATAAGTCACCGTTTCGGCCGCCACCTCCGCCTCAGTCCATCTGCAGAAGCCTCCTCCTCCCGCGGGAAATTTGAATTTTGGCGCGAGATTTGAATTTGTAAACAAAGCCACGTGCTTTTTGACAGCTGTCATCCGCCATCTTTAAACAACAACGCATCGCTAACCTCAGTGCTGCCATCTTGACGGGCCTAAACCTCAGTGCTGCCATCTTTACGGCACTGAACATCACTAGCGCGAGATTTAATTTTCCACGTGCTTTTTTGACAGCTGCCATCCGCCATCTTGCATCGCTAACCTCAGTGCTGCTATCTTAACGGCACAAAACCTCAACAACAAGGCATCGCTAAACTCAGTGCTGCTCTCTTAACGGCAATAAACCTTGTAGGCACGTAGTGGTGGGCAATTTCTACGTGCTTTCTTGAGAGCTGTCATCAACCATCTTGCATCGCTAACCTTAGTGCTGCCCTCTTTATGGTACTAAAATTTATCGTTGTGGTGGGTAATTTAAAATCCACGTGCTTTTTTGACAGCTGTTATTCGCTATCTTGCATCGCTAAACTCACTGCTGCCCTTTCTACGACACTGCGGGCAATTTGAAAAATTCCACGTGTTCATGTTTTTTACAGCTGACAACAGCCATCTTTAATTAACAGAGCATTGTGCTGCTATCTTTACGGCACTGCGGGCAATTGAAAACATTTCGTCAGCTGTCATCCGCCATCTTACATCGCAAACCGCAGTGCTGCTATCTTTAGCTGCTACCTTTGAAATGTGGTGGGGGATAATTTAAAAAATCCTACGTGCTTTTGTTTGGAAACAAAGCAACATGCTTTTTGACACCTGACAAGCTGACAGCAGCCATCTTTAATCAAGAGAGCATCGTGCTTCAATCTTTAGCTACCACCTTTGAAATGTGGTAGCGGCAATTTGAAAAATTACACGTGCTCTTGTTTTGGAAACAAATCAACGTGCTTTTTTGGCAGCTGTCATCCGCCATCTTTAATCAACAGAGCACCGTGCTGCTATCCTTATCGTAGTAGTGGGCCACTTTTCGTATTCATCTTAGCTTTTAATACACTGAAATTCTTATATTTTAAAGACATTTTCACAGGTTTTCCCATACAACGCATTATTCATAAGCTTGTATAAATCACTGTACGGTTTCGTACAAGCAAATATTATCATCAACATAGTCTTTTGAGACGAAACCTTGGGAAAAAATATATACTTTGTGTACACTGGATATTTGCAGACATTTTTTCAACGTAGAGGTTCAGTGCGATATTGTGCACAATATACCTGTCGTGCTTTTCTAAAGGGAACTCAAGATCTACAACCGCTAAAAAGCATTTATCCGATTGGTTCGTCCTGCTTTCTCAGTTCACGGGTAAGTCGGTTTCTATCGACAAAAGCTCAATCGGAAGCTTATTTAACAGACATTTCGAGTACAATGAATTAATATCGGGATACAACAGGTATTCATCCGGTTTATTTTCAACATTGAGATACACCACCGCGCCGACTGTCTTGAATGGATGTGTAGACATTCGCATCACGAATAATTTTGAAATCGCGCTTGTTCCGGCTCACCGCACAGTACCACGTATAGCCCGGTGCTCCTTGAAAATAAAATATGCCTGATAGGAGACTGTGCGGAATTCTTCAAACACATCAGCTAATATAGCAACATCAAGGTCGAGATAATAATTATGATATTCTTCGAATTTTTGCATTCCTCTCGCATCCCACACCGCAAACGCTTTCGTTTTATCTTGTCCCATGCCTGCTAAAGAGGAAAACCATGCAGCATCGTCAGTTGGTAAGGCCATGTTTAGTTTCTCAGCTGTATCAAACCACTCATATGGAAATACAGCTTTTTCATCCGCATTTATAGCATACCTTCGGTGTTCAAGATTTTTAGCAAGGTTGGACAAGGACGTAGATAGGAAATTATTACTGTCACAAATTTTAAGTCTCACCTGATCCGTCCAGACAAACAGTGTATCGATTTTTTCGAAACCTTTCGCCCGTATCTGTACCGATTCACCAAAGGTCCGAATTACATCCCGTAGCAATAAATGTGAATCGTACCCTTTAAGATTATGAAAGAAAATGGGAATGCAATTTTCCATGCAACGCCCGCAATGTGCGTGGTAGGAACCCCCCTTTCCGTCTATAGTATATTTACTATAGTGCATTACAGGGTCACGTTCCGTTATTTCGTTGCCGCAGATGACGTCGCACCAGGAGACGACAACCAGTCTTTCGTCCACAGCCTAATAGACTCAACAAATGCTGCGGCTACATCATTAACCGTGTTCAGAGTTTGTAAGTCTTTATGTATCACCTCTCCATTAAGAATCGCATACCAGGCGTATCCGGAAGGGACATGCTGCTTCGTGTCATCAATGTATGACTCAAATTCAGCATATATTACTATGCTATGCATTCTTCCTGGCTTGTCTGATACGGTTACAGTATTATCGCCCTTTAAAGAGAAAATTTTCCGGGAATATTTTCCGGGGGTGTGGTAGCGACAGCAAGTATTACAAAACTCACGAACTCCTACTCGTGTCTTGTCCCGGAGAAATGCATCTAACCGCGATATTAACGAAAATTTGCCATCGCAGTGAAAAATGCGGATGAAGTCTTTAATGTCACCTTCCTTTCGTGCTGATAAACTAACGTTCCCGCGCTTATTGAATATCTGTAAATTAAATCTTTTAATTTGATTATGCCACTCCCTTATGTTATTCATAGACACCTTAACGTCGAAAATCAAATACATCTTGTCCGCTAGCCACGCCTCGATCCTACGCCGTACCTGACGGGCATTCAGTTGTTTCTCAGGAATGTGGTAAAGGGTAATACAGCCAAGGACCGTACCCTGCCTTCTGAGTCCTCCATCGATGTAGGTTGGAGATCTCGTATTCCTTCCGGTCGGCTGGGTGGCGTTGTTTGGTTGACAGTGTGCCATCGTAAACCACCAGCGATGGATGCCGACGAAGTTGTACCCGGAACCATGAGCTGTTGGGTAATGATCGATGTCCGATATCTTATCGTACGCCTCGTCGAATAAATCAGTAGATTCCAGGGTATCTACGTCCAAGAGTGTATCCAGGCGGGAAGGAAAGCGCGACTCCACTTCTTCCCCCTCGTGAAGAAAGATGCCTGAGGCATGCAGTGCTAAGTGTATAGAGTTGTCTGCTTCGACGAACTCCATGATGAAGTTTACTGCCTCTTTATAGGTGGCAGCCCGCCAGTAGCCAGCAGATGGAGTAGCGTTGATAATGCATGACACTCCCGTCTGCGACCGAGCATTTATACGATGCACCGTCCGCGACTTTCTATGCAAGTCGCTGCATGTGTGGGTATAGTTCAATGCACCAGGATGAGATTTGTCTGCATGACCCGGCATGTCCAAGCAGGAAGTTATATAAAGGGTCGCACTGATCGCGACCGTCGCCAGCAAGGCTAACGTTAGCGCAGCCCGTCGCCAGCCGGGCCGACGTCAGCGGTGCCCACATTAGCGAGCCGGCTCAGTCCGGTGGTATTTGAAGGTGCTCGTTAGGACTAAATTCCGACACCTCGGCGTCTCCAAAAACAGCAAGTTCGATCCGAACTCAGTCTGGTGGGCTTTATGTGTGTAGATTTACTGGCAGAACTCTTCAGGGACTAAATTCCGTCACTTCGGTGTCTCGTGTTAACGTAGAAGGTCCGATCGTGTAGCTTAGTCTAAAGGTGCTTGGTAGAACTCTTGAAGAACTAAATTCCGGCACCTTGGCGTTTCTAGGTTCGATCTTGTAACATAGTCTGCATGTGCTTGGTAGAACTCTTGAGGGACTAAATTCCGACACCTCGGCGTCTCTAGCAGGTTGGATCCGGTAGGGGA
This sequence comes from Anabrus simplex, assembly GCF_040414725.1. NCBI lineage: Eukaryota > Metazoa > Arthropoda > Insecta > Orthoptera > Tettigoniidae > Anabrus > Anabrus simplex. The sequence continues at coordinate 25,844,329 of NC_090277.1, read as the reverse complement.
TACCGTAGACCATAACCCCATTTTACGGCGCGTTGTCGTTAACTTAGAGTCGCGTTTTGCTAACAACTATTTTTAGGATACTAACACGGGAAGGAAGGAGGGCTTTAGTCTACTGCTTACTTTAAAGGCCTGTGTGTTTTCTCCCGACCGCGTAGAATGTCAGTGCATAAACTTTTGTTACAACTGTAGTGCAGACGTATGCTAATTGCATAGCCGCGTAATAACAAGTCGCAGTCGACCGGATGTAGTTTGTGTGAAACGCACGCCAGTTTTGCAGTTCTCCGTGTGTGTAAATTGTGTGCATATAAATTCCTGTACTTTGATTGAAGCTTATTATCGCCTACCGTCTAGTAATAAAACAAAAGGTAAGATCAATTATTTTATTATTATTATTCATTCATTCAACTTCGCTAATCGGCCAACTAGGGACCACGATAAGCCTCACTTTACATTCTGGCATTTGTTCATCTTTCGCTTGATCCACATCGTCTTCATTAGCTCACTGTGTTTAGCACGACGTTCTTCTGTCCATTTAGCACCAGTTGCCCGTTTTTCGTCCCGGAAAGTCCCAAAAGTCTTGATGGCTGCTCTGAAAAGATTTCGGTCTTGTGCATCTTCTGCTTGTAGGCCCAGTTCTTTAAGATCTTTCTTGACATTAACGTACCATGGCATTGCCGTTTTTGGTTTTGCGTCAAATATACTGAAGATACGTTTCGTCCATCGAGAGTCGATCATCTGTCGTATATGACCGTAGAAGCGAACTCTGCCTTTACGCATTGTGTCCGTGATCTTCTCTATCTTAGAGTATACTTCTTGCCTGGATTTTCTAATGTAGATGCCATTTTTGTAGTTTGGACCAAGTATGGTGTGCAAGATCTTTCTTTCTTTCCGCTCTAAATCCGCAAGCAAACATTTCTCGGACAGGATAAGGCATTCAGATGCATACAGTGATACTGGTTTGATGACAGTGTTGTAGTGACGAATTTTTGTGTTCAGGGAAAAGCACTTTTTGTTGTAAATGTTGCGGGTGGTTTGGAAAGTGACTTCCATTTTCTTGATTCTTGCTGCTATGGCCTCTTTGTCAAGTCCATTTTGCTGAATCCATTCCCCAAGGTATTTAAATTTACTAACACGGTTTATCGTTCCATATTTGGTGTTTAGTTGTGCCGTATCATCTTTGATATTTGACATTACTTCTGTCTTTTGAAAGGAAATTTGTAAACCTGTTTGTTCTGCTACTTCCTTCAACACATTGATCTGTTCTGTTGTACTTTCGAAATTTTCTGCCATAAGGGCTATATCGTCAGCGAACGCTAAGCAATCTATTTCCACTCCATTTTTCTTTGTCCCAATCCTTACGGGTTTGTAAAGGTTTCTTTCTTTTAACGTCTTTCGCCACTCCTGTATTACCTTCTCAAATACGCAGTTGAACAAAAGAGGTGACAGCCCATCTCTCTGTCGAACGCCTGTCTTGATCTCAAAGGGTTCAGAGAGACATCCTTGGAATTTTACTTTGGATTTGGTGTTGGTTAGTGTTGCCCTTATTATCGCCAGCAGTTTCTTATCGACTCCCATTTCTGCAAGGATGTTAAACAACACATCACGGTCGATGGAGTCGTATGCTTTCCTGAAGTCTACAAATGTAGATACATAGGTTCGACCTCTCAGCATATGGTATCTTATTATGGTTTTTAGGTTAAGTATTTGTTCTGCACTTGATCGGCCTTTCCGAAAACCTGCTTGGTATTCCCCGAGTTTGTGCTCAATTTGCTGTTCTAGTCTTTCAAGGATGGATAGTGACAGGATCTTGTAGGCTACTGGCAGAAGAGAAATTCCACGGTAATTGTTCACATCTCTTATATTTCCTTTCTTGTGTAAAGGATGGATCAAGGCTAGCTTCCAGTCCTCTGGTAGTTGTTCTTTTTCCCATATATCTACAATGGTTTGGTGTAGGATGTCAATTGCTTCTTCCGGGGCATGTTTCCACAGTTCTGCAATCATGGAGTCTTCACCAGGAGCCTTGTTATTTTTCAGTCTCTTTATGTGGCGTTTGATTTCATCGCGATTTGGTGGAGAAGATGGCAGGTTTTGGCTCACTGGTTTGTTTGTTTTGATGGGGTTGGCTGTTTTTTCACAGTTTAGAAGGTCGTTAAAATACTTAGCTAAGATTTTGCAGTTTTCTTCATTTGATGTTGCAAGAGTTCCATCTTTCCTTAGAAAGCAAAGGGAAGGTGCCTTGTATCCTTGTACCTTCTTTTTAAAATTTCTGAAGTATTCACGGGTCTCGCCTCTATGAAAGTCTTGCTCAATCTTGTCCAGTAGTTCCTTTTCATACTTGCGTTTCTCACTGCGTATTATTTTTGCTGTTTGTGCTTGTTGTGTTTTGTACATCTTCCAATCTTCTTCTTTTTTCGAGGTGTAATACTTTTTCCAGGCCTTCAGACGATCCCCTAAGGTCTTCTCGCAGTTATCGTTCCACCACGTGTGCTTCTTCCTCTTCTTGATTTCCGCCACTCCTTTTGCAGCTTGTATCATCTGCTTTCTTGTGCTGTTGAAGTCTTTTTCCACTGGTTGGGAAAGTTCTTTGAATTCCTTCTCTCTTTCTCTGAGCTTTTTTGTGTCAAAGCGAATTATGGTAGGTTCGTTCTTATTTTTGTTGAGAGGGATTGGCCGAAACTTGATTACTGATACATAGTGATCTGAGTCTATGGCGTAGGGATGTGGCGAACCCATCGCCCAGTGGGAAACCACTGCAATCAGCCACCCGAGTATTGGCGGGAAAACCATAACGATTCGGGTAAGGAGGAAATGCCTGCCCGCAGCCGGAGAACATCTTGAGGCCCTCCAGGGCTAACAACCTTGGTTGTATGTAGAATGAGCAATTTGCTCCAAGCTAAGCTAAAGCTTCTCAAGCATGATGGTAAAACAAAGACATGAAGTTATTATTATTATTATTATTATTATTATTATTATTATTATTATTATTATTTTTATTATTATTATTATTATTACGATTTCTTTTTTCTTTATTTTTAGAAAATCGCCGTCTGCTGTTAACATTATCCCAGTAATCATTCTTCAGTTTGCAGCATTTAACTTAAGTAAGCCTAAACTGTTGGTTAGTGCTAGGCAGTTCTGTTGATAATCTAAGTAACCTTTATGCTCTTTCCTTTTATTACTATGTGCTACTCTTAGGCAGTAATATCTCTATTGATAATTAGTTGTTTATAGGGTCATAGGATACAACTGGGGAGTAGGGCTAGTACCCATCCCAGGCAGCCTCACCTGCTCGAAGTAGGATGGGAGGATTAGAAGGCATAGACAAGGAAGAGGTTAATCTTGTAACTTCAAACTCGTAACAATGTCTGACCTCTACAGGTTGAAACGTGGTTTCTTCCGAACATTGCAACTTTTGTCTAATCTCTATTGATAAATATTTGTCCTCTTCAAACCTCATGCCGGTTACTGTATATAACCGTTATTAATTGCATTTTCGTTTTTTCCAGTTTTTAACCTTGCGACTCGAGGGAAGGACATTTGAGTTATTATATTTTTAACAACGGCAGCAACACCCTCATCGAACGTTATCTGCAACAGTGCTTCTACTTTGTTAGGTATGGAATATTCATCTCTCTTTGCTTTTTCTAACTTTAAATTTACGACATTATCTAACCTCTATAGGTAAAAACTTGGTTTCTTCCGAACATCGCAACTTTTGTCTAATCTCTATTCATAAATGGTTGTTCTCTTTTCAGAACTTGTTGCATACGCTGTTCACCTAAACACTTTATTCTAAGAAAGAGAAGACACTATGTTTCCCTGTGAGCTGTGTAATTCAACGTTCACAGGACGTCATAGCCTTGCTCGTCATTAAAAAAAAGATCATCAGGCATCTGCTTGTGACTATAACCCTACTATCATCCTCTGCGAGCAGTGTAACGTAACGTTCACAAGATGGGATAACCTCGCGCGTCATATAAAAAGAAAACACCCTAGCATAACATCCACTTTATGTAAAGTTTGTGGGGTGTATTTCGCTAATGTGGAATATTACCAGGCCTAATTAGTAGAAGTACATCAGGTATCTATTTGCGACTATAGCCCTCAGGTAGTGCGAAAAAAGCGTGTAAATACTGATTTAGATATAGAAAGCTGTAGTAACAATAAACCAAGGAAAAATAAAGAACTTCAAACTATACACTAGGAACACGATAACACTAATGTACCATCTTCACATTTTCAGGGTCACTTACGAAGTAATGCGCAAAAAACTATGCCTGTAGAGGTGCTAGTAATACAAACATCGAAGAAATTAATACTGCATTTAAAAGTAGGAATTTTAGTTTCAGAATTCGTACTAGTCAGAAGTTTCAAAGCACCGAAAACGTTTTAAATTGCGTTCAACTGGAAGTGCAACAGCTTCTTGATAAAACTTTGTCTGATCATAATTTATTTAAAATTAATCTCGAACATTTTGCGTTGTATATTAAGAGCACAGATTAATGTGAAATAACTGAAATTAAATCATTTAATACACAGAATTTTGTAGTAAGTTAGTCGACTAACTTTAGTGATGTATTTAGGAATATTTCAACGAAGAGCGAGGAATTTCAAGAGAAAGAATCAGGGTGGGCTTTATTTGAAATTTTATATCTAGAAGTTAACATCAATAAGTACAATCCTCTCCGAGGATCTTCATAAATCGACCTGCCGACACGGATTCAGCGAAAAGAAGCTGTTGTGAACGTACAAAACAATGACGGGGCGTGTTTTGCATGGGCGGTTGTGTCGGCTTTAAATCCTGCGAAATCGAATGTAGCGAATAGAACATCGTCGTATCCTCACTATTCAACACAACTAAATTTAGATAGTATACAATTTCCTATACAGTTAAAGGACATTAAGCGCTTTGAACAACTAAATAATATTAGCATTAATTGGTGTAGCCAAAAAGACTGGGGTAGGTCCTCTGTATTATACATCTAATAAGAAGAGTACTCGTGTTAACTTACTCTATATCTAAAACAGTGAGAATAGTCACCATTGTTGGATTAAAAATTTAACTAGACTTGTTAGTAGTCAGTTGTCAAAGGAAAAATGTAAAAGGTGGCTATGCCATGGATGCTTGCAGTATTTTAGAACAGAAGACCATCTAACAAACGATTGTAAGAATAACCGCAATCATGTACACTGACTGACAGTGACAATGCAACACCAAGGAGGAGTGGTTCGAAAGGGATGAAAGTTGGGGAAAAAACAGAGACGGCACGGATGAATAATTGATGTTTATTTCAAACCGATATGCAGGTTACATAATGCGCACGGCAGCGACTCAGTAGGATGTAGGACCACCGCGAGCGGCGATGCACGCAGAAACACGTCGAGGTACAGAGTCAATAAGAGTGTGGATGGTGTCCTGAGGGATGGTTCTCCATTCTCTGTAAACCATTTACCACAGTTGGTCGTCCGTACGAGGCTGGGGCAGAGTTTGCAAACGGCGTCCAATGAGATCCCACACGTGTTCGATTGGTGAGAGATTCGGAGAGTACGCTGGCCACGGAAGCATCTGTACACCTCGTAGAGCCTGTTGGGAGATGCGAGCAGTGTGTGGGCGGGCATTATCCTGCTGAAACAGAGCATTGGGCAGCCCCGGAAGGTACGGGAGTGCCACCGGCCGCAGCACATGCTGCACGTAGCGGTGGGCATTTAACGTGCCTTAAATACGCACTAGAGGTGACGTGGAATCATACGCAATAGCGCCCCCAAACCATGATGCCGCGTTGTCTAGCGGTAGGGCGCTCCACAGTTACTGCCGGATTTGACCTTTCTCCACGCCGACGCCACACTCGTCTGCGGTGACTATCACTGACAGAACAAAGCGTGACTCATCGGAGAACACGACGTTCCGCCATTCCCTCACCCAAGTCGCTCTAGCCCGGCACCATGCCAGGCGTGCATGTCTATGCTGTGGAGTCAATGGTAGTCTTCTGAGCGGACGCCGGGAGTGCAGGCCTCCTTCAACCAATCGACGGGAAATTGTTCTGGTCGATATTGGAACAGCCAGGGTGTCTTGCACATGCTGAAGAATGGCGGTTGACGTGGCGTGCGGGGCTGCCACCGCTTGGCGGCGGATGCGCCGATCCTCGCATGCTGACGTCACTCGGGCTGCGCCTGGAACCCTCGCACGTGCCACATGTCCCTGCGCCAACCATCTTCGCCACAGGCGCTGCACCGTGGACACATCCCTATGGGTATCGGCTGCGATTTGACGAAGCGACCAATCTGCCCTTCTCAGCCCGATCACCATACCCCTCGTAAAGTCGTCTGTCTGCTGGAAATGCCTCCGTTGACGGCGGCCTGGCATTCTTAGCTATACACGTGTCCTGTGGCACACGGCAACACGTTCTACAATGACTGTCGGCTGAGAAATCACGGTACGAAGTGGGCCATTCGCCAACGCCGTGTCCCATTTATCGTTCGCTACGTGCGCAGCACAGCGGCGCATTTCACATCATGAGCATACCTCAGTGACGTCAGTCTACCCTGCAATTGGCATAAAGTCTCTGACCACTCCTTCTTGGTGTTGCATTTGCTCTGTCAGTCAGTGTATGTACAGAGATTACCTACTACAGGCAATAATGTTTTGAAATTTACGAATTATAACAAGCAGATGTGGGTGCTTTTTGTTATTTACGCAGACTTTGAAGCGAGTCCAAATCCAGACAACTATTTTACTAATACTACACACATGCATCTCCCGTATAGCTTCGCGTATTATATCAAGTGTAGTTATGATTTTATGCTTAACAAGTTAGAGCTGTATCGAGGACGTGATGCTGCTAAAGAATTTTTAGAAAGACTTGAAAGTGATGCAGTGCGTCTTAGCAGTAATCCAAATACTAATATTCCCATGAAGTCGCTTACCGAAATTCAGTTACAAGAACATGAACGTGCTACCAATTGTAGTATTTGTAATGGCGAATTTTTCTGAAAATGACCCTAACGTTTTCGATCATGACCATTTAACTGGCTTGTACAGATGTCCTGCTCATAATAGCTGTAATCTTCAGTACAGAGTTCCAGAATCAATTCCTGTAAATTTTCATAACTTATCTGGTAACGACTCACATTTTATTATTTCACAATTTGGAGCTTCAGATGAAAAAATAGATATAATCCCTCAGAACAAAGAGCGGTATATTGCATTTACAAAGTGCGTAAAAGTAGATGAGGAGCATACAATAAAATTGAGATTTCTTGACACGTTCCGCTTTATGTCGAGTACCCTTGATAAAATTTCGAGTAATTTGCAGCCAGAACAATTTACAGAAATTCAACGTGCATTTCCTGAAGAAGAGCAGTTTAATTTAATTCGGCATAAGGGTGTCTTCTGTTATGAAAAACGCGCCTTACCATCAAAACAAACATTTTACAGCTCGCTCAATTCAGCTCATATTAGTGATGATGACTATTTACATGCACAACGTATCTGGGAGCAGTTCCACATTCAAACGCTAGGCGAATACTCTGACTTATATTTAAAGACGGACGTGCGTTTCTTAGCTGATGTTTTCGAAAATGTTCGCTGTGTTTGCAAGAAAACCTACAGCTTTGATCCATGTCAGTATTTTACAGCACCTGAGTTAAGTTGGGATGCCATGTCAAAATACACGCATGTAAATTTGGAACTGTTAACAGATATGGATATGGTGCACTTTATAAAAATCGTCTATTCGAGGTTAACTAAGTCAGTGTTGTGGGCGCTATTCTAAGGCAAATAATATGTTCATGCCGAGTTTTGACTCTAGTCAGGAATCTCGGTATGTTGTCTATCTCGATGCTAACAATCAGTATGACCGGGCGGGTTGGCAGTGCGCGTAGAGGCGCGCGGCTGTGAGCTTGCATCCGGGAGATAGTAGGTTCGAAGCCCTTAAAATGGTTTTCCGTGGTTTCCCCATTTTCACACCAGGCAAATGCTGGGGCTGTACCTTAATTAAGGCCACGGCCGCTTCCTTCAAACTCCTAGGCCTTTCCTATCCCATCGTCGCCATAAGACCTATCTGTGTCGGTGCGACGTAAAGCCCCTAGCAAATTAAACAATCAGTATGCGTGGGCAGTGAGTCAGCATCTACCATTAAGTGGTTTCCGCTGGCTACCGCAGTGCGAAATTGACGATTTACAGCTAAAAAAATTTCGTGTGGCTATTTCTAGCCGGGTGCAGCCATTGTAAGGCAGACCCTCCGATGAGGGTGGGCGGCATCTGACATGTGTAGGTAACTGCGTGTTATTGTGGTGGAGGATAGTGTTTTGAGTGGTGTGTGAGTTGCAGGGATGTAGGGGACAGCACAAACACCCAGCCCCCAGGCCATTGGAAATAACCAATGAAGGTTAAAATCCCCGACCCGGCCGGGACTCGAACCCGGGACCCTCTGATCTGAAGGTCAGAACGCTGACCATTCAGCCAACGAGTCGGACACGATTTACAGCTGCACACCCTAGACGATGAAGCTAATAAAAGCTATTTCCTTGAAGTTGACTTACAGTATCCTAAAGAGTTACACACTTCTCATAATAACTTACCGTTCGGCCCTGAAAATATTAAGTATCCGTACATCACATCAACAACAAAGATGCTAATTGCTAATTAGTGTGACAAATTTAAGTATGTCATTCATTATCGGAATTTAAAACAGTGTTTTCAGTATGGTTTGAAGTTAACCAAAATTCATCGCGTACTAGAATTTAATCAGCCACCGTGGCTAAAGCCATATATCGATCTCAACAATAATTTAAGAACGAATGCAGTTAATGAATTTGAGAAAGATTCCTACAAGCTCATAAATAACAGTGTGTTTGTTAAGACTTTGGAAAATGTTGACAAACGCGTTAATGTAAAATTGATTACAAACTGGAAAAATATTAAGTGAAGGTATGGTGCTAACCATTTAATAAGTAAACTTAATCTCCATAGCTCTACTATCATACATGAAAATTTAGTTTTTATACAGATGAATAGTGTTCAGTTTAAGTACGACAAACCTACCTACGTTGGCTTTGCTGTACTTGAATTAGCTAAAACATTGATGTATGAATTCCATTACGATTATATGATGAAAAAGTACGCTCATAATGCGCAGTTGCTCTGCACAGATACCGATTCGTTTATTTACCAAATCAAAACTGATGACTATTACAGTAATATAAAGCCAGACTTAGGTAGGTTTGATACTAGTAACTATCCTGAAAATAATCATTATAATCTACTACTAGTAAACAAGAAAGTTCTAGTAAAATGAAAGACGAATGTGCTGGAAATATTATCGATTCATTTGTAGGTACTAAATCCAAATCATATTGCATAATGCTCTTAAATCAACTACAAACAAAGACATTGAAAGGAATTAAAAAGAATGTAGTTCAGAATGAGCTAAGTTTAGAAAACTATAAAAATTGCATTAATAGTAAACCATCTGTTTTACATAAGCAAATGGCTGTTATTAGAAGCAAGAAGCATCAGTTGTACACTCATTTAAGTAGTAAGTTAGCTCTTAATAATGATGATTGCAAACGGTGTGTCATTCCAAATTCTACCAACATTCTAGCATGGGGGCATAGTAGTATTGATAGGTACTATTTCATATAAAGCAGGGATGTGTGTGTGTGTGTGTGTGTATGAATATTATGCTAGAGGTGTGTACTTTGTTATATATATGCTAAGCTGTCTTTCATCACAATTTATTGTACATATTGTATAAAGATAGTAAGAAGGGAGAGGTATGCTGACAGCGTAGTACAGCAAATAATTTAAGTTTAAACTTGTACATACTGCGCCGTTCCCGCGTCCAGGCATGGACACAAGAGATCCTGACTAGCTCTAAATTCAATTAATCTAGTAACTGAGTTCTACGGGTGTGAGTTCCGTAACAGAAAAACGTCCAGGTCGATTAATGTTAGTTTCTAACTAACGCAGAAAGACGTCTCTCACTCGTATCTAGTTAGATACCATATTCTTATTAACTCTTATGGAAATTGTCGTCGCTTGAAACTACTACAGTCTTACAACTAATTCTTATTCAAAGAACACAGAGAAAGAGTGTTTAGGTTTCACTATTCCATATTTATTTTAAATATTAAGTCAAATATTCAAGAAAATTGTCTCAAATTTTTACCAATGAAGTAGTTCTTGAAATGAGTGACTCATTGTCAACCTAACAGTTCATATCCGTCAACAACTTTCAGAGAAATTACATCTTCCGAATTCAACCTAAATAAATGTCTTCTCGGATCATATTACTTCCTTTCGTAAACCCATTAATCTCCAAAATCATCAATTATTAGCATAGATTCCATGTAACATCCGGGAAATTTTTGAAAAAGCTATGTTTTCCTTCGTATACAATTCACCTACAAAGCTGGGTGATAACAAAATAAATCAACGTGAATGCAGATAATGGTATTTACATGTGCCATATTGGCAAGAAAATAAACATTAAAATCAAGTGTACTAAGAATATAGGATGCATCCTCAAAGAAGAAAATAAAAATTGCATTAGCTACTATTTACAGTATTTTCTAGTGATACTCTCTTGAGAAAATAAAGAAACGCTAGTAGAATTGCTGAGTTAATGCTCAGTCAAGAAATGGAGTTTAAGTTGTCCGAATCAATTATTCTTGGGGTCAGCATTAGATTCTGTTAGTTAACACCTATTCCTTACTCTATACACTGTCACATTACTTAATTCTCACTGACTGTTTGTCTAGATGCAGGTTTAGGACTCTCAATAAGGCTATTATAAAGCTCTTCTTGCTTTGATCTGACAAGTACACTCTTATATGTTTTACATTTTAAACATTCACTTCTGCCTACTTAGTTGCCTCTAAGACGCTCATATTTCCTTGTGTCACACATCATGAGCTAAGCTACGTCCATTGCAAGTCGTAATCACCCTACAAGTAACATTATCGCAAGATTTAATTTATGAACTTAAGGTAATGAGACCTTAGCTTATTGATATTAGACTACGTGCGTACAAAGTAGCAAGAAACGTCACCACACTTATCATACATAGTTATCATAACACATACTCCCAATGGAAAATCTACTTGATCATATGACACTATCTCCGACTAAAAAATAATTCTCCTTTGAAAATCTAGGTCACCAGTGATTAGCCTAGTAGGTTGAATTTTATCCAGAATAATGTTATACGCCGTGAGAGTTTTCAAGATCATCCTAAATAAATCAGTGAAGGCTCAAATCTTATCTTGAGTATATATATGATTCTCTGGGTAACCTAACAGGGATGAAAACATTGCACTACTCGTCTCGAAATCATATCCTGAGCTAGGTAAAATGCGTAGGATCCAGAATTATTACATGGAATTGGCGAGAATTCAGTGACACTCTCAGAAACATTATTTGAAATCACGAGATCTCACTTCGCACAACTATGACTGTCTCTCTCTCGAAGAAAACAATAAATACAACCATCATAAATCATTAACAAAACCCTATATCATATCCATGACGCGTTAATTAATACTCATATCTCATATAGCAACACTTTCACTTCATCAGATGTAAATCACTACCTTAACTTGCACATCAACGTGCCGTGACATTCATAACATGCCTACTTTACTTACTACTGTCATAGTGCCAAATTTAATATGAACTGGGAGTCGTCTACAGCCATATTCCTTCATAAAACACTTCCAATGTACGATCTCGAACTGATTGACATTGCTTAAATTAGGACACACAGGTATTAATGCCAACTTCACTCTTTACTCTTCACTGATAATAATAATAACTCTAGCTATCTCTCCTCACATATCACTGGAAAACATTACGATCGGAAAATCACTTGGTGACCACGCCTACAAATGGAATTGACATTTCATATGGATGAGTACCTACTTCCATTCATCTAAGCTAGACGTTTATCTACGCACTGTCTGCGCACAAAACAAACATCAACATACAATAAAAGAAATAATATACTCTTACTTACGAAAACGACTTGGATAATGGACTTAGCTTTGCTCAAGATGGTCTCGGTGTTTCCTCATCTCCGGTCATTTGAGACTAGGATCTCGTCATCTGGTTCCTCCACAAGTGGTCGGGTACATCGTAGCTTCTCAACACTGATTACAGGTCATCCGGGACAGCCAACATCGCATCGCCTCATCAGGATCCAAGCAGCATCGCCTTGCTTCCTTACAGACCCATGGTGAAGACTCGTGCGTATGAAACAGAACAATAATAGAATATTTGATTCATTGCTGACATCTTCCAATTAATATAGCTCTTGCGTTGCTCAGATTGCATAGGTTTTGCTGGGGTACAGTTGATCCAATAAACTAGTTCAAAATCGACTAAGACAGATGTTCTGTATATATTCCAATTTGAGAATAAATTTCTTTCCGCTATCTTTTTATTGGCGTAAATGCACTCAACAACTGGTCAGTAGGTGTCCTTCAACATTAAACGGTATCGGGAAAATTTTATCGAGGACCTGCGCCACTTCGTGACGTAGTTCTACTGTAGTCTCTTTATCTCTTCTTTTTACGTATTTAATCTCCCGCGCAGTGTTTAAATCTTGATATCCGCAGATTGGCGTGTAGTCGCGAATTATTTTCGTTTCCAATTCCTAGTATTTAGCTCCGCTGGATAATCCCTTTCAAATCTAGTCTTGCGTCTTCTTAACACATCGAAATCAGATTATATAATAAGTGATGAGCACTTTTTTTCTTGAATAATGGTTTCAAATAATGTCCATTTGTCATTTTTTCCTGCGCCTTCTATACGCGGTCATTTCCGTAACCGACCGACGAAAAGACTTACATTTCGGCCCGTACTGACGTTAAATGCATTTTATCTGACATTTTGATCGCAGAGACTCCATCTTTGTTACTACAGCTCTTATAAAGAACTGTGAAACGGCACATTAACTTCCTCTACGTTGAAAGAAATATATGGCTTGCTATATATTTATTATATTCGCCTTCCTTCTTATAATGGGACTTTTCACTGTTCTTTATAAGTTCTCATTTATATTATTCCTCCTTTCTTCGGAACAATCTGTTCATTCATGATGTAAGTGGCTTCAATCTATACTTCTTTGCTTCGTTATCACATGAGATGGTCTGCCACTTCTCTATTCCTTGAAATATAACTTGATGTTTGCACTGTTATGTACTCCTTTACTGTTTCCATTTAAGTCGTGAATTTCGTATGCATTATTTCTGATTGAACGGTTGATCATAAATGGTCCTTCGAATAAATGCAAGAATTTCGCGAAGATTTTGTTCGTTACACTGGAAATTAAGGGTTTCTTTATTAATACAAGGTCGCCTTTCTTCAACTCAGGTTGGAATTTCTTATGCTGTACTCTCCTTAACCTTCTCTGCGCTTGTCTGTACATTCTCTCTCGAACCAGTTTGTTAATTTCGTTGATATCTAACTTAGGTTCAGCAGGTAGGTGAATAACTGTGTCCCAAGGTCTTTCGGGTTTAATACTATGGTGAATAATTTTAGGTATTTGTCCGCTGGATTCATGTATTGTGTTATTCAAGCTGTCTTCTATTATTCCAATTACCTCTAACCACCTCCAGTGTTGGTTTGGACAATAGATTCGACAGAACTTCGCTATTTCTTTCATGCATCTTTCAACAGGATTGGACGCTGGATGTCTCACCGAGCAACGAATGTGTTTAATTCCTAACTCTTCCATGGTTTCTCTGAATTGAAGCGACGTAAATTGTGTCCCTCTGTCTGACAGTAATTTCTCAGGCTTTCCCATACTAGGTAAGGTGTTTTTGATTAGACGTTGTAATACCTGTTTTGTGTTGGCGCGTTGAATTGGTTGTAACGATACATATTTAGAGAACACATCCATCACTACGACCATGTACTTATGTCCCTTTCTGGCAGTTGGGAGTCTGCCAAAGATATCTATAGCATATAATTCTCGAGCTTTATGCGGTAGTATAGCTCTGGGTTCGTGTCTCACTGTACCACTGCCATGTTTGACCTTCTGGCATATGTCGCATGTTCTTACTGTATTCCTCACAGTTCTTCGAATACCTTTCCACGTAAATTTCTCGAGTATGACTTGGGTTACCTTTTCTACGCCACCGTGACCTGTAATCCTATGTATGTGCCAGATTACTTCCTTGTATAATATCGAAGGTAGTACTATACGTATCCTTTTATGACCTTTACCTGTTCTAGCCATTAGTATTCCTTGCTCTAAGCTGTAGATTTTCGCAATCCTCGACCTTGTTTCACTTTCACGGTTTCCGTCTTCCAATTTATCTATAATTTGTTTCAACCTTTCGTCTCGACGCTGCAAGTGTACTAGGTTCAGTAGTTTCTCTAATGTTTCTTCATCTTCCGGGACCAATTCTATTTTATGAATTACTTCCTCTTTCTCCACAGGGTTACGACTCAAGGCGTCAGCAAGGATGTTTTCCTTTCCCTTACAATACTCGATTTTTATCTGGAATTGCTGCGTGAACAGCATCCACCTTGTTATCCGCTCATTAGTCATTGCAGCTTTCAATCCAAACGTTAATGCCTTATGGTCTGATCTGACCGTTATTGGGTATCCGTAAATAGTTTTTCTCCATTGCTGTAAGGCGTAAATGATTGCTAACAGCTCCTGTTCTGTCGTGGTATAGTTAACCTCGTGGCTCCTTAATTTTCGGCTAGTGAATGCTAGATATATTCTTTTGGGAGGTGTTCCTTCTTCTTCTTGGTACAAACAAGCTCCGATGCCAATATTAGATGCGTCTGACTGTATTATAAATTCTTTTTCATAGTTCGGATAGCCTAACTTGATGCTTTTGGTTAACAAGGTCTTTAATTCTTGGAATGCTCTCTCTGCCTTCTCATCCCATTTCCACCTGTTGTTGATCTTTAACAAATCCTGTAAAGGTGCGGCGGTCTGGGTATATCCTTGACAATGGTTAGAGAAAAACTGCGCCATACCAAGAAATTGTCTGACGTGCTTTATGCGCTTCGGTCGGAGAAAATCGCATATGGCCTGGATCTTAACTGGGTTTGGCCGTACTCCTGTACCGTCTATCATGTGACCGACGAATAGGACCTCTTCTTGACAGAATTTTGATTTTGTAAGGTTGATCTTAAATCCAGTGGCTCTTAGGTTTCGAAATAACTTTTCAAGCTTGTCACAATGTTCTGTAAATGTTTTAGTTGCCAGAATTAGATCGTCCACGTAGTAAGTTAAAAACTCCTTTACTTCCGGTGTTAAATTTCTGTCTAATGCTCTCACCAAAACTGCACAACTATTCCTCAAACCGAATGGGAGACGCCAGTAGATATATGTCTGATTATCAAACATAAATCCGGTTAACAATCGGGATTTTTCCTCCAGAACGATGTGATGGTATGAGGACGTAAAATCCATGGTTGAAAAATACCTCATGTCACGGAATCTCTGAATAATATCTTTTATCTTTGGAGTTTGATTATACTCTGGAATCAACCGACCGTTCAAAAAACGCGCGTCAAGGCACAGACGGAGTTTCCCGTTGCTTTTCACCACAATTACCAAGGGATTCAAATAAGGACTAGATGTCTTCATTATAATGCCATCGTCTTCCATTTCCTTTATGATCTTTTTCACTTCCGGGAAGTGTTTCTCCGGAATTCCATAGAGTTTGCCTTTATAGGGTGTCCAATCGTTCACTATTAGTTTATATTTAAAATTTGGAATCTGTCCTGGTTTATTCTTAAATAAATCCGAGTATTCCTGTAAGATTCCATGAAGTTTTGACTTTTCGACCGAGGAAATCTTAGCATTCGCCACTGCTTCTGCAATGTTCGGCATGTCTTCTTCCTCCTCCATAGCCATTACTTTTTCTATGCTTTCAACAATGTTTTCATCTGCCAGAGATATCTCTCCTTCCTCTGATTGAAAGTTCGGATGCTCTTCCGATGGTACGTTTTCTTCTTCCGGTACCTCCTTGTTATCTATGATCATAATGTCGTCATTGATCTTAATCCGTTCTTGGTTTTCCCTGGTGTGTTCGTCAGATATAGGGAATCTTATTTCTTGTTTCTCCATATCGATCGTCATTCCAGTTACCGTCATGAAGTCTATTCCTAGTATAATATTATATTTAATCTTGTTCATGACGATGAATGGATGTTCAAAGTGCCTGTTTCCAATATTGATTTCCAAATATGTTTGTATATTGCATTCCACCGTTTTATCCGGAATTATACCTCTTATTTTAATTTTCGAAACTGGGATGGTTAATAATTTCATTCTTCTACTCATATCTTGGAATAATTCCTTTGAAAGCACACTGATGCTAGCTCCAGAATCAACTAGGCAACGTACTTTTAGCTCTCCAACTCTTGCTACGATAATAGGCAATTCATATTTTCTTTTCATGTGATGTACTGTCAAATCCTTTATCAGTTCTTCCGAATCGATTTCCCATGAATCAACCTGCGTTATGAAATAACTGTGAATTTTGGAATCCAATGCGTTCTTTATATTCTCAACCTCACCTTCTAATTCAAAATCGGCGTTTTTTTTTTGCTTGTTATCTTCTCATTTTCTCTTCTACATTCGAATTCTCTCGCGTTTGGATCGAGGATTTTTTCTTCCTGTTTCCTCTTTTTGTATCTCTGTAACTCAAGACTCTCCGCTCCCTCTACATCAGCGTTGACGTCTTGTTCTCTAATTGCGTTCTCCCACTTGACCTTCTCGTTTCGGTCCTCATTTACTTCGCGTATAGGTCTCCGATTATAGGTTTCCCTTCCTTGGTTGTCTCTCATATTTCTTTTTCCGTAACCATATCTTCCTCTGAAATTACTTCTTCCTCTGTTTTCTCTATATGGGTTCCTGTATCGCATGTTGGGTCTATATGCTCTATTTCCCCTATATGCTTCTTGGTTGTAGGACCCTTTCCTGCAATAGCATTTTTCTTCATCTCTCCTTCCACTCTCCTGGTTTCCCCATTGTCTCTTCCTGTTCATTTTTCCTCTTTCCTGAGGGGTATTCCTATCAATGCTTTCCTGTGTGAGCACATTAACCGTTTCTTCACCGTAAGTATTCCTAATCATTCTTTGAGGGTGTGGTGCCGTGGTCATATCGATCTGTCTAAGTGTCGTTTCCATTTGCACTGCCGTAGTTGGGTTAGCAGTAGCCAGCAGTCTTTGTACATCTGAGGGAAATTGTCGTTGTATCGTCTTGATCACTTCAAGCTCACTGGGTGGCGAATCAAGATCTTGAAAACGGTGAAACTGGTAAGCAAAGTAATCACTAAACCCTGTTTGACCATTAGTAGCATACTTGCGAGAGTACAACTCTAGACGTAAATTCTGCTGCACCTCTGGACTCCAAAATTTTTGTAAGAACGCCGTTTTAAAGTCGCTATACTCATGGAAAGTATACTTAAATGCTTGGAACCATAAGCTTGGATTAGCATCTAAATGCTTTTCCACTATTTTCAATTTCTTCTCCTCAGCGATGCCATGTTCCTTGAAGTAATCCTCCATTTCCCTAAGGAAACGTTTGGGCGAAATACTGGTTGAATTATTAAAGTGCTTCGGTCTATCATCGAAAGTTTTTATGACGTTAATAATCGTAGGATAACCACTGTTTCCGTTATCCACATTTGTCTCCCCCATACTGTGGTTAGAACGTGTGACTGGTATGGGTGTCACTTCTCTTTCATTTATTTGAAACTCAACTCCTCTGTTCCGCTCGCTACCAGACATCATAACAGCCTTTCCTGGTCCTTCCTCCCGAATTTCTCGTAACTGAGCTTGCATTTGTTTAAGCCCTTCTTCAGATTTCGATATTCTTTGGTTTAATTCATCCTTATGTTGTTCTATTTCGTCCCTTATCTCCGTTATTCTGCTTCCAATTTGGTTTGCAGCCTGGTCGTACTTCTTTTCCAGACTTGTACTCGTGGTTTGCACGTCCTCACCTAGTTTTCCTATACTTTCCTCACATAATCTCCACTTTTCTTGGGAATCTAGGCTTAACTTCTCCATGTTGTCTGATGAATCCTTTATTACATTCTCCTTTAAAGACTGGAGATAGTTATTGTTCCCTGTCATTTCTTTCCTAATTTCGTTTATTTCTTCTTGTATCTCTCGGTTCTTCTCCTCCATATTTCCACTAACTTCAGCTTTCCATTCATCTATATTGTTCTTCATCTCCTCCATCATTATCTTTTGTCTTTCTTCTTGTTCCCTAGTCACCTCTTCCATCTTCTCCTGATATTTATTCATTTCTTCTTTTTGTTCTTGATGACCTCTCCTTATTTCCTCCATCATTTCTTTATGTTTCTCTTCCATAAATCTTTGGTATCGTTCCTCTTGTTCTTGCTTCTCTCTCTTCCTCTCTTCTTCCTGCCTCTTCTCCTTCTCCTCTCGTTCTTGTCTCTCTTTATTCTTCTCTTCTTCGTGCTTCTTAGCCATTTCTTCCATCATCTTCTTCAACGTCTCTTCCTGCTTTCTCATTTCTTCCTGCCTCTCTTTCTTAGCTTCCTCGTCGCGTCTTCTAGCTTCTTCATTCCGTTTTTCATCACGCATTCTAGCTTCTTCATCACGCTTTCTAGCTTCTTCATCGCGCTTTCTGTTCTCTTCCAACCTCTCCTTTCTAGCTTCTTCATCGCGCTTTCTGTTCTCTTCCATCATTTCTTTTATAGCCTGCAACAATCCCTGATGCTCTTCTTTCTGTCTTCTTTCTTTCTCTTCCTGTTCCTTTTGATATTTCTCTTGTTTCTCTTCTTGGCCTTTCCGATACTGTTCTTGTTCTTCTCGTTGTTCCCTTTGATACTCCTCAAATTGAGCTTTCAAATGGCTTAACGTCGTCATATCGATATTCAATTAGTATTCTAAATTCTAAAAATCCTAATAAACTCTATATTTTCCCTAAGTTCTCCACAACTCAAGTTCTCCAGCAATGTCTCTCCCACTACTCCAATCAACAATATATATATTCAGTAAATAAACAGGCAGGCTTCACTACTTGGATCTGACTCAGCTCACGATGTTGACCCAATCACACTAGGAAATATGAGGTACTTGTTCATGTACTTATGACTCCAATTCTTAACTGAAAATAACTCAAATAACCTCTTACAATCTATCTCTTATATCTAAGTTACATCTAAATAAATTAACATATTAGCGGTAATCTATCCTTCTTTCCTAGTTCTGACTGCTACCAGCCATTTTCTGCTATTCTCTTCAGAGCAATCATCCATTTCTTCTTTCTCCTATTCCATTATCTATACTGGGCATCTACTCGTTCTCACAGTCTAATATCTTGCTGTGTCCACTTCGATCCCATAAAATAATAATGCATAAGAGTTCAGTAAAGAAATTACCGTACGACATCTCCATCTCCATGCAATCATCTTGCTGTTACAATCAATAATTCCTCATCCATTAATTCCTAAAATATCTTCTTTATCTTACCTACTTCTTTTGAGTAAATTCTCCCATTTCACTCTAATATCGCACCAAAGATCCGTCATTCGACTATCATCTCTGTCATCTTCTTAACAGGTTTCCCGATGTTTTCCACACTCTTATTGTTATATATGGGAATCAACCTCTTCACAGTTCTGTGTCGTATTCTTTCTCTTGGAATTCCCACGACGACTTTCTCTTGAATTTCCACATACATGAGTATCCCAAAAATTCTACTTGGTTTGCGACCAATAGTTCCCGTGGCGTTTTTCTCCATTCGCATCACGTTGAGGCGCCATTTTATATTTGGCGACCAACGGTTCTTGACCACGGTGTCTTTCTCAAATTGCCTCACGTATGGGCGACATTTTCTACTTGCGCCGTTCCCGCGTCCAGGCATGGACACAAGAGATCCTGACTAGCTCTAAATTCAATTAATCTAGTAACTGAGTTCTACGGGTGTGAGTTCCGTAACAGAAAAACGTCCAGGTCGATTAATGTTAGTTTCTAACTAACGCAGAAAGACGTCTCTCACTCGTATCTAGTTAGATACCATATTCTTATTAACTCTTATGGAAATTGTCGTCGCTTGAAACTACTACAGTCTTACAACTAATTCTTATTCTAAGAACACAGAGAAAGAGTGTTTAGGTTTCACTATTCCATATTTATTTTAAATATTAAATCAAATATTCAAGAAAATTGTCTCAAATTTTTACCAATGAAGTAGTTCTTGAAATGAGTGACTCATTGTCAACCTAACAGTTCATATCCGTCAACAACTTTCAGAGAAATTACATCTTCCGAATTCAACCTAAATAAATGTCTTCTCGGATCATATTACTTCCTTTCATAAACCCATTAATCTCCAAAATCATCAATTATTAGCATAGATTCCATGTAACATCCGGGAAATTTTTGAAAAAGCTATGTTTTCCTTCGTATACAATTCACCTACAAAGCTGGGTGATAACAAAATAAATCAACGTGAATGCAGATAATGGTATTTACATGTGCCATATTGGCAAGAAAATAAACATTAAAATCAAGTGTACTAAGAATATAGAATGCATCCTCAAAGAAGAAAATAAAAATTGTATTAGCTACTATTTACAGTATTTTCTAGTGATACTCTCTTGAGAAAATAAAGAAACGCTAGTAGAATTGCTGAGTTAATGCTCAGTCAAGAAATGGAGTTTAAGTTGTCCGAATCAATTATTCTTGGGGTCAGCATTAGATTCTGTTAGTTAACACCTATTCCTTACTCTATACACTGTCACATTACTTAATTCTCACTGACTGTTTGTCTAGATGCAGGTTTAGGACTCTCAATAAGGCTATTATAAAGCTCTTCTTGCTTTGATCTGACAAGTACACTCTCATATGTTTTACATTTTAAACATTCACTTCTGCCTACTTGGTTGCCTCTAAGACGCTCATATTTCCTTGTGTCACACATCATGAGCTAAGCTACGTCCATTGCAAGTCGTAATCACCCTACAAGTAACATTATCGCAAGATTTAATTTATGAACTTAAGGTAATGAGACCTTAGCTTATTGATATTAGACTACGTGCGTACAAAGTAGCAAGAAACGTCACCACACTTATCATACATAGTTATCATAACACATACTCCCAATGGAAAATCTACTTGATCATATGACACTATCTCCGACTAAAAAATAATTCTCCTTTGAAAATCTAGGTCACCAGTGATTAGCCTAGTAGGTTGAATTTTATCCAGAATAATGTTATACGCCGTGAGAGTTTTCAAGATCATCCTAAATAAATCAGTGAAGGCTCAAATCTTATCTTGAGTATATATATGATTCTCTGGGTAACCTAACAGGGATGAAAACATTGCACTACTCGTCTCGAAATCATATCCTGAGCTAGGTAAAATGCGTAGGATCCAGAATTATTACATGGAATTGGCGAGAATTCAGTGACACTCTCAGAAACATTATTTGAAATCACGAGATCTCACTTCGCACAACTATGACTATCTCTCTCTCGAAGAAAACAATAAATACAACCATCATAAATCATTAACAACCCTATATCATATCCATGACGCGTTAATTAATACTCATATCTCATATAGCAACACTTTCACTTCATCAGATATAAATCACTACCTTAACTTGCACATCAACGTGCCGTGACATTCATAACATGCCTACTTTACTTACTACTGTCATAGTGCCAAATTTAATATGAACTGGGAGTCGTCTACAGCCATATTCCTTCATAAAACACTTCCAATGTACGATCTCGAACTGATTGACATTGCTTAAATTAGGACACACAGGTATTAATGCCAACTTCACTCTTTACTCTTCACTGATAATAATAATAACTCTAGCTATCTCTCCTCACATATCACTGGAAAACATTACGATCGGAAAATCACTTGGTGACCACGCCTACAAATGGAATTGACATTTCATATGGATGAGTACCTACTTCCATTCATCTAAGCTAGACGTTTATCTACGCACTGTCTGCGCACAAAACAAACATCAACATACAATAAAAGAAATAATATACTCTTACTTACGAAAACGACTTGGATAATGGACTTAGCTTTGCTCAAGATGGTCTCGGTGTTTCCTCATCTCCGGTCATCTGAGACTAGGATCTCGTCATCTGGTTCCTCCACAAGTGGTCGGGTACATCGTAGCTTCTCAACACTGATTACAGGTCATCCGGGACAGCCAACATCGCATCGCCTCATCAGGATCCAAGCAGCATCGCCTTGCTTCCTTACAGACCCATGGTGAAGACTCGTGCGTATGAAACAGAACAATAATAGAATATTTGATTCATTGCTGACATCTTCCAATTAATATAGCTCTTGCGTTGCTCAGATTGCATAGGTTTTGCTGGGGTACAGTTGATCCAATAAACTAGTTCAAAATCGACTAAGACAGATGTTCTGTATATATTCCAATTTGAGAATAAATTTCTTTCCGCTATCTTTTTATTGGCGTAAATGCACTCAACAACTGGTCAGTAGGTGTCCTTCAACATTAAACGGTATCGGGAAAATTTTATCGAGGACCTGCGCCACTTCGTGACGTAGTTCTACTGTAGTCTCTTTATCTCTTCTTTTTACGTATTTAATCTCCCGCGCAGTGTTTAAATCTTGATATCCGCAGATTGGCGTGTAGTCGCGAATTATTTTCGTTTCCAATTCCTAGTATTTAGCTCCGCTGGATAATCCCTTTCAAATCTAGTCTTGCGTCTTCTTAACACATCGAAGTCAGATTATATAATAAGTGATGAGCACTGTTTTTCTTGAATAATGGTTTCAAATAATGTCCATTTGTCATTTTTTCCTGCGCCTTCTATACGCGGTCATTTCCGTAACCGACCGACGAAAAGACTTACATTTCGGCCCGTACTGACGTTAAATGCATTTTATCTGACATTTTGATCGCAGAGACTCCATCTTTGTTACTACAGCTCTTATAAAGAACTGTGAAATGGCACAATACAAAAATTGTAAGATAAAGCATGTACATACAAGAAATGCGTTGAGAAAGGAGAAGTACGCAAACATCACTACGGTAAAATTATTCAAGATAAAACTTGTACATATAAGATGTAAATAAATAATGTAGATTTGGCATATTATTTTATATTAGATTAGGTATTACCTTCTCCTCTTCCCGCTCCTTCTTAAATACTCGAAGAAGAGTAGGTATGTCAACAAAGAAGGTGTTTAAGAGATTCGTAAGTATGTAATCGTCTTAGAAGAGCAGCTCAGTAAGTATGTTGAGACGAGAAGTTTTTTTCTTAACTTTGTTTGATTCTAGTCTTGCAATGCAGTGTTCTACAACATCGAACTATAGTATGTGATTCTAGTTATATGTTTTTGAACGGTAGTATGTGTTCAAGTCTAAACATGCACAATAACGTTATCGCTGCACACTCTTGCTTTTGCAATGCATGTTCGATAGAGATGTGTCTTGACAGAGGAGAAGAAGGAAGAGCAGCTCAGTAAATATGTTGAGAAGGAATTTCTTTCTAAAACAGTGTTTGATTCTAGTCTTGCAATGCAGTGTTCTACAACATCGAACTATAGTATGCGATTTTTGTGTTCTCAACACTTGTTGTAATATGCTTTGAACAGCAGTATGTGTTCATGTCTAAACATGCAGTACGTGCACCGTCGTGATGCATGTTTAAACTTGTTTGATAAAGATATGCGTTGACAGAGGAGGAGGAGGTAAGGAGGAGGTAGCCGTAACAGCAGCCGCTATCTTGTGTAGTAGCCTCATAAGTGCTAATTAGCGTCGGGAAAGGCATCTTGTCGTAAACTAAGGATAGCCTCCTTTAACATAGTATATGAAAGGTTAGGTTCGCGAATGCACTGAAGTTTTACAGTTTAATGATAATAGCTAACGGAACTTTTCAAATTGCCCGCTACTACGGTAAAGATAGCAGCACGTTGCTCTTTTGATTTAGGATGGCTGCTGTCAGCTGTCAAAAAGCCACGTGAGTTTGTTTCCAAACAAGAGCACGTGGAATTTTTCAAATTGCCCACAGTACCGGAAAAAGGGCAGCACTGAGGTTAGCGATGCAAGATGGCAGATAACAGCTGTCAAAAAACACGTGGATTTTAAATCACCCACCACCACGATAAGGTTTAATACCATAAAGAGGGCAGCACTAAGGTTAGCGATGCAAGATGGCGGATGACAGCTGTCAAAAAGCACGTAGAAATTGCCCACCACCACGTGCCTACAAGGTTTAGTGCCGTTAAGATAGTAGCACTGAGGTTAGCGATGCGTTGTTGAGGTTTTGTGCTGTTAAGAAAGCAGCACTGAGGTTAGCGATGCGAATGGCGGATGGCAGCAGTCAAAAAAGCACGTGGCTGTCAAAAATGCACGTGGAAATTCAAATCTTGCACTAGTGAGGTTTGGTGCCGTAAGGATGGCAACACTGAGGTTTAGGCCCGTCAAGATGGCAGCACTGAGGTTAGCGATGCGTTGTTGTTTAAAGATGGCGGATGACAGCTGTTAAAAAGCACATGGCTTTATTTACAAATTCAAATCTCGCGCCAAAATTCAAATTACCCGCCAAAATTCAAATTTCCCGCGGTAGGAGGAGGCCTCTGCGGATGGCCTGAGGCGGAGGTGGCGGCCGAACCCGTGACTTATACTACTATAAAAATACATTTAAACCTGATATTATTGTCACAGGCGAAATTAGTAACAATTGTAGCTACCTCATATCTATGAATCCGTGAAAACTCAAATTTCGCGAATTATGTTTCCGGTGAAATTGACTGTGATTTGACAAGGTATTGACAGGCAGCATCCAGTAAGCGAATAAACAGCAATTTGGTTGGAATAAGTAGATAACACATCATGTTGCTAAGCGAAGTTCTGATAAGATAAATGCGAGTGGATTATTTGCAGGGCTTACAGTTCTACGTTCTTTATTATTGGTGACAAGAAATTTGCTAGCACACAAGCTACGTAAACAATGCCGCTGACTTACGGAAACGGATCTTTAGGAATATTTTTCAAGATTTTGAATATTTTCACCCTCTGTATGCATCTTTCAACATGGATTCGCACACTTGCTACACTCTGAGATTGTAACACTTCATCTCCTGTAAATCTCCCATTGTGAAGAAAAGGCGGCATAACAAGTATAGAATAAGGTGACTGTGTTTTAATGCCTGGGAATCATTTGTCGGCTAATATAACGTCCCCTTCACTCAAAAGATTTAGGAAGCCTGAATTGTTAACAATAAAAGTATCACTAGTTCTTCCACCATAACAAGGGGAAACAAAAACAATAGTTCCGGTTGGGACCACAGTTAATAAAAATTTAAATGTAAAACATTACTTGTACGAAGAATACATGTAACATCTCTCATCTATTCTTGCTGGCGTTTCTGATTTATTTTCTGTGCAGTCTATTATAACTCGTGCGTCAGGATAAAATATTTTAAAAGCGCGAGGCCAAGTATTTGCACGGATAGTTTGCTAGGCTAGAAAATAAAATTAGAAGTGCGTTTCTTGACTACTCCGAAAGCAGTAAAAATATTCGCGCAGCAGTAGTCCGATGTAAACCAAATATGACTGCCAAGGCAGCAAAGTTTATACCCAATTTCATTTTCATTTAAAAGAGTAAACAAAGATCGTTATTACTTATATTCATAGACACTTTAGCAACAAACAAAGAAACGAAGTAAAAAATTGAATGTTTTAATTGAAATAGTTGTTAAATCCTTCAACTCTGCCTCACTTTTTGTGGTCTGCTATCCATGAAATCCTCTGCATATGTCCAGGGGGGTGTTGGGACCACTACTTTTATCCACGTTCTCCGAAATACTTGGAGGTACTGTGTTTGAGTTGCGCTGTGTGCCTGCATCATTCCCACTAAGGACACAAGTGACTTCGAAAGCGGTTGCTTCAATCTGAAATGCTGCTTGCACCGACTTATGTAGTTTCTCACACTTATTTTTCACAATAAATTCGTGAGTTTCCTGATTCGAAGACGTGTGTATATTTGAGCATTTCATTCGTTTACTCGCTCTTTCAAACCGGGATACATCACATTCTCTTTTCGGTTTCTTCTTATAGATCTCATGAAACACAGATGGTATATTTGATGGATGATTTTCAATATTACTTCGTTTTCCTCCAACAAATTTCTCACTGCAAATGACGGAGCGTTTGGTGGGTTCCGATGGAGTTCCATCTACACTGAAATGCAGGGAAACATTTATTATTATTATTATTTTTATTATTATTATTATTATTATTATTATTATTAAAAATATTTGGCGTAGTCAAGACAGGTGCACTTCGAACAACATGAATGTAAACATACGAACCTGCTGCAATGCATACTCGAAATGAAATGTACTATTTCAAAGTGTACTTAAATGAGCGTGTTCCTTACTTGGCATGCCTGGTATGTTTGAAATGTGCGATATGAAATGTGTGATTTAAGTCACAAATGGAATAAGGTACTGTACTTACGTGATTCTTCCCACAGTCGAAATCCACTTCCTGCGTCTGTCCGATTCCCATGGACGACCAGGAAATGTGTGAAAAATGTAATTCCTATTCCTTGCGTGTTTCTTTGCGTGTTGTGGCAGTTCACTGTACAACAGTTCCTATTTGTTTTAGGCATTTTGATACACTGCTACTACCACAATTTCACACCCACAGTTACACAGCCTGGACTGACCGCTCAAGACAAGATCACCGAAATGTTACCGATTTCTTCCGCGAGAGACGCTGAGAGCAGCCGTGAACGCTCCCTATATTCTCTAGCTGGATGAAGACATACAGCATTGGCTTGTTCTACAATCAATTCTAGTGTGTGCTAATTGTAACAGGATTGAACTTGTCTTGTGGAATAGGAACATACAGCACAGTAACTACTCTGTATGCGTTATAAGTTTTTCTGTTCAGTATTCAACATGTTTTCTCTTGCTTTCGTACGTCCCGTCGGGGGAGGAGGAGGAAGAGGAGGATATAAGAGCCTATGTATAGGCAAGATGAGGAGCCCTTTTGCCTTTTGCTATACGTATGAGGAGGAGGAGAGCGGTTGTGTCGGCTGTGGATTAAATCTAAGCAATGTATTTCTTATAGTGCTACGCGAACTGTTTATTTCACCTCCTGCATGAGCTACATGCTTATATTTTATGCCAACGGATTAAAATATTATATTTCCGAAGCGAAATTTCAAGTTACATGTTTACACGATAGTTTGTTCGACTGGTAAGGGCTTAAATGTAACTAATGTATTTCTTATGGCACGAGGCGTTCTCAAAAGAGCCCATGCATAGTCGCCGTCTTGTACAATCGTCCATGGCCGGCATATTTCTCCATATGAAGCCGTTTATAGCCGCCATCTTGCTCAAGCGCCCTTAAGTCGTCTCATAAGAACCTGTGTATAGCCGCCATCTTGCGCAAGAGCCCATAGCCATCATCGTTCTCCATATGAGCCCATGTATCGCCCCCATCTTGTAAAATCGTCCATGGTCGGCGTCTTGCCCTATATGAAGCCGTGTACAGTCACCATCTTGCGCAAGCGCCCATGGCCGTAATATTTCTCCACGTGAGCGTATGTACAGCCGCCATCTTGTGCAATACCCCATGGCCGTCAACATTCTCCATAAGAGCCTATCTATAGCCGCCACTATGCGCAAGCGCTCATGGCCGTCATATTTCTGCATAAGGGCCCATTATTGCCGCCATCTTGCACAATCTCCCATAGCCGTCATATTTCTCTATAAGAGCCCATGTATAGCCGCCATCTTGTACAATCGTCCATGGCTTGCATCTTTCTCCATAAGAAGCCGTGTATACCCGCCATCTTGCGCAAGAGCCCTTATGCCGTCTCATAAGGATCTGTGTATAGCCGCCATCTTGTGCAATTGCATAGCCGCCATCTCCCGCAAGCGTCCCTAGGCCGTCTCATGTGAGCAGCCGCCATCTTGCCAAAGCTCCAATGGGCGGCATCTTTCTCCATAAGAGGCTGTGTATAGCCGCCATGTTGTGCAAGCGTCCCTAGGCCGTTTCCAAAGAATAGCAGCCAATTACCGTCGAGAAGGGCATCTTGCCGTAAAAGTACGGCCCTGTGTTGTTAGACTCCTCCGTGTGGTTACGTGTGCCGTGTGCTTACTTATGCTAATCACCATTGCCCTACTAATTAAAACAACGTCCGGAGAATCATCATTGCTTTGCTACTCAAGATAGCGTCGGGAAGGTCATCTTGCCATAAAACTACGTCCTGTAATGTTAAGCTCCTCCAAGATAACGACTGTCCACGTCGAGGAGGGCATCTAGCTATAAAACGAAGGTTAGGCCCCGCGACGTAGTTAGGCTTGCTCTCTTAGGCGTCGGGAAGTGCAACTAGCCGTTAAAGTGAGGTTAGCTTCCTCAGGATGGCAACTGTGAGGTTAGACTCGCTCTCTTAGGCAAAATTCGCTAATAGTCTTTGCTCACCTGCTATACTGTGGGACAATGACCTCGGATCAGAACCCGCATAGCTGCACTACTAGGTTGAGTCAATAGCTGGAGGGTATTCAAAGGTAGGGCAAAGATGATTTTGTGTGATACCTGAATACTGTACACCAATATTCTATCTTGGTCAGGATGGTAGGTTTTGGGATTGGAAGATGGTGAGAAAATTACTTTATAATGATCTGAAAAAATTTCAGTCTTTGTTTTATTATCACTGAGTGCAGAATTGCTACGTATTAATAGATAATAGGGGTAGGACTGCGTATGTTTGTCAATTGTTTTAACTGGTTCCCATATTTGCGAGCGTCAGTTGTGTTGGATAATTCAGTGCATTTGTCCACACTTTTCTTTTAATAGCCTTGTTGAATGATCAAGCATCTTTAAGAGTGTTTCTGAATATTTGGGTCACAGGTTCGAAGGTATGCCTTGTGATGTTCATGGGAATGTTTTACTATTTGGAGTGCTTAGGGGGGGAGGGGATGTTTGGAAGGATGGGAGGTGTGGTGAGGAATATGGAGTCGGTTGACAATAGTTAGTGGGGTTTCTAGTTTCTTAACTTTTTCTTGTAATTCCTGCTGTGAAGTAGGTGGTTCATTATTGCATATTGTCGCTGATATCGTTTGTATGCTACCCAGTACGTTCGCATATACCGTATGACTGTTGGGGGACGTTGGTTATGTTACCATGGGTTTGTTAGTTTGTTAGAGCAGGGACATGGTCATTTCGCATTGAAAGTTACTAGATTGGGGCTGAGGATCGGATATTCAGGGCTCGTATTTCATGTAGGGCGGGTTGGGAGAAGGGAAGGTTAAGTCAACACCCTGGATATCATGTAATAGTTGATCGTACATAGTTTCTTGTTGTCGTATACATGACGTAATATAAAAATCTGTGATCGTGATGAAAGTACTGTGTTAGCGGTCGGTATATTCTACAAATTTCTGGGGTGAGAAATAGCCAAGATATATATAAATTGTTACTAAAGCTATTATTGGATTTCCAATTGCGATTTCTATTTTTAAGTTTTCAGATAGATATTCTTTTAAGGAATGATATTGTTCTGAAGCGATGGATTTATGAATAGTAATTGCTACCCCTCCGGGACATCTGTTGGGGCAGCGGTCACTTGACCATTTAAGAACACACATTATCGTAATAAACTTTCATTTACTACATCAGTGGACTAGGATCAAGGAGAAATAATGCACAGCGCATTTTATGTCCCAGAGAACGTTCCGCCAAAGTGAGTCTGGAAGATCATCACGCCGCTAGCTAGATCTGATACAGAACAGCAGGATGTTGGAAAGGGAGAATATTCTGGAGCTCGATAGTGGTGATTTGCAGAATGTTCAAAGAGGAAGGAGTGGAAGGGGAGGGTGGGGGTAGGCAGGTAACATATTTTCTGGCTGTCTGGGAGAAATGTGACGTTTATGATTGCATTTAACTGAGAAATGTGGATGATCTTCACTGCAAGTTTTGCATTTGAGTGATCCGTTTTTCATGCAAGCACTTCAGGTGTGTTGACCACTACAAGTTGCACATACATTTTGAAGAAAGCAATAGTAGAATGATCATGGAATCGGCAGCGATCGAAGTGTCCGCGCTGTGGTCAAGATGACCAAGAGGCCTCCACATGATGTCGCTTCTCGTAGATCAGGCAACCGTCCCTCAGAAGCTGGTTCATTGTTGCCATATTCCAGGACAGGATATGCATCAGCGGGGTGTGTCCGTTAGAATTCCGGCTGGGAATGGCCCGGAATATTTGATGTCCCTGTTTCTGAAGATGGTATGCGATAATGTCCGCCGTGTAGCTGCTAACAACCCCTTGTTCCACCACTGACCAGGTGGAGGCTGGCCACAAAGGCGGTTAGTTGCACCGCATTGTTGAGCCAGGTTCTGTGCTCCAGGATGTGTCCAAAATGCGCCTGTCCTAAGTTCTTGACAGGGACTGCGTAAAAATTTCTAGAAGTTTTGATGATGTGGCCATTTTTGCTCTACTGAAATTCTAGAAAATAATTTCGTGTTGCATTGGGCAGAAGCTTGGTGATTATATTGTAGATTGGGAGCGAGTGGTTGATATCTGGGTTCAGATTTCTCATCTTCAATATGTAGAATGGGGCGGAATGACCTGTGTTTGATGCTGTGCTACTGCTTTTTGTACTTTGTGTGAGCAGTGTGGGGTTCTTCCTGCCTCCGCTTAACTCCTAATATTTAATGCTATTAATACCAACGAGCGGTTCGCAGCTGGTAAATGGAACTCTGCTAGAATATCACTCTGATGTTGAGAGGTGATATGCCGCCTGATTTAGGGTGGTGTGTTTGTTCTTCCAGTCAATACAAGTGGGATTTATACTTCTGGAGTAGTAGCAAGCTATGTGTTAGGATTTGGGCTTGGAGAATCACTGGTTTTCAGGCTCCTACCTTGCTTCCCTGCGTTCCCCTCCATAGCAATTTGTTGTCCTCATGGTGGTGTAGAATTTCCAGGCACCATGGATGAAGCTTTTCCTGTAGGTGGTATATTTCTTACTGATGGTGCTCTCTGTTGGTTTTATTGAAGTTTTTCTGTCGCAGCTCATAGTTACCTTGCCATACTACTCAATATCATAGGATATAAACTTCATGGTTTTGATCCGCATTGAACTGTGATAACAATAATAATTAAACTTACATTTTAATGGTCCACCTTTTCAATACTATATAGTCTATGCATACCGGTTTTGCATAATATAGGATTAAAAGGTGTATCATTAAAACATAAGTTTAATTATAATATTGATACTAATCAATGGTCAAATCTCGTGATGAACCGATTCTCTGTCAAAATATTTAATGAACACCAGTTTGGTACGTGATTACCAGTGTTAACACATTTATCTGCTATGGAATTTGCAGCTCTTGGGTTCAAATCTCTATTTAAGAACTCATAGATTCAGGTTTTATTTCTTATTGGTGAAGGTGAGAGAGGCATTTATTTTAATCTGAATGGATGAAGTATAATTTTAACAGCAATTCATTTAGGTCTGTTGGATAAAAGTGTAAGTTTGATTGTCTGTCAAGAGGTCCGATAGATATCTGAGGTTTGAGTCATATCTGCATGGCAAATTCATAAATATTACTGTTCGGTTATTGCTAATGGCCCCTTCCGGCCTCAACTTGGATGACTTCCATGATAATACAAAAGAGGGCAGCTCCCTCGATGTTGGACACTGATGGTCGTATCTTTCCGAAGAGATGTTAATTTTATCTCCTTGACTCGAATCGTTGGTTTTGCTTTGAGAGAAGAATATGAAAATGGACTCCACGCATATCGGAGTAGCGTTTTTGACGTAAAGGAAAGTCTATAAACGCTTCAAACTTACACTGAACTACCATTCTTCTCCTTTCTTTGACAGTTAATATACTCCAGGTATGGGTATTCTTTCGTAATATTTGTTCAATTATAATTAGGTGATTGATATGTGTTGTTCGCTCCGCAGTATGAATGGATTGCATGTTTTTTCTTGTGCTTATTGCGAATATGATATGTTGATTGTAGGGTCTCATATTACTTCTGTGTATGTGCTCTGCATTTTTATGTAATTCGCCATCTGATGACTGTTTGCCCTTTGTGTCGGCGCGAGCTTCCACTCGTGTCGTAGAAGTGCGAACCTTGATGGGTTTGTGCATGACTGCGGGATTTCTCTGATCCCACAGCTGAATTCGTTTGACCTGTACACGCACTTCTGAATAAATGAGACCTCGTTTGTGGCCTTGGGGTCATGTTATATGAAATTGAGTTCGTCATTTAACTAACGCTGCTGCTCATATTGCTTGCCGATCGCGCCCGTGTCTGAATGTGTGCATGAGTGTTAGTATGAGAGGGGAGTGTAACAAAGACGTATCAATCAGCTTAATTTGTATTTTGATTAGTATTTTATTCATGCATTTTCGTATGGTGCTATTCATTTTGCCTTCCACCTGTCTTCGCCGCTCATTTACTTATAGGGCCGCCATGTTTTTGTTTCGTTCATTTAGGCTATGCGCATGCCTGGGATTTTCCCCTTTGGTTTTATATTATCTCCTTGGTCCAGAGTTATTTCGCTTTTATCCCGTAGTGAAATTCTACGTATTTTACACTGACTGACAGTGACAATGCAACACCAAAGAGGAGTGGTTCGAAAGGGATGAAAGTTGGGGAAAAAACAGAGTCGGCACGGACGAATAATTGATGTTTATTTCAAACCGATATGCAGGTTACACAATGCGCACGGCAGCGACTCAGTAGGATGTAGGACCACCGCGAGCGGCGATGCACGCAGAAACACGTCGAGGTACAGAGTCAATAAGAGTGCGGATGGTGTCCTGAGGGATGGTTCCCCATTCTCTGTCAACCATTTGCCACAGTTGGTCGTCCGTACGAGGCTGGGGCAGAGTTTGCAAACGGCGTCCAATGAGATCCCACACGTGTTCGATTGGTGAGAGATCCGGAGAGTACGCTGGCCACGGAAGCATCTGTACACCTCGTAGAGCCTGTTGGGAGATGCGAGCAGTGTGTGGGCGGGCATTATCCTGCTGAAACAGAGCATTGGGCAGTCCCTGAAGGTACGGGAGTGCCACCGGCCGCAGCACATGCTGCACGTAGCGGTGGGCATTTAACGTGCCTTGAATACGCACTAGAGGTGACGTGGAATCATACGCAATAGCGCCCCAAACCATGATGCCGCGTTGTCTAGCGGTAGGGCGCTCCACAGTTACTGCCGGATTTGACCTTTCTCCACGCCGACGCCACACTCGTCTGCGGTGACTATCACTGACAGAACAGAAGCGTGACTCATCGGAGAACACGACGTTCCGCCATTGCCTCATCCAAGTCGCTCTAGCCCGGCACCATGCCAGGCGTGCACGTCTATGCTGTGGAGTCAATGGTAGTCTTCTGAGCGGACGCCGGGAGTGCAGGCCTCCTTCAACCAATCGACGGGAAATTGTTCTGGTCGATATTGGAACAGCCAGGGTGTCTTGCACATGCTGAAGAATGGCGGTTGACGTGGCGTGCGGGGCTGCCACCGCTTGGCGGCGGATGCGCCGATCCTCGCGTGCTGACGTCACTCGGGCTGCGCCTGGACCCCTCGCACGTGCCTCATGTCCCTGCGCCAACCATCTTTGCCACAGGCGCTGCACCGTGGACACATCCCTATTGGTATCGGCTGCGATTTGACGAAGCGACCAACCTGCCCTTCTCAGCCCGATCACCATACCCCTCGTAAAGTCGTCTGTCTGCTGGAAATGCCTCCGTTGACGGCGGCCTGGCATTCTTAGCTATGCACGTGTCCTGTGGCTCACGACAACACGTTCTACAATGACTGTCGGCTGAGAAATCAGGGTACGAAGTGGGCCATTCGCCAACACCGTGTCCCATTTATCGTTCGCTACGTGCGCAGCACAGCGGCGCATTTCACATCATGAGCATACCTCAGTGACGTCAGTCTACCCTGCAATTGGCATAAAGTTCTGACCACTCCTTCTTGGTGTTGCATTTGCTCTGTCAGTCAGTGTATTTCTTTTCAACTCGGGGTGTTCTCCTTGATGCGTAGGAGTTAGAAGATCTGTGGTGATTGCCATTAATGAGGGTGGTGTCTGAACGTTGTTCAGTGGAAAATGATAATATGAAATGTACTCGTGGAAAGAACGATCTCTTTTGATATGTTGCACCAATATTAATACTGGCGCGTTTAAAATGGTATTGTACTTAACTGAGTGAGCCCGCCGAATGTTAATTTTTTGTGTGTGACTTCATGCTCACGGAATAATATCGTGCCAACAACTCGGCCTGGACTCCTCCTTTTTATTTGGTTAATTTCCTTTCCTTCTACCTTCATTTCATGATTCGAATAAACCCTTATTTCATGTATTTGAATTTTATTACTTATAGATTTAGTCTCTTACTATTTTTTTGTCAAGAGGCACTTTTCCAGTTCAAGGCTGTTTGCTTTTAGGCCTTTCCTAGTCGCGATCTACGCCTCAAATTTCTTATGGTATTTATTTGTACTGGGATTGTTTCCGCGATGCGAGGGGGTGTGGCTCCGGTTTATTCAACTTTGTAACGGAAATGAGTACCGAGTAATAATAGGTTATACACTACCCTGTCCTTAAGGAGGAGGTCAAGCGCTATTAAGTCTTTGAGGAGGAGTTTCACACTATAATGACGTTATGTTAACCATCTTGGTATGAAAATGTGAAAGCACTTTAAAACTATCTTCTTAGCTACGGATTAGAATTTGCGATCCCTCGAGTTGACATTCTTGGATATAGGACCTAAAACCTTGTAGC
This sequence comes from Anabrus simplex, assembly GCF_040414725.1. NCBI lineage: Eukaryota > Metazoa > Arthropoda > Insecta > Orthoptera > Tettigoniidae > Anabrus > Anabrus simplex. Next base: position 25,809,551 of record NC_090277.1, on the reverse strand, counting down.
AGGCTTGCTTTGTGGAGGAGGAAAGCACGCCGACTCCGGGATGCAAACAGCCTGATGCAGCATCGAACGTTGGAACTCCAAGCTAAGTTGTACGTTTTATCCTAAATTTCTTTCTAATCTTATCCTGCATATTGACGTCATTAAACATTGTCAACCGGATTCACTGATTGTTATGAATTCGTGCTAAATTGTCATATTCACTTTTGATTCTTGTCAATTAATACTTGTTGAAGTTTTAATTATCGTTTTATTTCGTTGCACCTCGTACAAAAATAGTCTGGTTACCGAGCGGGTAGGCTCCTTTAAATAAGAAATATCATTGATCTACTCGGTGACCGTGTATAGTTCCACAATGTGAGGAACACCAGTGGTCTGTGTTACATGTGAGTGGTGCCATTATGTGTCACATTATATGTGTCTGTATTACCTGTGATTTTTACCACCATGCAAAGAATGCCATGAGTATGATACCAGTGATTAATACCACTATAGCAGGACGGCCATGGTTCTGCTTTACCAGTAATTAGTTCTGTTGCACGGGGCATTGACATTGATTTGGACCCTTATGGACAACAAGCATTATAACTGAATATAAGGCATTGTGAATTGGATCCGCTGATTGTTTTGGATTCATGGTCATTTTGTCATTGTCTTTGGTTTTAGATTTTACTTCACAATACGAACGAAAGCACTTACTTTAATTGTAAATTTTGGAAACTTGATAATGCTAGCAATTCTCATTGTGGAAAGTTCAAACAAACTGAAATTGATTATCGCCGCAAGTTTGTGAGGGATAACCTTTGGTGTCTATATTTTGCTTCTGATGTATCTAAACAGTGTAAGCGACGCAAATACCCCTGGTATAACTGATCCCTCACCTTATAGGTTTGTATACAACAAACAATTCCCAATAATGATATAAATGTTCTGCAATTGTGTTCCCCACTGAAATATTCAGCCAAGCACGGCAGTGAAGAATAGTTCAGAAGAGATTGTGTTAAACAATTTTTGTGGAATCGGGTAGTCATTTATCCTTAGTGTGTTGTAGTGCTTGTCACGAAGCTTGGCATTTGTACTAAGATTTGTTGGCTACCGGTATTTGGTATAGGCAGTACTGATGTATCGCCTGGAAGATCCACATGCAACCTTGTTTCGTTCTCTAATGCGTCAGATTATAAATTGAAGTTTAATTGTGCGCTTATGAATGGAACCACAAGCCAACTTACTGCACAGCAAATTGTGGTTCCGGTTGGTATATTGTTTTTGACGTCATTTTAAGTGGCAGTATATTTAAGCAGCATTCTGCTATTTATATCCTGCTAAGATCTGAAGTCTACTATGAAATTTTGTTTTCTAATACCGTGCGTAAGAAAGGTTATCCCACCTTCTTATGTGACCAAATTTTGTAAGGGATTTACAGGCACCATCCCTGAGTTTGTGTTAAGGATAACGCCAAGATTCGGTGTGCCAAGCTTGTAAATCCTGATTCTCTTTACACAAAATTGCAAAGGTTTTGGAGGCATGAAGAACTCCATCAACCATTTCTTACTCCAGAAGGGGCATGTGAAGAACATTTTCTTGCATTATTATCAAGTGGATGATTCTGGCGGGTTTGTTTTCACCTTTCTTATTCGCCGTGAAGTGTCATCTGTACCTCAGTCTAAGCATAATGCTGTTAAGACACTCAAACGCAAAGAAAATAAGCTTGCTAGGTTTCCAGAGTTGAAATGGCTGTATGTAATTTTCATGCGTGAATACAGTGAAATAGGACATATGGAAATTATATCCCTTCAGACTTCTAACTCATTAAGCTTTTGCATGCCACATCATTGTGTGCTCAAAGATTCTAGCATGACAACCAAGCCAAGAATTGAGTTTGACAGATATTGTGAATCATGAAATGGGATAGCTTTGAACATTTTGCAAATGGTTGACCCTGAAATTCAGCCTGACTTCCTGTCTATTGTTTTAAGGTGAAGAATTTATCTTGTTACTCTTTCAGCTGATATTGCTATGATGTACACTTTTGTGTTAATACATCCCAAACAGAGGAGTCTTCTGGATATTGCGTGGCGTGAATCCTCTGATGAAGATAGCAAGGACAACCACGTTATACTGTTACAACCTCCGCCCCATTTCTTGCTCCAAGATTTCTAGTTGAGCTTTCTGACAAAGACTCATAATCTCAGTCTATTGCATCTTCTTGTTTTTACCTTGATGACGTGTTGACAGGTACTAGCTCAGTTGAAGTAGCTGAGGAACTTCAGTCTGAAATTTCTTCTTGACTTCATAGTACACATGTGTATCTCGGAAATTGGACCCCAAATTGTCCAACAGCCATTGGCAGTACAGAAATCTTGTCAACATGCAACCTGAATAAAAATGAAGCTATTAAAATATTAGGTATGATTTAGCATCCTAAATGTGATGAGTTTCAGTTACAAATAAACTGACCGAGCTCGATAGCTGCAGTCGCATAAGTGCGGCCAGTATCCAGTAATCGGGAGATAGTGGGTTCGAGCCCCACTGTCGGCAGCCCTGAAGATGGTTTTCCGTGGTTTCCCATTTTCACACCAGGCAAATGCCGGGGGTGTACCTTAATTAAGGCCACGGCCGCTTCCTTCCCATTCGTAGGCCATTCCTGTCCCATCGTCGCCATAAGACCTATCTGTGTCGGTGCGACGTAAAGCAAATAGCAAAACAAAAGAAACTGCCGGGCTGAGTGGCTCAGACGGTTAAGGCGCTGGCCTTCTGAACCCAACTTGGCAGGTTCGATCCAGGCTCAGTCCGGTGGTATTTGAAGATGCTCAGATACGTCAGCCTCGTATCGATAGATTTACTGGCACGTGAAAGAACTCCTGCGGGACTAAATTCCGGCACCTCGGCGTCTCCGAAAACCATAAAACAGTAGTTAGTGGGACGTAAAACAAAGAACATTATTATTATTACAAACAAAGTTTGTAGAATGCGCGTAAGGAAATCAGTAGGGGAAGCATTTCCACAATCATTGCTTCCCTAGTGGACTTTCGTGAATCGTTTGGATGTGGTCTGGTTAAGTGCAAACTTATTGTATGTTCTACTTGGCGATTAGAAATTATATGCGCTTGTCTGTTAGAGCCCTTATCTGAAATTAATGATGTTCGAGTGCAATAAGCAATTGTGGTACATGTGTTGGATTTGCTTTTGGTTATTTCATTTGATTTTTTACTTCCTCGTAAGATGTAAAACTTTTTTTCTGTCTTCTAGATTTGGGAACGTTGCATTGTTGACCGGAGATCCAGTGAGTACATGTAACATTAACAGCAATATATTGGAAGAAGGAAGTGGGGTAATATGCATTTTGCCCACTCAAAATGAATGCAGCCTACACATGTTCTCCGACACTGATCGGAGGACAATCCATCCCATTACACATTGGGCCTGTTGTAATGAATGTGGTTGTAAGTTTTCTCAGACGTCTCATGTTCTGCGACACGTACGTGCACATTCTAGAGTGCATCCAAATTCCTGTTAACAATGTGGTAATAATTTTTCTAAGAAGTCGGATCTTGGGAAACACCTGCTTGGTCTAAGTGAAGAGAGTCCGTATCCTTGTGATCAGTGTGGTAGTAAGTTTCCTCTCAAGTCAACTCTCCGAAAACATCTGCTTACATATACTGGATAGCGTTCACATTCCTGTGAACATTGTGGCTGCAAGTTTTCTGAGATATCAAATCTTAGGAAACACCTGTTTACACATACTGGAGAGCGTCCGCATTCATGTGATCTATGTGGTAGTAAGTTTTCTCAGAAGTGCCATCTTCGGCGACACATGTTTACACATACTGGAGAGCGTCCGTATTCCTGTGCTCAATGTGCTAGTAAGTTTTCTGACCTGTCAACTCTTCGGCAGCACCTACTTCGACATACTGGAGAGCGTTCATATTCCTGTGAACAATGTTTTTGTAAGTTTTTCAGAAGCCACATCTGAACTTACACCTGCTTACACATACTGGTGAGCATCCGCAATCCTGTGCTCAATGTGGTACTAAGTTTCCTCTCAAGTCAACTACGAAAACATCTGCTTATACATACTGGACAGCGTTCACATTCCTGTGAACAATGTTGCTCTAAGTTTTCTCAGAAGTGCCATCTTCGACGACACATGTTTATACATACTGGAGAGCGTCGTTATTCATGTGCTCAATGTGCTAGTAAGTTTTCTCACAAGTCAAATCTTCAGCGACACCTTCTTACACATACTCAATAGCGTCCGCCTATCTGTGGTCAATGTACTAGTAAGTTTTCTCTCAAGTCAAATCTTCATCAACACCTGCTAAAACATACTGGAAAGCGTTCACTTTCCTGTGAACAATGCGGTATAGACTTTTCTCAAAGACCGAAGTTACTAAAACACCTGCTTACGCATGCTGGTGAGCGCCCATATAAGCTGTGATCAATGTGGTATTAATTTTTCTGGGGAATCCAATTTGGACAACACTTGCTACGCATACTGGGGAGCTTCGACATTTTGCTATGACGCTGTGAAGAAATTTTCCGAAAAAGATATTCGTCGACAGGACATGCCTGCCCATATAGCGGACCGTGTACATTCGTATGATCAGTGCGATGATGAATTTTACGAAGTCTAGTCTTCGAGAACAGCAGATAAGGTATATTGCAGCTTTCCCACTTTGTTAAGGACGATTTGTGGGACAGTTTTGTTCAAAAGTGCATTTGTACATGCACTAGCTTACTTACATTGTAGTTGTGTGAAAAAGGACTTATTAGACAGGTCCAAATCATTGTGTTCAGTGTGGTTATATTTCAACCAAATCTACTATCAGACAACACATTATTGTGATTATTTGAAAGTGTCCAATGGATATGGTATGAAGCTTCAGGGATAGTGCAAACTGGATGTATCATACCTTACACACACACAGTGATATATGTGAAAACCATTGAAATCATTACTCACAAGTCATATGATTATGTAACCAAATGTGAATGATATAAAATACTTAATCGCCCCATACTGGGAGCCATTTTTAATATACTGTTAATAATTAACAATTACAATATGGGTGAATTAAAATTAAATATGTAGGTAATACCTAATCGCCTCACGCTTGGGCGTCAAATGAAATATCTCTGAGTAAAATACCAACATAATTAAACAAAATAAATTAACGGAATAATATTTTGGAAACGCCCGTGGCATGAGCGTCAGGGTTCACCACAATATTGGTAGAGCATGATAATACATTCTGTCCCAGGGCGTGTACACAAAGCTGCGTACTGTTACATATTCTGCAGGCCTTACCTAACCTTCTGGAAACTGCACCTACGTGCGTCAAAACTCCACTGATTATAAAATAATTAACTATATTCTGAACAACATCCGTGAATGGGCACCTCACCAACACAACTAAATATACATGAAATAACTTAGCAAAATATCCCTGGAAGACTCCATATTTACACAATAATCCATAACAACAGAACAGTGCGAAACCAAAAGAGAGGACCAAGCCACCATTTGTGGTCAATCCGTTTGTACAAACCACATATATGTAGATAAGTACCCTTACTGTCTCTGTGTATCAACAACTTATACGTTCTTATTATTGGCACTTGTTATATCACACAGATACTGTACCTTTATAATACTGTGTCACTGAATCTAACACTTGGTTTAAGGAAACATCAATTGTGCAACACACGCTTGTTGTTCCAGAACATAAACTATTGAATATCTGAAATACAGCACTCCATAGCTCTCACCAACATATAATACCAAGCCGCCATCAAGTGGTACAATACCAAGTGCATAAGCATTCCACAGTTGTAGGTTATTACCACACTTCACCAACACAATTATGCCTGGTTCCACAAAAGTTACATCTCCTCTCCTTCGCTGTTTGAAGTCAAGTTTTCTCCACCAAAGTTTCAAGTCCAGTCCAGTATGCTTCTCGTCGTTTGATCACATGCCTATATAGACCTCACTTTCCCCCTTTTCTTACTTGATACGACTAGATTGATCCTGGCCATCCAATCACGAGTAGAAGATCTTGTCAAGGGCACGCCCTGAAACCCTTCTGGACCTCATGACAACGTCGACAAGGCCGACTCATCAGACTGTGCTATTCACGTGACTCATAGGAACTTCCCGACTACAACATCGACAAGGCCACCTCATCAGATTCTGGGATGCCTGCATGACTCAGAAATTTCTGAGTTGAAATTAGCATGTTTCCCATCCGTTTGTAGAAAACAAATTACTCATATCGCATATGGATACCTTCCAGTTTAACATATTAGGAATAAATGTACAAATGAAATCATGATAATAATAAAAATAATAATAAATCGAATACTGACAATATAATATATCTTACTTTTACATACAGTGTGAGAGTGTGATATATGTACTGACACAACAAATACCTACACACACACACACACACACACTGAATTTTGGTCACTCTCCCGTGCTGAATGTTATAGTGGTTTTTCCGTCAATATATTTTTCGGAAACATCTGTCGCCCAAACTGTCGTAACTAATGTGGTCAGAATTTCGTGTAAATAGCACAACTAGTGGGCACCTGCTAAAAGACATTTGTAAGCCTCCGTACTCTTGTGGTGAACGTTTTGCCTGTTTTGAATCCTTTGTTAACTATCATAGTGCGTTTTCTAAAAATATATTTTTCGGAAGCACCTGTTCATGCATACTGATTTTCGCCCAAATTCTGTTAACTAATGTGGTAAAGGGTTTCGTGATAATGAACAACTGCTTAAGGATATTGCAGAGCACCCACACTCTTGTGGTGAGCGTTTCCCCTGATATCTCGTCTTCAAACTCACCTGCCCACTCATATTGCTGGGTGTCAACATTACTGAAAAGAGAGTGGTACTAAGTCATTCAGGAAGTCTAATGTTCGAATGCTTCTGGTCACTTATAAGGGGAAATATTCACAGTATTGTTCCGAATGAGGTAAAAGATTTAGTGAAGAGGCTAGTCTTGGAGAACATCCGGTGAGTCATCCCAAGCTACGGTAACACTGCTGATGTCAGTGTGATGGTAAATTGTCTGAAGCGTGTTATAAAACTACATATGCTGACCTGTGGTGTGGGACGGGGACATTTTTCTGAGAATTTGGTGGAACCTCTCTCACTCTTGTAACGAGTGTGGTAATTATTGCAAACACCTGCTCACTCAGTGAGCTGCTTCTGTGTAATAAGTGCGGTAGTAGGATTCTTAAAGTCTTACGTTAAGAAGAACTCACCCGCTAACACTGCAGATCGATCAAACCATTTTAGTAAATGAATTAAAAACGTTTTCCCACAAGACTCATTTTCGGGCAGGCCTGGTAGCTCACCTCAGTTAACATCTACACTGTTGTTATGTATCATTGGTGTTTTGTTCTTTTTGTAATTACAGTACACTCGCAAGGAACACGTATTTAGATCCTATCGGTATCGTCCATGTTGTTATATGGTACGTTTCAACGTTATTTTCTGGAATTCTTAATCTTAGAAAGGATTTTATGGAACGGCCACACCCTTGTATTCAACGTGCAGATATGTTTATGTATGAAGTCTAACCTTGTTCGACTGTTTAACCCTAGAGTGATTCAAACCTTGACCAAGATTTTGTGATAACCAGTTATCCTGAATCCAACAGCTAATTTATTGTAGAAGCTGAAAAAGGAGAAGGCATTGGAGAAGCGACTATAGTTAATTCCAGTTTTATGGTGATTACAAAGGATTCAAATGCAGATAGATCTCTTTGTTACTTAGTTGATAAACGAAGAAGAAACCAAGGAATGTGACTCAGTTGGAACGACAATCAATCAATACTGATCTGAATTTAGGGCAGTCGCCCAGGTGGCAGATTCCCTATCTGTTAAGTGTCATATACATGTTACATTTTGCCTGCCATGTTGAGAATTACTGTGTTTATTTATGGAAAATACGGCTAACTGGTAGATGTATGAAGTACATATTGTTTGCCACAAATTTTCATATCCGTTTTGTGTTCTGAACCCTAACGTTATGCTGATATTTCAGTGGACATTTGAAAGTTTTTATTGATTTGACTATTCTAAGAATGCTTTCAGGATACTGACATATCATTTCACTGTAAATATTTTTGGTGCCAAATTAATCACTAAAATGGTTTACATAATTGTTTTCATATTGGGTCTGTCACAACTAGCCCGACCGTATATATTTCGTTTTTCACCCCATTTGATGGTTAACATGGTTTGGGCTAACGCCCTTCCATAGAGTTGTGTACAATATTAAATTTTTTTAGTTTTACAATCTTTGATGTTACCAGTCCACTAACTCACGTGTCAGGCCTCACATTTCTCATGTGTTGAGTGCCACGTTTTTCTAACAGGTCTTTCTTTGAACAACAACCGGGATGTGTGGCTCAGTAACATTATCGTTATTAATACATAACATCCTTCTCTCTCTCTCTGGAGAAGTGTCGTGGAGTGTTGCTGTGCCTGAAAGTATATTTGCCCAAAAAGTTCCCCTTAATGAACTATCTACTTACTGTGGAGTGTGGCTGATTAGATGTTCGATTTGTGGAAATATCTTTAAAAGTGCAATTGTGAGTAAACAGCAGTGGAAGTAGATCTTTGCTTTCTTGTATGAATGAAATAATATTGTTGCCGCACAGAAACCTACAGTTCCACCCCTCGAGCTCGATGACACTCCAAAATACTGTTATGCACATGTATTTGCTATATAACAGTGCTCTCTGCTATAGTCTACAAATTGTTAAGTCTAAAATCTAATAAATATGTAGTCACCTGTATTGTCTGTTATTGTGATATACTGTATAATATCACGAGGGGCGGCACAGGGGCTCAAGAAGGTAGTTCTTGTTTAAAATTTTAATTTTAGGAAACGACATCAGAGGAGTAAATACCCTCCTACTCCAGTAAACGGGAATTTGAAATATTAGAGAATTGGTATTCGTGAGATGAAAGCAACACAAATGCGATGGCAACTTGAGAAAAATAAGCAATATAAATTTTACACGCGGATGTTTTTATTTACTTGCTACTAGTACACAATTCATGTATATTACCAGTTACCGTGGACAGACCTTTTAAATGTAATGTCATGTCAAAAAGTTTATGTCATTACATCTGTAATTGATGGTAACTCAGAATATCAGGAGGTAAATCGTAACACTCCTCAAGGATATCAAAGTTATTTTCCAGTTTGTACTTGTTTATAGAGACGTAATTCATGATGTTTGGTGCAATGGCTGTTGATTCTTTTATAACCTTCCTACCAGCTTCATTATTTATTATTTCCCAAGCAGTGTTATATTAAGTTCAGAACCTCGAATAATTGTGTCGTTGACAATTATTTTTATATTTCCCTTCCATATAAATTTTTGTTAGTTTTCTACTGCCAAATTTCTTCAGAAAAACCCTGCTTAGCTATAAAATCAAACAGTTTCCCTTCTGATTTCGTGAAAGATGAGGACTGTAGCTTTTAATAGTCAGCTTTCTTATTGTAGTGCCATGGGATTTTGTAAAACCTTAATATTTCTGGGCAGCTTTCCTTTGGGGAAGATCCTAAATCATGGAATGTTTGTTTCCGTTATTGCTACCTTTCTGATAGTTTTCCAATGATAGTTTAAGCCTGAGACTTTTATGGTCAGGCAATGAATAATCTATGACAACATATGAAGAATAAATGTTTCTGCATTAGTTATAATATTTTCTAAACTAAAGTCATTTCATGTCAACTGAACATTAAGCAAATATATCTGTACACTCATGTTTACTAACATTCACACCGCTTTAACTATTACTCACTTAGGTAATTCATCAGCCGTAAGAGGACGTGCAATAACCCAATTATATACTGGGTAATTAGGAAACTTAAAATCGCCACAATGAATCATCAGTGATTGATATTTAGAGATTTATGTAGATTTCCGTGTGTGGTTACTACTCTCCTAAATACCATAATAATGATTAACAAAAGTACCCGTGCTTCGCCACGGTATTCTATATTGTATACGGATTTCGAAATAAATACTGTACGTGCAGTAAATAAGATTGTTTTAAAATTGCAGGTCTCTTAGCGTTTTTCGAGAAATAGCATGGGGAGGTCCCCATACGTTGTTTCCAATGTAAAGTGTGGGTTGCGGAGTTGTGATGATAACAAGAGGCTCACTTGCCTACTGCCATTCACAATCGAGTTGGGGAGTTTATATTATAATTGCAGGCCCCATTGCCTACTGCGTGGTCACAATCGATTTGGGGAGTTTTCGTTAAAACGGCAGGCCCCTTTTCTACTTCCAGACAGATTTCAGTTGAGGAGTTTTTCTTATAATAGCAGGCAACTTCCCTACTACCAGTCCAAATTGAGTTGTCCAGTTATCATTATAATGACAGCCCTTTTCTCTCTGACAGCCAGCTTACTGCTAGTCACACTGAATTGGTGAGTTTCCATTAAAATACCAGGCCACTATGCCTAATGCTAGTCACATTTTAGATGGAACAGTTGTTTATAATTGCAAGCACCCCTAGCTATAGCCAATCACATTCGGGTAGAGGAGTTGTGAAGAAAATCGCACGGTCCCTTGCCTTCTGCGCGTCAAATCGCGAAGTGAATTATTCATTACAATGGTAGGCCCTTCTTACTAATGCCAGTTACACAGGAGTTGGAGAAGGACCCCATTCCTACCGCCAGTCAAAGTCGGTGTGGGGAGTACTGATTGCAATAGCAGACACGCCCTATCTTGATCGCTACAAATCGACATCAATGAATATATACAGTATAGATCGACATACGAAAGTATAAGCATGTTTAAATTATTGCAGACCTTCATTTACAGATTAACTGCTGCTAACGGTACGTCATATCAACAAAGGATTGTACCACAAGATGCAGTATTTAGTGTCCTAAATGGCTGATCCTATGATATTTTCTCGCATCTCATCTATTCATGGGTCAGATTGAGTTAGAAACGTTGAATACGTTGAAATTTGTATAAGATTACCTTTCATTGCATAACTTTCCGGATAATTATGTGACATAGCATTTGGCTCACATTTGGGCATTGGGTGGGCCAATGTTCGTGTAGAGTTTGATGATTCTATCTTTCCTGTAATTGACTGAAAGTATGAATTATGGATGTAAAAAGTCCAAATTTGCTTAAAATGGGGAAATATAGACGAATCTATCGTATAAGGCAGGGCCCCTCAAACGCCCAAAATCTAACGCGTGCAAATCGGTGAGCAAGAGCTCCGTGCACTGTGCATCGGTTCCCCTCGGCTCAGCTCGGACCAAAGCTTCCTCTCTGGGCAACTCGGCTCGGATTTTGAGCGCTACGGAGCAAGCAAAGGTGGGGCGAGCGAGACAGGCGTGGGGAAGGAGAGAGTCAGCGCTATTGCTCCAAATCGAGGAGTGGGGTTCTGCACTCTGGGCAACCAAGCGAAGTCGTATTTTGCACCGTGCGCAGTGCATGCACTAGGCGCATGCACCCTGAGAGGCCCTGGTATGAGGGATACAGATACCACGAAAAGTCATTAGACCAAGGTTGAAGATCACTCCAAATTGAAGGGAGATTGTGCCATCCGTTATGTGAAAGGACTTCCCGTTTTTCCCACGAAATACCTCGAAACAAAGGTCTGCACCATCAGTAAAATTGACTCAATTTTTCGATATTCTTCGGGGATAAAAGCGAACAATTTAACGATCCTGGAAGTTTTCTGTCCGTTACAGTATAAAACATATAATTTTGCCAAATTTCAATTTTCTTGCTCGTCTGGCAGATTATGCCGTAATCTGAATTTTGGGTGAGGGGAGTAAAAATTAGGACTTTCAGGAAGATACACCAAAAGTATGCAGATATTAATTATTATCCCTCAAACGTGTAGCTGTATGAAAACTTCACCAAACTAGTCAATGTACAGAGACATACAGTCGTTACGATTATATTTATATAGATAGATAAGGAATTTGCTCCACGTACAACACGTTTTGGGCTACGACCGCTGGACTTAAGCTGCAAAACCGACCGTTCATGATATCTCACTTATTAAATCTCCTGTAGAAAAATTCACATGAGAAAAAAATGTTTTAGAAATGGATTTACAAAACGGATTGTAGATTTCCATTAATTTCGGATGTACATATTTTGAGGGAGTGCAAAACCATGGTTTCTATTTCGGATAAACACCCAGTAAATTTAGGTATTCATAAATACTAGTGGCCCTAAAACCTGCTCAAGGACAGGTGGCTTCTAAATATCAAGTTTGGTAGACATATATTCAGTGGTTTTCAAGTTATAAACAATCAAACAGGTAAACAGGCACCAAAGCTAAGAAATATGCAGATGGTCATTATTACATCTGAAACGGCTAACTGTACGGAAATTCCGCCAAAATAGTCAATGTACAGGCAGACAGTCGTTACGATTATATTTAGATAGATGGCATATAAGCATGGGCGCGTTCGTAAGTGCAAACCTTCATTTCGAGATTTACTGCTCCTAAACGGTACATCATACCAACAAACGGTTTGCACCCTCAGACGTCCCTTTTATCGCTCTATATGTTCGGTCTTAAAACATTTTCTCGTATCTCCCATATTTATGTGTTCGATTGAGTTACGATATTTGAATGGGTTGAAATTTGGGTACATTTTTAACATTTTACATTATTTTTCAAATACATATATGGAAGGTAGAATCATGAAACTTGGTTCGCATATAGCCATTAGTCGTGTCAATGTGCGTGCCAAATTTCATGACTCTAGCTTTCCTACAAGTGTGTCAATCCAAGTAACATACGTGTAAAAAGCACAACATTTACGAACAATCGGCATATACAGCCAAATCTACCCTATAATGGAGAGAGAGAGAGAGATAGATACGACAAAATGTCCAGGACCAAAGTTGTAGATCACTCCAAGCTGAACAAAGATTGTATCATCCGTTTTTTGATAGGACTTACCGTTTAGCCGCGAAATACCTCGAAACGAAGGTCTGCACCATCATTAAATTGCCTCCATATTTCGACATTCTTAGGCATAAAAAGTAAAAAATTATAAGATCTTGAAAGTTTTCCGTAGGTTACCGGCTAAAACGTATAATTTTGCATAATTTCAATTTTCCAACTTGTGTGGCAGATTGTGAGGCAACCTTGAATTTGGGTGAAGGGGGGGGGGGGGGGTAAAATTTAGGGCTTTCAGGAAACTATACTTAAAAATTATGCAGATGGTTATTATTACCCCTTAAACGGAAATCTGTACGAAAATTTCGCCAAAATAGTCAATGCACAGGTCGTTACGATATGATTTATGTAGATTGAGAAGGAATCTACTCCATATATAACACCTTTTGGCCTATGTCTGCTGGACTTAGCCTGATAAAGTGACCTTTAATGATATCTCCCTTATTAACCCTCTGGTTGAAAAATGCACATAAGAAAAATTAGAATTGGATTTCCATGAAGTTTGGTCGATTTCCAGTCACATTGGTCTTGTACTTTATATATTGTGGGAGAGTAAAATCACCAATTCGTTTCCCTATTAAACCCCAGTCAGTTCCCGGAATTTCAAATGGTATTGGCCTTAAAACCTACTATTGGACAGGTGGATGCTAAATATAAAGTTTGGTTCAAATATCTTCAGTAGTTTTCGAGTTGTAAGAAATATACTTTACACGCACCCGCTCTTGCGTTAATTCCGGTGGGACTTGTAACGAAAAACGGTCTGTTAATGATGTCTCCTTTATTAGTCCTGGTATCAAAATGATGCACATGAGAAAAAAAAGGTTTAGAAATTAATTTCCATTAAGGCAGGCAGATTTCCATTAAGGTTGATTGTGTATATTTTGAGGGAGTGCAAAGTCACAGTTTCGGTTTCTTATAAATCCCTAGTCAGTTCAAGGATTTTAAACAATATTTGCCCTAAAACATACACAAGGACAGGTGGATTCTAAATATGAAGTTTGGTGGATATATATCCAGTAGTTTTCAAGTTATAGAAGGACAGAAAAACAGACAAACAGACTCCAAAGAAACCTACCCTTAGACAGGTGGATGCTAAATATAAAGTTTGGTTCAAATATCTTCAGTAGTTTTCAATCTGTAAGAAATACGCTTTATACGCACCCGCTCTTGCGTTAAGTCCGGTGGGACTTGTTGCGAAAAACGGTCCGTTAATGATATCTCCCTTATTAATCCTGTTATCGAAATGATGCACATGAGAAAAAAGGTTTAGAAATTAATTTTCATTAAGGCAGGCAGATTTCCATTAAGGTTGGTTGTGTATATTTTGAGGGAGTGCAAAATCACGGTTTTCGTTTCGTAAACACCCCGGTCAGTTCTGGGATTTAGAAACAATAGTTGCGCTAAAACCTGCCCAGGGACAGGTGGATTTTTGGTGGAAATATATCCAGTAGTTTTCAAGTTATGGAAGGACAGACAAACAAGCAAACGGACAAACAGACACCAAAGCTAAAAATGATGCAGATGGTCATTATTACATCTGAAACGGATAAGATATACGGAGATTTCGCCAAAATAGTCAATGTACAGACAGAAGGTCGTAACTATTTTATTTATATAGATTAGTACTTACCTGGTCTCTACCTTGTGATGAACATGGGCCTCATAGAGACTTTCATTGGTGATTAGTGCTTCACGGTGATGATATTGAGTGCAGGGACGTTTGTGATATCGACTACCATACTAATCAACTTTAAACTTGACGTGTTGGATAATGCGTCACAGTTACATAAAAATTGTGCTATTTAGTAATTGTTCACTTAACAGTTCTCCGAACTAGCGGGCCGCACGAACGATATGGTACCCATATACCGGACGCGACACTCGAATTCAAGGCTCCAGCTTTGAAAAAATACCAGTATGTGTTTGGTGTGCTTACTTGCCTGACTGGATTAGTCCGTCCACTCATAAACAGATATTAGATAACGCCTAATGGTCTTAGTTGGGGCCGATGACGTTAGATGTTAAGCCTCTTTAAATAACAATCACCATCGTCATCATCATCATTGTCTTAGTTCGTCCAATCGTAAGTACATTTTCCTTAGTACCCATTTTATAAGCAGGTCTACTTCAGCGCCCGCATTAGCGGTCGCAATTATTATTGAATCTATCTACAAATGCAGTGTTCCCACCTCTTTAGTTTTCCATATTAATTACTGGATTCTATTATCTATCAGCCCTGTACCAAGAGCAAAATATACAACTCACAAATAAAATTGTTTGCATCTCCGACTTCTCGACAGACGACAGGCACATCTAGCAACAGACCTGGACACAAGAAAGGGGAAACACCGCACCCTCATGTTTTGAATTCAAGGCCCCCTCAACCGACGCGGGGTTCATCCCCGGCTAAGAAACATTTCTTTCTGAGGGCAGCCGATTTTGTGTTATTGGTTCGCTGTAATTTCCTAGCTTCTACCAGAATGATTAATTAATGCATGATTGGGCATGGCTGCATAATTCGATGGCCCAGAACGAAAGAGTTACAATTCAAAATCTATGATTTTCAAGAGAATTGTTTAGAGTTTTATCAGTTTACACCATTGCCTCTCAAAAATGGACGTGTTACATAATTTTTACGAAAATTAGTGTGTACGCGAATCTTGCGCAGTTGTTATAATCTGTAAAGGAGTTAGAACTCATAATACTGGCCTTTTGAATTAAGAAAAGCAAGGAATTTCAGAAAAGTGAAAACTCTTTGAGGCACTTGCTAAAATAAATCATTAGATGATGTGTTGTTACAATTTCGTAGTTTGTAGAGGTCGGCATATGGTAAACATTGACAGAAAATCTCAAAAATTCAATTTTGAGCCGTAACCCGTGTTAGATAGAAATCAGTTTTTGTGTTTTCCAACGTTGAAGCATATATTTTCCCCCTCAAATGGGCAATTGTACTCCCCGAACAAATTGAACAAGCTTGGATTAATAAATTTCTTTGACTGTCTCGCTTGCGCGTTTCTCTTTCACACAGTGGGGCATGGCGCGCCCTGTTTTCTTCTACCTCGCTTGAGAAACCGAGCCTTCCCTCGCTGTGGGCTACTGGTTCACGGACTGGCAAACGTAATCGGCGCGATAAAATCACTCCGTGTTAGGTCCTGGGATCGTTGTCTGGTAGGGTCCAATGTGTTCATTAGACTCCTATATATCTGACGTTATGTTCTCTTGGTGAATAACTAAATTTTCTCTCTGCTTCCATCCAATTTCGATATTGCTCATTAATAAGGACATCCGTATTGAATTGTCCGCGTGGGTTGGGGCTCTGGTTCAACGATGCAAGATACCACCTCATCGTATAGCTACAAGATGAGGCACGTGCTTTAAAGCTAAGTTGTAATACGCAAAACATATCAGTGATATCTCACAAGTTGTTCATTGAATGCTGGAGATTCAGCTGCCATTACAATCGTACAATACCTGAGTTCAATCCCAGGCGTATCAATAATACATCGGTACATATACATGTTCGTTGTGGAAATATGTTGGCCAAAATTAAAGATGACATGAAAGTTGAAACGAAAATATTAAAATGTAGGAAAATTGCGCAGAGTATTCTTCATCCTGCTCAGCCTGTACTTACTCCATGAAGCACTTGAGTTAAAGTCGATTTGTATTATGCAGAACATTACAGTAAAACCACGCAAACCATTTATTCATTAATTTCATAATATTCAGTTGCCTTTACGAAGTTACAAGCCAGGAATACACAAAATGTGTATGACAAAAATTGAGCATGGAAATTTGTCATAATCTATAACGCAACTGGAAACATGTGGTATTATAATTAACATAATTTAGAAAGTAGTGGAAAATAACTCGACACAGGAGATGGCAAAATTTAGAAGTGTTGAGTAGTGTGGTCTAAGGATAGACAATCTCTTAAATTACAGTAATGGACCTTTCAATTTCATAAATTTAATCGCAGTATGAATCTTGTCTTGCTGTTAACACAGCAGCTTTTCTATGATAATGTACCTACGTGCGTAGTTATAAATCGTAATTCCTCACCATGATGTAGACGATTACAGTGACACCGTTATGAATTCGAGGACCGTATGAACAAGGTCCGTAATAATGGAATATAAGTGTACCTTATCGAGATATTTCTCTTACTTGCAAATCTTCTGGAGGTCACTCCGTAGTTCACTACACTTGTCATAGAACAACCAAGTCACAGTTAACCTGGAACGTTCAGGCATGCTGTCAAGTGATGATTAACAGAGGACGAATTATTGATCCTTCGGTATTTTGCAGTGAAGTTATGCATTTCCACTGTCATCGTATGTGTCGCCACACGAGGAATCTTCAAATAAGAGAACATACTATCATGACTCGATCCTCACCGATGCTGATTAGCCTACGTGGTTCATTCTGGTGCAGCTAATCTAGAATTCAACGTGGATTTGATATAATTTTAAGCATGTTTTTATTTTATTAGTAATTTTGTCTAATTTTCTCGCATACGAGACATGGTGTCTACATGTATGTATTAAGTTTGGGGTAGCTTTAGGTTATAGATTATCAATTCATCACTGCGAGTTAATACGTGTTTTAATTCAAACATTTCAGGTGGTAGCGACGAAACAGATCACTCCATCCCACTATAACAACCACAAATGCAATGAGAATATGAATAAACGTATGTATTTTCTGTTCAACATTATTAAATATTTTGCCCGACTTAATGGCTCAGACTTTTGGGGCGCTAGCCTTCAGAACTCTACTTGGTAGGTTCGATCCTGGGTCATCCCGTTGGTATTTGAAGGAGTTCAAATACGTCAGCATCTTGTCGGTAGATTTACTGGCAAGAAAAGGTACTGCGGGGGTAAATTCCAGCAACTCGTCGCCTCCGAAAACCGTAAATGATGTTAGTGTGACGTAAAGCCAATGGTATTATTATTATTATTATTATTATTATTATTATTATTATTATTATTATTATTATTATTATTATTATTATTAAATTACTTTACACGGACAAATTATAATTTACTCCAGAGCCCGGAGTTGAGATACCAAACCAGCAAACACAACAGATAATATACTGACAGCTGGGCACTCTACTTATAAATATAAACTTTATTCCTGCAATTTCGTGCAAGAATATTTGATTACCCGGCAGAACGTAGGTTTCATAATTTCTCTCAAATAAGATTTTGTGTTAAGCTTCAGTGCCGCGTTTAACATTCAAACTGACAGCTACTGGATATGTAGTCAGATGTCGGAGGAAATAATACGAGCGGTTTCGTGAGAATGGATAAAATGTACACTCGTTCTTTTCATCCTGGATGTTAGGATAAAAATCTGCCACTGCATGTTTCAATTAGCCACTTTGCAGTTGTGGTGTGATCAATTTTTACACTGAGATTTAAGTATGCAATTAGTGCTGTGTAGAGAGCAATTCCCACCTTGATTTTTGACTTGTGTGCTAGAGTTTCAAGTATCGTTTCTATTCTGTTCGCACTACTTGCTAAAGTATTCCCTCTCCAACAGAAATTGTTGCAATTTCCGTTTTAAATATATATATCTGGGTAAATGGCTGCTCGGAAAAGAAGGCCTGGTATTATAACAGTCCACAAGAGCTTTCCTACATTCGCAATGCCCTTAGAGAACATATCTATTTAAAAAAAAATACTCTAGCGTTCAGACACTACAGTTAAATAGGCTAATACAGTAAGTTGTGTGATGCAGATAATAGTGTGTGTGTGTGCTTCAAACTGAATACGTCCTGAAAACAGCACGAAATTTCATTCTGTAAACGGAATCGGTTATTCAGCTTGTTTCTCAAGACGTAGAACCTTGTTCCCCTTCATCCAGTTTCTATGCCTGCGGCACCACGTTCTACTCATTGTAGGTATAATTTTCTGTTATTGTGCACTTTCTTGGCTTTCAGGAATGGCATACATGATATAATGTGGAGTATAAAAACATTCATGTCTCGAACATGCACACGACAGCAGGTCCCTGAAACCAACTGACTCAGTTTGGCGCTGCTGCTCGGCTAATTTACTCCTCCATCAAATCTGTCACGTTCATTCTTATCAAACATGCATCTTTGTTACATACTCAGATCAACCGATGTGGTATTTTTGAGCATTAATATTAGTCTGCCCTGTAGCACCGATGATAATGTGCTGACACAATGTTGAAATCCGCAAACAAACGAACGTCCCCTGCCTCTTCATAGTAAGAATTTCAGTAATAAAGAAAAGTATGATTATTACTTTGTCCTGAATTAAGTGGGAATGGATAGCTTTAGGGAATGTTGAGAGTAAGTTTATATACTAATAATAATAATACACTGGCGGAAAAAATATACAAACATAATGAAGTAAGGAATGTAGCATACGGAAATGCTGGCAATATATTTATCGAGGTAGCATATTAATTTGATTAAAGGTACAAGACTACAGGTTAATATCCGCACGAGAAAAGCCATCGCAAATGTGCCGTGCTGGTCGATGAATAAATGGTCTAATCGCCTTACAGTTGAATGCAGGCATGCATTGTGTCGTACAGGTGCCCGGTGTCAGCTTTTAAGAGGGAGTTCCACACATTTTGCACCTGGTCGATCAATGCGGGGACTGTTAATGCGGTTTTGGATTACACTGAAATTGTCGTTCAGTTATGTCCCATAGGTGCTCGATTGGGGGCTGATGGGGGTATCGAGCGGGCCAAGGCAACATCCCGACCTCTTGTAGAGCATGTTGGCGTGCATTATATTGTTGGAATACACCCCCGGGAATGCAGTTCATGAGCGGCAGCAGAACGGATCGAATCACGAGACGGAAGGACGTATACATCTGTTGTCAGGATGCGTGGAATAACCAGGAGAGCGCTCTTGCTGCCATAGAAAGTTGCTCGCCAGGCCAGAACTCCCGGTGTAACTTCAGTGTGTCTAAGCCGCAGACAGGTGGAGTGCTGGCGCTCACCTGGCCCCCTTTTAACCAACACGTGGCCACCACTGGCATCAAGGCAGAACCGGCTTTAATCGTAAAGCACAGCGGACCTCCACTCCAACCTCCAATGAGCTCCCGCTTGACATTCTACAAGCAGCCAGAGATTTCATTCTGTAAACACAATCGGTTATTAAGCTTGTTCATCAAGACGTGGAGAGCTTGTCTCCCTTGATCCTGTTTCTATGCCTGTAGGCACCACGTTCTACTCGTTTTCTATTATTGTGCACTTGTGGAAATGTAGTCAGATGTCGGAGGAAAGAACGTGATCGGTTTCGTGAGAATGGATAAAATGAATACTCGCTCTTTTCATCTTGGATATTAGGATAAAAACTTGCCACTGAATGTTTCATACGGTAAATTTGCAGCGAGGAGACGGGCTTTGTCTTGAAGACTACTAGTTTGGGGTAAGTGGAATGAACACCGCAGAGCGTGCTGGTATTGCTGCTGCACCACAGCCATACGCCAAATACGGCGGTGGTGCCACGGGGACGTCCGCAGCCCGATCTTCTTTTGAACGTACCTTCTCGTGATCAATGCTGCCAGCACGCATGAACAGTGGAGGCATTCCTGCCAAGTCGTTCTGCAGTAGCAGGGAAGGAAAATACACCTTCACGTGGTCCTATTATACGGCCTCCTTCAATCGCAGTGAGCTGTTCATACTGGTCTCTTTGTCGTCGTAAAGGCATTCTTGACCCACTCACGGTCACTCTGTCCAATCTAACAGGTAGCTAACACTCTCGCACAACACAGCCTGTATTTTAAGCAAACCTGATGTGCAACGTCATATGGCCGCTACTAGGGCCACCCTAATGCGATTCGCGGGAAATTTGAATCAATTTCATGTTTTAGGTATACAGTATAAAGACGCCTCCCAACGTCCGTTAATCTAGCACAACACCTTCTAGTTGTTTGGATATCTTAATTCCAACAATGCAATAATAATAATAGTTTTACGCAATTTTATATCCTTGTGTAAAAGGTTATTACATTATGTATGCAAACTACATTATTGTTTAAAGAAATATTTTTTACAAGAAGCACTATATTGACCAAACTCCCAAAATGGCGGGACTACTTTACAATTGAGTACAGTATTGTACCGTTATGATTCAGTGTCCAGAGGCATTTTTCGGGCTACGGAAGACAAGTTGATACTGGAGCCAGGAGACGATACACACTGCTCGCTGTTAACCAGTGAAGGATAACCTGGAACAAGTGCAGAGCTGATCATATAACTACTCTTAAAATAACATTCTAAAAGGGATCACAACAGAAAGCTTGGCGTTTTGTGTAATATGCAGATTTCAGTTTCATTCGCGTAGCACTGAACAGTCACATTACTATCGACACTGAGCCTTGTTTGAAAACGTTGATGGCCTGTTAATAAACCGGCGTCCTATACTTGAATGTGTTCAATAATCGCCTGTTTCCCTCCAATGTTTTAGGTGTTTTTACAGCGATTTGTATACTTCGTCCTAGGTATTTATTAATTATCATGATGAGGGCTGTTTGAACTTAATGTTCAATGCCCTCCTGAAGAATTCAAGAACTTGGTCCGCAACGTGTGTTAAATAACCTGATGAGGATTTCAAGAACTTGACCCTAAGATATGTTAATCATTCACACAATTTTACTGCCAGCTCATAAAATGTACATCATTTTTACACCAAGCTTTTGACGTTTCTACATCAATGTTGGTCAGTAACGTGAGCGACTAACATTTTTATTGTTACAACCTTGATTCGATTCACTGTATGGCCACCGAAGAAGAATAAATAACCTAAATACTGAAAATGGACCATCGGCTTCAACTCCAAATTTCCTACCATCTGCTAATCTTCCTTGGTTTCCTCCCAACTGACATCGCATTCGTTTCTGGAATGCTCATTATTATGTTATACTCAAGATTTTAGGTGACAAGCTTTCGAACTGCAAGGCATTAAAACAAGTCGTCAGTATAGGCTACATTGCTTACAACATTTTCTCCATAGCATGATTTGTATTTCCGTCATGTGTACTCCCAAACCTTTCGTCGCCATAAGACCTATCTGTGTCGGTGCGACGTAAAGCCCCCAGCAAAAAAAAAACCAAACCTTCAGCAGTAATATTACTCTTTATTCTAATCCAATTAACTAGAAGTTCCTAGAAGTCTTCCTGTCATAATTTCTTACACATGCTTTTGATTGCCAAGTGTAAAATACTCATGTTTATGGCCAACATCATCCTATAATATTTCACTATACACCTTCTCTAGATGTATGAAACATAGAATTAACTACCTATTTCTCTTAGAGCATTTCTTCAAACTCTTGACGAAGAGCATACTGAAAACCTGCTCCTGGAAGCCCATCTCTCATCTGAAACGGCACTTATTTTCCCCCGGCTAGCTCTCCACCATCGGTAGCATTTTCTATTCACGGAGTCTCGTACAGTGATGAAAGGAATGCCATCATAGTTGGACTTCATGTTTTCTTACTTGTGGATTTCTTCAGTTACAAATGTCGTCCAATCAGAGCGTGTATTACTCGAATTTCACGCCAAACGTGTTATTTTATTGAGCCATTTCATCCCGGACTTTCGACTATATTTTGTCATATCTGACGAAATTTCACATCCTACTATTCCTCTCAATACTTTGTTGAGCTTGAATGATAAACAATTAATTTTCAAAAACTTCCCTGTAACCATATTAAACAAGAAACTCGCCAAGAGACGCGCCATCTCCTAACGTTTTGATATTGAATTCACTTCTTCTGCTTGCCATTTTACAGCAGAGGGTCGAAAGCTGGGAAAGCCTCGGCTGCACAGTGAAACTAGATATTGCACGACCTTCGATAACTCCGAGTATGACATTCCGGTAATCCAGAGAAAATATGTCAGACTAGTAAATTAAAAACACGAAAATTGTCAACTACGTTCCACAACTTACAGAATCACAGCCTGAGATAGAAACTACGGAATGTGGCCAGAATTGAACAAAATAAAATAAGCATTGTGACCCCATATCACATTTCAAATATAAATAATTATTCAGTATTAGAGATAAATCTTAAATTGTATGTGTCCTGTGTAACGTTGAAAATGCCTGGAACTTTGGAGAATGTCCAGGCCTTGAACTAAGGAAAGATAAGATTTAAGAGGATCTGATAAGAAATCCCGTTCTGAGACCACATTCACATCTTAAAGTTCGTTCTTTTCCTTTCTAATTATTTCTTAACATTTTGGATCTCTTAGCTACGATTTGTTGGAGCCTGGATTTTCGATAAGACGGAAGTTTAAAACATTATTTATTAAGCATAAATAAGAGTATTTGGCAGATATTTTCATGTGGGAACAATACATCACATATATTTAAGGCAAATTACTGATTTAGAATGTTGACGGAAATACCAGTGCTCCAGGTAAGTTTGGTCTAGTGAACGGTGATTCGAGTACAGGGAGCTGGAAATCAAGTCAAGTTGTAGTTGGTGAACTGTAGAAATATTGTAACGAAGGGACTATAATTAAGTATTTACTTCAGATGTATTTTGACACTGGGTGTTGGTCGTGTGGTGAGGGTCGGGTAGTTGTGAGCTTGCATTCGGGAGATGGAGGTTACAAACCCCATCCGTGGTTTCTCACTTTCATTCCTCTACCTTACCCATCTTTCCGTCTCCGAAAACCTTCCAAGTTTTAGTGCGACAAAAATTTCTTACATTTATATTTTCACCGGATATTGCGATAGGCGTTGAGTTCTCTCCCTGAAGTGGATAGTTCATCATAAAGAAAGTAGGGTGTTTATACAGAGAAAAATTTAAGGGAGAGAAACGTGAAATTCCAGGTGAAAGGCTCGTCTCTAAAGATACCAGACAACTTGGGGTGTAGAGACCGGGAACTGGTGCACAGTTGTCAGCTAATTGGCGAACAGCACAGAAAGTGTACAGTGGGTGAATGTTAACTGCGACGGTAATGCGAATGTAAGTTAATGTGGGAAGGACAGCTCGATCAGAAGCGGCTGCGCCTGGATGCAGTGGGCATGGAATTTATTTATTTATTTATTCCTATCAGAAGCATACCTTTTACATAACATAATAATACTTAATGGCATATACATCAAATAGTGTCTGCTCAGAATTTTACAAAATCACGGGCATTAAGGGTCGCCGCCATCAAATCCTCCATTGTGCAACTTAAACGACACCAACTAAAGTTCATGAAATATGCTGTGGTTTGGTCTTCAGCACATTCACATAGCCCCACTTTACCATATTCATTCTTGATCTACCAACCCCAGTTCGAAGCTTGTTCAGCGATTTCCAAGTAGACCAATGTTCCTCGTGTCCTGGTGGTAGATGTTCAGTTGGTAGCATCCAACCACAAAGTTGAGGATTTCTTGTTCTCCATAATCTCAACCGTGTATATTGAACAGACTCGTTTAGATTCAGCAAACTCCTCCTATTCCTCAATCTCCGGTGGGCAGGTTCAGGGATTCAACTTCTCTTCTAATATCTGGTGGGACGATTCCAGCCAAACAGTAGATTCTATCTCGTGGTGTTGGTCTCAAACAGCCAGTGATAAGTCGACATATTTCATTTAAAGAAATGTCAACTTGTTTAGCATGACTGGATCTGTATCAAACAGGGCACGCGTACTTTGCAGCGGAGTAACACAGAACCAGCGCTGTAGTTCTCATCGTCTTTCGATGTATACTCCAATTCATTCCAGACAACTTGCGAAGGATGTTGTTCCTAGCTGACGCTTTCTCCTCGACGTTCACGCAGTGTTGTTTGTAGGTGAGAGCCCGATCCAATACTACACGTAGATACTTAGGTGTTGAGCAGTGATCTAGTTGAGTATCTTCCCATACTACCTGCAATTACCCTGACGCCTGTCTGTTCTTTAAAAGGAAGACACATACCTGAGTTTTAGATGGGTTAGGCTTCGATTGGTTTCCTCTATTGTAGTAGGATAGTTCTACAACCTCAAAGCAGTTCACTTGAGTAGAAATAGCTCGATCATCCGCATATATGAAACTTTTTGTGCCAACTGGAAGAGGTTGCCATTCATATAGATATTGAAGGGCATAGGGGCGAGAACACTGCCTCGTGTTGATGTGCAATTTGGTTTGTTGTAACAGTAGAATGTGTTGATGTTTTATTAGGATTACTACTGAGTCGGCTAAGTAATCGCCAAGCTTTCTGACTACTCCTACCCGTGTCAATCTCTTCAATCAACCTCAACTGGACCAAACGCCTTCTAGGGAAAGGAGTCAAGGAAAAAGGATGACAGGAACATGCCCTACAGTTATATCAAGGTGAAGACGTAGATGATACGGTTCTAGAACTAGAAGAGGCTGTTAATGTTGATGAAATGGAAGTCTTTGCCATTATGTGATGTCTAAAAGTTTATGAGCATGGTATGAATAGAAAAGTTTTTGACGTCTGAAAGTTGACGTAAATCGTTGTTCCTCAGTAGAAAAATTGTCGTAATCGTTGTTCCTCTATGGAAAAGATTTTGTAACTAGGTAGTGGCCTGTATCTCAGTTTTCACGAGATAAACATTGAGTCATGAGGTGGTTAAGCAAGTGGATCTTGTTTACAGTGTTGACATAAGTATGTGTGGTAAGACCAGAAAGTTCTCGATCCAATGCGGGACAGAAAGTACAATACTTTCCAAAGGTCTAAAGCATAATTGGCCGAATGTGAACACACCGAGTATCGCTTCTAAATTAGTTATTGAGACAGAGCTCGCCATTAATAAAATGCCGAAGGATTCAAAAGATGAATTTAAGACTGGATATTAAGAGACGCCTAAATAAAATATTTACTTCTCCCGGTTTCAACAAAACTAATACAGATTTTCCAGAAAGAACGCACATACTGGATCTCAAGAGAAAAATCAAGGACAATCGACTCATTATTACTAAGGCGGATAAGGGAAACGCTACCGTCATTATGGACAGAACAGATTATATTGAAAAAACAAAAAACTTCTTTGATGACAACTTTTTTCGGTAGTTAACAAAGACCCTACTCAAGTAATTCAGCGGAAACTCAAACACTTAAAAACGCATCCTTCCTTTTAACCGAAAAGGAAAAGTCGAGACTTATTAATATGAACCCTAGCTTACCTACTGCGAAAGCACTACCAAAAATCCATAAGACAGATTTCCCCATACGTCCCATAATAAATTACAGGCCAAGTCCTTTGTACAAACTTGCTCAGTTTATTCAACAATTCCTCAAAAAACATTTCACTTTTTCTTCTAATAAATCTATCAAGAACACCTCTGAAATAATTAAGAAACTAGACGGATTTGACCTACAACCATACCATTCTTTGCACTCTTTCGATATTATCAACATGTACCCGAGCATAAAAACGAGCAAGCTTTTTTCTATTATCGAAAATAATCTAAATTCCAGTAGTCATTTGAGCAAACTTGAAATCTCTGATTTTATGTCCGTTTTGAAACTATTAATAGATAATAATTATTTTACATTTGATAACGTAATTTATAAACAAAATGGCTTGGTTATGGGATCTCCGGCCTCTGGCATATTGGCAGAAATATACTTAGATTTCCTAAAGCACAACGCTATTGACAATAATGAAAAGTTCAATAATATCAAGTTCTGGACTAGATTCGTAGACGATACTTTTGTTATCATTGATGAACCTTCTACTGATGCACTAAACACCCTTACAAACCTTAACAACATAGATCCTCATATCAAATTTACAATAGAATCTGAAATTAATGGTTCCATAATCTTTTTAGATTTAATGATCACGAGGCTCCCTTCTTCATTTAAATACAAAATTCACAGGAAACCCACCCACACAGCATGAACAATAAAACAGGACTCAGTACACCCCTACTCTCACAAATGTGCTACTTATGATAGCCTAGTTGATCGCGCGTTCAAGGTCCCACTGTCGAAAGCAGACTTGAATAAAGAACTCAACATCATTCGTGCGATAGCTAGGTTCAACGGTTATGGTAAGAATTTTATTGAGCCCATTATTAATAAATTCAGGTACCATCAAACTCTAATTTAATAAAAGACAAACCCAAATCTAAATTGTTTTCAACTTTTACCTTTAAACGCAACATTTACAGTGTAACCAACATTTTCAAGAAGTATAACGTCAACATTGCCTTCCGCACTAACAACAGCAACATGCATGTTTTGCACAATTCCAATTTAATTAATAAATCCAACCCTTTCACGAAGTCAGGTGTTTACAGGTTTAAGTGTAATGACTGCCGCAGTTCTTATATCGGACAACCCGGTAGGAACTTTAAGATTAGATATGCAGAACACCTTAATGCTGTCAAATACAACAGGTTTTCCGCAGTAGGTCAACACATTCATGATTACAAACACAAATTTAATGGAATAGATCACGACATAACAATTTTAGATACGTTGAGAAAAGGCCCTTTGCTAGATACTACGGAGACCTGCTATATATACATTTGGAACAATATTTCAATCTGAATCTGAATCTCAATGACATTTCCGAAAAGCCTAGAATTCTATTTGATGTCCTCATATCAGTATTCAACAGTGTCAAGCTCCCTGAAAACATTTGGTTCTATCAGATTTTACGTAACAAATTATCACGATATCCTTCCCTACCACGTCCGCCAGACTCCTCCCCTTCCATTGCCCCTCCCCCCTCCCTCTTGACCTGTCCCTCTCCCTCCCTTAATACTGTGCCATGCTCCTTGTAAGCTTCAACCTTCAGTTCCTCTCCGCTCTCCGTACAAACAGGCCGATCAATGTCAGTCCTGTACTTTAAAATTCTTTTAACATAATGCCCTCTTTTCCATCAACTTATTTAATTCAAAATTTCTTATACTTTAGGTCCAGCATTGGATCGAGAACTTTCAGGTCTTACTACACATACTTATGTCAACACTGTAAACAAGATCCACTTGCTTAACCACCTCATGACTCAATGTTTATCTCATGAAAACTGAGATACAGGCCACTACCAAGTTACAAAATCTTTTCCATAGAGGAACAACGATTACGACAATTTTTCTACAGAGGAACAACGATTTACGTCAACTTTCAGACGTCAAAAACTTTTCTATTTATGCCATGCTCATAAACTTTTAAACATCACATAATGGCAAAGACTTTTTTAACTAGTGATAACATTTTCATTCCTATTTTATTATCTGACCATCAAGTTTTAACTTGTACATTTCGTAAAAATGATTCTTGAGTTGTATATTTCTCCCATTTTATATTATTATCTCGTTATTAATGGTTTATATTCTGTATTGTATGATATATATATTTGTTCATTTAACCTGTTATGGCTGAGGATGATGTCCAAAGACATCGAAACCGGTCCCTAATAAAAATGTTGTGATTTTGTATTGTGTTGTTTGAGTCATCAGTCCATAGACTGGTTTGATGCAGCTCTCCATGCCACTCTATCCTGCGCTAACCTTTTCATTTCTACGTAACTATTGCATCCTACATCTGCTCTAATCTGCTTGTCATATTCATACCTTGGTCTACCCCTACCGTTCTTACCACCTACACTTCCTTAAATCCAACTGAACAAGTCCTGGGTGTCTTAAGATGTGTCCTATCATTCAGCATTTTTCTGTAACACCACATTTCAAAAGCTTCTATTTCTCTTTCTTTCTGAGCTAGTTATCGTCCATGTTTCACTTCCATACAATGCCACGCTCCACACGAAAGTCTTCAAAAACATCTTTCTAATTCCGATATCAATGTTTGAAGTGAGCAAATTTCTTTTCTTAAGAAAGCTCTTCCTTGCTTGTGCTAGTCTGCATTTTATGTCCTCCTTACTTCTGTCATCGTTAGTTATTTTACTACCCAAGTAACAATATTCATCTACTTCCTTTAAGACTTCATTTCCTAATCTAATATTTCCTACATAACCTGCCTTCGTTCGACTGCACTCCATTACTTTTGTTTTGGACTTATTTATTTTCATCTTGTACTCCTTACCCAAGACTTCATCCATACCATTCAGCAACTTCTCGAGATCTTCTGCAGTCTCAGATAAAATAACAATATCATCGGCAAATCTCAAGGTTTTGATTTCCTCTCCTTGGACTGTGATTCCATTTCCAAATTTCTCTTTGATTTCCTTTACTGCCTGTTCTATGTAAACATTGAAAAGGAGAGGGGACAAACTGCAGCCTTGCCTCACTCCTTTCTGGATTGCTGCTTCTTTTTCAAAGCCCTCGATTCTTATCACTGCAGACCGATTTTTATACAGATTGTAGATAATTCTTCGTTCTCGGTATCTGATCCCTATCATCTTCACAATCATAAATAGCTTGGTCCAATCAACATTATCGAATGCCTTTTCTAGACTACGAATGCCATGTACGTGGGCTTGTCCTTCTTGATTCAATCCTCTAAGATCAGACGTAAAGTCAGTATTGCTTCACGTGTGCCTACATTTCTTCTGAAGCCAAATTGATCTTCTCCCAACTCAGCTTCTACTTGTTTTTCCATTCTTCTGTAAATAATACGTGTTAAAATTTTGCAGGCATGAGATACTAAACTAATGGTGCAGTAGTTTTCACACCTGTCAGCACCGGCTTTCTTGGGAATAGGTATAACAACATTCTTCCGAAAATCGGATGGGACTTCTCCTGTCTCATACATCTTGCACACTAAATGAAATAACCTTGCCACGCTGGTTTCTCCTAAGGCAGTCAGTAATTCAGAGGGAATGTCATCAATTCCAGGTGCCTTGTTCCTATTGACGTCACTCACAGCTCTGTCAAACTCTGACCTCAAAATTGGGTCTCCCATTTCATCAGCAACAACAGCCTCTTCATGTTCCAGAACCAAATTATTTACATCTTTACCTTGATACAACTGTTGGATATGCTCCTGCCATCTTTCTGCTTTGTCTTCTTTCCCTAGAAGTGTCTTTCCATCTGAGCTCTTAATATTCATACACCTAGATTTCCTTTCTCCAAAGGTTTCCTTGATTTTCCTGTATGCAGCATCTACCTTACCCAGGACCATACAGCCTTCGACATCCTTGCACTTTTCCTTCAGCCATTCTTCCTTAGCTACCTTGCACTTTCTATCCACTTGATTCTTTAATTGCCTGTATTCTTTTCTGCCATGTTCATTTCTAGCATTCTTGTAGTTTCGTCGTTCATCAATCAGGTCTAGTATCTCCTGAGTTATCCACGGATTCTTAGTTGATCTTTTCTTCCTTCCTAACATTTCTTCAGCAGCCCTACTGATTTCATTCTTCATGACTCTTCACTCTTCCTCTATAGTGTTTCCTTCAGCCTTTTCATTTAGTCCTTGTGCAACATGTTCCTTGAAACAATCCCTCACACTCTTTTCTTTCAACTTGTCTAGATCCCATCTTTTTGCATTCTTTCCTTTCTTCAATTTCTTCACCTTGTTGTTGTATTAACAACATAATTTGTATTGATATAAGGTGGATCATGTATACTCTCTTTTGTTATGTGTTGGTTGTGTAAGTTGTAATTGGTTTGTAGTGTGTGAGGATAGGCAATGAAGTGATATAATTAACTTAATGGTGAGAGATGTTTTGAGTAAATTTTAATTAGTATGCAGTGTCTGTGGATTAGTCTAGTGTGGAGGATTATTTAAATAAGTTGTAATCGGTTGGTAGTGTGTGTAAATAGTAGCAGCTCAAACGTATAAAGAATAGTTATAAAGACAATTCTGGTGTGGGATGAAGTGTGTGAATTATGGATAAATGGTATTGAAAAATCTTCGGCTGGTGAATTGGAGGAGAATATAGAGGTGAGTTGTAATTAGTATGAAGTGGTTGGTACAGTGTTTAATTATTACAATAGTCAAACAGAAATGTATCAGGAAGCAGAATTGGAGTTTTGAGTTGGATCTTTAAGTATGACGGTGTTTAAAATGAAGTAGTTAAAACGGAAGTGAGGATATGATATGGTCAAAAGAATTGTATGGTGTCTGAGTGAATGTGGTTATGAGTCAGGAGATATATTATGGTTTGTGTTTGTATAGTAGATTTTGTGGTAAGAGGAGTTCTGGATATGTGTTCGAGCTTTAAGGAGGACGGTGTGTAGGTATGGTGAAATTATTGGTGAAATGTATTTTGGAGGTGTGTTTATGGTCAGAGAGAGGATAAGAATGAGGTGGAGCTGACGGTTCATGGAGGTAGGTGTTTTTTATTCTGCGTGTATGTATGGTATAGTAGGTATAGCGAATTAATAGAGCAGGGTGTAATTGGTAGGTAGTGTGTTTTGTTTAGTATAGTAGTTGTAACGAAAATGTATAAGGAATTTGTATTGGAGTGTTGAGTTCGAGCTTTAAAGTATTGGTAAAATGTATTTTGGAGGTGGGTTAATGGTTATAGCTAAAAGAGTGTATGGTGGCATATGTTTGTAATGAAGAAGTCATATGATATGGTCAAATGTTAGTTGTGTAGGTTGTAATTGGTTTGTAGTGTGTAAGGATGAGCAATGAAGGGATATAATTAACTTAGCGGTGAGAGATGTGTTTTGAGTAAATTGTAATTAGTATGCAGTGTCTGTGCCATAGTATGGAGTTGTAGGTTGAAATAGAAAAGTGTGTAGAATGAAGAAGTTATATCGGAGGTGAGAATATGATATGGTCAAACGAAGGGTATGGCATTTGATTGAATATGGTTAATAAAATGTATGTGAAGGTGTATTTATGGTCAGAGAGAGGATAAGAATGAGGTGGAGCTGACGGTTCATGGAGGTAGGTGTTTTTATTCTGAATGCATGTATGGTATAGTAGGTATAGTTAATTAATGGTGGAAGTTGTAATTGGTAGGTAGTGTGTTTAATTATTATATTAGTGGTAACGGGAAGGTATAGGGATGCAGTATTGGAGTGTTGAGTTGGAGCTTTAAAGTATTTGTAAAATGTGCATATATTTGTATTGAAGAAATATATTTTTTGCTAGTTGCTTTACATCGCACTGACACAGATAGGTCTTATGGCGACGATGGGAGTAGAAAGGCATAGGAATGGGAAGGAAGCGGCCGTGTCCTTAATTAAGGTACATCCCCAGCATTTTCCTGGTGTGAAAGTGAGAAACCACAGAAAACTATCTTCAGGGCTGCCGACAGTGGGGTTCGAACACACTATCTCCATTATGCGAGCTCACAGCTCATACGGTCAAAGGAAAGGTAGGGTATGTGAGTGAATATGGTTACGAGTCCGGAGAAACATTGTGGTTTGTGTTTGAATGGTGAAATTATAGGTGAAATTTAGTTTGGATGTACGTTTGTGACTTATAGTTGGGAAGGTAGAATATGTAGTGCGTATTTTGCTTATTGAGAAGGAGAGGTAGAGTTGGGACTTTATGTAGAACAATTAGAGAGGTAAGCACAGCTCAGTGGATTGAGCAAGTGTAGTGGAGACATTAGATGAATGTAAGATGCAATCGGAAAAGAATTTAAATGGTTAGATACCTGACCTGAGTAAGCAATTAAGTCAGTGCACTCAGCGAAAAACGTGACCTCGCCAGGGTTTGCTAGGAGGGGTGTTGTATTGCCAGACTGGCAGACCCAAGCAAAGTAAATCTGGGACAAGGTTGAATGTCGTCTACAGTAAACATGCACCTTAGTGCAGTTTCTTATTTATATGTTGCGTAACCTAAACAGGCTACGTAAGGTTAACACCAAGCCTACCCGTAGTCAGCACTACTGGGAGGAATTCTTCTACTATCCTTTTAATGTGCATTTTTATAGTCTCGTGAGCATCCTCGCGAGCCCTGGTTTGCACCATATTCATGCGCCTAGTTGGCATTTTCTGGTTGACCTACGGTATTACGGCAAGCATCCTTGCCTACCAAACCTTGCCGGGTAATGGTCACTGCGTGAGGGGTACGCGATCTGACCACAGCTGTACAATAATTATATTGGTAGATTTCACTCACTCACAGGGTCAGCGGCACTCCGGTAGTGTGTCGACCGTTGGCCATTTATACCTAGGGTATTACAATCTTTTCTCTTTCAATTTCTATATGGTGTTAGTGGCTTAGGCTATTATGAAATTGAACTCTGTATTGGGCGAAGGCCTGTTTGGGTTCAATAAATGTAAATGTATATGTAAATAGGAAGATGATCTTGTTCAGACACCGAGGGCGAAGAATTATCAACAATATGTATAAAATTCTGTCTGCAGTGATAAGAATCGATAGATTTGAAAAGGAAGCAGAAATCCAGAAAGGAGTGAGGCAAGGCTATAGTTCCCCCCTCCTTTTCAATGTTCATATTGTGACCGTTCATCACGTCACCAAGAGTGTACTACGGTATCCTGTAGATGAATTATGCCGTTTTCCGTGCTCTCCTACGTTAATTAGCGCCCACTTTAGCGCACGTTTACCCTCCACGGGACACGAGTAGCGAGCTGCCAGCCCCACGCACCAGACTCTCTTTCAGTTTTCTGTTATCTGTATTAGATGCTTCACGTGAGGTGTTAAGTATGGTGAAGAAGGAAGCACAATGTGACAAGTGATGACCGATAATGTTTGAGTTTATCTATATCGCGAGTGTCAGCATATTTTGTACGTGTTGGGTATGCCGAGAAGTGGGACCGAGCTATTCAAGCGAATAAGGGATATAATTAAATGCGGTGTTGATGAAATATGAACCTCTCCCCATACGAGTGAATGATATGCGCGATGTTGTTTATTCCACGCCAACGGTATACGTTAGATTAGATGCAAGCTGATTTTAATTGTTGCGAATGGCATCCAAGCAATAATGAGTCTTAAAGCGAAGCGCCGATATAGCAAGATAAAGCGAAGCGCCAAGATGGCAAGATGACGAGACCAACTGAGCTCCAGTGTGTAGAGATTGAGAGTGAAAGGCGACGACAATGCAAACAGCTGACCGGTTTGATTTAAAACCGGGCCAGGTCTCGAGGGATGTGGAATACTGTCACCGCAGAGTGCGAGGAACGTGTTGTTAAAAGGCTCATTTCCCTTCTAGGGTATAGATATTACATACGACCAGTCAGAAATGAACACCATTGGGTAGACCTATAATTCCAATAAATGAGGGAACTCCCCCGAGTTCGTGTCTCGGCAGCACCAAAGGCAGTTGTGCCCACTGCGGGTGGATGCCACCGTCCATGATTTATCTTGCGAATGCCAAGTGTATGTATTGTCTTATATTACAGCAGTGATATTTATTTGAATACTGTGTTGGTCTTTGGTTCGTTAAATGTGTGTCGCTATAGGGACCATCGTTGTACAAATGCCCAAGTCGTGTATATATATAAGTGACATCCCATTGGAGCATACGATGTGTAATATTTGTTCACTTCATGAGATAGCGAGGTTGGTTTTTCTAATAAGTGATACGACTTTCAGATATTTTAAACAACCTCATATATCAGAATATGCCCCACCTGGTTCATTCGATAGCTGATGTTAATACTCGCCGATAGGACGACGACTTGTTAATTGAATACATGATTAAATAGTGTAAATAAGGCGAGTAATACAAGATACGCCATCATCCAATTATTGCTGTGTACAGCGGTACTAGTGAATAAAGTGTTTTAAATCTTTTCAGAGTGAATTGCCAATCTAGAAAATAGAGTAGAGAGGACAGTTATATACTCAAGAAAATCGCAGTGTCTAATTTATGTGTTTAATATGTTGGCATATCCATGTATAAATTATCCATGTGCTCTCTCAGGGATTAAAATTGTAAAAAAATCAACATAATTCATTCTTCCCATTTCACAGGTTAAGAGAATTCCTCTCATAGTTAAGATTCCCCTAATGTATAAATAATTTACTGCCCTTTAGGACGTTCCACTGACCTGTATGCTCTATCGATGCAGCTAGCGTATTACTCCAGGAGGGGAGATGAGACTTCGTCCGCACGCTATGTTCGAAGATCTCATCCTAGGTACTCCATTCTAATGTCATGTTGCAGGACTGTTCTAATCTAATTTATGTACTTATACCATGAAAATGGTACAATATAGAACAGGCAGTAAAAGAAATCAAAGAGGAATTTGCGAAGGGAATTACGATCCAAGGAAAAGGAAATCAAAACCCTGAGATTTAACGATGATATTGTTATTTTATCTGAGACTGCAGAATCTCTAAAGAAATTGCTGAATAGTATGGACGAAGTCTTGGGTAAGGAGTACAAGATGAAAATGAATAAGTCCAAAACAAATGTAATGAAGTGCAGTCGAACGAAGTTACGTGATGTAGGTAAAATAGGTTAGGAAATGAAGACTTTAAAGTGGATGAATATTGCTACTTGGGTAATATAATAACTAATGATGGCGGAAGTAAGGAGGACATAAAATATGGACTAGCACAGGAAAGGAAGGCCTTTCTTAAAAAAGAAATTTGCTCAATTTGAACATTGATATAGGAATCAGGAAAATGTTTTTGAAGACATTTGTTTGGATCGTAGCATTGTATGGAATTGAAACTTGGTCGATAACTAGCTCAGAAAGAAAGAGAAGAGAAGCTTTGGAAATATGGAGTTATAGAAGAATGCTGAAGGCGAAGTGTATGGATAGAATCACGAATAAAGAGATACTGAATCGAATTGGTGAGAGGAGATCGATTAGGCTAAATTTGACCATAAAAAGAGATAGAATTGTAGGGCACATCTTAAGACAGCGAGGACTTGTTCAGTTGGTTTTTGTAGGTGGTAAGAACGCTAGGGGTGGACCAAGGTGTGAATATGACGAGCAGATTAGAGCAGATGTAAGTTGCAACAGTTATGCAGAAATGAAAATGTTAGCACTGGGTAGGGTGACATTGAGGGCTGCATCAAACCAGTCTATGGACTGATAACTCGAACAGAAACAACTAATAGACATAATTATCATTTGGTTTCCCTCATGTCAAGGAATTAAACTGTAGGAATTGTTTACGTTCGGTATAATTCTTTGACGCGGCAAAAACCTAAAATTTATCGCCTTATTTCTTAGTTGTTTTTATTAACCCAATCGCCATATTGCAGTACGAAAATCATATTCGTGTGTTTATTTTTATGAAGCTATGTTCTGTTTGTGGTTAAATACGGATTCCTTAGGAGACAGATTGATCGTTTGATTCGTCTTTCTACTTTGAAAGAACACTAAGTTGTTGACCAATGAGACAGTCTTTTAATCGAGTTAACCGGAGTTAATTTTTCATCTACGAGTAAATGTGAACGTGTGGTACGCCAATTGTTTCACGTTGACTGGAGGAAAGTAACAACCACGCCCTCGGTGTGGAGTAGGTTGAAACATCAGGCGGTGGAATAAATTAAAAGAGAAATGTCTCTGTCAGGGTCAACAGCAAAGATTCAGTGCTTGAATTGGAAATAAAACTGAGACTGCGATGGTAAATGTGGGAAAAGATATGGAGGCAAATAGGAATGTGATGCTTTTATTGTACTCCTGTGCTCGTACGAGATTAGCTGTTATGGAAAACTTCTTCAAGCATAAGCCCAGGGTAGTGGCATGACATCCATGATAGACTATATCATTAGCGACTTTGAATTCAGGAAATCTGTTAGGAACGGTTCGTGGTGTGGGTTACTGTAGCAACGTCCTAGTTCGTCAACCACGGACAACGGCTGAGTGGCCTAATAAGTAGTCCTGAGAGTCGGGATACCAGTTGCTCTCAGAATGGGAATGGACATCTCGAATATGGACCTCCTTGTGCTCAGGTGGCTACATCTTATCAATCGTCCGGCTCCAAGGCTGAATGGTTAGCGTGCTAAACTTTCATCCTGAGGGCCCCGGGTTGGATTCCCGGCTGGGTCGGTGATTTTAACCTTCAATTGTTAATTCCAGTCGCTACGGGGCTGGGTTTTTGTGCTGCCCCCAAAATCCCTCCAAATCGTACACCACAAATAACACGCGGCATGTTCCGCCCATCCTCATCGGAGGGGCACCCTCACACGGGCTGAACTCGGCTAGAAATTGCCACTCGAAATTAATGTTATCTTATCAATTCACCATAATATAAATGAAAGTAAATAATGAGGAATTTCTTCCACTTTTTTTCCTGCTGATCTGTTTGTGTGTTTGCTCGTAAAATGTACTGAAATAATAGTTGCCTCTGTGGATCCGTGGTAGAGTGTCCTCCTCCGAATCCCAAGATAGCGGGTTCAAACCCGGCAGAGGTAGTCGGATTTTTGAAGGGTGGAAAAAAGTCCATTCGACACTCCATGTCGCACGATGTCGGCATGTAAAAGATCTCTGGTGATACATTTGGTATTTACCCGACAAAATTAATTAAATATCAGCCATAGACGCCCAAGAGAGATCCGGTTTACTCTGTCTGCCATGTAGCGGACCTAGAGTAAAAGGGAACGCCGAAATTGACGAGCAGACAGCCAGATGGCGTCAAATCGAAATGTCTGCACACGGTAGCTGAGGCCATATTATTATTATTATTATTATTATTATTATTATTATTATTATTATTATTATTATTATTATTATTATTATTATTATTATTATTATTATTATTATTATTATTATTATTATTATTATTATTATTATTGTACCGGGTGGTACACCTCTACGACGCAAGATTTGAATTTTGCGCCGATTGAAACTCTTCTACCGGAGAAGCTTGGAACTTTAAAACTGAATTAACTCAACGGTTTCTCGGAAGAGGTCACTACTGTAAATGTTGTAATTTTGAAGTGTTCTGAACTGTGTCTATTTCGATTTGTGTTTGTTTGCTCCGTATCAAGAAGTTTGGACATTCTCTAACAGATGTCTCTACCAAAAACTATGATAATGCACTCTGGTGCAATGGAATGAACTCCCTTGCAGAAATTTTGTATGTTTAAGTTTTGTCTCTACTAAACTTTGTTCTGTGGTTTGTGGGTTGGCAATATTAATCCTTTCTTTCCGCCAGTTTTGAACTCAGCCAATCCCGAATTTCTGTAATTAATTTTCCACCAATCATAGCCCTCTTCTCCAAATTTCCATGTGTAATGCTTAGTCGACCAATAAAGTTGAGGGGGTGTGTCTACTCATTCTTGAAAGGTCTCGAATTTTCCACGAGTGTATAAAAACTGCTGATTTCCTTGTCTCGGGGCCACTAGTATAACATCTAACTCAGTGTGTGTAGCAGGGGGCGGGAAGCGCCTCATTCTTTAAACAGCACATATACAACAAGGTAATGGCCTTTTAACCTCTTTATTTCGTGCTAGCTCAGCAGTTTAACTCTCAGGGAGGGTTCGAAACCGTTAACGTACCACCTTAAAATGTAAATCCCTTTTCAGTTTATGTAAAGCTACAAATTTCTTGAACTGTAATTCGGGGATAGAGAGTGCTTTACCCTCTCGAGCTCCCCTTCATTTGGAAAATGGAGGTGACTACACTTTTCTAACCGTTTTTTCTCTTCCTTAAAGTGTTTAAATTTTTCAGACGAGTCACCTCCTTAGCTTGGGACTAGCCCCTGTGTATCGGCCTAGAGCCACGTAGGTTTTAATAGGTAGAGTTAGGAGTGCAAATTTACGCCTCCATACCCTTTTGTTTTGAGCCAGTAACTTAACCTGATGTTTTGTTTTTATTGCGAAAGCCCTGTAGGTTGGGTATTAAATACCCCTGTTTCTTGGTGTGCCTTGAGGGCAGATAGATGTGAAATTCGTTGTGGCCTTTGATAGGCTTGAACTTTGAGAGCGGGTCTGCTCTTTCCTAAATTTGATTTCTGTGTGCCTGTTGGAGGCTTAATATTTTAATTAGGAGCAAGTGCTCCTTTGCATAACGGCGTTTTCAGCCCCTTTGTTCATCTGGTAACTTGGTAAAGTTGGGCTAATAGCGCAAGGATTGTAACTGTGGGGCTCGAAGCCCAGATCTTGTAAATTATCCCCTAACACTTATAATTTCTTTGTACCTGATTTTGACTTGTTGTTGACATGTTACGTTCTCAAATTCTATGTCACCACTGTTAAGTTTTGAAAATATAACCTTTGTTCAAATTTTAATTCATCTTTCGAACTTGTAGTTAGACCCATTCCAGCCCGCACCTTCTTTCACCTCTGCTGATCCACCAAAACTCCGTAACTATTATTATTATTATTATTATTATTATTATTATTATTATTATTATTATTATTATTATTATTATTATTATGCGTGAATGGCCCTTTCGGAAAACACGAAGCTTTATTTATGATTTCGTTTGCGGAGGATCCAGGATGCTTTCATCTGTTGACTAAAGATCCTCTTCCTTTCTTCCGTCCACTTGGTACATGCTCTTTTTGGTACTTCATTCTCTGCAGTAACTTCCCACTTGTCAATTTTCTTTCTATATATGTTTCAATTCAAAATGTCTTCAGGTTGAATTTATGCGTTCTTCATGACCGCTTTTGTTTGTTGTATAAAATGAAGATTCTTCAGTTTATCAACTCTTTCTAGAACTTGGTGGGTTAGTCTACTTTCTGGAAGTCTCTTAACATGTCCATAAAATTTTAGCCTTCTTTTCCTGAGGTCTGCCGCAATATTTGATAATTTTTCTGTGGATTTCCGGGTTTGGAGGCTGTACCCTTCTTCCGTGTGCGTTGGTCCTAAGATTTTCCTCATGATTTTTCGCTCTTCTTTTAGGATATTTTCCAGCTCGCCCTTTCTCTGAAGCGTTAGAGATTCTCCTGCATATAAATCCTCAAGTTTGATTACAGTATTGTAATGTTTAATCTTAACGTGAAGAGACATACATTTTTGTTGTACATTTCTCTTCTTCTCCCATAAGCTCTTCTGAGTTTTTGGACGCGGTTGTTTTGGGCTATTTTCTCTTGTCCAGTTGGTTCGAGAATTTCGCCCAGGTATTTGAAGTGAGGGACTCTGTTAACTTGTCCGTATTTTGTATTGAGACTATGGATGTCTAGTTTTGCACAGAAAAATTCAGTTTTCTGGAAGGAGATATGAAGTCCGACCTTTCTGGCACATTCTTGGAGAATTTCAACTTGATTTATTGCTGTGACTTCATCGCTGGACAAAAGGGCCAGGTCATCCGCGAAGGCTAAGCATGGAATTTCAAGCTTGTTTTTCCGTGTCCCGATGTTTACTGGGTTCCAGCTATTTTGAGCTTTCGGGTCTTTTTCCCATTCCCTCATCACTTTATCTAGGACGAGGTTGAAGAGGAGGGGTGACAGTCCATCCCCTTGCCGGACACCAGTTTTTATCAGGAATTCGTCTGAGATTTCTCCCATGAATTTCACTCTTGAAATAATTGATATGAAAGTCGGTATGGTAGTGGGATTTATATTTTATTTTTCTAGTGGCCTCCGAAGAGGCCTGGTGCAGGACTTCCGAGTTGACGCCGTTTGGGCGACCTGCGTGTCTATGAGGATGGGGCCCTACATACGATGAATTATAATCATGAAGACGGCACACACACCCAGCCCCCGAGCTGCTGGAATTAACTAATAAAGGTTAAAACCCCGACTAGGCCGGGAATCGAACTCGGGGCCCATCAACCAAAGGCTAGCACGCTAATCATGGAGCCGGACATTGTAGTAGATGATATACCAGTAAAAAAACTAGGTTAGGAATGTTTATATTACTCCCAAATGGGAGAGACATTCCAAGAATCGATTAAAATCGTTTACACGTGTATCTGCAATATCTTTATAGGTTTGTTATTAGGGACTAATGTTTACTCGTGGTGGAGAGCTGTCGCTGTCATAGTTTCCTTGCAAAAAGTAATCAGCGATGGGAAAAGTACAAAATAAAAGTAATTTGGCTCAACAAAAGTTCCCTGTGGAAACATTTACTCAGTTACAATTACTTCAGAGAACGCGACTCTTTAGTGAATCACTAACACTTCTGTCACTTGAGGATGGACCGAGACCAAAGTTTCAAAGAAATGTTTATTCCATCTGGTGTGGCGTCATCACTAGGTGAGTCTGATCACACTTTAAAATGATTTGCAAGTCACATTCGTGTTTCCATTATTTTTAGGATAACTAATTACAAGTACTTATTCATGAAAGGGAATGGAAAATCCAAAGCGTTCTCTGACACATGTATCTTCTGGATCCATTCACAACCTCGTAACCCTGTGGATGGGACGGTAGAATACATATACCGTATCCTCTGTCTGTTGTAATGGAATGTACGAGCATTAAGAGTATTTCAATGATGCAGATCGCTATCTGATGTATACTGGGCTCAGAACAGACAAAGTCACGTCTGTCTGCAAACAGATAATTGTAGAAAAACTCGCAGGCGAGGAAATTACACAGAAATA
Organism: Anabrus simplex; assembly: GCF_040414725.1. Lineage (NCBI taxonomy): Eukaryota > Metazoa > Arthropoda > Insecta > Orthoptera > Tettigoniidae > Anabrus > Anabrus simplex. The sequence continues at coordinate 25,768,336 of NC_090277.1, read as the reverse complement.
CCCCTTTGGGAATTGGCCAGGTTGTTTCCAGCTTGTGGAAAGAGACGACTAAAATTGGAAACCATGGCCCCGCAACTACTGTTTCTACTTACTTGTGTCAGACTCATTTCAATCCGACCTTCTTAAATCATTTCTTGTTCTCTTCTGATCACGAAGGTATTGCGATTATGAGGCCTAGAGATTATCCTGTTATCACTATTTCCATGTCGCTTCTATGTTTTAACAACATCTTCATTGTTCGAAAGTTCAAATCTCCTCAACTTCTCCTCTGAATACTGTTAATAGAGTTAGGTTGCCCATCTGAACCTTCTCTTGAAGCAATAATTGCCGTGATCATAGTCACAGGAGATCTCGACACACGTATTGCAGCAACTGGAAGTGTATTTATGACGTGATCAGAACCACAGCAACTCAACTTTTGTGTGAAATTAGAAACACACTAACGTGACCATTCAGCTTAAGAATTCTGTATGCAATAGCCCGGATTCGATTCGCGAGGTGACACAACTCTTAGAAAGATATATATTATACCTCCCTTGATAATATAGAGCTGGCACCGTAGTATAGGGGTAGCGTTCCTGTCTCCCGCCCGGAAGCCCCCCATTCGATCACCGGCCAGGTCAGGGATTTTTCTCTCGACCTGAGGGCTGGTTCGAGGCCCACTCAGCCTACGTGATTAGAATTGAGGAACTATCTGACGGTGAGATGCGGCCCCGACCTCAAAAGCCCGGAATAAGGGCCGAGAGGATGCGTCGTGCTCACCACACGGCCCCTCGTAATCTGCAGGCCATCGGGCTGAGCAGCGGTCGCTGGGCAGGCCAAAGCATTTTCAAGGGCGTTAAGTGCCGTGGGGTTATTTTGTTGATAATATTGACTATTCCCCGCATTTGTAGGTATAAATGTTTTTGCCTTAATGGTACCTCTTCCAGTCCCTTTTGTATAAACACGGAGTCAAGACAGATCCATCCATCCATCCATCCATCCATCCATCCATCCATCCATCCATCCATTCATCCATCCATCCGTCCGTCCGTCCGTCCTTCCGTCCATCCATCCATCCATCCATCCATCCATCCATCCATCCATCCATCCATGGTGGATGTTAGGTTAGGCTCGCTCTCTTATGCGTCGGGAAGGGCAACTCGCCGTTAAAGTGAGGTTAGGCCCCTCAAGATGGCGACTGTAGGGTTAGGCTCGCTCTCTTACGCCAAATTCGCAAATCGTCATTGCTCACCTACTATACTAGGGGTTAATGACCTTGGGTTAATGACCACGGAGTTTGAACGGGCCTAGGTACACTACTAAGGGTCAATGACCTCACGTAGAGTTCAAATTTCCCGTGCTGCTGAGTCAGCAGTCATGTGACCCGCTCCGCGGCCTCTGATTGGCTCGGGTGCAGGACTCTCTTTGCACCTCTACTGACTGTGCTTCAAAGGGAATTCCGGTTCTGTTCTTTGGAACTGGGCATTAAGGGATATTAAACTACGTGCTATTCTCCATAGACCCAGAGAAAGATATGCAAAGGAAAATAATTGACTGTTGCGATAAAATTACTCTTAAGAAAGTTGTTGCCAGGGTAAATAAATGCAGGTGTTTTTTTCGATGCTATCAGATGAAATTAATACAGAACAGGTATCCTTTTGCGTGAACTGTGCTTATAGTGATTGAAGGGTACATGAAGATGTTTTGCGATTCCGGCTGGTCTATGAAAATTTGGCGGAGATTGCCAGTACCTCTTTTGGTCAAGGGGTCGACGGTACCAGAATATATGTCAAGTAAATTCAATAGTGTCTAAGCAGTAATCAGAGAAACCTATCCTGCAGCATTGTACGTACATTGTGGTGCACATTCCTTAAATCTTGCAATATACAAAGCTATCGGAATTAAGCCTATAAGAAACTGTCTGAGAATTGTAGAAACGGAAGGCAACTTCACTAGGTGCTATTGAAAGTGCGCAAGCAACATACAGTGCGAAATCACTAAATAGACTGTGTTCTGCGAGGTGGGTGGCAAAATATGAGCCATGGACCATTTTATTGAGTTATTGGAATTCGATCATGATGATCTTGAAGAAATAACAAAGTTGGATACATCTGCAGGAACAAATGCCCAATTGTTGCTGAATTACATCGATTTTGAATTCATTGTTGCTTTGTTTACCGCAGAGACACATTTTACTTGCGGTTTCCTTTTCTAAGATCTTCCAGAAGGAAAATATGGATCTAATGTAAGCTGAAGATACCATATCTCTGCTGAAGAAAGTAAGAAGGCGATCACGTGCTCAGTTTGAAGTCATCTGAAGTCATCGCAGAGACGTTAGCCACTGAGAAATATATAATGAGGATATCAAAGATACAGAAATACGGGGCATACGTACGTACGTACGGATTCTGTCGAAAACTTTTTATAGACGGAGTATTTTCATTCCCTACACTGGTTAATTTATTAACCACATAGAGGAACGATTTATATGCCACAAAATACTGTTACGTGGATTAACGTGCTTACATAGAACCGATACTGAAGATGACAGAGATAGAGTTTTCCTCACCCAGCGTTAGTAAACAATCATTCGCAGAGTTGCGTTTATGTAAATCTTGATTGGCCCAGAACTGCAATTGAGGACTTTCACCAATGCAATCCTGAACTTTATATCAATATTTCGAAACTACTGCAAATATTGTTCACATTCGCAGGTTCTGCATTGACAGAGAGATCCTTTTCATCACTGAAACGGATAAGGACCTGCATGCGAAATTCATCCTCTCAGGACAAGTTGTCTACTCATAAGAACGTGCCAAAATGATAAGCGAATATTGTGACTTGTTGCGCTTTGTATGTTTGGAACTCGTTGAATCCCGGCATATTTTATAGCTGAAAGTGCACTTGTGTTTCGCTGTGGTGTTGTAGTTTGTCGCCAAATTAATTCACTAGTATAGAATACCGGTAATAATTTAACGCAATTGTGAAAGAGTGAGTCACCTTTCGGATGTCTTTGTTACCGCCTCCTCACTACAAGCTTTCCCTCACGCAAATAATGCAGTGTATCTTCGTCCTCCACTGATGAGTTATCTGTAAAATGTACGATGAGTTCCAGTGTCTTTCCCTACAGGTAAGCCTCTACAGTCATTTCAGATGTGCTTTATTATTATTATTATTATTATTATTATTATTATTATTATTATTATTATTATTATTATTATTATTATTATTATTATTATTGCTATCCCCTAAAGAGAAGTCGTATTTACGCCACTGTTTAGAGATCTTCAATGCTTAACATATCCTCTTACTTTGTCAACCGCCGTACCGATTTCACCAATAACGTTGGTAATAAATTGTAATTTACAACTTTACTAGTTGTAGGTTCAGATATATAAGTTTAAGTTTTTAAGACGATACTGTAACAGCCGTTTGTTGTTTAGAAACCAATGATGTATAACTAGCCATCTAGTTTACATGGAAATTGTGGATGTAATCAGCTGCAATTGTATGATAAAGAAGCTTCACTTCTTTCTCAACAGGCAGCGATACTAGTAGACCATGTGTTGTAGTCGATGTTGGCGCTCGCAGGGTGAAAAGTGAGGTTGTAAGTTTCACAACGAGGAAAGTCCTCTCAGTTTTAATTACTTTGTTGCTGGGATGACAGTAATTGTAAGTACCTAGACGTTAATATCACGACAGAACTTCAATGAGGGTAATCACATAAGCAGGACTGTAAATAAAGGTTACATATCTCTTCAAATTGTTATGATTGTATTTATAGGTTTGAAGTAAGGATGTATACAAATTACACTCAAGTTCTACTGAGTGGTGAGACCCCAGACCAGAATTACTAGAAACGAGAACAGGAAGAGATTGAAAGGAAAGTAGCACGATTAGTTCTGGGTTCATTTCTGACAAAAGAGTAACGTTTCGAAAATGCTGCAAACTTTTGCCCCGGACATGGCTCGTTTTACTGCTACCCTTTTAGACAAGAAGTGTGAAATAATATTTGTAAGATATACAGATGTTTATGAACAGCGTATGCGTATTTTTAAGTGTAATTATCGCAATCGAGTGCACATTTTGACTACTTTAGTGTATATTTCTCTGCAAATAACCTTAAACATTGTTAACTCTCAATGAGTAATCATGGGAACCTGTCCCCTTCAGAGTGCGTCCCCGGGTGGCGGATAGGGGGATCCCATAGGGATGATCTTTGGATCCGTGGACCAACAGGTAGCCCAATTCTGGGGGCTGTAAAATACTGGGACACCCTCACTCCAGGGGCAAAAGTATGGAGGGTCCTAACACAGGGTAATGTGCCCAACGGCTGTGGAGGCGGAAGAGGACCACTCAACTAAACACAGCCAGGTCATTGCCACCAGTGAACTCGTTATGTACACAAATAGATGTAGCCTTCCTTAGGAAATCCCTGACAGATAACACACACCTCTCCCCTTTCCACCGCCTGCAGCTCAATTACCGCTCTGTTAAAAGAGGCCAAGGAGTTACTCTTGTCCCTCCCTTCGCTAGAACAACCTCATATTTAAATGGGTTTTACTCAAGGGCTGCTCGTATCTGGAACCTTATACCATCTGAGATAAAGCTACTTCCTCTTCCTCACTTCCTCCGCGAAGCAAAGAAAATGTATATGTAAATAGAAACCTATATGCGATGTATATAACTTGTATAAATTAGAATTGTAAGAAGGATGGGTGCAAGTAGAGATGTATGTGGGCGAATGTGTATGTGTGCGCGTGTGGGAGTGGTTGTGAATGAGTATGTATACAGGGGTCTGAGTGAGAGTATAAATGGCTGGGTGTTCTTACTCTAATATTTTCAGGATAAATCAAGATAATTATTATTCTAAGGGTACAGTGTTTGTAGTGTAAATATGTAAATTTAAAATCGTCTACACAAGTTTGCATGTAAATATTCAGTAGAGTTTATGTACACATGTGGAGATGGTGGCACTTCTGTGTATGCGGGGCTTGCCCTTTCTCCATCTACCACCCCTAAATTGTACATGTACAATTTAAGGAAAATAAATAATAATAATAATAATAATAATAATAATAATAATAATAATAATAATAATAATAATAATAATAATAATAATAATAATAATAATTAGGAGTCTGCGGCAGTCCGTGGCAGTTTTGCGGCTCGATGCTGCCTGTCTCATACTACATGTGCCGCGGCGAAAGGTTCTGAAATCATGGTGTGTGGGCCTCCTCCCTGCAAGTTGAGGTCTACCTTAAACAAAGTCATGCTTATGGTACTTTTTCTGCTACTCCTACAAAATTCAACGATGATGGGATTAGGTTGATGGAAGCAGATTTTGTGTGAAATCGGAAGCTTCTATTCTGGACATGCACGCTGGCGGCAGATGCGTGATGGTCGCGTTTCCTGAGACTTAGTGGCTACTCAGGGATCCGGTCATGCTTCTGTGTCTGGGCAGACCTATTTAGGATGACCGCTGCCCTCCCCGATTGGGGGAGGTCCCAGAAAATGTGGGCTAAACATTGGTAACCACACTCAGATCCCCACTGGGGAAACGCACACAGAGAGACACTCAAATTTTGCGATCGCAAACACGAGAGAACTTTGATTACAGAATCGTGGAATATTAGAAACATACTAGACAGTAATAGCAGATCTGAAAGGAAAACGGCTCTTGTCAACCATGAGCTAGCAAGACCTAACATCAACGTTGCCGCATTACGTGAAGCAAGATTACTGAATGAGGGAAAACTTACTGAAACTAGTTCAGGATATACCATCTTCTGGAAAGGGGAAAATGAATGTGAGCATCGAATTCATGGTGTTTTATTTGAAGTGACAAATAAACTGGTAAACCTGCTTAAGTTAAGACATACAGCAGTTAATGAAAGACTAATGAACCTTCGCATACCACTTTCTGGAGATGAATTCATCACTCTATTCTGTGCTTACGCCCCTATTTTGGACACCTCTGAAAATTCTAAGAATCAGTTCTACCATCAACTGAATACAATACCTTCATAAGGGCCCACCAAGGATAAATTATTATTACTTGGTGACTTCAGTGCCAGAGCGGGCAGAGATAAGCGGCCATGGGGTGATGTCATGGGCAATCAAATCATAGGAGACTGCAATGCAAATGGATTACTTCTTTTTGGCCTCTGTGCTGAGCATGAACTCTTCATCACCAACACACAATTCCGCTTTCCAACCGAATACAAGACTACAGGGATGAACCCACGTTCAAAACACTGGCGCTTCATTGATTACGTCGTAATCCGACAACGCGACAAGAAAGACGTTCTCATCACAAAGATAGCTAGAAACATCGATGACTGTTGGACGGATCATAGACTTGTTATCATCCGACTCAGTATTTTGGTGCGCCAGAAACTACATACTCGTTTCACAAACCCTTCAAGGAAGAAATTTAATCGAAACAGACTTTCAACGTATTAGGTCGTGTTACGTACATGTAGTACTTAACATCTCTTCAACACGTACTACATGTACGTAACACGACCTAATACGTTGAAAGTCTGTTTCGATTACAATGCGGTCGTGAAAATTCAATATTCAAAAAATTTAATCCTTCAAACTTCAAAATGAAACTGTTGCTAAATAATTTCAAAATGCCACAACGGAACAGCTGACTTCCAACAGAATGACTAGTGTGACGATAATAATGAAAACATTCTGAAACTAATTAGTAGAAAAGGGAAGCCTGCTTATTCCTTACAGAAGACCCTCCCTGTGTAGTGAGGAAAGCACGTTTCCAAGAGCTTAAGATAAAATGTCGGGCTGGTATAAGACAGATGAAAAATGAATGATGGCAGCAGAATGCCAAGGAACACCAGACTTTGTCTGATACCAGAGACCTTCGGAATTTCTACGAAAAACTAAAGACAATGGTTGGGCCCTCTCGCTCTTCATCGGGTGCACTGAAAGCCATTTACAATGACACCACCCTTACAGACAGTTAATATATATTAAGACGCTGGAAGTAACATTTCAGCCTACTTGTGAATCGAAGCTCAACTGCTGCCGAAGATTTTCTCCAACTTGTGCCACAACGTCCTCTGCAACTTCGGATGCCAGTCCAACCTACTTCCATGAATTCATGAAAGCCCCCAAAAGCATGAACCCAAGAAAATCTACCGGGCCAGATAACATCTCTCAAGAACTTTTTCAAAGTGGAGGACTCCTTTAAGGCCAGAATTTTCTCCCAAATCCTAGTAATTTGGAAAACACAGAAGGTGCCTGCCGACATGAAAAATGCCACCATAGTAACCATTTTCAAGAAAGGTGATCGAGGTGTCTGTGGCAATTATAGTGGAATTTCCGTACTATCCATAGCAGGAAAAGTTCTGGCAAGGATTTTGTTGATCCGCCTTCAGACTGTTTCTGAAATGGTATTCCCTGAGTCTCAGTTTGGGTTTTGGGCCTCATGAGATACCATTGACATGATCTCTTGTGTCAGACAAATCCAAGAGAAATGCAGAGAAAACAAATCCCGGTTCTTTTGGTATTTTACGATCTGAAAGCCTTCGATTCTGTTCCTAGAGAAGCTATGGTATTACGGCGCTTTGGATGTCCTGGCCGTTTTATAGCCCTAATCCAGGCTCTTCATGATGGAATGGTTGGACGATTTCTTCACCAGAATGATCTATCAGAAGAAATTCCTATCACAAATGGGCTTAAGAAAGGCTGCGTGTTTGCCCCCACTCTTTTCGCCCTGTACCTGGAAGCCATGCTTCACGAGACTTCTACTATTAACTATGTGAGAGTGGAAATTAAGTTTCGTTATGATGGCGGACTGTTCAACCAAACCAGGCTCCGTTCTCAGAGATTGACTCATAATACTCGTATAATAGAGCTTCAATATGCTGCTCATACACCGAGAAGCTTCTAGCATCCATCGACTGTTTTATGGAAGCTTATGAACGATTTAGTCTGACCATCAACACCCATAAGACTAATGTACGTGTGCAACCGGTACCAGGTCCCCTTAGCAGGAACATCTCTTTAACAAGTAAACCATTTCATCTACCTTGGTAGTATTCTAACAACACACTGCAACTAAGTAAATGATGTGGAAAATAGAATACGTTCTGCCCATGCAGCTTACGCCTGCCTGTCCCACCGAGTTTTCTTGAATGAGGATCTCAAAATATATACCAAACTAATGGTGTACCGAGCTGAAGTCATAACAACATTACAATATGGATGTGAAAACAGGACACTTTATCGTTGTGACATGAAAAAAACTGGAACGCTTCCATCGGCAGAGACTTAGATCCATCATCAACGTCAAATGGGATGACTACAAAGCAGTGCAGCAGTTCTTGAGATGGCGCATATGAACAGCATAGAAGCCTTCGTCATCACTTATTGGCTTAGATGGGTTGGTCACATCCAGCGTATGCATGATACGGTGAGCTTGGTCATGGACAAAGGCCTCAAGGTGCTCCATTGAAACGTTATAAAGGCCATCTTAAGAAGACTATGAATAGCACCACCAACTGCACAAAACCGTATTCTCTCGCGCAAAGCTACAGGCGAAGGTGTCTCACCGTTCGAGCAGGCTCATCGCAGACAAGAATTAAAACTCGTGGAAAGCGGAAACTACGTCAGATCCAACCACGCCCTCCACCCACCTTCAGATGTAACTTGTGTGACCACACGCTTCATGCAAAGTTTGGCTTATTCGGTCATCAGCGACATCTCCACAGAGCCAATAAACTTTAAGAGGAACTGCATGAGAAAAACGTATTCCCGAAAACGAGTAGCGGCCGACGACGACGAGTGAATATTTGCTTGAATTTTTATAATGTACATTATCCAAAACCTACCATTGAATATATGGCATTGGTGCAAATAATGTTACTCGAGGTAATTTAGGCAGCATGCGTACCAATTTCAACGATCCATTCTATTCCACTGTGTGGAATAGAATTGCATGTATATTGGGTTTAAATTATGTTTACATACCGAAATCACACAACATTTCTATAATTCAGCACAACAACATTCGTGTGGAAATTAAGTGCGGAGAAGTCCAGAGTAACTTTCCACCTTTGAGCGTATTAAAACCAACATAATCAAGAATGAAAGAAGGGTCGAATGAGTTGTTCATATGTCCACCCAAGGAATGGTTAGGCATAAGACTTCAACAGCGCTTGGAGTGCCTCAGAGGAGCTCACATTGCTGATGTGTTCTAGTGAGTGAACATGGACAATTGTTATGATAAAATATATCGGGAAAGAAATTCAAGTGTCATGGTCATTTAACGGAATTTCTAAATCATGGATATGGTCAAAAAGTAAGTGCAAGAGTTTTAAAAATAGTGCCGATAAACTGGGACTAAAGGACAGTTTTATAGAGCACAATGAAAGTGACTTAAATAAACAGAAGCTGTGTAAACCACCAAGAAGGTAAGATGATTTTCTGTTAACTATTTTTAACTAAGATAATTATTATGAATCAATTAACCAAGTTCCTCGATAAGACCTATTTAACAACGCTGACAATAACAATGCTGACTGTCTTCGAAATGGGTAGGTTAATATTTCTACCTGAACAGATGGGGCCGTATTTAAGTTCGAGTGCGGAAATAATTTGATGGTAGACATTTTTTCTCTTGATGGACGATGGGAGGGACTGTTCCTTTCTCCGTAGAATTCACGTGAAGTATGGTACTTAATGTATTATAAGTCTCATAATGACCCCTTCAGTATTATGAGAAGGTACATGGGATCAAGTACATAAGTCAAACGTCAGGATACACTTCGGACCAAGTTCAAAAAGCTCCGTCAGTTCACTTAAAAGGTTGTTAAGTTCATGCATCCCCCTCGGACTTACGATGACGTTCATGGAGACCCCGCCAGGATACCTGTGGGATTATAAGTACAACGTCCGTAGACCTTTCGTCAGAATAGTTAAATTTACTTAGGACCAAGTTCATAAGACCTTCGTCGTGATACTTGATGATAGTCAGTAGAGGTTCATAAGGCTCCCATCAATATATTTAACCCTTTAAGAACCGGAATACACTTCAAATTGGTTTTAATTAAAATGGCATTAACTTAGACAATTTGAACAGCTAATAATATTTATACCAGTATTTAAGCTCACCGGACAAAACATTAGTCACCTTACTGATGGATGGATCGTTAAGCCTGTACAGATGGCGCATCGAGCGAGCCCCATGCTCGCCTCTTCGTGAGCATAAGGGAGCAGTGAGACATTGATATTACAACGGACATGCGTAGATTGAACGATGAGACAGAGTGGCAAAAAGATGTAATGGTGCTTGGCCGTGTCCATGGCCATGCGGTGCGTGGAGTTACTGGATTTGTAGGTAAGAATAAGAAATTATATTTGTAGGTGTTTCGCAGCAGATTGTTCAACGTGTCTACAAACTGGTATATTACATGTGGCCACGAAACTTTACGTCGGATTTGTGGTCGGACAAAGATCCTGACTGAGAGACACGGAGAGGTGTTCCACGGCTTGTGAATCGAAATCACTTCCAATCCCGACAAGAATTGCTGCATTCAGTGAATGAAGGTCCATCCCAACTTGTTAGCCTGAGAACATTGTACCCAGCACTGCATGGAATGAACCTTTTGAGTCGGTCACCTCACAAGAGGCCATGGGTCACATGGGCACATGAAGCTTCAATGGGCTAGAAATCATTGAACGCGGGCAGCAGCTGACTGGCGGAATGTAATGTGGTCTGTTGAATTCCTTGGTTTGTGATATTTTAGGGGGTGTTTTTGTATCATGGATTTTTCCCGTTCGCTAAGGTCAACCAGTATGTATATTTAAATATTCTGGATGATCAGGTGTTGCCTTTCAGTCAACATCTGCATGATGAATATTTTAAGGATACCCGAGATTTCAGGATGACAACAGCAAATTTCGAATGGCTAGAGGCATATGTGACTGCTTTTATGAACACTATCCCACCCTATTACATCTCGATTGGCCTGTAAAGTCACCTGACTTGAACCCCATTGAATATCTGTAGGACATGTTGGAACAGCGGATAAGACGCTGACATAATCATCCCCACAATTCAGTGGAATCGCGCGATCAAATACACAGAGATGGCCTTAACCTTATGGACTCACTTTATAACCGAATCCAGGCAATTATCACGTCCAAAGGCGGAGTTAATGGTATTTAAAGATGCTCGTAATGATTTCTCCAACGCTGACTAATTTGTTCTCCGCTGAGCTTATATACATAATTGTCAGTGATGAGAAATGTACAGGACATGGAATCACATAAGAAGTTTTCGAATAATTATAAAATTACCCCAGGTTCATGCTGTGATTTACTGTAGTCATGGTCCCAGTTCGTTAACCGTGAGAAACAGGCTGTGTGGTGCAGTAGGTGGTTCTAAATTTTGGGATACCAGTTGCCATAAGTGTGGACATCTCGTACATGTTACGAGTTGTGGGCATCCCACGCTCAACCGGCTAGTTCTACACAATACACCGGTAATCCCTGACGCGTCAGACTGGGAGATCACTGGGAATATGTGTAAGGTAGCATCCTTCTCCACATAAATGTTGTCGAGCAGCCTCAGAACGTATTAAGCAAGTCTAAGACCTATGGGAGTCAAGGCCAGGGACTTGGTGCCGAAATTGAGTTCTATGGGTTACTATCAGTATTAACGGGGCTTACGGAAAAGACAAAATAAGAAGGCTTAAGTCAGCAGAGAGGATGTGTCTCGATGTGTTAGAAGTTAGTGTTGTTCGAGTTAGGGAAGATAACCAGGATGTTCTACGGCGAAGGCAGATTGCGGGTTGGGATTGTCATCTAGGAAACCCTTATATGCACACATAGTTTCTGTTAAGCGTGTAAAGGAGCAAATGGTGTCGATATATTTGACGGTGCAAGGAATTAGGGTGAGAATTGTTTAATTGAATTCACCTTGTAAGGAAGCAGATGAGAGTGATTTTGGCCAGTTTTCTGAAGCATTGAATGATGTTCAACAGCAGCGACAGATTGTTGGAATTTATGGGAAATGTTTATGCACTAGTTGGAAACTTAACCGAGTGGCATGAGAAGGTGATGTTGTGCACAGCTATTCATCGCTATACATGGGAGCGTGGGGGCACCATATCCATTAGGGGCTAGGCCTACATAATACGAGAGTTTGAATTCAGAGTATTAAGGCTATGTCATGTAAACTGATAAGGGACGGTAAGTTCCCCGCGGGAAGGTTGGGAAGGTGTTTCCGGCTTGGTGCTCTCAGCTTGGGACTGACAGAGCGAGTGGCTGCATGGTTTGTGTCACGTAGCTATCAGATTTCATTCACAAGGTAGTGGGTTCGAACCACACTGTCGGCACCAGTCCTGAAGAAAGTTTTCCGTGGTTTACTCCTGAACATCACGATAATGATGGGACTGTATCTTAACTAAGGCCACGGTCGCTTCTTTCTCGCTCTTAGCTCTTTCCTAACCTCGTCACTTTAGCGACATTCTTGGAAGGTTCGAATCTCTTCCACATTTCCTCGGATTACAGTTAATGGAGGAAGGTTGCTCAGTTCTATGCTGAAACAACAATCACTGTGATCATAGCCTCAGGAGACACAAGCAGCGATAATGTAAACAATAATCTAATAAATATTTCAGGAATGTACTAGTTTTCAATTCCAGCTGCTTTTCTGGCTTTCGACTTTTGTACCATTTAGTAAAGATCTTTATTATCATAGATCAATTTCTCTGTTTCACCATTATTAGTCTCCTCCTCTGCCCGGAAATTATCTTTATGCACTACTGTTTAAATACTTGTTCCTCCTGTATGTCCTCCCTTGTTTAACCATCACTGGAATATCCTTCCTGGAAACTCATTCTTCAATTACACATGTACTCTATTGCCTTCGTCTTATACATAGCTGACTTCTTCCCGAAATTCAATTTCCTGGAAAGGTCCTTCAAACCCTCCTTACTCTCATAACGATTTCCAACTCATAATATGGGTATGTTCTTGCGGAACAGGAGTGTTTATCGCAGAAACATGAACGTTTCGAAAAGAGTGCGAGCATTTTGCTGATGAAAGAAGGATGTTCGTGCTATGAAAAAATTAAGGATGAGAAACTCGAAATTCTTGGTGTAAAGCTCATCTCTAAGGATAATAGGCAGCTTGATGTTTTTGAGGTGTGGAGAGCGGGAAGTTGTGATGCTGACAATGATGCAAAATTATGTGATAATCAGTTAAGTGACAAACAACGAAAAAGTGTACATATTTGTAGCGGGTGATATCAGTTCACGAAACCCTAACGTGGACGGTAATGAGAATGAGACAAAAGTAGTATAGCAAGGAGGATTCTAAAACAATGGGTGCTGAATCAACTTTTTCGCACGAGGTGATTGACCACTAGCAGTAAGGAAATGCACGTTTGCAGCTGAGGTCATTAACCCCCAGTTCAGTAATACGGCAAGGTATGTTCGTGGATTTTGCGTACGAGAGCAAGCCTAACAGCACAGTCGCAATCTTCGAAGGGCCTAACCTCACAGAGCCTAGTTTCTAGGCCAGACGCCCTTCCCGACGCCATATTTTGCGTACGAGCAAGCCTAACCTCACAGTTGCCATCATGGAGGGGCCTAACCTCACTTTTATGATGAGATGCCCTTCCCGACGCCAACAGTGGACATCTTGGAGGGCCTAACCTCACTTTTACAGCTAGATGCCCTTCCCAACGCCATCTTGAGTAGTAGGCCAATGAGGATTCTCTCGACCCGATCATGAGTCTTCGGGTAATGCGGATTCGCGTAAGAGAGCAAGCATTACCTCATGAAGGGTCCTAACCTCACTTTTACGGCCAGGTGCCCTTCCTGACGCCATCTTGTTTGCTGGGCAATGGGGATTGGCGGATTTTGCCGACGCCATCCTGAGTAGTAGGCCAATGGAGATTCGCATAAGAGAGCACGCCTAACATCATGGACGGGCCTAACTACACAGGGCCTATTTTTATGGTCGGATGCTATTCTCAATGCCATTTTCGTGGGGCCTAACTACACGGCTCAGTTTTACGGCCAGGTGACCTTCCCGCCGTCCATTTAATTCCCCATCATAGGGGGCACATATGGCCTAGTCTACTTTTACCCCCAGATAACCTTCCCGACGTCATCGTTGAGGGGCCTAACTAAAAAGGGCTCAGTTTTACAGTCAGATGCCTTTACCGTTACCATCTTGTATAGTAGGGCAATGGGGATTCTCGTAACGACATCTTAAGTAGTTGGGCAATGTGGGTTCGCGTAAAAGAGCAAGCCTAACCTCATGGAGTTGTCTAACTTCACTTTTACGGTTAGATGCCCTTCCCAACGCTACCTTATGTGTGAGTGTAGTAGTAGTAGTAGGGCAATGGGATTCTAGCGACGCCATCTTGAGTAGTAGGGCAATGGGGATTCGCATAAGAGAACACACCTAACGACACGGAGGGGTCTATCCTCACTTTTAGGTTTAGATGTCCTTCCCGACGCCATCTTGTGTAGTAGGGCAATGGGAATTCGCATAAGAGAGCACACCTAACCACATTGAGGAGCCTAACTACACACAGCCTAGTTTTACAGCCGTATGCCCTTCCCGATGTCATTTAGGTGGGGATTAAATACACAGGGCAAAGTTTTACGGTCAGATGACCTTCCCGTCGCCATTTTGATCCTCACACTATGGGGGCGGCGGATATATTGCCATTTTCGCCGTCATCTTGGAGGGGCCTAACTACACAGGGCACAGTTTTACTATCAGATAACCTTCCCGTCCCCATGTTGATCCTACCACTAGAGGGAACAAGAGGTCAGCTCAGGTGCACGTGTGTTACCGTACAGTCTGCTTATGGCTTAACATCTCCAACCGACAGACAACGTGACGTTAAAGCGTGAGTGATATTAATAGAGGTCAGCTCATGGCTTTATGTCTCTATCCGACAAAAACGAACAACACTAAACATGCATAACTTTGACGACGTGATCTTATTCTTAAGGCTTTACGCATCAATTCGACAGACCGTCTCCTACGGGACTGAGCACGTGCGATACAAATTTATTCTGTTTTTAACATGCAGAGACGACGTGGACATGGTTATGCATGTTTAGACTTCTTCGTTATCAAGGTTACTCTCTAGCTTTTATAGATGGTATGAGTGTGAATTTTCCTTTAGTCTCTGAAATACTGTGATAGCGAGCAGAGCGCTTTATTCCATCATGATAACAACATTAATAGTTGATGTACAAGGCTTTAAAGTAAACGACAACAAATTTGTGTTTAGAGAGGTGGCTGTGTTGGATTGCACTGTGTTGTGGGCGCTAAAACTCGTCAGTTTAGTATTTAGCCCACCTTACCCTAGTGTTTGCAAACAGATGAAGACAAAAAGGAGACTCAGTAGTCTGAAAACAAATTAGGACTGCAGTGGGAAGAAAAAAGGAATACCTTGTCGCTTTCTATAATAATGAAGCTCATTTTTCATAAGCAGATCTTGTTTTTCAATGGGTTGTGAAAAGAAGGAATGGTTGGGTGAGTATCTACCATCAACGCATAAAAAATTAGCGACATGCCTGAATTAGGATGCCCATCATTTCAAACTCTTTACATGGAGCATAGTGGAGAAACAATGAAACAGTCTTTACGACATGTGTGCATGCTCTTTGATTGGTTGTGTTGAAGTGCATATCGGGAGGTGAACAACATATGTAAATTGCAGCGACAGTGCGAAAGAAACGTTTGTAAAGACATCATGCCATTTCTATCTGATACTAAGTGTAACGCAGGTGAAAAGGCAAAAAGAAACTAAACACTTTTACTGAAGAAGAGTTAATGCATTACCAGAGGCAATTTTGGTTAATGTAGCTGCGAATGCTATAAAGAAGATCTGGGATAAGGTGCCTCGTGAGTGGACTCAAGGTCCTGTCTTGTCAGAACTTCAAACGTGTAGTTTACATCATGAACAAGTGAGTATAGCTAAGAGACCTTCAGTGAGCCAGTGTCGTACATGTCAACTCATTAAACTGTATCACGGACCTAAAACTAACGAGTTGCCTTCGCTTATAAATACTTATAGCTACGAAAAGTGTAAACAAGATGACCCAGAAAAGGGCGAAGAATCGTGCAGGGAGAAAGGTGAGGAAGCATGCTGGGCATGGACTTATCAATAAGGTGATTGATCTCCCTCCCTTTGAGCTTCATCTTCCTAGCTACCAGTACTGGCCCTGGAACACGACTTGACGTCAGCTTGGCACGTAGTGATCCAGGTATTAATATGTTAGATGCTGCCTGCAAAGAACATGACATTTTTTATCATCAAAACAATCCAGAACTAAGACGTGTAGCTGATAAAAATCTGAATCGTAAAGCTATGCAGCGTGTCGTTACCTGGTGCTTCAGTTGCTGAGAAGATAGCAGCACTTGTCGTTGTCGGTGCAATGAACGGAAAACTTTTACTAGGTAGTAGCATTAAACAGCGAAGACAGTAAAATGCTCTATGAATGAAAGGACAAAACAGATTTACATGAAGAAAGAAAATGTATATATTCAGAATAAATACGAACTGAAAAACATATTGCAGGTGGTGTTTAATTTTTAATATTATTCATATCCTACAGCATGTCCTAATTTATCGAGTAGTTATAACGTTGTCTTGCAAGTTTAATTTTCTCTTATGACGTAGAAGAAATGAGAGGTACAGATTTGAGAATAAAACCAGATGATTTAAAGTACATCCTATTTATTAATCCATGGATCGAAGTTGTTATTAAAACCAAGCCATTTGACATACAGTTTATTTCCACAACGTCGAATATCAGGTTCGATTAAGTAGTGTTTTCTGCAGTTCTTCGATGTAGAATCCTCCTTCAATAGGCTGTGCTCTGAGATCGCGAAGTAAATACGTAACACTCCTGATTTGAAACATTTCAGTGCTCCAGTTAGGGGTGTGTCCTTTTGCAAAGATAGACTTGTGTTTGCTGATGTGAACAAAATCATCTTTTATAAAGCGATGACGGCTCGGATCAGTCGTTTTTATTGCAAGATGAATAGCATCTAAGCGTGGTGTATTCCTTGTAACAAGACGTGGCTTTTTCCCAATAGTGCGGTGAGGTGTATCGTTGCAGGTAGACACGAGTCTAGGTAGCAGTTCAATCCAACGATATGAACCTTGTGCTGTAAATTCTTGCCACATAATTGTTTTGAGCGTACGATTAAAGCGTTCTATAACACTTGCCTTCAGATTACTGAACGTAGAGTAGTGATGAATGACAAGTAACTTGAGGTGAGAAGCAAAATCCTTGTTGTAAAAACCGTTACCTTGAACGGCTTGAAGAAGCTTTGGGCAGCGTTTCGAATGTTCAACAATATGTTGAAATGCGTCTTTGCTTTTGACTTGCGCTGCCGTCTTAGAACGTACAGGTTGTGCAAAAGCAAACTTAGAGTACACATTGTTAAAAGTGAGTAGATACTTATACCCCTTATTGCTAAAGGTATATTGAGACAGTATTACTGATTTAAAACCCCTTCCCAAGAAACGTCTTGGAACAGACTATTCATCTGTGGAAATCAGTGTCTTTTAACTCAGTGACATGAGTGGTTTCTCACGTACTATCGGCAATTGTCCAATCCGTGTACGGCTAGCTAGCTACAAACTAACGAATAGCCATGATGCAAAACTAGTTCGTTTGTGGAGCGAATGGCGAGTGGACGCACTTGGATATCTACCAACATGTTGGTGTCTGGGTGGAATTTTGATCCCCGATAAAGTCTACTGTAGTGGGTTTTAGACCCTTATACTATTCTTCTTCAGTCTGATGACATCGTCTTGTTAAAATTTCTTTCATTTATTTATTTATGTGACATGCGAGGTAATTGCTGTATCATCGACCTGGATTATTATTGCTAAGCCTTCGGATGTACATAAGTACTGGAAGCAGCATAAACTTCATTTTCTGTGATATCGAAAATAAACTACGTTTCAAAAGTTCTTCGTGCAGCTGCAATCTGCTTATTGTGCTTGGGAAATCTACAACTTCCATGCGGCGCCTACTGTATGTTTAATTCTGCAATCTGCTTATTGTGCTTGGGAAATCTACAACCTCCATGCGGCGCCTACTGTATGTTTAATTCTGTAATCTGCTTATTGTGCTTGGGAAATCTACAACCTCTATGCGGCGCCTACTGTATGTTTAATTCTGCAATCTGCTTATTGTGCTTGGGAAATCTACAACCTCCATGCGGCGCCTACTGTATGTTTAATTCTTTTGAGAGAAATGATAATGTGGACGTAAAAAAAGGTCACAGAAAATTCTAAAAATTGAACCTTTGGTGCTTGTAAAAGTATTGTGTTAATTTGATGGTATCGTTATTCACCCGTGAATAGGCCTGGCCTGAGTACCTAAAATATCACTAATTAGGCTCGTGTAGCTTTAAGCTATGAGGGATGAGCATGGGCATGAAATTCTAATTTGCTTTAAATTTGTTGGTCCTTAAATTTGCTGTTAATGTCTCATTTTTCCTGGTAATCTTAACAGTTTGGGTGTTTTGATTTCCTTTTGTTTAATTTGTGCTTGAACCTTTGTTGCGGCCTTACGCCGGGATTAGCCATTTACCTGTTTACTTATGTTGTTGTTGTTGCCATGGAAATGTGATGTGAGGTGATGCCTTGGGATGTGGGCGTGACTCGGTTGCTGTGATGTTGGTTGTGTAACTTATTCTTGTTTCAACTCTCGCTTCTGGGAAGATTTTGTTCTGCACCTTCTCGCATATTAACTTATTGTCTGCTTATTTTGGGTTTCCTGTTCTGAGGAAAGTATTTATGTTACCGAAATTAATTTCATCAGACTGGATTTTCATGCCGATGTGAGATCCTACTTACACAACACTCAAACTTTAAAGGTGTTATCTCAAGGTTACCCTTTCTCTATGGGGTCTTTGGTTTCAATTAGTTTAGGAAAGCGGATCCGCGATTTAAGTTTTAACTTAGTAATTCTGGGAATTTTAACCTCTTAACATACCAATTATTTACAAAATTGTGATCTTTTTACCTATTTTTAATTGTTAAAATTAGCTATTTATTGAAAACTAATGACAGTGGTAAAAAAATACATTTTTCGAACTTAACAATGAAATATATGCCACCGAAAAGTTTCTGTTTTAAAATCCCGAGTATACTTGTGATATTTTTCTACGGGTTCTAAAATAAATAACACAGCACTAAACAGATGGCAAGTAATACAACATGACACTCAATACTGTGGCTGTGTGAAGTGCCCTAAAACAAGGATCAACACAGAATGCTACATCGCACTCCTTACACATGTACCTGAATTCCCTCCGTGCCTTCTTCCCTCTAGCATCACGCACAATGCTACACATCCTTGTTGGGTTTTGCTTCTTATCCGTCGGAGGAATCACCGAAGGAAAATGGCGGCCAATAAGTCGCATTGGGGTTGCTTTTGTTGAAGGACGACCTGCTGCTTTCGGAGAAGATTCCTCTCTATGAAGTTGTGCAATCATTTTCTCAACGATAGCCACACGAAATTCAAGTGCATTCGTCCATCCTCCATGTTTTTGAAGGGGAAAAATCATTCCATACTGTTAGTTACAAGAGGTGAAGAAATATCTTCTTATAAAACTTTTATCCTCTCTTCCGTGGCAGGGGGTTAGTAGCAGTGTGTTGATCTACTTTATCAACACCCCCCATTGTATGGTTACATACGAACACAGATTTATCTTTCACAACTTCCTTTTTCCGTCCTTCGCGACTTTCCATTTCTGCATTATGGATGGTAGATAGGATGCAGACACCTCTCTTGTCTTTCCATTTTATTGCAGTCAGTTTACCTTGCTTGAATGCTGCAATCTCGCCCTTCTTGAGTTTCGTGCTCCGGAAATTTGAAGGCATATCTGATCTATTGGGGCGCACAGTGCCTAACATATCTGTACGATTGGTAATCAGAATGTCGGCCAGTTGGGGAGAACTGTAATAATTATCCACGGTTAGACAGTACCCCTTATTCAGCAGGGGTTTCATCAGTGTTATAACAACTTGTGATGACATGGCTAGATGTTTGGGTCATCATCAAATTTAGAGCCCTTGCCCGTGTATATGATCGGGGACCAAACATAACCTGTAGCTGACTCATACAGCATGAACGTCTTGATACCGAATCTGGCTCTCTTGAGAGGCGGATATTGGACCCATTCCAGTTGTCCTTTATACAGCAGCAAGCTTTCGTCAATTGTCACATCCCTTTCCCGGGTACACAAAGTTCCAAATTTAATAGACATGTGATTCAGGATAGGCCGTATTTTGTTTAGTTTAGGGGTGGATGATTTTCTGCAGCATATGTACTATTGTCCGCAAAATGTAGGTAGCTCTTCAAGTTAAGAAATCTTCGAAAAGGAAGAAGTTGACGAAATATGGGTTTAGCTAATGTAGGTGCCTTGGACCAATACATTTGATATGTAGGTTTCTTTACAATGCACTCCAGTATTGTCAGCGCGATAAAAATATACATTTCATCAATTGTTGTGTCCTTCCATTCCGGAGCATTAGTCTGGCTTGCATATCTGTTAGTCTCGGTCACCAAAAGATCTATAAAATCATCGTCAATGAACTGACGAATATAGTGCATAACATCCTCACAACACGGCTGGAAATGTATTTCAGGATTAGCCTTGAAAGGAAAACGTGGTGGGGCAGGGGTTCGTGTTCCGGAAGTATCAATTTCACACCACCGTCTGGTACTTGTAATATCACAATCAGATTGACTAGAACTACCACTTTCTTCTTCTGAACTGTCCTCAAAAACTTCTTCAGAACTATCAGACTCAGTAAACTCCAAGTCAAACTCTTCTTCACGCTCCATTTTCACCTAACAGACAAAGTACACTTAGATAGCAACAAATACGGGAAATACTGTCTCAATATGGACCATTTCTTCGAAGTCTGCTTGCCGGAGATCATCTTTTTCGCGTGTAATAACGCGTTTGCGCCAGTAGGTGCGGCGTGCTGGTTTATGTAACTCGTGTGCGATGCTTATCTTTACAGGTGAGGTCTTGCCTTGACGGGCCATTACTGAATAATACCCGCACGTCGTTATTCTCTCTCTATTTCTAGAATTTCTTATTCGTGACCTGTGTGCCCTGCAACTTGCGATGCTCTTAGAAGTTGTAATCGTACTCGGTTTACTAGGTGAAAGGTAAACTTGAAAGTTTAATTTTAAATGTTAATGCGCCTTATATCTGCAATATACACTTCATAAACTACCAAACAGCTGTAAGATACTGTTTTCACCATGCTTGGTGTACGTTTGACTGAAATAGGTCTTAATCAAACCAATGCCCAAGCACAAGACACACAGCCTTCAGGACCATCATGGAGAAAACAAAGAAAGGACCTGAATGTCATACTTCAGTGAATCACATAACAATAGCAGATGGAAACCAAAACAAACTCTCAGGGACAGAAGATAAACAGGTAGGCTAACAAGAAATAATCATTTATGATACGTTGGGGAGATCTAGATCTATTACCGTTCATACGCAGCATCTAACATTTCATTTGTTAAAACAAAAGATGAACAGTCGCCAAGCACAATCTGTCTGACATCTGATCATTACGTTCTCGCGCCAACTTGCTTTGTTTTGACAACTCGAAACACGGCTGCCCTCGATGAACTTGCCTCCGTTAGGAGCGCTGATATCAGGCACGCAACCACTCTACGTGATTCTAGCTCATTGGCTAGTTACAAATAGAGTATTATGGACATTGGTCAATTCACAGAGGCTTTCAAGCTGAATGCTGAAAGGCTTAACGGTCTATAATTAACATGTATATATGGTTGTAAAAAAAGTGCAGAATTTACTTTGCACAGGAATCCTCAGGAAGCAGATTTCAGTTATGCAAATGATAAGGACATCACATTTCATTTACATTTCTGATCAAGGCTTAACAGTTATATAACACTTGATTTGAGCCATTGCACACAAATGACAGATACTTTCAACTGTCACGAGGGAAGGTGAACCATCTTGAGAAAATATTTATCTGTTACCAGCAGCTTTCAGGGAGATAGTTATCATATATCAGTCACTCAGCTCATGGAGTTGGAAATAAAAAATACGGCGGTGAACATGGCATCTCATAAACGATATCACCACACTGATACATGACACACTTAACTAATGGTTACTCACTTAGAGGCATTTGACAACATTTCGTGGTGTAAAAGTTAGATTTTCACATGTATTGCTGTTATTTAAATTACCTGCGGCATCAGTGACCAGATTTGTTATATTTCTTCTAATTTTCCTGAAGTGCAGACATATTGCTTAACTTTTCTTTGATATTGATCATGTACTTGGAAGATAATCATCTACAAAGCCGCGCTCTTAAGATAAGAGTAATACAAAACAATACGTCATTAGCTGTTGGCAAGACTGTTACCGGCTTGCATACACGCAATCACCTCTTGCACAATACCCATACATGACATTTCTCCTTTAGCACACGAATGGCGCTGTGTCAGAGTAACTTCACATACCGTGCCGTATTTCAAGACCATGAGAACATCAAAAGGAGAATTTTATTACGGTTTTATCAAGAATGACAATGATGTTGCATCAGCAGTGCTTATCAAGAATACAAGTAGCGTTGGTAATGTGTCAAGATGTATCAACGACGTCCCTGGTCCTCACTGCCATAAATTCTTTTTGGGTTCCAGGTGCCTTGCGTACCATATTAGTAAGTCAAATGTTGATGTACTTAAAGGATATTCTGAGCCATCTCACATCAAGAAGGATAATCGACATGGCTCCTCGAGATGTATACCAATTAACAGTTCGGAACTGAAGAATTTGCCACTATAAAATTGGTCCGCTTCTTCTTCTTCAGTTAAAATATGGCGTCCCTGTTCTACGCTGTGTGCCTAGAGGTGCTTGCTCAACTGTAGGCGGCGCCTTGCATAAGTTGTTCGCCGTGTGGTGGATACTAACGATACCAGTACCTGGAATGATCTTTTTCCTTTTGCTGCTCTCCGTGTTCCTCAAAAATCAGAAAAGGTAACCAACCTTACGTCGTGGGTTAAACTGAGAGTTCGATGTTGGAATGAGGTCCACCGTGATGCCATACCCTGTTCTTCTTTACATAATCGGAAGTCCCACTCTTCTCTCAGTACCGGGCGAGTTGGCCATGCGCGTTGAGGCGCGCGGCTGTGAGCTTGCATCCGGGAGATAGTAGGTTCGAATCCCACTATCGGCAGCCCTGAAGATGGTTTTCCGTGGTTTCCCATTTTCACACCAGGCAAATGCTGGGGCTGTACCTTAATTAAGGCCACGGCCGCTTCCTTCCAACTCCTAGGCCTTTCCTATCCCATCGTCGCCATAAGACCTATCTGTGTCGGAGCGACGTAAAGCCAGTAGCAAAAAAAAAAATCTTCTCTCAGTTAAATAAACGTCAAAACAAACTTTCCGACGGTGTCGTTCGGGGAGAAGTTCTGTTGCTTAATTCTGATTATATTGTCACCACGCTTGATGCGTCTGTATTGTAAGACCTTCGTGAGAAACTACCTACCAACTTACGTCCAGTCGATCTTCCCAATCCGCCAAACACATCAACTTTATTTCCTGGAGTGACGATCACAGAACATTTTTATGCCATCTCTTCTTTTCCTTCAGGATTTGCTGGTAGATTGGATCGCCTTCGTCCGTTGGTCCTGAAATACCCTCTATAATGTCAAGAGCATGATTATAAGCAGCAAATTATAAGAACTGCTCGAGGTCTACTTGACCTCATACATTCTGGCAGAGTCCCTTTCGAGGTTCGCCCACTATTTTCTGGTTCCTCACTCACTTCTTTGAAGAAGTAATGTGGTGGCATTCGTCCTATTGCTGTCTTTACCATTTGGCGTCGTCTACATGCGAAAATTTTATGTTACAGGATCCGTATACTTGCTATGGATTTATTATCTCCCCACCAACTTGGAGTGTGTGTTCCCAATGGAGGTGAATCTGCTGTCCATGCCGCACATAATGTATTACTCGTCCCCTTATCAGTGCCCGAAAGCTTACGTTAAATTAGACTTTCGTAATGCTTTCAACGAGTTACATTGTGATGCTATGTTGTTGGCAGTGAAGAATGAGTTTCCATCCATCTATCCGTATGTATATCAGTGCAGCTAAGAGATAAGACATTTTCCTTGATGAAGGAATTATACTTTCTCAATGTGGAGTTAAACAAGGTGATCCACTCGGTCATGCCCTTTTCGCAGGTACCCTTCAGTCGATTGTCAACTAAAATAACACCGAGTTAAACATTTGATATTTTGTTAATGTACCATTGCTGATGCACCTGACTTGGTCTTTTCATCTCTAGATAACACGCACACACAAGCTTCAAACATGGTCTACATCTTAATATTTTTCTATGTTTGAAGTGGGTTTTCTTGGCGTTCATCGGGAACAAGCTGAGATACTGTACGAGATGCTAAATGCTTCTGCCCCTGGAATTCGTCCTTCAACAACATCCAATACTTGTCCACTTGGTGCAGCGCTATCCCCTGGAGCTCTGCGCAGGATATGGGCTGAAACGACGACGAACCTTAAGTCGTTTATTTCACGTCTTTCCATGGTTTCGGCACATTAAGCCTCCTTCTTACTTCGCGCTTCGCTTTCCACCCTTTGATCGATGAACCTCCTGCGTTGTTCTCCGTCTTGGCGTGAGACCCCACTATTGGAAAAATTCGATTTTGTGTTAAAAACTGATCTCGAAATAACTCCCTGAGCGGAAATACCTGGTTCCCGGCTTTTTTCCTCTTCGTTTTGAAGGCCTCGGCATTTGTCGTGCTGTGAATTTGGCGATTCCGCCATTTTTAGAGTCTTTCCACGTTTCACCTCGTCTTCGGCTCATCTTCCACTTGGTGGATGCAAGGACCCTGGTGCTACCCTAAAAAGGAGCACATCTCGGTGGTCAAGCTTGGTCGGCGTAATTCCCCCTGATATTGGCAAAAGAAGTATTCAAGCTGCTTAGGATGCTGCTCTTGTCAGTAGTCTTCAAGACAAAGCCCGTCTCCTCGCTGCTTCTTCTCCTGAATCTGTTGACTTACTCCAAGCATTCCAGTCGCCTTCTCTGGGTCTTCATCTTTCCAATGACAGTTTCCGTATCTCTGTGGCTTTGCGTTTGCGAGCAGCCGTCTGCCAGCCTCACCGCTGCTCAGATTGTGGTGTCTATGTTGATTGATTTGGCCTCCATGGCCTTTCCTGTTTGAAAATCAAAGGCAGACACATATGCCACTCCACTATAAATGATGTCATCTTGCGGGTTCTGATTTCAGCAGAAGATCCTTCTATTCGAGACCCCACTAGATGCTTCCGTTCAGACGGTAAAATGCCAGACGAAATGACACTTGTGCCATGGAAAAGGGGTAAATCTTTCTTGTGGGATTTTACCTATGCCGACAGATTCGCCCAGTCCAATCTTCCCCTTTCATCACTGACTGTTAGAGGTGCACCCGCGAATAGGAAAATGCTAACAGAAAAATACACAGCGATTTTTCTGACAAATTCTTCTTCGTTCCAGTAGCCATAGAAACGAGTGCTACCTGGGGTAACGAGGGCTTCAATTTTATCAAAGAGATTGGCCAACGGACTGCTTATCTTATTCAGCGCATCAGGGTAGTTCTAATGCGTGGTAATATCACTTCTATCTTGCAACATTACTACCTGGTTAAAAGGTACATGAAATGTTTCTTCTTTAGTGCATGACTTTGCATTTTATGATAATCGGGATATATTAGATTACTGGTTTAATAAACATTCAAATACATAAAATACATTTCATTCAAAAATTCATGCGACTTGACATTTTTACGACAGGAACAGAGGTGTACTGTACCAGTGGCTGTTTACGATGAGAGATTATCTATAACAAGGTGTATGTGATACACTATAGTACCACCTTCGTCTACCCAAGTTCTTCTCACGAAAATCAACTATAATACGCATACAGTCTCCTGGAATGAATATAAAACTGTTTTAGAAGTGGCATTCCTAGCCTAAAAATACCAGTAATGTTTACATTATTCAAAAATCTATTATTTTTTGCTATTTGCTTTACGTCGCACCGACACAGATATGTTTCATGGCAACGATGGGATAGAAAAGGCCTAGGAATTGGAAGGAAGCGGCCGTGGCCTTAATTAAGGTACAGCCCCGGCATTTCCCTGGTCCGAAAATGGGAAACCACGGAAAACCATCTTCAGGGCTGCCGACAGTGGGGCTGGAACCCAATCTCTCCCGATTACTATTCAAAAAATCTTACAAGTATATGACAATATTTTGGAACTGCATCACGAGTCATATCGGTGGAAATTCAGGATACAGGAAAATTTGAGTCCGTTGACCAGTAGGCCTAAAATATTATACTTTGCAGGAAAAAATACACTTCAATCTCAGCTCACTGTTGGATATGTCTCTGGAATTGAATGGACATTATGTACATAACCTTTTCTATGATAACCTAGGGGTACTGTGATTGACAGCCCTATATTCGGCCTTCTTATCACCAAATTCTTCTTACTTAATTTTTTCAGATAGGATGATTACCTAGTTGTACTTCTTCTAAAAACAAAAATCATCACCGAAACCACCTGATCTTCTAATATAAATTCAAGCCAAACGCCCACCACTGATGGATATACACTTCAAGAACTCTAATATCAAAATACAAGTATAGCCCCGGTTCCACTACCTTGTATTGTTATCAGTCCCGTATACAGCATTAGTTGAAACTTTCAGCAACTTATAGGAAAAGTATAATCAATAATAACGGTATGTAAGGAAATATAGGGCTTACATTCGAATATATAATTTGAGGTAATAATACTCATTTTTATATTAAACTGAAATATACCATATGAACGACAAATATCATAATAATAAAGATATACAAAATTGTTGTTTATACATTTTTACCTTGTTAACCTGGAGAAAATATATCTCGTATGTAGCCTAAATCAGTCGTAAAAAGCACCCAGTAATCAGTGCCCAATTAACCAAACCCTATGTACGCCGAGTAGAGTACAGGGATGCATTTACTGTCTCACCCTCAGTCAGCACTCCGGTGTACTACTTCTTAATTACTATCCTAGTTCACTTCATCACGCGCACATGTGTGTCTCCAATGGCAGTAACAGCCGAGAGAATGAGGAAGGTTCATTTGCAGATTTGTTCGAAAATCAAGGGATTTGAGGTGAGCCAGGCCAAGTGTTTCAGACAGTAGAGTGTAGGTCTTCTGAGCTAGAGTTGAATGGATCATTCCTTCTTTAGTCTGCTGGAGGTCAAATCGACCAGTTTTGTTTATTAGATTTGTATTCAAGGTAAAGAACTGAGGCAAGAAATTTGCACTCGGTGGATTTTAAAAAACAATAATAGGGGATAAAAGTGCGTAAAGCTATTATTATTGCATTGGGGGAATTAGAATATCCAAACACCAGTAAGGAGTTGCGCTAGTTTAACGAACGTTGGTAGACGTGTTCATACACCTGAAAAATGAAGTTGATTCAAATTCTCCGCAAATCGCATTAACGTGGCTCTAGTAGCTGCCATATGACGTTCTATATCAGTTTTGCTTTAAATAGAGGCTGTACGTGCGAGAGCGTTACTTACCTGTTAGATTGGACAGAGGGACTGCGAGAGGGTCGAGGAAGCCTTTACGACGACGAAGAGGCCAGTATGAACAGCTCAGTGCGGTTGAAGGAGGCCGTATAATAGGGCTACGTGAAGGTGGATTTTCCTTCCGAGCTATTGCAGAACGACTTGGCAGGAATGCCTCCACTGTTCATGCGTGCTGGCAGCATTGGTCACGAGAAGCTACGCTCGCAAGAAGACAGGACTCCGGTCGTCCCCGTGGAACCACCAAAAGTGAGTACCGCCGTATTTGGCGTATGGCTGTGGTGCAGCAGCAATTCCAGCGGCAGATGGCACCATATTAACGTCGCCGCTCTGCGGTGTTCATTCCACTTACCCCAAACTAGTAGTCTTCAAGACAAAGCCCATCTGCTCGCTGCAAGTGGCCGTATGAAACATTCAATGTCAAGTTTTTATCCTAACATCCAAGAGTGTTCATTTTACCCATTCTCACGAAACCGATCATGATTTTTCCTCCGACATCTGACTACATTTCCACAAGTGCACAATAATAGAAATAGTAGAAAACGAGTAGAGCGTGGTGTCTACAAGCATTGAAACAGGATCAAGGCAGACAAGCTCTCTACGACTTGATGAATAAGCTGAATAACTGATTGCGGTTATAGAACGAAATCTGTTGCTGCTTGCAGAATGTCAGGCGAGAACTCATTGGAGTTTGGAGTGGAGGTCCGCTGTGTTTTCCGATTAAAGCCCGTTCTACCTTGGTGCCAGTGATGGCCACGTGTTGGTTAAAAGGATGACAGGTAAGCGCCTGCACTCCACCTGTCTGCGGCTTCGACACACTGAACTTACTCCGGGAGTTCTGATCTGGGGAGTAATTTCCTATGACAGCAGGACCACTCTCGTGGTTATCTCACGCACCGTGACTGCAGATGTAAATGTCCACCCGTCTGGTGTTTTGACCCGTTGTGCTGCCTCTCATAAACTGCATACCCGGGGGTGTTTTCCAACAGGATAATGCACGCCGCCATGCTGCTGGTGTAACCCAACGTGCTCTACAGTGTGTCGCGATGTTGCCTTGGACCGCTCGATCCCCCCATCTGCCCCAATCGAGCACGTATGGGATATCACTGGACGTCAACTTCAGCGCCATCCACAACCGGCATTAACCGTCCCTGTATTGATAGACCAAGTGCAAAAGGTATGGTACTCCACCCCAAACCCGACATCCGGCACCTGTACGACACAATGCATGAATATTCGCATGCCGGAGTTCAACTGTCAGGTGATTACACCTGTTATTAATGGACAAGCATGTCACATTTGCGATGGCTTTTCTCGCGTGAATATTAACATGTAGTCTTGTACCTTTAATCAGTTAAATGTTACCTCGAAAAATATATTGCCAACATTTCCGTATGCTACATTCCTTACTTAATTGCATTTGGAATACCTTTTCCGCCAGTGTATTATTATATTTATTTTATTTTATTTACTTATGACACATGTCTGTAACAGAGTTACACTACAATTACAACAGACATTAGAAAATATAGCACAATTATATATGTTGCAAAACAGAAAAAGATCACGAAAAATTAACAACAGATTTTGAAAAATTACAATAAACAAATTTAGAAGAAAAAATGATAAAAGCAACAATACGTTTTATCCAGATCAGGATTACATAGTGCTGCAATTACTGGCTCCTGATTATAAAAGTAGGAAGATCTAAAAGTTTATGTAGAGGCACACACATATGCGAACAGGTCAGGTGCATGCTAAACAGTGTAAAAATAATATCTCGTAGTTTATAGTCGATTGGATTCCATTTTGATTATTATTACATACATATACATTATATTATAGACTGTTATGCCTTTCAGCGCTCAGTCTGCAAGCCTGTGTGAATTTACTAAACGTCGCCACAATCCTCTATTTGCAACTAGTGCTGTGGCCTCATTTAGTTCTATACCTCTTATCTTTAAATCTTTAAAAACTGAGTCTAACCATCGTCGTCTTGTTCTCCCTCTACTTCTCTTACCCTCCATAACAGAGTCCATTATTCTCCTAGGTAACCTATCCTCCTCCATTCGCCTCACATGACCCCACCACCGAAGCCGGTTTGTGCATACAGCTTTAACCATCAAGTTCAATCCTAAATTAGATTTCATCTCCTCATTCCGAGTACCCTCCTGTCATTGTTCCCACCTGTTTGTACCAGCAATCATTCTCGCTGCTTTCAAGTCTGTTACTTCTAACTTACGAATAAGATAATCTGAGTCGACCCAGCTTTCACCGCCGTAAATCAAATTTGGTCTGAAAACAGACCGATGTAAAGATAGTTTCGTCTGGGAGTTGACTTCCTTCTTACACAATACTGTTGATCGCAACTAGGCTCACTGCATTTAGCTTTACTAATCCTTGATTCAATCTCACTTACTATATTACCATCTTGGGAGGACACACAACCTAAATACTTGACATTAATGACCTGTTCTTGCTTTGGATCACCAATCTGACATTCAAATCTCTTGAATTCCTTACCTATTGACATCAATTTAGTCTTCGGAAGGCTATTTTCAAGTTCCAAGATATTAGACTGCAGGTTTTCGGCACAATCTGCCCTTAAGACCAAGTCGTCAGCATAGGACAGACTGCTTACTACATTTCCATCTAACTGAATCACTCTCTGCAATTTTATACCTTTCAGCAGATGATCCATGTAAACTACAAACCACAAATGTGAAAGATTACAGCCTTGCCTAACCCCTGTAAGTACCCTGAATCAAGAATTCATTATAATCTATCAATTCTCACTGAAGCCCAGTTGTCAACATAAATTCCTTTGACTGACTTTAATAATCTACATTTAATTCCATCTTTTCTCTCGGTACCCTGTCATATGCTTTCTCTAAATTTACGGAACAGAAAAACAACTGCCTATTCCTTTCGTAACATTTTTCAATTACCTGGCGCATACTGAAAATCTGACCCTGACAGCCCTTCAGTGGTCTGAAATCACACCGGTTATCATCCAACGTCCTCTCAACTACTGATCGTAGCCTCCCCATCAAGATGCCACTGAATACTTTGCCTGGTATACTAATCAATGAGATACCTCGATAGTTGTTGCAATTCTTCCTGTTCCCTTGCTTATGGACAAGTGCAATTACTGCTTTTGTCCAATCTGAAGGTACTTCCCAACACTCCATTCTAATCTTACTAGTCTTTGAAGCCATTTCATCCCTGCCTTCCCACTATACTTCACCATTTCAGGTCTAATTTCATCTATTGCACCTGCTTTATGACTATGGAGTGTATTTACCGTCCTTTCCACTTTCTCAAGCGTAATTTCGCCAACATTATTTTCCTCCTCCCCATGTGCTTGCCTGTTCGCAACACCAACAGGAAGATTTCCTTTTACGTTGAGAAGATGTTCAAATAATAATAATAATAATAATAATAATAATAATAATAATAATAATAATAATAATAATAATAATTTTATTACATACTGTCAATATCCCCTAAAGCTCTTCATTCCCACAGAATTCTGGACAAGGTAATAATCATACTTTCCTTTATTATCGAACCACTTACTATGAAGAGGCAGGGGACGTTCGTTTGTTTGCGGATTTCAACATCGTGTCAGCACAGTATCATCGGTGTTGCAGGGCAGACTAACATTAATGATCAAAAAGAACACATCGGTTGATCTGAGTATGTAGGAAAGATGTAAGTTTGATAAGACTGAACGTGACTGATTTTATTGAGTAAAATAGCCGAGCAGCAGTGCCAAAATGAGTCAGTTGGCTTGAGAGACCCGCCGTCGTATGCTTGTCCAAAATATGAATGGTTTTAAACTCCACATTATTTCAAGTATGTCATTTCTCAAAATCAACAAAGTGCACAACAATAGAAGATAATACGAGTAGAACGTGGTGCCTACAGGCATAGAAACAGGATCAAGGGAGACAAGGTCTCCACGTTTTGACAAACAAGCTGAATAACCGATTGCGTTTACAGAATGAAATGTATTTCTGTTTGCGGAATGTATTCAGTTTGACACACACACACACACACACACTATAACCTGCACATCAAAGAACTTATTGCATTAGTTTATTTAGACAATCGTATTGTCTGTACGGTCCACACGGAAGTAAATCTTTCTCCATGAGGAACTTTACCGTTCAACAAAAAAGTATTACTCACTGTAGAGGTGCGAGCTCAAACAGGGTCGAAATTACAGTTTGCAAATCAAAAATGTGTGAATGCTAGGGTAATTATTTTTATTATCTGAAGTTCATCACGACTGAAGGAAAGCTACTGTGGACAGGGATAATATCAGGCCTTCTTTTCCGAGCAGCCATTTACCCAAATATATAAATAACTGAAATTGCAACAATTACTGTTGGAAAGGGAATAATTTAACAGCTAATACCAACAGATTCAAAACGAGACTTGAAACTCTAACACACAAGGAAGAGATCACGTTGGGAATTGCTTTCTAGACAGCACTAACTGCACACATATGTCTCGGTGAAAAAACTGGTCACACCATAAATGCAAATTGGTCGTATGAAAAATGTAGTGGAAAGTTTTTATCCTAACATCCAAGATGCAAAAGACGAGTGTTCATTTTAGCCATTGTCATGAAACCGCTTATGTTCTTCCCTACGACATCTGGTATCATTTCCAGTAGCTGTCAGCTTCATTGTTAAACACGGCACCGAAGCTTGACAGAAAATCTCATGTGAGAGAAATTATGAAGCCTACGTTCTGCCAGGTAATCAAATCTCCTCGCACAAGATTGCAAAAATAAAGTTTATATACATACATAGAGTCGTTATTTTTTAGGATATGATCTGTTGTGTTTGCAGGTTTAATATCTCAACCCCGCACTCCGTGGTCAACTATAATTTGTCTGTGTAAAATAATTTGATTAAATATAATAATGTCATTGGCATTACGCCAAAATAACTACCTTTACATACAATGTAGATACCACGCCCCTTATGCGAGCAAATCAGACAAAATACCTGATAAAATAAAGTACAGCCCATCAATTACATCATATCCAACGCTGAGTTCAAGATAAAGTGCACCAGAATGAACCACGTAGGCTAATCAGCATCAGTGAGGATCGAGTCAAAATAGTATGCCCTCTCATTTGAAGATTCCTCGCGTGGCAACACATACGTTGACAGTGAAAATTCATAACTTCACTGCAAAACATTGAAGATTAAATTACTCGTCCTCTGTTAATTATCACTTGATAGCATGCCTGAACATTTCAGGTTGACTGTGACTGGGGTGTTCTATGATGAGTGTAGTGAACTCCGGAGTGCACTCCAGAAGATTTGCAAGTAGGAGAAATATCTCGATAAAGTACACTTATATTTCATTTTTACGGACCTTGTTCATACGGTCCTCGAATTCATAGCTGTGTCACTGTAATCGTCTCCATCATGGCGAGGAATTACAATTTATAACTACGTACGTAGGTTTATTATCAGTGAAAATCTACTCTGTTAACAGCAATACAAGGTTCTTACTGCGATGAAATGTACGAAACTGAAATTTACGGGTTTGTCTCTTCATTGACCACATTGCACAACACTTCTAAAATTTGTCATCTCCGGTGTCGTGTTATTTTTTCGCTACTTTCTCAATTAAGTTAATTATAACACCAGATGTTTCCAGTCGCATTACAGATTATGGCAAATGTCCATAATCGGTCGTTGTCATACAAATTTTCTGAACTCATGGGTTTTACATTTGTAAAGGCAACTGAATCTTCAGAAATTAATTAATAAATGGATTTTGTGATTTTACTGTAAAGTTCTGCGAAATAAAAGTCAGCTTTAACTCAAGTGCCTCATGTAGTAAGTACAGGCTGAGCAGGATGAGGAATACGCTGCGCAATTTTCCTACATTTTAATATTTATTTTCATCTTTCATGTCATCTATAATTTTGGCCATCATATTTCCACAACAAGCATGTATATGTTTCCATGTATTATTGATACGCCTGGGATTGAACTCAGGCATTGTACGATTGTAATGGCACCTGAATCTCCAGCATTCAATGAACAACTTGTGAGATTTCATTGATATATTCTGCGTATTACAACTTAGCTTTAAACCAAGTGCTTCATCTTGTAACTATAAGATGAGGTGGTATCTTGCATCGTTGTATCAGAGCCCCAAGCCAAGCGGAAAACTCAATACGGATGTACTTACTAATAAGCAACATCAAATTTGGATGGTAATGAAGAGGAAATTCCGTTATTTACCATAAGAAAATAACGTCAGATTTATAGAAGTTTAATAAGCAGATTGAACCCTACCAAAAAACGATCCCAGGACCTAATACGGAGTGCTTTTAACGCGCCGATTACGTTTATCAGTCAGTGAAGCAGTAGCCCACAACGAGGAAAGGCTCGGTTTCTCAAGCGAGGTAGACAAAGAAGAGGGCGCGCCAAGCCCCACTATGTGAGAGGGAAAAGCACAAGCGAGACACTCACAGAAATTTAATAACGAAAGTTTGTTCAATTTGTACGGGGAAATACAATTGCCAATTGTGAGGCGTAAAATATAAGACGCTTCAACGTTGAAAAACCCAACGAACTGATTTCTATCTAGCACGGATACCCGATATGGGCGAAGTAAAAAGGCAAAACAGCCACGATATAATTACAGTGTCTGTTAACGAAAGCGTCACAACTCACTAAATTAATTTTTGAGATTTTTCTGTCAATGCTTACTATATGCCGACCTCTACAACCTCCGAAACCGTAACAACACAACATCTAATGAATTCATTTTAACAATTACTTCAAAATTTTCCATTGTTCTGAAATTCGGCGTTTTACTTACCTAATTCAAAAGTCTAGCATTATGAGTTGTGATTCTTTTCCAGATTATAACAGCCACGTAAGACTCGCGTAAACACCAATTTTCATAAAAATTATGTAACACGTCAATTTTTGAGAGGCAATGGTGTAATCTGCTAAGAATCTAAACTCTTCTCTTGAAAATCATAGATTTTGAATTTTAACTTTTTAATTCTGGGCTATCGAATTATACAGCCAAGCCCAATAATGCGCTATTTCATCATTCTGGTAGAAGCTAGGAAATTACAGCAAACCATTAAGAGAAAGTCGGCTGCCCTCAGAAAGAAATGTTAGTTATCCGGGGATGTTCCCCGCGTCGGTTGAGGGGGCCGTGACTTTCTTGTGTCCAGAGTTGTTGCTAGAAGTACGTGTCGCTTGTCGAGAAGTCGGATCTGCAAACAAAGCTCTTTTTGAGTTGAACATTTTGCTCTTCGTTCAGAGCAGTTAGATAATAGGATCCAGTAATTAATGTGGGAAACTTAAAGAGGTGGGAACAGTACATTTGTAAATACACTGAAGAAAATGGAAATTGCAACTCCCAGAAAGAGGGAGAGCTTCTCTGGAGATGCGTGCAGTGTGAACCCGGGCATTGTCCTGCTGAAACATCCCATTAGCAATGTTCGCCATCATAGGGACAACCACTAGACTGAGTACCCTATCAGCGTACTGTCGAGCAGTCATAGTGCCCTTAACAAGCACTAATTGTGATTTCCCATTAAAGCCAATAGCTCCCCAGACCATAATGCTTGGTGTTGGCCCTGTGTGCCTCTCGACAATAAGATCTGGGCGGCCCCTCTCCCCGGTACGTCGGCGCACACTATTCTGGCGATCACTGCGGGCAAGAGAGAAGCGCGATTCATCACTAAAGACGACCCTATGCCATCGTCGACCCACGTCGATCTTTCTCGACACCAGGCCAACCTTACACGTCGCTGTTGTGGGGTCAATGGAACACCGTCTGCAGGGACACGGGCTCGTAAGCCAGCTGCACGCAGGCGATTACCAAGTGTTTGTTGCGTAACGTGGGGTGCCACAGCTGCTCGAATTTGTGCTGCTGTTGCATGGGGTTCCATCCGTGCCATCCGAATGATGCGGCGAACCTCTCTTACAGTTGTCTGTCGCGCTTGACCTGCGCCAGGTCTACGAGTGTGGGTAGCTTCATTTGACCACTGCTGCCATACACGTTGTACCGTAGACGCCTGTCGGCCAACACGTGCAGCGACAGTCCAGCCTCACACAGCCAAATTATCCGGGTCCTCTCAAACGGCGACAGTTGTTGATAACGTGCTCTTCTCTGACGTCGAGGTATGTTTGACTGGGAACACTCCACTGCACAGACTGCAAGTCAACTACGCTACACCAGATTCCGTATACTGGAGTTGTTTCCTCCGCGACCAATCACGTGGGGAGACCTGTAGCAACAATCCAATGGGTCTGAAACTTTGATCGTTTACATACCTACATGGCATTGTTCCATATCTTGAAAATCAACACAAACGACTAATGCCTTCATGGTGTTGCCATTTCCATTTTCTTAAGTGTAGATTCAATAATAATTGCAACCGTAAATGTGGGCGCTGAACTACATCAGCTTACAAAATTTGTACTAAGAAATATGTACTTACGATTTGACGAACTAAGACCATGATGATGATGATGCTTCTTATTTAAAGGGGCTTAACATCTAAGGTCATCGGCCCTAAATAAGACCATTAGGTGTTATCTAATATCCGCTTATGAGTGGAGGGACTAATTCCTGTCAGGCAAGTAAGCAAACCTAACACTTACTGGTATTTTTTCAAAGCTGGGACCCCTTGAGTTCGAGTGTCGCGCGCGGTAAACGTGTGCCATAACTTTCGTGCAGCCCGCTAGTTCGGAGAAATGTTACGTGAACAGTTACTAATAACCCAATGTTTTGTGTAGCAGTGACGCATTTCCCAACCCATCAAGAATAAAGCCTCACTAGTATGGTGGTCCATATCACAAACGGATCCATGAACTTCCCGGAAGTCAATATTATCGCCACGAAGCACTAATTACTAATGAAAGACTCTACGAGGCCCATGTTCATCATAAGACGGAGACCAGGTAAGTAATAATCATTATTATTTTATTTGGGAGAGTAGTATCCGCACACTCATCTACATGAATAAGTAAATATCAATCACTGATGACTCATTGTGGCGGTTTTAAGTTTCCTAATTACCTACTATATAATTGGGTTAATGCATGCCCTCTTATGGTTGATGGAGTGCTTAAATGAGTATTAGTTAATGTGGTGTAAATATTCGTAATCACGAGTGTACAGATGTATTTGCTTAATGTCCAGTCGACATGACTTTAGTTTAGGAAATATTATAACCAATGTATAAAAATTTATTCTTTGTATGTTGTCATAGACTATTCATTGCCTGATCATAAACGTCTCTAACTTCAAGTTTCATGGGGAAACTAGATGTGCATAACAGTATTTTGGAGTGTCATCTAGCTCGAAGGGTGGAACTCTAGGTTGTTTAGCGGCAACAATATATTTCTATTCATAAAAGAAAGCAAAGATCTACTTCCTATGTTGTTTCCAAACAATTGCATTTTTAAAGATATTTCCAAAAATCGAACATCTAATCAGCCATACTCCACAGTAAGTAGATAGAAGGGCATTGAGGGCAATTTACTGGGCAAACAAACTTTCAGGCACAACAAAACTCCACGAACACTTCTCCAGAGAGAGATAAAATACTATGTAATAATAACAATAATGTTACTGAGCCGCACACCCCGAATGTTGTTTAAGGAAAGACCTGTTAGAAAAACGTGGCACTGTATACATGAGAAATGTGCCGCCTGACACGTGTGTTAGTGGACTGGTAACATCGATGATAGCACCACTCAGAAAATTTACTATTGTATACATCGCTATGGATGGGCGTTAGCCCAAAACCATGTTCACACTAGAATAGGGAGAAAATCGTAACATGAACGGTCGGGCTAGGTGTAATAGACCGAATATCAAAACAATTATGCAAACAATTTTAGTGATTAATTTTGCACAAAAATATTTTTTTAAAGAATGCCAATGCCCTGAAAACATTCTTAGAATAGCCGACTCCATACAAAAAATATAAAAAGTCCACTGAAAAATAAGCGTAACATTTAGGGTTCAAAACACACACGGATATGAAAATTTGTGGCAAACAATATGTACTTAATACATCTATCAGTTAACTGTATTTTCCAAAAATGAACACAGTGACTTTCAAAATGGCAAGCAAAATGTAACATGTATATGACACTTAGATAAGTTCCACCTGGGTCACATTCCTTGGTTTCTTCTGCCGTTTTCAACAAAATAAAGAGAAGAACTGTCTGCATTTTAATCCTTTGTAATCACTGTAAAACTGGAATTAGCCACAGTTTCACCTCCAATGTCTTCCTCTTCTACTCCGTTAAATAATTAGCCGCTGGATTCAAGATTGCTGGTTATCACAAAATCTGGGTCAGGGTTCGAACCATCATTCTAGGGTTAAACAGTCGTCAAACAGATGAGGCTTCAGACATAAACATATCTTCACGTTGAATTCAAGGGTGTAGCCATTCTATAAAATCCTTTTCAAGATTAAGAATTCCAGAAAAGAACGTGGAAACATACCACATAACAACACGGGCGTTACCGGTACTGTTAATGATATTATTGAAATTTATTTCCAATTAAAGAAATGTGTTGATCATTCTAAATATGTGTTCCTTGCGAGTGTACTTACAAAAAGAACAAACATAACATCGGGATAGATGTTCTCTAAGGAGAGCTACCAGGTCTGTCCAAAACGAGTCTTGTGGGAAAACGTTCTTTATACATTTATTAAAATTGCTTGATCGTTCTGCAGTGTTAGCAGGTGAGTTATTCATAAGGTTAGACTTCTAGGAAATCTACTACCGCACTTATTACACAGAAGCAGCTATTCTGGAGACTGAGTGAGCAGATGTTTACAAAAATTACCACACCCCTTACAAGAGTGAGAGAGGTTCCATCATATTCTTCAGAAGAATGTCCCCGTTCCAAATCACAAGTCAGCTTATGTAGTTTTATTGCACGCTTGAGAAAATTTACCATCACATTGACATAACAGTGTGACCGTAGCTTGGGATGACTCACTGTATATTTTTTCAAGCCTAGCCTTTTTATTAAAGTTTTACCTCATTCGTAAAACAGTTTGAACATTTTCCGTTATAAGTGACCTGGTGTATTCGATGATTATGGGAAACGCTCACCTCAAATGTACGGAAGCTCTACA
The DNA here is from genome assembly GCF_040414725.1 of Anabrus simplex. NCBI lineage: Eukaryota > Metazoa > Arthropoda > Insecta > Orthoptera > Tettigoniidae > Anabrus > Anabrus simplex. The sequence goes on along the minus strand of NC_090277.1, from coordinate 25,729,506 downwards.
ATATCTTTAAGCAATTGCTCATTAAGCATGCACTTTTCACGAAACGACATTAGTTACCAGAGTTTGGGTGAAATTCTGTACGAATGGACAGATGTTTCCGAAAAATATATTTGCAGAAAACGCACTACGACAGTCAAGAAAGGAGTGATATCGGCGAAACGTTCACCGCAAGAGTACGGAGGCTTATAAATGTCAACACGGGAGTGTGACCAATATCCAGGGATCCAGTGTGTGTGTGTGTGTGTGTGTGTTGTGATAGTACATATATCACGCCCTCGCACTGTATTCAGAAATAAGAGATAGTATTTCGATTTATTATTATTATTATCATTAATTCGTGTACTTACTCCTTATATTTTACACTGGAAGGTATCCATATGTGATATCAGTAATTAGTTTTGTACAAAACGGATGGGAAAGAGTGCTAATTACATCTCGGAAATTTGTATGAGTCATGCGGATATCCCAGAGTCCTATGTGGTGGTCTTGTTAATGTTGTAGTCGGAAAATTCCTATGAGTCATGTGAATAGCGAGGATTCTAATGTGGTGGCCTTGTTAATGTCATGAAATCCGGAAGAGGTTCAGAGCTTGGTCTTCACAAGATCTACTTGTGATTGGATGGCATGAATGAATCTAGACATACTGTACAACTACGCTACAGTCCAGATGCAAATACGAAGGAGAAAGGGAGAGACAAAATGGCGCATGGCAACTTCAGGTAGAATGAATATATGAAAAGTGGTGCCGAAATTCAGATCAACTTAAATATAGAAGGCATGGAATTGTAAGGGCAATGTATAAGAACGTTGTGATGGAACAGATATTGTTCTAAAAATAATTGAATCCTAATCCATTCTCTACGGAGAGAAAATAATTACATTACGTAAAACATCTGAGAAGAAGGAAAAGCTGAATCTGTCGTCACTGCGTATAAAAGAGCTATTTAAACATAAGACTGAAGAGGAATTGCGTGCTATATAGCATAGGATCTAAAATTAAAATACAAGAAAATTCCGATATTTTCAAATTAAAATACCGGCTGGAGGAGTTATTGAGACCGCTGTAGAGAAGAAGCGAGAGGGCAAAATTTCTTACTTCAGGCAATTAAGTACATAGAAGACAAACTGGATTAGCAATTGAAATTCATATTAGCCGGGAAAGTTATATTTAATAACAAGAAGTTGTACCCAGATATTTACAGATATGCAATTTCGAGTAGCTAAAGTAATAATATTAAGAGGCTAAATGAGCAATTTAAATATGTATTCTGTCAATCCAATATTGATTTCTACTTTCATGGACAACTGTAACACCATGGAGTCAGCCTAAGCCGTGGGAGCAGATTGTCCAGGATGCCATAACGAGGCACAGCAGCATCAATGCATTCGGAGCAGAGATGACGTCCGGAGAGGCAGTAACCGGCCGCATGGAACAGATGAAACATATGAGAAGGAGGCAGTTTCGGTGGAGTGACGAGATAAGTTTATTCTTTAAAGGTATTTATATTATTAGGGAGAAATATTTCCTTCCAACAAAATTCTCCGTCAGATATATTCTGTGCCAAATCCTGAAAAACAGTAACAGATCTTGGTCATGTCTGTCTGTTAGGTCATCAGCCCAGAGGCTGGTTGGATCCTCAAATAGCACCACCAAATGTTATGCGGTTATAAGGAAACCACAGAAACCAATGGCAGCACCAAAATGAGGCGTACTAGGCAAGACCAGGAGTGAGGTAGTTTGCCATTGCTTTCCTCACTGGGTCAGAAAGTGCTACTGCAGCACGACTGACCCTACGAGCAACACCTTTCATAACACTCAGATGCACTAGTCATGCTCTGAATGCCATTACTCAGTACCACCCATACCCCAGCAGCTTCCATATTGTCACAGCCATGGATGAGACTGGGACTTCGGTGGAAGCTACACTCTACTCTGGCCTGTGCCAAGAGATGGATACAAAAGTACTGTATCCATCAAGAAATGGCAGCAGGCAAATTATTTATTTTAATTGTTATGTATATTGATATGGGAAGTGATATGGTTATGTTGATGCTTTTAGTGAGTGTTGTACATGTCGATCTCTGATACCAATCTACGTGGAAAAGCTACTCAGTTATGATTCTGAAAGTATTGGGGAATGCAGGTTATATGAGACGTAGAGGAGCTCTGGGAGGCAATTACGAGGGTAAGGGCAAAAGTCATGGCAACATTTTTTTTAAAGATACCAGTCCGGTTGGAAAATGTAACATATACAGACGAAAGGACAAGGTGTTAACTACATGTGTGGACAACGAAAAGCACTGAAATATCGTACACACTAATTTATTACGGTAGTATACTGGCCAATATGGACTTCCCGTTGCAAAAGAATGACAACAGAGTACACATTAATTTGGCGTGACAAACCTGGGCCTAAATATCCTCAATGTAATGACATCATACGCTGCCAACGATGTGGGAGGCGCTGAATACCATCTGCCTCAACATTTGCCGCACAGCGTTAGCAATGTCCTCTCGTGTTGCAAACCGCCTACCACGTAATGGTTCCTTAATATTTCGAATGAAATCAAAGTCACAGGGAGAAATGTCGGGAGACTACGGTGGGTGCTCCAATTCTTCCCATCCCCAATGTCGCAGTAGCTGCCCTACACACTCTGCTTTATATGGTTTTGCGTTGTCGTGCAGGATTATTGCACTGTCCGGAAGATCCGGACGTTTCTCCCGAACGCCACATCCTAACTGTCGCACCAGGAAGTCCCTGTAGTACTGTGCGGTCAGTGTTCTGCCATGTGGAACAAAGCGGCAAACAATGACATCCCTGGCGTCATACACGACGATCAAAATCAGTTTGACTGAGGTAGGATTCCGACGGACCTTCTGCCTCCATGGTGATCCGGCATGTCACCACTCCGCGGACTGACGTTTCAGTTCCTGTTCGTATGCCCTGGCCCAAAATTCATCGATGGCGATTAGGACAAGGTGGCGATCTTTCTCGGAATCTACGATAAAGAAATACATTATTACCGTAGATTTTTTCCTCAGATGCTACAGGGATCATCTTCACACCGAATTTGATGCAGGTGGGTTAAGGTACATTTTATGAAAAGGGGAAAGCTGATGTCTATATTGGCATGTGATAAAACGAAACGAAGCACACTCGACTGGTCTTCAAACTTTGGTGGAGAAAACTTGAATTCATCAGTGGAGGAGTGGAGATGTAACATTCATGGAAGATGGCATTATTGTGTTTGTCAAGTGTAGTAAAACCTATAACTGTGGTTTGCTTAGACACTTGGTATTTTACAAATTGTGGCCGCTTAGTATTATATGTTATGTTAAAAAAACAAGGCAAACATGTCTAATAAGGAGTGTCTTTATTCACGCAACTAGGATATATGAAAGCAAGGTCAAATAATCAACACAGACTTTTGACCAAACGTGACACACACAGTGTTCTCAATCATGTAGGCGAGATGAAATTTACCTTATCCCTTGCTTTCGAGAACTAGACTTTGTAAAAAACTATACTATCGCGTTAATGACAAAATGAAGACGCACTCCCAAGATGAGTAAAAAGGCTTTGACGAAGAACTTCTATCCAGAGTCATCACGGGAATGTGGACGCTCTCCAGTACGACGTGTCGATGGTGATTTCGAATAAGCGGTATGTGATAAAACTTCCTACCTCATGGTCCACATAAATGTCAACGCTTTCCCATAATATGCCCTCCAGTATGGATAAGTCGGTGTCGACGAAGATTGTTTCTGAGAAAACTTCTTTCCACATTGATTACATGGTGTGCAGGCGTTCATCAGTATGCATAAAGAGGTGTCGCAGAATATGGGCCCTCTTCAGCATGTAAGCAAATGACGGCGTAAATCGCACTTGTAAAAAAAGTTTTTATTACATTTATCACAAAAGTGTGAACGCACTGCAGTATGCAGCAGCTGGTGTCGCCGAAGGTATGACTTCCGTGAAAACTCTTTCCCACATAAACTACATTGGTGTGGACGTTGATCAGTATGTGCGAATGTGTGTCTCCAAAGGCCCGACTTACGGGAAAACGTTCTACCACATTGATCACAGCAAAATGGACGTTCGCCTGTATGTGTGTGCATATGTTCGTCAAGATGCGACTTCTCATAAAATCTCTTTCCACATTCAATACAAAAATATGGACGCTCTCCTGTATGTCTCTTAACGTGTCTCCAATGACCCGCTCTGCTTGAGAATTTCATTCCACATACATCGCAGCAATGTAGACGTTCTCCCATATGCATAACAGAATGTTTGACGTAGATAGGACCTGTTCGAGAACTTCCTACCACATTCAACACAGGAAAATGCACGCACATCAGTATGTGTGAGCATATGTCGACCAAGATTCCCTTTCCGATGGAATTTTTTTCCACAGTGTTTACAGGAATGTTGACGCTCATCAGTATGCGACAATAGGTGTTGCGTAAGAATGGACTTTCGGAAAAACCGTGACCCACATTCATCACAGCAATAAGGACGTACACCAATATGTGTAGGCACATGTTCCTGAAGATGGGACTTGAACCGAAACTTCTCACCACACTGAACACAGGAATGCGAACGCTCACTCGAATGCGTAAACTGTTGTCGCTGAAGAATCTTGCATGTCGCAGAATCGCCACCGGTCAATAATGCAGTTTGCGCAAATCTAGAAAAGTGAAAACAAAATGTTATTGCATTTTACGGGTAAGTTAACAAAAGCAAACACAATATATATACATATATATATATATACCGAAATTGCTTCGTATCACATTACATTGCACTCCGTCTCAATAATTTCAGATAGGGGTTCGAACAGAAAAGCCCATATAATTTCCAATTGCCAAATAAAATATATGGTAAGTATGCACTTAACCACAGCACATCCAGTCAATTCAAGAGGGTGCAATATGGAAGCAATGATTGTGACAATGCTTTTCTTAATGATTTCCTTATGTGCATTCTTCAAATATAATGGTAACTGAAACTCATAAAATTTAGGACGCCAAATAATACCTATTGTTTTAATAGCTTCATCGCTAGTGAGGTTCAATGTTGTCAACATTTCTCTATCATCTACAGGGACATTGGCAAGGGCTTCGGGACAATTTGACGTCCAATTTCTGAGATAAACGTGTACTATAATGCCGGGAAGAAATTTTTCACTGTAGCTCCTCAGCTACTTCAACTGAGATGTTAACCTGTGAAAACATTGCAAGTTGAACCAGAAATCTTGAATCAAGAAATAGTGCAGAACTTGTAGCATGCCACGCAATATTCTGAAGACTACTTTGGTCGGGATGTTTTAACACAAATTTCTGCATCTTAGCAATATCAGCTGAGAGAGTAACAAGACTAGTTCTGAAACCTTAAAACAATGCACAAGAATTTCAGGGTCAACCATTAGAAAGAGTTCACAGCTACCCCATCTCAATATTCACATCATCTCTCAAACTCAACAATCGGCATAGTTGTCATGCTAGAATCTTTGAGCACACAATGATGAGGCAAATAAAAGCTTAATCATTTACAAGTCTCAAGGGGTGCAAGTTCCATGTGTCCAGTTTCAATGTATGTATGCATGAAAATTACATACAGCTGTTTCAAGTCTGGAAATCTAGCAAACTTATTTTCAACATGTTTGAGCATTTTAACAGCATTATGCTTAGAGTGAGTTACAGGTGACATTTTGGGACGAATAGGAAATTGGCCAAAAAACCTGCCAGAATCATCCATTTGATCATAATTCAAGAAAATGTTTTTCACTAGCCCTTTATTCGGGAGTAAGGAATGTTGATGGAATACTTCCAGCCTCCAAAACCTTTGCAATTTTGTGTAAAGGGAATCAAGATTTATAAGACTGGCATACCGAACCTTGGCATTATTCTTAACACAAAATTCTGGGAAGGTGTCTGATAATCCCTGTGAACTCACCATGCTACCTTCAATGGGAAATGACCATGTCCCTGCCCTAATAACCATAAAAATGTACTAACAAACCCATGGCAACACAACCAACGTCAAACAACAATCATATGGTATACACGAACCTACTGGTTAGCATAGAGACAAACAATACCAGATAAAATATGCAATACTGAACCACCTACTTCACAGCATGAATTACAAGATAAAGTTAAGAAATTAGAATACTTACTATCTAACTATTGTCAACTGAATCCATATTCCACACCACTCCTCACATTCTTCCAAACCTCCCATCCCACCCTATCCATTAAAAGTAATAAAATATTCCCATGAACATTACAAGGCATACCTTCGAACCTGTGAGCAAAATATTCAGAAATACCATTAGAGATGCTTGATAATTCATTAAGGCTATTAAAAGAAAGCATGGGCAAATACTTCCACTGAATTATCCAACATGACTGACACTTGCAAATACCAGACCAAATTAAAACAACCGACAAAAATAAGGCATCACGAGCACGATGTAGTATCAAAATATTCGGGTATCAGACAAAATCCTCTACCTTTCAATCCCCTACAGCACTTGACTCTCAACATCCCCTAAATGCTCTTATTACAGTCTAAGATATAAAAGATGCACTCAGAACTAAAAAGAACTAAATGAACTAAAAAGAAAAGAACTAGATCAAATTACTCACTGACACATAAAAGAAGCACCATATCCTACAACTCCAAAGTATACACTATAATTTTCCATACTGGATTTTTCCCTTCCCCTCACCAAATTTGGTACATGCCAAAAGTTTGTTATTTTCAAAACCCCAAAAAATACCACACCAATGAAATTCATATCGTCCCATAAATCTTCTAACAGAGTGTTCGGAAATCTTAGAAATTACCTTAGCTCAATGTATATAAACCTATCTCGACTCCCTCCATCTCATACTTCAGTAACGCACCAGCTTCTGTCCTCAGCACACCATACATGACCATGCCTTTCATATCTATGAATCGATCAGAAAATATTACCTACTAAAATATGCGTAGCACGTATCAGTCTTGATACTGAGAACGCCTTTCAACATGCTGATATATAAACTCCATCACCTCCCAATTCTTATGACAATCACCCATTTCCTAGCCAAAATCAGCATCCATAACACATTTACCTACATGTTTCCAACTAAAGCCGGAGTACCACAAGGTATCCCACTGTCATCACTTTTCTATGTCCTGTTTTATATCAGTACTACTTAACCTATATCCCCACCTTGATTGTGTCAGTTTAAACACACAGCAATACTGGCTGTGGAATGCAATAACCGATCCTTGCAATCCCATCTCCAAACCAATTTAAATGTACTCCTACAATGGCTCAATCTCTGACAAATCAAGATTAATGTAAGCAAAAATGTATTATTATTTCCTATTCATAAATGTAGATCCCAATAACAAACCATTTTAACCCTAAATAATCAACCACTTGTTGTAATGACCACGCTTACCTACCTAGGCACAACATTTCTAAATAATTTTCAATTGAATGTACATTTGGACCAAATTTATAAAAAGGCATCCCACAGGTTTCACCTACCCCTCCTTGCTGTTAGGTTTAACCTGGGAATTAACAGCCACACAAATCACACCTTCTACCAGGCATCACTTCCCACTTCGAAGTCAAACCCTAGATAAACTAAACTCAAAATAGAATTATGGAAAAATACAGATCACATATCTCTGGGTGAGGTTCTTTTTGTTATTTTGCATTTCCCCAGAAAGTATAAGAAGTTGGCTTATTCACATGGAGAAGAATTTTGTTAATAATTTTGTGTCTTCGATTGTATACTTAAATTTAATATGCGAGGGTTGGGGCAAAAGTCATGACAACAATTTTTATTTTTTTGAAGATACCAGTCCGGTAGGAAAATGTGACATATGCAGACGAAAGGTTCACGTGTTAACTATACGCATGGACAATGAATAACACTGAAATATCGTAACACACTCATTTAATACGGTAGGATACAGGGCAATATGGCCTTCCCGGTGCAAAAGAATGACAACACAATACATATAAAGTTAACATGAAAAACCTGGGCCAAAAGACCCTCAAAGTAGTCCCCTGCTACTTTCACCACACGCTGCCAACGATGCGGGTAGCGCTGAATACGATCTGCCTCAGTATTTGCCGCACAATGTGGGAATCGGGCCACCTGTTGGTGCACAGCATTAGCAATGTCCTCCGGCCTTGCAAACCACCTACCATGTAGTGGTTCCTTAATCTTTTGAATGAGATCAAAGTCAGAGGGCGAAATGTCGGGAGAGTACGGTGGGTGCGCCAATTCTTCCCATCCCCAACGTCGCAGTAGCTGCCCTACACACTCTGCTTTATGTGGTTTTGCATTGTCATGCAGGATTATTGCACTGTCCACAACCTCCGGACGTTTCTCCCGAAAGCCACGTCGTACCTGTTGCACCAGGAAGTCCCCGTAGTACTGTTACTTCCACCTCGCATGACACTCACCAACTGACTGATTTCACAGCCCTCGTTGTGCTACTACCACCTATCACAGAGCCATCTGTTGTTCTGCATACACACCATGCCTCCAGAATTTCCACACGACACATATACGTTTGTGATCTGTTCACATATCTACAAGAAAAAATAGTTGCCACGACTTTCACCTCAATCCTCGTATATCTAAATGTATCTAGGTAAAATTATAAAATAATTATATTTAACATAGTTTCACTTTCAGAAAAACAATGTTTTCTTTTCTGTTATTATGTTTGCAGTGATTCAATACTTTAACAAGAAAACAATTTTTATTTCTGACAACGTGTTTCAGAAAAGCAGAAGAAAAGATTTTTAAATTCACTTTCATAAAACGTGTGAAATTAGCATACAACCATAACTAAAACAAACATATGTAAATGTAATTGGCCAAGGAGTCCATTTGTTAGACAGGATGCTCGCTGCCGTTGTGGGGAGAATGAAAGAACTATTAAACAAAAGAGATTGGTTCATCTCTCTTTGCCTCTCTCTGTCATTAGGAAAATATCTTCCGTGAAACAACCTACGCCGGTTTATAGTTGCAAAGATTGTGGAAGAGTCTTCCTCTGGGGGTTCAAAAAGTGTGTCATAAGATGTCGTGTAGTGCAATTTTTTAGTGCAAATAGTGTAAAAGTCTGTTCCAGAACCCTTCCAATGGCAAACATCATGAACACGTTTGTAGTGTAGATTCATCGAGAAAGAAGTTTAAAGAGCTCAAACGTATTCTACCAGATAATTATTTATTTATGAATAGTAAACCTTTACAGAATATTTCAAACCCTAAAGTTCTGTTCCTATGCTTACATCTCAAGAGGAAGAGAAGCAAGATAAAGAAGAGGACGAAAAAGATGATCTCAACGGTATGTACCATCAGTCTTTAATTTCTGTTTCACTGCCTAAGCCTACTACATTTTCTATCGCAGTGCAAACATCTAAAGAAGGAGAACAGCAGGATGAGGTACAAGATGAAGAAGGCGGTGAAAAATAAGATGACCGAGGAGGTCTCCAAGGCCTTTCTTCACCAACGAAGCAGGTTAAATACAGTTTTCTACATATCAACTCTCTGCACATAATCCGAAATGTTAACAACAAGCCTGTGACCATATGTAGATGTAAGATCCCAACATACTTATATAACGCTTGGAACAGATAAGAGCCGATCAAGATTGTCGATACACAAAGTATGAAGCAGAGATTTTAGAAATAGGGCAATAACCACATCGTGTGGGTATTGCTGAGTAATAGCTTTTACAGTACAGTCAGTACTGTACCTTTTTTTCTGTAGCATAAAGTACACTATAATGTTGCAGACTCTTCAATAACCCACATCTCCTATGGTGTTATCTCCAACTCTAACTGTACAGCAGGTCTCAAGCCTGTATAAAGCAAGAGGGACACCCGAAATAGTAGGCTAGCTAAAATGGTATTTTAGGGGGAAATATAAAATTCAATTCTTTTTTAGCACCATTAGGAGTCGTTCTATTGAAAAACGCTACATAAATAAAGATGTAAAACATAACATTTCTAATCATGTTTGGTCGAGCTAGAGTTCCTTGGGTTTTTGTACAGGCTATATTAACAGATATTTATGAATATAAACATAACTAAGTTCTATGAAAATAGTTGCATAAGATGTAAACTAAAATAAAAACTTGTAATGCACACCTCATTAATCCAGACTTTTTAGTCACTGCTCATTAGCCCACACTCATCAGTAACTGTATATAAGCCCTGGCTCAATTGCCCCTTGACTATTTGCAATAGTTAATTAGACCCTGATCATTAAGTCATGCTTAATTGACCCTTGCTCATTGGCAACTGCTCATTGCTGATGACCACACAGTTTTCAAAAGGCTTACACCTCACCTAGACAGTTTACAACACTTGGAAGATGGATGGGTGTTCGTATCATACTTAGAATTAGCTGTCATCTTTTCAGAACAAGTCAGTCTATATTAACTTGATATGCTACTAAGTTTCAAAGTTCACATCTACAGTAACTATCATTCTTAGATCAGCCTTTGGGCTGATAGCCATGCAGTATTTCAAGACTCAAAAGTTAGTACTCAGCCACCTGAGCTACTCAGCCTAAGTTAGTCTACACAGACGTGAAATGTTGGTAAGTTTCAACATCACCTCTGTGCAGTGATCCTAGATCAGCCCTTTAGACTGATGACATTGCAGTTTATAAGAATTGAAAAGCTAGTGCTCAGCTTCTTGAGCTACTCAGTCCAAGTTAGTCTACACAGACTTGATAACTATCTTTCAACACATATTTTAAAGCTCTGAACCCAACGCTTTAATCTCTAAGTGATGTAAACATTATGGTATGCAATTAGAAGTCTCCAAAATTCAAATCTATAAGCTCTAAAACTTAAAATCAACAAGTGAGTTACTCCATGGTCGCTCAGCTCTGAGACATTGAGATCGACCTTCATTACGTCCATATATGAAATTAAAATGTGTTAGGCCTTACACCACCCCCCTAGTCCCATATAAACAATGTATACTCACTATCTTGTATAGAACTACAAGTTCAACTCTGAGTCCCTCATGTTGCCATCCATTTTGGCCCTATGAGTACTAAGGGTTACACCATCTCCCTAGTGCAAATAACAAAATGTTTAGCCACCATCTTCTTCCAAGTCCAGCACCGAGTCCTGAAGAGCACCCTCTAATGTGTCCCCTCTATGAGTATAAGTATTAAGCCTTATATCAGGTCCCTAGTCTCATTTAGCACTATGTGTATCCACCATTTTGCTCCAAGGTCCGCTCTGAAGGAGCTAATGCTCCTGCACATTGCATAAAGATAATTGGAGGGATGTAGTCAAAGTCGGAAGCAGCATGTGGTTGAGTATTATTTATTATTAACGTTGTTAATTACCTTCATCTCTGAGAAGTAAAGGATGGAGAGGGAGAGTGGTAATGGCTTAGCTGTGTTTGGGTACATATTTCTACTTTTCCCTGGGTCATTATTGTCCTCTTTAAATTTCTCACTGAAAGTTGAGACAATGGCATCAGGGGAGGGAACTATTGTCATTAGAGTAGAATGCACTTTGTGCTTATTTGCCATGTTTACTATTAAGGCATTATCATTTGTCTTCGCTGTTGTTACTTGTTTATGTAGTTTTTGTATGCTTAATGGATGAGTCTCTTGGTGGTATTCTTCACATATTCATATTTGTCCCACATAAGATTTGCTTGCATCCTGTTTCCCTTTCCTGTAAAGCATATTCCTTCTGCGTATCATTTTGACTATTCCTTTGTGATCTATGGAGAGATTTTCTTGGTAACGATGGGTAGATGGCTTCTTAGAAGTTATGATAGCAGTTCCCAGCCAGCTTTTTTGTAGTAATAGACTTATCTATTAAAATTTTACTGGTTGTTTCCAGTATTTTATGGTAGCTGTAACTGCTAGGTATTCAGAGGAACAGGGGATTACTTCTGTTTTCAGTACTGAGGATGGAAGCTTAGTAAGGACTAGAGTTTTCAATATACGGGTTCGTTCAGCAAGTAATAGTTCAAGGAGTGTGTTGTAGAATTCTACAATGAAAGTTGCTGCTAATGGACTGATGGGAATAGGCAGGAGATGAGGGCGATGATGCTGCCAGAACATTTCCAAGATAAAATCACCAGCCTTCTAGATACATTTGAATCAATGTTATATATCTTGTACATGGCTTAGAGACAGTAGTAATCCCACATTGATGTCACCGTAGGAGTTCGGAGTTTGGTATATGGAACCCTAAAGGAACTTGCTTCCAGAGCATGTGAATTCTGCCCAAACAAATTCTGCATTTGTTTCCAGCTGCCCACAGTGCACAGGGTTGAATTCAGATTTCATGGCAATAAGTGTTCCTACCCCTGAGGTTTCCTAATTACTCTGGATGTTTGAGGTACCGCTTCTTTATCATAGATTGATGAATTCAGCCAGGATTCACTAACACACAAAACTGGTGGGCCTAAAGCAGCAAGAATGGCTAGAACTGCCTGTTTACGCTTCACATATTTCAGGCTGTGAGCATTAAAACAAAATACACTAACGGCCCTGTTATATGCAGTCCAATATTCTGAATTGCTAACATCACTATTTACACTGCTTGATGTCATGTTAAAAAATGATTCTGAGATTGAGGAGAACTACATTTCCAACATGACCTTGTCTGCACCTCAGAGTTCATTTTCTACAGTAGAGATGTATTAATCATTGCACATATCCTCTGGACTGGTGAGTAAAAAAATGTACATGTCACAAATAGCTGATTCACATGATGTTTAGAATTACACACATTACACAGGCATTTGAATAAGACTTCTGAGTTGGGTCCTGGGTTCAATTCCATATCTCCACTAAGAGTTACTGAACACATCACAAGGTGGGGAAATGATATGGGCGGTTTGGCAAATTTGTTCACTCCGGCAACCCTCAAACCCCCCCAGACGTCCGATACCCATTCTTGTGGTGGAATGTACACCTTCACTTCTACACCACGCCCAAGAATTAATCTCACATTTAGATACTACTCATAAGCACTTATTAATTTCTAAATCTGTATACAATTCTCTGTTTGTCAAGGAGTACTTTGATACTATTCTTGCAGATGTCAATACACTTAATACCATTAAAAACACAACACAAACTCGAAGAACTCGTATCACTACGGAACTGCTTGCCACCATCTTGAACTATTTTCTGGTTATTTTTTGTGATAAGTTGCAGATTTAAATATTCGAGAATAATATTCTTGTAAAACAAAACATTTGATTCCTTCACTTTCACCGAATACAGCTACACGAGAGGCAGTCTTGCCAAAATTCTCATCCCAGAATATACCTTCTGCCTGCCTGAACACTGAGGATGCTGTAGCCAACCTCTCACTCACTTAATTCAACCATACCAGGATGCATTTCTCAAACAGGTTGCGTACCTGTTACTCATGACCATATTTCAGTTTTATTGATGTGATAGTTCTTGGAATATTGTGATGAGTGAATCAGTAGTGCTTTGCATTTCTACCACACTTTGCCTGTGAACACCAGTTTGTGCACATATCAGCCACTCATTACATGGTCAGATGTAAGAACAAAGATTATGAAAGAGCAACAGGAGGCCAAGTTAAATGTTGGAAAGCAAAAAAACACTTAACATTTAGACAATCAAATATCTCCAAATTGCATGGAGTAGTGTTTATAATGAGGTGATGAAGGTGAAGAAGAATAAATAATATACAGATGATGGAATATAACACACAGGCTTCTGTGGATCATTGCTGGATTTTCAGCCACTGGATCCCAAGATCAAATTAACAAAGGTCAGAATAAATTCTGAGTATGGGAAGCAAATTGAGTACATCAGAATATGGTCATCCATCTGCAAATAATCAGGCCTTGATATATAAGAAAGCTTCCAGGCAGGTGCCTGATGTTATTCTGCCATCTGAAACAACATTAAAAAAGATGTACCTAATAACATCAAGAGAAAAAAATCTACTATGCCATAATAAGAGCCTTTATATTTAATGGCTTTGAATCTTAGCAAGCCACTGAAGGCAACATTAACACGCAAGAGGATGCGTCCGCGGCAGTTCGCCGCACTTTTTAAATATTTCTTAATAATTTCTTTGCTAGCTGCTGTAGGGCTTAGGGTGCTTGTTTCATCCGCCTCCTCCCACTCTCCTGCCTGCCGTTGATTATCGTCATTGTATTGCCTGCTGCATTCCGGAGTAGTTTGTTTTCCTTCACTCTCGCATCTGCCGCGGCAAATTGCCTTTGTGCGACCCCTCGTGTAGTGCATTCTTACATGATTTCATTGCCAAGAAAGTTTCTTAAGTAAATTTCACAAAGTTTATGGTGGCTTTCAGTGGAATGAGGTGCTACACTTTTATCTTGAGTTGTGACCACATCATTCATTGATATGTACAAATGCAAACCTTGAGGCAATTTGCTCACATAATTTTAACAGACTTTGCAAAAATATTCATTCATTTTTTATATTGAGAAAATATTTTACTGGGTAATTATGTAAGTACTAGTTGAAAGGCAGTTAAACACGGTATATATTTATTATTTTATCAGAGCATTCACTGCAAAAGGAAAATGGCAGCTCATTAAAATATTAAGCATGAGCAATTTGCTTTCGCGCAACCTCTCACGTTCTAAAACAGGCGCAACCTCTCGCAAGTTAAATATATCGATTTCACAGGAAGAAGGTATTTGCGAAGTGTCACTAATGAAAGAAATAGGGGTTTTGATAAAAGAATACAAAGATATACTGAGGTATGAAAGGAGACAGATTCAAGTGCCTAATTCAGTGCAGGTTGATTCTCTGGACTGGTCATGTTGCATGAATGGTCAACAGCAAGGTCATGGTCAACCAGACACCCACCTATTACAATATGGAGAAAAGAACTGGGATGGTAATATTAATAATCATTTTACTGGCTTAAATACCACGTGGTACAATCTAGGAGGTTTGCTGATCAATAGATACTATGGGCTAAGTTATTTTAATTTTGTGAAATGTTCTCACGAGTCACGATCAAACTAACAAGTTCCAACCACGAGTGAAGTACAGGAGACAGAATTCGAGAATGATCTGGATGGACCTGAGCTTGCCTTGACCCCAAGATGGTGGGATATTGAGGATTTTACTCCACCTGTTGTCCGCAGAGGGAGCTACTGAACACATAAATAGCAAATGCCATATTGTCGAGGGTTAGGGGTGTAAAATCTAATTAAGCTAAACAGTACTTACTTGTCTTCCTCTTTGAAACAAGCGACCAACTGACCTACTGGGCCTTCATCAATGCATATTTCATCCTTAATATCGGTGGATGGCTGTACGGAACAAATATGCAAAATAAATTAAGAAATGTAGGATAAACAGATAACTAGAGTAACAGTTTATAAATAGACATGACATAGCTAACAAAATGAATTGCACAATAAAATGTAAAAAGGAATCAAACAAACAAGTGTCAAGTCAAAATTATATGAAGAACAGTAACAAGAAAAGGAAATAATAGGATAAGAGGAAAGCACTCATAGAGGGAGCAAAAGAAGAAGAAAAACTTGAAGGACAACAATAATCTCTGTAATTTTTTCTTCTCTCCCTACAACTTCCTGCCATCGTGTTCATCCAATTATGTGTTATTAAATGAAAGGTCACCTGTTTGTTTCTTGTGTTCCCACAGATGACTCTGATTGTCGTACAACAAATATGCAGTTGTTGGACTTTTCATTGACTCTACACAATCTGAAGGCTTTATCAATATAGATATACAACATTTATATTCAGATTTTAAAGGACAATGCTGGCCGTGTTTTCTAGTAAACCACATTCTCGGTAGCCCCAGAACAGATTATTGAACAAGTCAGAGATTAACAGATCCTGATGGTTAGTTCCTGGACCAGTTAGGCTATATGAGAACAATGAAGGTGTTAATTGATAGAGAGGTAGAGTTCTTAGTCTAAAAAGCCACGAATAATGGCCAAGAAAATTTGTTGTGCTCACCAAACATTGACTTATAAACTGCAGGCCATCAGGCTGAGCAGAGGTTGCTTGGCAGGGTAATTAATACTCATCAGAGCTGTAGAGCCACAGGTTTTGGTTTGATCATACAAGGACTCTGTCCAGAGAGTTTAAAACTACCTATTATGTTTCCTAGACATGAGCAGAACAGCGTAACATTTTTATACATAATCATTCAACTGACGAAGTCTACACATGACTTTGTATGCAGTATTAGATTAATGTTATCTCTCGGATTTTTTCAAACAGAGAATTAACACATTTTGGCTTCCTCACAAGTGAACTTTCCACTGTTCTAACAAAGGTGAAAGGATTCAATTGAGTTAAATGTCATTGAGTATTTCATCAATAGAGCAATATTCAAATGAATTCATCAATCTAAACCCTACTAATGAAAGTTGAAGGATCATAACTAATGTACTATATTTTGAAACTAACAACCAGCAAAAGAGAAGAAACTCCCATTGTCTTCAGTAGCAAATGCTGCAAAAAGAAATCAAGGATTCAAAGTACATGGGTAACACTGCCCTGGAAAATTTCAAGGCTCAATTCTTCTCAGATGAGATTCCTCAGGATCGGCTGCATCTATGGATATGGCATGTAACACGTGCAGAATTTTATTGACTTTAATATAAAATTTTATATCGGAAAGGCAACCCCATTTGTTCACAGCAACAAAGCTCTAAACGATGATATATCTTAACTTCATGAGAAGAAACAGCCTTGAAACAGGCAATTCTCCAGATGTATTCATAAAATATTTTCAATGGACTGGTCATATGAAGATTAAGTAGGCCACAGTTGGGTGAAAAAAGAAATGATGTTTAATTAGCTCTAGAAAATGAGACGCCATGCAATGGAATCTAATAATATCACTGACAGCACACGTTAGTTGCATACCTACCTGGCATAATGAACACAGCCTTGGGTTAGCTGGCAAACTAAGACAGTGTTGCCACGATGTTTTTGACACAGGGACAATGGAATTGGATAAAGATTGAATGTGCCAGAGGTCGTACAGCATGGCAGTGTCCTCAAGGTATTCAAAAAGCTTGCAGCGAAATTGCATGGCCTTACACAACAGTGGCACGGTGGGGAAAAGCCTTCAACAAAGGATGCCACTAGTGGCAGACGTGTGTCAGCCAGGTCATCCCAGTGTCAGTGAAGGAGAAGTGTATGCTCTTGCTGTGTTAATGGACACTGGCCGATGTCATATGATTTGGTGCTGACCCAAGACACTAGGTTAGCGAATACGACTGTGCTTCATATTAGCAGGAACACCTGGGCATGAGAAAAATCTCACCAAAATGGATTTAGCATGATTCAATGGAAGTGCAGAAATAATTACGATACAATGCTGCTCGTAACCATTTGGAGTACTGTAAGTACGAAGATGAGGTTTTCTTATGCCATATTGTTAAGCTGGATTAGACATGGTCTAAATTGTATTAGCCACAGCTGAATTGCTGATCAAAATACTGGCATCATTAAGGGAAACCACAAAGATTGAGAGCTCGTGAGAACCACAGCCATGTGAATGTTATTAATATACTCATGTATGACTGTGATGGTTTTATCCTAATGCACTATGTTCCTCCACAGCATACCGTCAATGCATATTACCCATCATTTTTCACAACAACGCTCGGCCGCATACAGTGCAAACGTGGTTGATTTGTTCGGTCAATGGGGCTGGAAATTGCTGTACCATATGCTATAATCCACAGATTTAAGCCGTTGTGAATTTGACTTGGTTCACAAGATAAAGGAACTAATTCGGGGCCTTTTCTCAAGAACTGTTTCAGAGATTGTTCAAGCAGTAAACTGCTCCATTCGATCTATCAATATAACAGATGCTTCAATAGATCTCCTATGATGTCCCCATCATTGGTAACATGATGTACACAATGCTGGTGACTACGCTGAAAGACAGTAAATCTTGGTACATAATAATATTCATATCATTTGTATGAGTTGTAATTGAATATTTGCTACTATTATTGTTCCAACCCTTGTTAAGTTTCTATTTACAATTTGCTTAGTGGGAAGGAAGCAGCTTTGGCATTAACTCATTGGCGCCGACTTATGGAACTATTCCTTACGATGCCAATTTGGACCGAAGACCAACACGGAACTGTCCCGTGCCAACCTATAAACGTTTGTAGTTGTAGTTAGTAGCAAGTGATAATTCCTGTGCCCATGTAGATTACTCCTTGAAGTTCAGGGAAACTTCTAAATGGAATCCACCCTACCTAGACCACACAATAATGTATAAAAAAGCAAAATGCTATCTGCTAGTGTTTGTCAGTCAAGAAACATGGCTGATGATGTGGTGGATATCGTAAACTGGTTAGAAAATGATAATGAGAATTTTTTCTTCAAAAAACAGTGTTATTTCTTACAATGATAATGATAGTGTTGCAGAAAATGATTCTAGTGATGACGACAGCATGGAGGACGTAAACAAAAACCGAGATGGCGGGACTGCTTTATGAGATGGATCTTCAATATGGAATTGGTCAAACTGTGACCTAGAGATAATTTAAGTATATGATTTTTATTTTTTTTATTGAGGTACCTCATCTAAGGTTTTAATTTTTAATATCAGCAAACTTTAATATCCCTAATTGGTCATTTAGGCTCACTATTTTCAATTATCAACAAAGCATAAAGATGTTCATCTAACTACATATGTGATTTTTATTCAAACTGATCTATTAAAATTAATTTATTAACTGGTGTTGCTCATTTCATGAGACATAGGTAAGAGAGCTGGAACCTTAATACTAGTTCCAGGCCTTTAAATAATCCACCATTGGAGTGGGCTTCTCCCTTCCAGAGTAATTATTGTCATTGGTAAGTATATTTGTTCTGTGACAGTAATTTTTGGTAGCAGAGCGTGGTAATGTTGTTTTCTTACCTTGGTGCTACTGTTTTGATGCCACTGCTATTGAGTTAAATATTCATGTTATCAGCTCCTTGCCCATGAATTGTGACGTGAGATCATAAGGTAGTGTGCAATTATTATTGTAAGGCAAAGGTAACGTATCTCATACATCTGTTTTCTTTCTGTTGCATGTAAATATGGCTATGAGTTCACGCTTGATCCCTGCTGAGGAAAACCAAGCTCTGTTATGAATTATCCATTCATAATTTACAATCCACTGGCACTAAAGGCTTTACTGGCTTTACTAAAGGACTCGATGCAAGTACCTGTTGTCATCCCCGATCTCTCTGAGGAAGAGGTGAGTAGGTCGACCTCCTTTATTACGGATGCTGTGAATGAAATTAGGTGCTGTATTAGTTGCTTAGAGGGTAGTAACCCATCTTAGTCAACTGAATATATTAAATTAAAAGTTTGTACATCACATTACCTGAATAGAGTAAAGGATCTCTTGAATTTTAAACTCAACCCCAATGACCTAGAAAAGTGTTCTATGCTATTATGTGAGGTTACTACACTACTATGTTTTATTGACATGTAAATCATAAATGTGACGTTGCAAAATTTCTCTTTCACTTGCTCAGAACCATTGCGTGACCAGAATAGTAAGTGTGATGAGGAAAGTAATTCTGATTCGTGGTCTCCCAGACCATTGTGCTTGTAAAACAGAAGCCAAGGACTGTGTTATTCTTTTAGATGAGCATGCCCTAATGAAACTAAATGCTATCCCAACTTCGATTACTGACTTATTTAAAAAGAATTCTGATTTTACTGTAGAATCAGTAGAAGAAACTCTCCGTTTCCTAAGATTTTTTGTGGAACTGTTAGAGTCTGCTAAAGTTTTTAACCTGAACTCTTCCAAAATTTTTAAGGTCTTGTTTCCACATACAATAGGTGTGTTAAAAGATGAGATATCAAATGCCATATCACAATGTTGCCCCATTAATGATTTTCATGAAGTGATCCTTATGAAGTATATCCCTAATCATGCCAGAAGGGCATTTATTCAACATTGTTTGATAGACCACAAGCATTCAATGAAAATTTGTCATCTTATATTTTTTCCCAGGTCTTTAAGATGTCTATGCCAGAAGCAGAGATGGTAGATAATATTGTGCATGGTATCTCTCCATCATATAGGTCTTATCTTCTTTTATGTCTAAACCTCAAAATTTTGTTCAACTTGAAGCTGCATGTGTTGATGCAGAGAGTATCACGTATGATGATTTATATCGCCCTGTTGATATCCCACCACTAGTTCCTCCCAGTAATAATTCATTTCCCAGTAAATCTACTGTGCCTACTACTGAAAAGAAATGTTATGCTTGTGGATCTAAGGATCATCTCAGGAATACTTGTCCCTAAATAAAGAGGAATACTACCGTAAATTAAACCCTAATGCTGCATGCCATTTATGTGGATATAAACAACAATTTAAGAGATTCTCTCCATTGGCCTCCCAAAATGGTTTTAACTCTTTCCTTGTGGTTCTTAAGCTTTTGTCTTTGTGGCAGAATCCTAACTGATCATCCAATTAATTCTGTCTCAAGCATAAAGCATATTCACCTGTATTCTTGAATCTTAAAGGTTGGGAAATTGTTTCCTTTATTCCGAATTACATTACTGGTCTCACCAAACAGAAATAATTTTGAGGTTCCGATGTTATGTTCTATTTAGGAATAATGTATTTCTTCTAGAGATAATGTAAGTAAATGGTTTTTTGATTGAGGTACCTCACCTAAGGTTATGATTTTGATTATCAGCAAACTTTAATATCCCTAGTTGGTCATTTAAGCTCACAATTTTTAAGTATCAACAAATCTTAGCATTTAAAGCTGTTCACCTAACTACATATGTGATACTTGTTAAATTCAAAGAAATTTATTAAAATTAATTTATATTAACTGGTCTTGCTCATTTCATGAGACATAGGTAGGAGAGCTGAAACCTTAATACTAGTTCCAGGCCTTAAAATAATCCACTTTTGGAGTGGGCTTCTCCCTTCCACAATAATTATTTTCATTGGTAAGTAGATTTGTTCTGTGACAAACATATCCAATACAGTGAAAATAATTCCATTCACTAGTGTTTCTGGTCTCAGTGCCATTGTTTTGAGAAGGCTGTGTATTGGATGAGTGTTCTGAATTTCTTGGGGATGAGTTCTGGGAAATATTCATGAAAGAAATCAATTAACCCGGGAACGCCGGGGTTTTCAATTTTCGGTTCTTTTAATTTTTATTTAATATTCCCAGCATTCACATAGAGAACATTTATAAGTCATTTTTCGAAAAATGGGATCGTTGGTTTTGAAATGAGGGCATGGTACCGTACGGTACCGCAAGGCATTTGACATAGCTTTTGGTTGGAACATAAAAATTATTACCTCTTTGGAATACCTTGAAACTGAATGCTTAATATTGTTATAGAATATCATTTACAAATTACTGAGCAATAAACAAAAGAATAAACGGTGTTTGTAGGTTTATTTGTGAGATCCCTTTGGGAATTCCGAAATATAACATTAGCTCAGACGTGAGATATCTTTAGGAAACACGAATAATATTACTAAAGACTTCAGCTTTTCTTACTTAGTCACCTATTTCCACTCTTCACTGGTTTAGAATGGCAAAATGCAGTTTACACAAAAGCCCACAGTACACTTGACGCATTCTGTGCGGCCGCGGGATTCGCATTCGTTTGCCGCACAGCTCCGGCGTTGGTTTCTTGGAGCGATATAGTGATGTACGCCATTGAATCTCAAGGTGTCAGATACACTAAGAAGTGCAAACAACTGTATTTATTTATCTTAAAAATACCACCCAAATATATATGTCGTAATAAATATTTTGCACCTACCCTTTTCTGAACCTGGTACTAACACATAGCCACTTAGAAGGAAAATGGCGATGAATGTTTTCATTTCTTCGGGGTTATTTTTCGTTTGTAAAAAGCATATACCGGTAGTTGTTGACTTCAGAGCACAAGAAATTCATAATTTCATTGTAAAGAAAACCCTCAAATATTTAGGTCAGCATCATATATCGAAAAGTGGAAAATATTGCACTAGGGAATTGGACTGAAAGTGGGCCATCCGCCATCCAGGTACCTGGTGGATGAGGTGATGATTTCGCTCTCTTCCCGGGCCATGATCATTTTCGGACATGGATTATCTACTCCTGTGCGGAATTTGTTGCTTTAGCAATATTTTTGCTGGTATCCGTGACTGACCTCCCGTAAGGTAATCTGCAAGACCCCCTTCATCTTCCTTAGACAATACCTTAGATTCTAGTGGTTCAGTATACTATGCCATTGATTTTTTAAAAGTAAAATCTACAATCATACAGTTTTGTGACACATATAAATCATTATTTGCAACTACAGCATCAATTGTTACTTTAGAATCACCCTTAGAAGTAAGGAGGAGAAAAGAAACAGAGAGGCATGGTAAGCGCCGTGCGGTACCATACTGTACCAATGGAATAATTAGTGTCATAACAGCTAATACAAGAATGTTGACCAATTGCTTGTTATTTCAATTCACGGACTTATATTTCAAGGCAATAAACCACATGATACAAAATTGTATTGTCAACATTTATAAACAAAGTAAAGCAGCTTACCTTAGACGGGCAGTCATTTTTATTCCCCATGACACGATCTCAAATTACAAGCAGTTGTTGCCACAAACAAATACTCAAATAAAATCTTTTGTTGATTTTAGGCATTGTAGGGGTATCTCCTTGACAATGTAAAGCGAAGTTGCCAGATTTATGGCGCGAGTAAGGATCAGTATGAGAAAATCAGAAGTAAGGCACACTGGTACTATACGGTACCGCACGGCGTTGCCGGGTTTTAATATGCTGCCTTCCAGGCGAATAATTTGATGAGAAAAACCAGAAGTGTGACAGTAAATGGTATCCTTGCATGGTTGATGAGATAAAAGTGTATTTTTTGCTGATAATTGTAATGAGCCAGGTAAAAATCCTAAATTCAAGTTGTGCTGGTCTAAGAGGAAAGTTCAGAAAGTAAAATATTTCCAGAGACTATGACATTTGAACTAATCTGTCAAATTTCACGATTTCTGAACTTTTCTGGTGACATGTTTATATATCCAAATGACCATCTAAGAAAAATCAGAGCAGTTATTTCATATTTGCAAACAAAGTTTCAGAATATCTACAATCTTCACAGAGATATAGGTACTGATGACAGTGTTATGAAGTTTTCAGGTAGCTCCCATTTATGCAATACAATCCTTCCAAAAAAGACAGGTTTATTATTAAAATTTATAAACTCTGTGAAAGTGCATCAGGAAACTGTTCCCAGTTCAAAATTTATACCAAACAAGGCAAACAGGGTGTTATTCCAGCAACAAAAGGAGCAGTGTTGGAACTAATGGAAGCAAACTTGAATGAAGGTCATATATTATATCTTGATTACTGGTTTCTCTTGAACCTTTTGCAGGTTTTTGGGGAATGGAACTCATGCTGTAGGTACCGTATGCTGTAACAGGAAGAACGTGCCTCCAGAGTTCCTCACAGTAAAACTGATGTAAGGTGAGGCTACTAGTATGACAGCTAATAATATTCTCATCATAAAATGGAAAGACAGAAAGGAAAGGGATGTTCATTTACTTTCAACTGTTAATAAGGACTTGGACTTTGATGTGACAATTCAAAGAAAATGAGATGGAGGAGAGGAAGTAGAGAAGAACCCCAAGGGTATTGGATGATACAACCAGAAAATGAATGCAGTACATCATCAAGACCAAGTCCTTGCATGTTTCCCCATAACGCGATGGAATACCAAGGGTTACAAAAAGATAATGCTGTATCTATTGAATATGGCTATCTTTTATTCATATGATGTGTTCCTGAAGGTTACTGGCAGGTGGCTGCATTATACAGACTTTCTCACAGCATTTGCCGAGCGATTGTTCCAGAGTATTGCTTTCCAGCCTAGGACAACAAAAGGAAGAACACCCAGTCAAGACAGCCACCTGTGGCTTCAGGCAAATGTATGGGGACATTTCCCAGTGCCTATTCCTCTAACAGAAAGGAACAAACATCCTTCCAGGCCCTGCAAAGTTTGCAAGGGTCATAAAATAAGGTCCAAAGTGAGGTGGCTATGTGAAAAATGTGGTGTTCCACTCATCTGGAAAGCTGCTTCAAAAAGTATTGCATGGTGATTCACTACTGAATTCTGAGAAACAGTTAATGAACAGTTAGGCATTGATCTGTGATGTATATAGCTTTGAAAAATGCCACTTTTTGTCCAATCCTCAATAAACAAAATTAAGCATATTTTTTGAAAACTGAGCTTTCTGTCCCTGCAAGTTAGACTATTGGTCAGGTTCCAATCTGTTAATTAAAGTATAGTTTCAGAATTTGCCTGGTTTAGAAGTAGGAAACCACAGAAAACCATCCTCGAAGAATGGCTGAACGAGAAAGGAAAACTAGGTAAGAAAGAGTAGTGATGGGTGATATAACAGAACCAACGGATTGGATATGGAGGAACATAGTCAACAGTCTGCTGTTAATCCTATGAAACTGCAGTCCAATGATTGGGTTCATTTCATATGTGAATCTTTCCCACTTGTACACAAGCAAATCCCCTCAGTGAGAGCTCAGATGGAAAAACTTCTAGGGAAAAAAGACAAAGCAGAAATATGAGAGGAACCTACCCAACGCCAGTATCAAGGTAAAGAAGTATATGATAGGGTTCTGGAAAAATAAGAGGCTGTAGATGCTGATGATATGGGAGTCCCAATTTTGAGGTCACAATTCAAGAAACTTTTGAAAGACCTAAGTATAAACAAGGCATCAGGAATTAATGACATACCATCAGAATTATTGACTGCCTAAAGAGAAACCAGCAAGGTGAGGTTATTCCATTTAGTGTGCTAGACACATGAAAATAAAGAATTGCCAAACGATCTTTGGCAGAATGATGTTATATCATATCTATTCCCATGAAAGCCGGTGCTGACAAGTGTGAGAACTATTGCAACATTAATTTAGTATGGAAATACAATCTGAAACCGAGTTGGAAGACATTAATTTGGCTTCAGAAGAAATGTAAGAACACATGAAGCAATCTTCAATTTACGTCTGAACTTAGAGGATTGAATTAAGGACAAGCAGACCTACATAGTGTTCATAGAACAACAAAAGGCATTCATGATCAGTAGGGCCCGAATTTTTAGGTTTTAAACTATTTTATTCCTTGCTAGTTAACTGCAGTATTTTAACTTACTTATCCATTTCATTACCAATGGAGTAAATTACTCGAATCTTATAAAACCTAAAAATAACTAAATAAGACGTTAAAACCTAAAAAACCTAAATGGGCTATTGAAGACAGTATTACGTTATTTTGAAATAGAAGTACCAAATATTAGTGAAATTGAAT
This sequence comes from Anabrus simplex, assembly GCF_040414725.1. NCBI lineage: Eukaryota > Metazoa > Arthropoda > Insecta > Orthoptera > Tettigoniidae > Anabrus > Anabrus simplex. The sequence goes on along the minus strand of NC_090277.1, from coordinate 25,704,112 downwards.
GATTTTTTTTTAAATAAACATTATTCAAGACTTTTTGAAATGACTTCATGGTTTGGAACTGGAAGTGGTTTGTAAGTGTAACTAGTGCAAGCAAAACGTGATGTGATACTATTCCACTAGGGTATAGCACAAATCAAGAGACAACCCCCTGGCGTTCACTGACCTGTATCTAGCAGGTACAAGCCCGCCTAACTTGCCAGCTTCAGTGCATCTCTCATTGTGTACGATCGACTACCGCCAGCTACGGCGCTGTTCACTGTTTAGCTCTATACACATTATTATGCGACAGACTAAAATTAATTTTCCCTATAAATCAATTTATTATTGAAGGCAGTTTAAGAAGCTTACGCATCTCAGAAGTAGCGATGCCTAAAGGCAAGTCATCTCGAAGTTGGTTGATTCGCCAGTGGATTGGTAATGATCTGGACTTTACTACAGATGGCAAAATTATATTTTGTCAAGTCTGCCAAAAGCAGGTAAGGAATTATTTAGCATACCTCCAATAAAAAAAATCCCCATTACTATAATGAAAAGTAAGTTTTTTTTTTTTTTTTTCCATTTGCTTTACGTCGCACCGACACAGATATGTCTTAATGCGACGATGGGATAGGAAAGGCCTAGGAACTGGAAGGAAGTGGCCGTGGCCTTAATTAAGGTACAGCCCTGGCATTTGCCTGGTGTGAAAATGGGAAACCACAGAAAACCATCTTCAGGGCTGCCGACAGTGGGGTTCGAACCCACTATCCCCCGATTACTGGATACTGGCCGTACTTAAATGACTGCAGCTATCAAGCTCGGTAATATCCGTTTATGTGAAGCGCTGGTTTCGGCAAACGTGCCGTGGAATGCGCTGACCATAGCTTGCACCGTCCGAGATGCTCTTCGCATTCTTTGGCCAAGAGAAAAACAGGATGGCAAGTTTTTACTTCTTTTGAGTGATAGTGCGGCATATATGACCAAAGCTGGTGAAGTATTGAAGAGTTTCTACCCTAACATGCTGCGTGTAACTTGCATAGGCCATGGCTTACACAGATTGGCTGAAGAGGTTAGAAATAATTTTCCATGAGTAAACAGTATTGTTTCTTCTGTGAGAAAGGTGTTTCTTAAAGCTCCTAGCTGCATTCTCACATTCAAGGAAATGTTGCCTCAACCTCCTCTTCCTCCCTAATCCATAATCACTCGTTGGGGGACATGGCTCAATGCAGCCCTATACTATGCCAATCACTTTGAAGACATTAAAAATGTTATAAATTCTTTCGATGTCGATGATGCACTCTGCATAGTGAAGGCTAAAACAGCTCTCACGAACAAGAACGCTGTTTCACTTGCCTTCATTAGGACCCACTTTGCTGATCTTCCTGCAGCTATTGAGCGTGTTGAGTCAGCATCGTTGCCATTAAAAGATTCAATAGAAGTTGTGGACTCCATTTCGAAGAAGGAAATACCAGGACCAGTGGGTGAAGCCTATTCACTCAAGCTCACCAAAATTCTACAGTGGAACCCTGGATTTTCAGCAATGAACAGTGTGTCTGCAATACTTCAGGGAGAAGAAATTGCTGGCGAGGTACCATGGGGACCGAGAGCTATTGCTTCAATGAAGCTTGCTCCAAAGACTTCTTGTTGTGTGGAGCATACATTTTCCTGCTATAAGAATATTTTGAGAGATAAGAGAAACAGTTTTACTCTGAAAAATCTGGAAATGTATTTAGTTGTACAATGTAACAGCAAGTGGAAACTGTGTCCTGTGCTTCTGAAAATGTTTCTTGATGCATTGGAAGTGACAAAAATTTAACCTACATGAACCATTCATTGTATTTGCGCATAAATATTTTATGCTATTTTTAATTTCAGTTGGTATGATGTGTTTGAAATGCTTTCATTAAGCCATTCTGTCCCATATTTTGAAATGAGTGGTATAGTTTTGTACTAGAGAGGCGTGAAGGTTACAATAAAGTACAAAAAATTTTAATGAATAGTATAACTTTAGCAATGATTGAAATGATCATTAAAAACTATTTCAGGAAGATAAAAACCTAAAAAACTATTTTGAGCTATTAAAAAAACTAAAACGTGGTTTTTAAGAACCAAAAAATCCGGGCCCTAATGATCAGATACTGAGAAAGAAGAATTATTTACCATCTGCACTTTTTTTTTTTACTAGTTGTTTTATGACGTACTGACACAGATATGTCTTAATAAATAAATGCAAAATAAAAGTAATGGAGTGCAGTAAAACGAAGTCAGCTGATGCAGGATACATTAGATCAGGAAATGAACTTCTAAAGGCAGTACATGAATATTGTTACTTGGATAGTAAATAAACTAATGACAGCAGAAGTAATGAGGACATAAAATGCAGACAGCAGGCTAGCAAAAGCAATGAAAGCCTTTCTTCAGAAAACAAATTTTCACCTTTCAAACACTGACAAATGGATTACTTAGATGTTTTTGAACACATTTGTCTGAAGCGTGGTGTTGTATGGAGGTAAAACATGGATGATAACTAGCTCAGGAAAAAAAGAGGGTAGAAGCTTCTGAAATAAAGTGTTAAATATGAATGCTGAAGGTGAGTTGGGTAGATCGAATCACAAATTAAAGGTACAGAATTAAATTGGTGAGAGATCAATTTGGCTAAATTTGACAAGAAGAGATAGAATGACAGGACATATCTTAAAAAACCCACGACTTGGTCAGTTGTTGTTTGAGGGAAATGCAGTCGGTAAGAATAGAAGGGGTAGCCAAGATATGAATATGACAAGCAGATCAGGGCAGATGTAGGATGTAGTAATCTAAAAATGAAAAAGACACCACAGGAGAGGGTCGCATGACGAGCTACATTAAACAAGTCTTTGGACTGATGAATGGAAAATTCTAAATTCCCATGAAGGGAATTAGACATTTTTCACCAATAGACCTAAGACAAAACGCTGGTTAATAGAGCAAATGCCTGAAACCTAAGACAAAATGCTGGTTAATAGAGCAAACGCAAGAAAAGCCTTACATCTGATATGTTTTTGACATGCTCTATTGGTGAAAAATGTCTAATTCCCTTCATGGGAATTTAGAATTTTTCATTCGGAATTGCTAGGCGGGCAATAATTCCATTGTGGAGCTTTGTCTCCCACATGCAGTTATCAGACTGTGCCTCTACACAGGCTTCTGATAAGCTCACCTGCATACACCCAGCATCAGTGGGTAGGGTCTGACACATCCCACTCTGACGAGTCTAGTGTCAGACCTAAGACGAAATGCTGGTTAATAGAGCAAATGCCTGAAAAGCCTTACATCTGATACGTTTTTGGACTGATGACTCAAACAATAACAAGTGAGAAATTGTGTCGTGGTTAACAGAGACTGCAATTCCTTTACAAGAACACATGCTGAGAACCTGGTTATATTCATTAATCAAGATGAACAAGCCTGTCCAGTGCATTTATAAAATAGACTGTATTTAAGCAAAACATGGTCATACAGTATTACATCATTCTCCGTATCACCCAGAACTGAATCTCATTAAGCTGATATGGGCAAGTGTCAAGAATGGCATTTCTGAACATAATGTGATGTTCAGAAGGGAAGCATTACTAAAATTTACATACATAATTATTATAGAATATTATGCCTTTCAGCATTCAGTCTGCAAGTCTCTGTAAATTTAGTAAACGTCGCCACAATCCTCGATTTGCAGCTAGTGTTGTGGCTTCATTTAGTTCTATACCTCTTATCTTTAAATCATTAGAAACTAAGTCTAACCATCGTTGTCTTGTCTACCTCTACTCATCTTACCTTCCATAGCAGAGTCCATTATTCTCCTCCATTCGCCTCACATGACCCCACCACCGAAGCCGGTTTATGCGTACAGCTTCATCCATCGAGTTCATTCCTATATTAGCCTTTATATCCTCATTCCGAGTACCCTCCTGTCATTGTACACACCTGTTTGTACCAGCAATTATTCTTGCTACTTTCATGTCTGTTACTTCCAACTTATGAATAAGATAACCTGAGTCCACCCAGCTTTCGCTCCCGTAAAGCAAAGTTGGTCTGAAAATGGACCGATGTAAAGATAGTTTTGTCTGGGAGTTGACTTCCTTCTTAAAGAATACTGTTGATCGCAACTGCAAGCTCACTGCATTAGCTTTACGACACCTTGATTCAATCTCACTTACTATATCACCATCCTGGGAGAACACACAACCTAAATACTTGAAATTATCGACCTGTTCTAGCTTTGTATCACCAATCTGAGATTCAATTCTGTCGAATTTCTTACCTACTGACATCAATATAGTCTTCGAGAGGCTCATTTTCATACCATATTCATTGCACCTATTTTCAAGTTCCAAGGTATTACACTGCAGGCTTTCGGCACAGTCTGCCATTAAGACTAAGTCATCAGCATAGGCCAGACTGCTTACTACACTTCCACCTAACTGAATCCCTCCCTGCCATTTTATACCTTTCAGCAGATGATCCATATAAGCTAAAAACAGCAAAGGTGAAAGATTACAGCCTTGTCTAACCCCATCAATTCTCACTGAAGCCCAATTGTCAACATAAATGCCTTTGATTGATTTTAATAATCTACCTTTAATTCCATAGTCCCCCAGTATGGCGAACATCTTTACCCTCGGTACCCTGTCATATGCTTGCTCTAGATCTACAAAACATAAACACAACTGCCTATTCCTGTCATAGCATTTTTCAATTACCTGGCGCATACTGAAAATCTGATACTGACAGCCTCTCTGTGGTCTGAAACCACACTGATTTTCATCCAACTTCCTCTCAACGACTGATCGCACCCTCCCTATCAAGAAGCCAGTGAATACTTTGCCTGGTATACTAATCAATGAGATACCCTGATAGTTGTTGCAATCCTTCCTGTTCACTTGCATATACATAGGTGCAATTACTGCTTTTGTCCAATCTGAAGGTACCTTACCAACACTCCATTCTAATTTTACTAATCTATGAAGCCATTTCATCCCTGCCTTCCCAATATACTTCACCATTTCAGGTCTAATTTCATCTATTCCTGCTGCCTTATGACAATGGAGTTTATTTACCATCCTCTCCACTTCCTCAAGAATAATTTCATTAACATCACTTTCCTCCTCCCCATGAGCTTGGCTGTTCACAATACCACCAGGATGATTTCCTTTTACATTGAGATGTTCAAAATATTCCCTCTACCTCTCCAGTGATTCCCTGGTATCTATTATGAGTTCACCTGAATTACTCAAAACACTATTCATTTCCTTTTTCCCTCCCTTCCTAAGATTCTTTATTACTGTCCAGAAAGGATTCCCTGCTGCTTGACCTAGTCTTTCCAGGTTGTTACCAAAATCTTCCCATGACTTCTTTTTGGATTCAACAACTATTTGTTTCGCTCTGTTTCTTTCATCTACATAAAAATCCCTGTCTGCCTCGGCGCTAGTTTGGAGCTATTTCTGATAAGCCTTCTTTTCATGTTTACAAGCTGCTCTCACTTCATCACTCCACCAAGAAGTTCGCCTTTTCCCATCTTTACACCCAGTTGTCCCAAGGCATTCCCTTGCAGCATCCCTGTATGCCACCCATTCACTTTCTATACTCTGAACCTGCTTACTGACAACTGTTCAAAACTTCTCACTAATCATATCCATGTACTTCTATCTAATTTCCTTGTCCTGGAGATTTTCTACCCTTATTCGTTTGCAGACAGATTTCACTTTCTCTACCCTAGGACTAGAGATACTTAGTTCACTACAGATCAGATAGTGGTCTGTATCATCGAAAAATCTGTGGAAAACTCTTACATTTCTAACAGATTTCTTGAATTCGAAGTCTGTTAAGACATAGTCTATTATGAATCTGGTACCCCTAGCCTCCCATGTGTAGCGGTGAATAGTCTTATGCTTGAAGAATGTATTCATAACAGCTAAACCCATACTAGCGCAGAAGTCCAGCAAACGCTTCCCATTCCCATTAGCTTCCATATCTTCCCCACATTTACCAATCACCCTTTCGTATCCTTTAGTTCTATTCCCAACTCTGGCATTGAAATCGCCCATTAGCACTATTCTATCCTTGCTGTTGACCCTGACCATGATGTCACTCAATGCTCCATAAAACTTTTCAACTGCATCCTCACCTGCACCCTCACATGGTGAATACACAGGCACAATTCTAGTCCTAATTCCTCCAACTGACAAATCTACCCACATCATTCGCTTATTTACGTGCCTAAAAGAAACTATGTTACGTGCAATGGTATTCCTGATAAAGAGCCCTACCCCAGACTCTGCCATTCCCTTTCTAATACCCATCAAGTATACTTTATAATCTCCTATCCCTTCCTCCTTTTCTCCCGTTACCCAAATATCACTTACTCCTAGCACATCCAGATGTATCGTCTTTGCTGACTCAGCCAGTTCTACTTTCTTTCTTCCATAAGCCCCATTAATATTGAAAGCTCCCCATCAAATTCCATTTCGTTCGCCAAGTTGTTTCCAAGGAGTCCTCGCCTGTCAAATGAGAGTAGGACTCCGTTACTCTCATAGGTCCGAGGCTTTCTGAAAATGTTCTGAGCTCGGTAAATTCATGAAGCACGATGCTATCCTACTTACACAAAGTCCAAGTGAGGATCTCTCCTCCAACGGGTTATGGACCAACGGTGAATTGTATAGTCCTAGCTGCCTCAGCTCAAGGAGGGCCATAACTCAGAATATGTCCGAGATGCCCACTCCCATTCCATAACAACCGGTATCCCGATGCTCAGGACCACTTACTAGGCCACTCAGCCATTGCCCATGGTTCACGAACTAGGACGTGAATACAGTAACCCACAAACATGAACCACTACCATTTATGGTGAACAAATTGCTTCCATTACAAATGAGAACTGGAAGTAAAATTTATTAGCACATAAAGAAATATGAGGATCAGTATTTTCAAGTGAACGTTTACTGGACCATGGTAAACGTAAACTTGGGAAGTGAAATGGACAGAAATAGTGACAGTGACAGGCAATACTGAAACTGCAAGAGAAAGTGATAATAAAATTACCGACGTTGCCAGCGGAAGTGAAACAGACATGGACACAGAATATGATTAAACAGTGGGAGCGACATTCTCTAACAGATTTACTATGCCTGGCAATAGTGACAGTGAATGATCCATAGTCTTCTATCAAGTGATTAACATACCGAGTTATGTGTAATGTGCAGTTCTGTGTGTAATTATTGGAAGGATTTGTGAAAGTTTTCTTAACAGGAACACCATAATTTACAATAAGATTGTATGTTTCATAAGGCATGTATTGTACAATATCCTCACTTATACTCTCCTATGTATGGTTAAACCTAGTCTTCGTTACCTTCCAGTACAGCGCTCTTCCTGTCCTGCACTTAAATGAGTTTCTCCACAATTTGCACAAGCTGTACCAAAAGATTGTGACTTTGTCCTCAACACAATAAAAGCATTGTAAAAAAAGAAACCTACACTGCCTGAAATCTTTCTGATGTACAACATACAGGCAGACAGGGTAAATAAATATGTTATATCTAGGGAGTAACATAGGACCATTGTGCTGAAATCAAATGCTGGATAGAGAAAGCAGACTCCACCTTCAATACCATGTGGCAACTTCTCTCCTGAAACGATCTCAGAATAAAGCTCAAAAAGAGAATAACAAAGTGCTGTGTCCTCTCCACCCTATTAAATACTGTAGAGCACTATATATCTTCTTACCAACAGAAAAGAGAATCCAAACTTTCAAGATGTGGATATATAATGGCAAATTGTATAATTCCTTTGGGTTATTTTCATGTCGCACCAAGAAAGATAGGTCCTAGGCTGGCAAAAGTATAGGAAAGGGGTAGAAGTAGAAACGAAATGTGAAAATAGGACACCACAAAAACCATCTTCAGGGCTGCTGAAAATGGGGCACCCCACACAATGAGCTGTCGACCACAATTAAATTCAAGAAGCTGAAATACATGTATCACATTATGAGGATTCCTAAAAAGGACAGTCTGTTACAAGTAATACTTCAAAGAAAACATTTAGGCAAAAGGGGACATACTAGAAGACGGACATCTTGGATCAATATTTTGAAGAAATGGGTTGGAGCTCTTCAACAACTGAAAAAAGGAAGATAGCCATTCTCATGGCCGAAATCTGGTTAGGAAAAGGTAGCAGTAACAGGGATGAAACCAGCCACCAGATACCATGCAGTGGAGGGACTTTGAACAATAACAACTGCTATATATTACCTAGCATAAAATTTTGAACTACATGAAGATAATATGAAAATCGTTTGACCGGGCGAGTTGGCCGTGCGTGTAGAGGCGCGCGGCCGTGAGCTTGCATCCGGGAGATAGTAGGTTCGAATCCCACTATGGTTTTCCGTGGTTTCCCATTTTCACACCAGGAAAATGCTGGGGCTGTACCTTAATTAAGGCCACGGCCGCTTCTTTCCAACTCCTAGGCCTTTCCTATCCCATCATCGCCATAAGACCTATCTGTGTCGGTGCGACGTAAAGCCCATAGCAAAAAAAAAAATCGTTTGAAAATACTGGAAATCTCACAATACATCTTTCCGAGGACATCCAATATGTCTGCTATAATATGAGCAGTTCTTCAATGAAGTCTATTCAGCAGTTTGTTACAATTTCCATTATCAGAAAAATGTCATCACAAGATTAGATTACTTCAAATGTGTTCACCTGTGTTTCTCTTGGCTCTGCCAACTCTGATTTCGGATCTGCTTTTAAATGCACCTCTTCTGACATAATTTTGTAATTGTCCTGTGGAAAAGTCAATATATTAGGCAAATTTTTTAGACACATCTGGAAAGGTAGTTATATACAAGTTGGCTTAATAATTCATCATTTCCGAGTTTCATATCATTTTTCAGAAAATTTCCATGTCGAGTATCCATAAGAGCATGACAACTAAGAGATGGAGAAATGTCCTGTTTGAACACTCAGAGATATTTTTAAAGAGTAGAACAATTGTATAAAACCTTCTAAAATAACACCAAATGATCAGGAAAATGTACAGACCTACACACAAATAATCTGCTTATTATAAACAAACCAATTCTGAAATATTAAGACTTCACAATTTATCACTGTTATCTTTCACATCCTGTACCGGCAAATACATCTCAGCAGGAAATATGTATCTTCCATATTTCCTCTTGTACATGAAGTGCTCAGCCTGAAGGCAGAGAGGATCCTCAACAGCCCTACCAACAGCTGCCATAGAGAGCTAGGTGTCACTGAGGAGGCAAACTAAGGAATAGAAGAATAAGGTAGTTTTACATTGCTTTCGTGTTCCAGCCAGGCAGTGTTGTTACATACCAGTCTGACATATTCACTGAACTGTACACTTGGAACACCTATTTGAATGTCAATTTCACACCTTTTCCTATAGGATCTGGCTGCATTAGGAATAGTGTTACACAAACTGCTCATATCTCAGTCACTTTCATATTGCAAGAGTTAAGGAGGAGACAAGAGACCCAAAATACAAGTGACAAACTTGTTTTGTGCCAATCCAGGGCATTGCTTTTTAATTTCTGTTTGATATTAAACCATTTTAATGTTTAAACAGAGGAAGCACAGTGAGATACACATATTATTCATTTGACCATGTTTCTGATATCCTTTTTAAAGACCAAGGAATTACCTCAACAATGGGTAGTGAGGATGAAAAGAGACAAATGGTATCCCACCCAATACAGTAATTTATGCTCTGTACACTTCGAAGATAAGTACATGTATCAAATGACCAGTGGCCATTACTGCCAAGCATGGTTCTAAGCATTTTATTTTCCCTCACATTTGCAAACAAAGAAAATAGAGTGCTCACTGCCAATAAAACATAACCAAGAAAACCTACCAGAGGCAACCTGTTAAAATTGAAAATTAACCATTGGCTGCTCCTATTTATCATGCAATTTAAAATTGTAGTGATCTGGATGACATTGTTCTAAAACTGTCATAATTTTATCTTTTAAATCACCAAACCTGTGACCAAAACTACATCCGTAAGAAATTAACGCAGCAATTGGTGTAGGCTATGAGGAAAATAAAATGCCTGAAATCAAGGCAAAGCAAACAAAGAGGAACAGGAGGAAAGTCTTCCATCAGCAAGAAATCATTCAAGGTCTTCACAAGAAATATAATGATTCAGGTCTCAATGTTCTGGGTAGCTATTTCCAAGAGGTGATCCAAGACCTTGTCAGGCTTCAACCCAACCATGCATCAATATCACCAGTATCCCTATTGTTACCTCAGAACATTTTTACACCACCACATCTTCAAAATCTTTGTCACTGGACAACATCTATTGAGGTTTTACACAGGCAAGTTTTTAAAAGAAACAAGAAGTTAGGGCTATGTCACAATCAAACCTTGGAACTTAGATATTTAATAAAATGGCTGTTAAGAACGACTTGGTGCAGGACAATCAACAGTTTAGTGTCTATGTTCACTTAGGTCTGGGATATTTAGACACTGGTGAGTATGAAGTAGCCAAGGAAGCAGTAAGACTTTATGGTGGCTGCACTGAATAGGAGCGCAAAAATACCAGTGAGTGGAGGGCTTGTACAAAAAATCATATAGTCAGCAGTTGGGACTAATATCCTTAGGAATGAAGTTTGTTAAACTGAACACCCAGTATTCTTTTCCTCCTCCAGCAGAGTTTCAGCAAAAGGCATTAACTATCCTTGATGCTGCTTACAAAATAAAACTTACAATGAATTCCCTAGCTGAAAAGCAGGTTCTCGTAGATTGTAGTGCTCCAGACCAGGAAAATTTTACTGAGGTGAAATACCTGGAATAACTTGATACTATTACAGGAAGTGAAAGGCCTGCTCACTGGTTGTAAATTAATGAGAAAGAATTTGGAATGTGTGAGGGAGATGATAAATGTTTCCTTAGGCACATGAACCGTCAGTAATTCTGTGGCTAATAGGCTACCCTTAAATTTTGCAGTGATCTGGATTTTGAATTGTTTACTGATTGTGGAAGTACCACTCAGTTTGCAATGTTCCTAAATCTTGCATTTGATTTAATAAATTCATGCCATCTTAAGGGTAAGTGAAGCAAGGAGGCAAACAGATATTCCAACGAGGCCAAAATCTGTACTTATATTGAAAAATGCATATGTCAACCTAATAATATTATGCTAACTCATGGTCCATCCGTTGGTAACTCGAAGAAAATAACTGCAATGTTTGGTACCATTTCTCATTTGTTAACTCTGCAAGGTCTTGCAGAAACGTATGTCTGGGGAGAAGATTCTGTACTAAGATACCTCCTCACATAGAGGTTAAGCCAGGATCGCCTGGAATTCATCCTCTCATGTGTGGGGAACAGAGACAGAAAGAAAATTCTGGTCAACTCATAGCTGCATACAGGATGTGTCTCACTGGTCAGATCGACCCATCTTGCAATTCTAATATGTGTTTTCAAAAGGTACCATTTTATTGAACCCTGGTCTTGTACAGATAATTCAACAAGAAATTGATTTTGTCAGACATGATCAAGATTACGTCACCCATTATGAAGTGCTTTCTTGATATAGTGAATGTGTTGATTATACTGCAAGCAGTGTGTAAAATATATTGCTAAATCAATTAAATATGTGCAGTATTTGTGTCTTTTACAGTGTAACCTAATATCAGTTTAATATCCATACTGGCAGTACTGAACTATACACTTTAAAGACTTTATTACATCCTCCTAGTCAATACAAACTTCCGGGTAACTTAACTGATAACTTCGGGCCATGTTGCCAACAGGGGAAAACACAGACACTGTACTAATGCGATTCTTATGTTGTATTGAATATGAGGATCTAATAGAGTCCTATAAATGTATAATTATTTTGTAGTGCACAAGCACTGACACATGTGGATTGGTGCAGTGTAATGAGTCTACATGAAACACGTTCTTTTCTTATCATAATGGTTGAGATGAACATTATGGAAGATTTGACACATTTATTGTTCTTTGCCTCAGTGCTTGGACATTCCTGTTTTCCTATAGGTGTATGCTCAAAAATCTGCAACAGGCCACAATTATCATTATTATTATCATCAAAATTATGAATGGCTAAATTAAGATGAGAAGGAAAATTCCTTGAAAATTTTGCTTCATGCTTATTCTAATAGCAGGACTCTCCCTTAATGGGGCTGACTGATCAAAAATCACCACCAAGAAGGTGATCAAAAAGTGAACCAACACTCAAATCAGATAGCATTTTTGTATATCATGTAACAAAGGCAATAAACTGATGAATGTATGTAAGAATGCATTTAGTATTTTGTACTGCATAAATAATAGAGGAATCTTCCAGACAACTTCAGACCATGCTGCCAATAGCAGCAAACACAGACAATGCGCTAATGCAATTGTTATCTGTGAGCACATTAATAAATGATAAATGTCTAGTTAAATGAATAGATACATACATACATACATACATACATACATACATACATACATACACACACACATACATCTTCATTAAAGACTGTTATTCCTTTTGGTATTCAGTGTGCAAGCCTCTGTGAATGTACTAATCACCACAACAATCCCCTATTTTTAACTAGTTCTATATATCTTATCTTTAAATCATCAGAAACTGAGTCTAATCATCATTGCCTTGGTCTCCCTGTTACCCTCCATGACTGATTCCATCATTCTCGTAGGTAACCTATCCTGCTCCATTCGACTCACATGACCCCAACATGATGCGCTCCATGACTACAGTTCCATCCACTGAGTTCAATTATAACTTAGCCTTTATCTTGTCATATCAAGTACCCTCCTGCTGTTCTTCCTACCTGCTTTTACCAGCAATCATTCTTGCTACTTTCATGTCTGTTAAATCTAAGTTGTGAATAAGTTATCCTGAGTCCACCAAGCTTTTACTCCTGTAAAGCAAAGTTGGTCTGAAAACACACCTATGTAAATATAGTTTTGTCCAGGAGCTGATTTCATTCTTCCAGAATAATGTTCATTGCAACTGTGAGCAGACTGCATTAGCTTGATTCAAGTTCACTTACTATATTACCAGCCTGGGAGTACACACATCCTAAATATATATCATATATCTGTTCCAAATTTATATCCCCAATCTGACATTCAATTATCTCAGATGTCTTACCGAATGGCATCAATTTAGTCTTAGAAAGGCCAATTTTCATACCATACCCATCACACCTATTTTCAAGTTCCAAGAGAGTAGACTGCAGGCTTTTGGCAAAATCTGCTGATAAGATAAAGTTGTCAGCATATGTCAGATTGCTTACTAAATTTTCACCTTGCTGAATCCCTTCCTGCCATTTTATACCTTTTAGCAGATGATCTATGTAAACTACGATCAACAAAGTTTTGTCAAAATTATGGAAAATACAGAAAATGTGATCCTGAAAGCCCTTTTATGGTCTGAAAATACACTGCTCTTGATCCTACTTACTCTGAACCACTGATATCACCTTCCCTTCCAAGATGCCGGTGAACACCTTGCTAGGTAAAATGATTATTAAGATACCTTGGTAACTGTTGCAATACTTTCCCTTTGATGGCTTATAAGTAGGTGCAATGACAGCTTTCATCCAATCTGAAGGCACCTTACTAACACTCCATGATAATCTCATTTTATGAAGCCATTTCAACCATTCCTCCCCAATATACTTCACCATATCAGGGCTAATTTCATCTATTCCTGCTGCTTTATGACAAAGGAGTTTATCTACCATCCTTCCCAATTCCTTAAGAGTAATTTTACCAATATCATTGCCCTCTTGACACAAGAGTTGAGAAACAACAGGGATTGCAAGTAATATATGGCACAGCGATGTTACAAGAAAAAGAACATATTCTAGGACTGAGAAAGTTATTCTTCAGAACTAATCTAAATAGTATGATGCTGTACTGCTAGAATGGCCTAAATATGGTATTGTTAAAGAAAGACATTATGAAGGGGCTAGAAGTAAAGGCTACATTCTACCTCATCAGGGTGTAACTATGCGAATTACGCCCATATTCGACGTATCCAGTAAAAGGAAACGGGAGTTGACACTAAATGACTGTACGAAAAAGGTCTGAAATTAATCAAACTTATTCCCTCTGTTCTGTTCAGGTTTAGAGAGAGGCCAGTGGGTGTATTCTCGGATATAAGAAAGGCATTCCCATAAATGTCAGTAAAGAGGTTTGATCAATTTCTGTGGTGGGAAGATCATACTCAAATGAGCTTCAAGGTCCTTCATCATCGCCAAGTGGATGGGAAAGTAGCATGCATTTTTCAGGGACAGAAGACTCAGTCTCTCCAGTACTGGGGCTGCTAGGTGTCGTCACAAAAAAATTCCAAAATTCATAAAAAACCTGCAACAAGATGAAGTATTTTATCTATCTTTGCCCCCATTGATTTCTCCTGTCCTATGACTCTGATGCTGAAGGTTCTGTTACAAGAGAGTTGGGAGCAGAAAATAAGTTGGGACACAGAGGTACTACTCGAAACAAAAGGCATCATCGTAAACTGGAATGAAAAATTACCTCGAAAAGCTTGTACCACTATACCGAGACGATATACCTTGGCTGACTGTCAGGAAGTCTTACTAACTTCATGAAATCGGACAGCAGCTAATATTTGCACAAGGGAGCGTAGCACCATTTAAAAGAACTACAACACCTTGACTAGAATTACCTTCCTGCCATGCTGGTGTTTGAAAGACAGTCTCGGTCTCGTTGATGTGCACTCCTATGTTTCGACACTGCATTGATATGGATAAAGAAGGGAGCCTTTGTACAATATACAATGAAGGAAATATTGACTTTCTCCCACAGAGCAGAGTGGCAGTAATTACGGGGCAGAATTTATTCAGCTGATTTGCTTTCACGAGGTTGTAACATGGGAGAAGACAAGTGAACTTGCAGAGAAGTTGCTGTGTAAGAAGAGGAAGTTGATTGTGAAAGAGATAAGGAAACTGTGACTTATACTGTCCCCTCCTTGGTATCTGGAATATTATTCTTCAATATCAAGATTGCCACAATGGTCACCTGGATGTTGCCTATTACTAATAACAAAAGAAGGAATGTGAGAGAAAGACTTGTGGGAGGGACAATGACAAATGAAATAAAGGCAACAAGAAGGATACACATTTGATTAGCTCAAGACGTAGTTTCTGGGGGAGAAGGGATTTCCAGCTGGAAGTCACTTTGCATGATATAAGACTCTGAAGGAAATTTGTGAGTAAAAACAAAGATCATTGAAAGGAAAAGTAGTGAGGACTTCATGTGCCCTACGGTAATAATGAGTAAACATCGTCTCATGCAACTTCTAATTCATGAGGAACATGTTTGAATATTAAAAGTGGCACTCACATGTTACTGTTGCACTTGCAGGAAAGATTTTTGGTTATACAAGGACGAAAGAGCAGCCAGGCCATGCTGCCAAGGATGTGCGTGATGAAAAGTGGCACAAAGTTGAGAAGGCAGATGCTGATTCTGGAAGTCTATCGGAAAACAGAATTAAAGATACTGCGGTATTTGAGATGACAGGTGTAGACCTTGCTGGACTCCTGATAATGAAAGTACCAAAAAAGCAAGGGGTGGATTAAGCTCTTTTCATTTCCTGTGTATAAGGCAGTGCACTTGGAACTGGTCAGCAATTTCATAATGAATGGATTTTTACTGAGATTTCAACGGTTTATCACACGATGAGAAGGACCAACAACTGCAACAACAATGGAACAAATTTCACTGGTACAGATAATTTATTTTGAACTGTTGACTAAAACCACACAGAAAGAGTACACAATGGAGCGAATACAGTAGAGGATATACCCTCCCACAGCAGGCTGGTGGGGTGGTTGATGACAAAATCTGATTCAGATAGTAAAGAGAAATATGAAATGTGTCCTCAGGACAGCTTCACTGTGTTACAAAGAGATGACGACAGTACTGTGTGAGTGTAAAGCCGTGGTTAATTCCCATCCTCTTACCTTCTTGCCTGAGAAGCCTGAAGATCTCAACCAACTTTCACCTTCAAGTATTTTGCATGACAATGTCTACAAGGGAATACTAGATTTAGATCGACTGGATTCTGTGAACTTATCAAGGAGATTTTGTTTTCTGCTACAGTTGCAACAAGATTTTGAGAAGAGTACCTACATCAGTTGATCCAGAAGCAGAGTAATATGTCTACAAACATTGGAGAAGGGGTGCTGGTTGCAGCTGGTGGGAAGAACTGGATAGACTGGACATTAACGCGGGTGCTGGAAGTGTATCATGGGAAAGAGTTGGAAGATTTGTGAGGTTGAAAACATTGTCAGTTGAGGTGACTAGGCCACATCAATGACTTCCGAAACTGCGAAGGAGGATGCTGATCACTGTCCCAGTAGCTTTCACTCTCATGAAGAGTACGACTCATCAGACTCCACAAAGTGGTGTTATGATATCACATCTACTGTTTCATGTGAATATAAAAAGTGATTAAATCTAAGTGATTTTCAATAAATGTGCATTCTTTTCAGGTAGAAAGAGTTTCTCACAGGCTATGTTCTGTAGGAATTAAGATTGTAAGACATTCTGAAAGGATATCTCCCTCATTAATCTTCCTATCAAAATTGTGTACATGAGGAGAAACTTTTACAAATAGATTTCCAGCAAGGATGGTATATTTCAAGTAAGGTTGGCCATGTATATTTTTGGGAGAGTAAAATCACTGCTTCAGTCTTCATATAAATCCCCTGTCAATTCATGGATGTTGAAATGATATTGAACCTAAATAATATCCATGGATAAAAGGGTTCTCAATATGGGTTCAAATACATCAAGTAGTTTTTCAGCTACAAGAACTCAAACAAAAACAAAGGCAAGACCCCTAAGCTAAAAAAGATTTAGATATCATTATTACACCTGAAATGGATAATTATATGTAAATGCTGCCAAACCAAACCCTATGGCACTACAGCCCTTGAAGGGTCTTGGCCTACCAAGCAACTGCTGCTCAACCCGAAGGCCTGGAGATTACGAGGTGTCATGTGGTCAAAAGGACAAATCCTCTCGGCCATTATTCTTGATTTTCTAGACCGGGGCCACTATCTCACAGTCAGATAGCTCCTCAGTTCTAATCACGTAGGCTGAGTGGACCTCAAACCAGCCCTCAGGCCCAGGTAAAAATCGTGACCTGGCCGGGAATCAAATCTGGGGCCTCTGGGTATGAGGCTGGCATGCTACCCCTACACCACGAGGGCCAACATTAGAAAACGCTGCCAAAATAATCAGTATATATTTATATAGTTGTTACAATTTTTTATATATAGATTACAGTCATTACTAATATGCATGGATTATTACTCCACGGACTAGAATAATGCAGCTTTCCATGTCAATTTATCCTGTCCCACCAGGTTCTTCTCTAACTAGTGCAAAATTTTCCCCAGAAATTTTGTCAGCCAGGTATCAGGAATGAGTGGCCAGGAGGGGAATACTATGCACAAAAACAGATATTAAAAAATTCATATTTATTCCCCTCAGGACATTCAAATTAACAGATAGGTAACAGTAAATGCTGCCTGCTGTCATTTCTTGATGGATACAGTACTTTTGCATCCATCTCCTGGCACAGGCCAGAGTAAAGTGTAGCTTCCACCGAAGTCCCAGTCAACATCCATGGCTGTGACAATATGGAAGTTGCTGGGGTATGGGTAGTGCTGAGTAATGACATTCAGAGCATGACTGGTGCATCTGAGTGTTATGAAAGGTGCTGCTCATAGGGTCAGTTGTGCTGCAATAGTACTTTCTGACCCAGTGAGGAAAGCAATGGCAAACTATTTCACTCCTCATCTTGCCTAGTATGCCTCATTTTGGTGCTGCCATTGGTTTTTGGGATTTCCTTATAACTGCATAACCTTTGGTGGTGCTATTTGAGGATCCAACCAGCCTCTGTGCTGATGACCTAACAGACAGACAACAGTAAATGCAAAACTGAACTAATTTAGTATTATAACCGTGAACAAGACAACAGAGGATTTTGGAATTCTAGTGTTCTACTGCTTACTCATAATCATTCAATACCAGGGATTACTCCTCCATTGCTGTGGATTGTCATACGGATTTGTGACATCATGAAAACTGCTAAACATTTAAACTCCAATGTAATTGTGCTGAAAATAATGATTGATCATGTAACTACACAGTTTTACAGTATGCAATTTTTGCATATCTAGGTTATATTAGCTGGATGGTCTTTGAACACCACAGGGCACTGCACCCATTAAAAAGGTCTTAGGGAGCCCACTGTAGTTGAAATCATATTTTACTACAATTCCTTACTCACATTAATATCATGGCCTGCCCTATCACTCTAAACCTCTAGACTTGCTCCAAAACGAAATTAATGAAATTTGCAGGAAGTTGCTTCTAAAAAGATAACAATAATAAGGTTGATATAACTTTCCTTCAGTTGTGGTATATTTCATAGAACATTAATACAGCTGTTGCAGTACCCACAGCCACAAAATCAGGTCAGGTGATACCAGTGTTGTAATATCATGGTGGAAAAGGAGGTGGTCAACTATTTTGTCATTAACTGGTTTTTAAATGCAGTATTAGGTAGCTTTTCATTTCGATGGAGTACTTAAATATCTCAATATCCATATGAGCTCTGTAAATTCCTCACCCTAACTGGGAATAAGTATAGTACTCCCCTAGATTTATCCATCTGTACAATCTGAAAAGCAACACGTGAGGAAGCCTTAAGAGTACTGTGACAATGGAAAATCCAATTATCAAAGTTGACCCTCAATGTTATAAAATCTTTTCAATCAGGAGAAAAGATGAGTAAAAATCAATAATGAACAAGCTCCCCATTTAAACGTTAATTTATACCTGTTGGTACCAAAGAGGATAATATAGAATTACCAATACTGAATGAATGGACTCGATCACCTTATGATTTTAGGTGAAAAGGAACCGACAAGGAACCATCAGTAATTTTACCATGAACAGTAACCTAAATATCACTGTAGTAGTTTCACCCAATGAAGAAAAAGTCCATAGCACTGATAGGATCCCTAATCAGCACTGAGTATCAGGTACTGATATCTCAAACTCATTGGAAATCTTACTGGATCCTTGTAGGTAAGATAAAGGTGCTCACTCTCTAAAGAATACGGCCTGCTCAGTTAATTTAACCTGAAAATAATTAGTGTTATGTACATACATACACACATTACATACATAATCATTATAGACTGTTATGCCTTGCAGCGTTCAGTCTGCAAGCCTCTGTGAATTTACTAATCCTCGATTTGCAACTAGTGCTGTGGCCTCATTTAGTTCTATAACTCTTATCTTTGAATCATTAGAAACTGAGTCTAACCATCATCGTCTTGGCCTACCTCTACTTCTCTTACCCTCCATAGCAGAGTCCATTATTCTCCTAGGTAACCTATCCTCATCCACTTGCCTCATATGACCCCACCACCAAAGCCGGTTTATGCGTACAGCTTCATCCATCGAGTTCATTCCTAAATTAACCTTTATTTCCTCATTCTGAGTACCTCCTGCCATTGTTCCCACCTGTTCATACCAGCAATCATTCTTGCTACTTTCATGTCTGTTACTTCCAACTTATGAATAAGATATCCTGAGTCCACCCAGCTTTCGCTCCCATAAAGCAAAGTGGTCTGAAAACAGACCGATGTAAAAGTTTCGTCTGGATGCTGACTTCCTTCTTATAGAACACTGCTGATCGCAACTGCGAGCTCACTGCATTAGCTTTATGACACCTTGATTCAATCTCACTTACGATATTACCATCCTGGGAGAACACACAATCTAAATACTTGAAATTTTTGACCTGTTCTAGCTTTGTAGCACCAATCTGACAATCAATTCTGTTGAATTTCTTACCGACTGACATCAATTTATACTTCGAGAGGCTAATTTTCATACCATACTCATTGCACCTACTGTCAAGTTCCAAGATATTACACTGCAGGCTTTCGGCACAATCTGCCATTAAGACCAAGTCATCAGTATAGGCCAGACTGCTTACTATATTTCCACCTAACTGAATCCCACCCTGCCATTTTAAAACTTTCAGTAGATGATCCATATAAACTACAAATAACAAAAATGAAAGATTACAGCCTTCTCTAACCCCTGTAATTACCCTGAACCAAGAACTCATTCTACCATCAATTCTCACCGAAGCCCAATTGTCAACATAAATGCCTTTGACTGATTTTAATAATCTACCTTTAATTCCATAGTCCCCCAGTATAGCAAACATATTTTCCCTCCGTACAATGTCATATGCTTTCTCTAGATCTACAAAACATAAACACAACTGCCTATTCCTCTCGTAGCATTTTTCAATTAACTGCCGCATACTGGTTTTCATCCAACTTCCTCTCAACGACTGATCGAACCCGCCTTTCCAAGATGCCAGTGAATACTTTGCCTGGTATACTAATCAATGAGATACCTCGTTAGTTGTTGCAATCCTTCCTGTTCCCTTGCATATACATAGGTGAAATTACTGCTTTTGTCCAATCTGAAGGTACCTTACCAACACTCCATACTAATCTTACTATTCTATGGAGCCATTTCATCCCAGGCTTCCCACTATACTTCATCACTTTAGGTCTAATTTCATCTATTCCTGCTGCTTTATGACAATGGAGTTCATTTACCATCCTTTCCACTTCCTCAAGCGTAATTTCACCAACATCATTTTCCCCCTCCCCATCAGCTTGTCTGTTCGCAACACCACCAGGATGATTTTCTTTTACATTGAGAAGGTGTTCAAAATATTTCCTCCATCTCTCCAGTGATTCCCTGGGATCTATTATGCGTTCACCTGAATTTTTTTTTTTTTGCTAGGGGCTTTACGTCGCACCGACACAGATAGGTCTTATGGCGACGATGGGATAGGAAAGGCCTAGGAGTTGGAAGGAAGCGGCCGTGGCCTTAATTAAGGTACAGTCCCAGCATTTGCCTGGTGTGAAAATGGGAAACCACGGAAAACCATTTTCAGGGCTGCCGATAGTGGGATTCGAACCTACTATCTCTCGGATGCAAGCTCACAGCCGCGCGCCTCTACGCGCACGGCCAACTCGCCCGGTAACCTGAATTACTCAAAACAATGTTCATTTCCTTTTTTCCCTCCCTTCCTAAGTATCTTTATTACTGTCCAGAAAGGTTTCCCTGCTGCTTTACTTAGCCTTTCCAGCTTATTACCAAAATCTTCCCACGACTTCTTTTTGGATTCAACAACTATTTGTTTTGTGCTGTTTCTTTCATTTACGTACAAATCCCTGTCTGCCTCGGCCCTTGTTTGGAACCATTTCTGATAAGCCTTCTTTTTACGATTACAAGCTGCTCTCACTTCATCATTCCACGAAGATGTTCGCCTTTTCCCATCTTTACACCCAGTTGTCCCAACGCATTCCCTTCTTGTTTCTACTACAGCATCCCTGTATGCCACTTTCTATATCCTGAACCTGCTTACTGTCTACTGTTCAAAACTTCTCACTAATCATATCCATGTCCTTCTGTCAAATTTCCTTGTCCTGGAGATTTTCTACCCTTATTCGTTTGCAGAGAGATTTTACTTTCTCTACCCTAATCCTAGAGATACTTAATTCACTAGAGATCAGATAGAGGTTTGTATCATCGAAATATTCCCGGAAAACTAGTACATTCCTAACAGATTTCCTGAATTCGAAGTCTGTTGAGATATAGTCTATTATGGATCTGGTACCTCTAACCTCCCATGTGTAGCGGTGAATAGCCTTATGCTTGAAGGATGTATTCATAACTCCTAAACCCATACTAGCAAAGAAGTCCAGCAAATGCTTCCCATTCCCGTGAGCTTCCATATCTTGCCCACATTTACCAATCACCCTTTCGTATCCTTCATTTCTATTCCCAACGCTCGCATTGAAATTGCCCATTAGCACTATTCTATCCTGTTGACCCTGACCATGATGTCACTCAATGCTTCATAAAACTTGTCAACTTCATCCTCATCTGCACCCTCACATGGTGTATACACGGAGACAACTCTAGTCCTAATTCCTCCAACTGACAAATCTACCCACATCATTCGCTCATTTGCGTGCCTAACAGAAACTATGTTACGTGCAATGGTATTCCTGATAAAGAGCCCTACACCAGACTCTGCCCTTCCCTTTCCAACACCCGTCAAGTACACTTTATAATCTCCTATCTCTTCCTCGTTATCTCCCCTTACCCAAATATCACTTACTCCTAGCACATCCAGATGCATCCTCTTTGCTGACTCAGCCAGTTCTACTTTCTTTCTTCCATAAGCCCCATTAATATTGATAGCTCCCCATAGAATTTCATTTCATTCGCCAAGTTATTTCCAAGGAGTCCCTCTCCTGTCAAATGGGAGTGGGACACTCCCATAGGTCTGAGGCTTGCTTAAAATGTTCTGAGCTCGGTAAATTCATGAAGCAGGATGCTACCCTACTTGCACATAGTCCAAGTGAGGATCTCTCCTCTAACAGCTTATGGACAACCAGTGGATTGTACAGTTCTAGCCGCCTGAGCATAAGGAGGGCCAGGACTCAGAATATGTCCGATATACCCACTCCCTTTCCATAGCAACTGGTATCCCAATGCTCAGGACCACTTACTAGGCCGCTCAGCCATTGCCCATGGTTCACAAACTAGGAAATGACTACAATAACCCACACCAATGTAACCAATCATTAAAATATCCATGAGGAAAAATAATGAATACAAGGTTCCATTGCCAACAACTATCCACTATTTCCATTAATAATGAATGACATCCAGTATATAATATACTATGGGAGATTGTTTGGTCCGCCCTGTCAACATATTAAGAGTTTCTAATTTTGTACAATCTTTTCACTCATACATGTTTCGGGAGCTCCAATTTTATTTATCAGCGATTTCTACATCACAAATCAATATTCCCCACATCTTATGGTCTAACGTTATACAGCTATAAATAAGACATTATAACATTGTTTTTAACATACACACGTAACAACCATTTCTTGATAATGTTTATGGTAATAGAACACATTAAAGCATAATGGAACACTTTAGAACACTTATAGAAGTTCAACTGATTATTCTTAAGTTATGTAACACTTTGAAAAAGTATTAAATCATTGGATTGTTTCCTTAGAAAAATGAATCACTGATAAAATGTTTCTTGCTACTGTTTGTTCTGTTGTAGCACACTTAAGTGTAGGCCCATTAAAAAATTAACTATTATACTACCAAAGTTAATATTTTTGCCTTGTTAGAACACTTTCTAGAACAAACTGGCTCACCACTGAATTATTTGACTCCTTAAGATCTAAACGTGTAATTCATTATATCATGTCAGTCGTAATCTTGCTCTGTTGGTGTTGGGCTGGTGACAGAGCGGATCAAACCTCCCATCATGTCCTTGAATTTCTGGTTATTATTTGCTCTTCTTATTGTAAATTATCAAAGAGGAGGAAGACTACCCACTCACCAGCCTAACACTTATTGATTCTATGTCATGCAATCTATAGATTTCAAAACACTATGACGAAGGAAATCATTCCCACAAGATGCTAATGTATTTGAGCACCTTTAATAACATCAGAGTGATAAAGGATTTAATATGCCAACTTGAAACCAGAAGGCAAGTCCTCTACAACCTGAGCTCCTCAGACTGCCATATTTCATGACAAGCTACAAAAAAAGACAGATGAAGAAAAACGCTCTTCTTCTTCTTCTTCAAAGCCTAAAGAATGAATTCAGCTTTCAGACATGCTGTGCCAAATAAAAGGTGCATACTTGTAAATTCTGCATTTATGTAATCATAAAAATGTATTTAATCAATCTGAGATTAGTATACAAATATATATGTGTCTTAAGAATAGACAGCAAGATACCAATATATCTCATGAACATCAGATAAAAGGAGAATTATGTAACCAGTCAAATTCAGACGACTGCTAAGGGTTTAATTGTAATCACTATAAAGTTACCTGGAATTATACTTACGCATGAAGTATTCAATGTTTCCTCAAAGCATATTGGTTCCTCTTTGATGCTTACTTCCAAATCCATTTTAAATAGCATGTGAAGTTATAGACGGTTTAGGGATGCAGATTACTTCCACAGACCTTGCACTGAAACATGAGCAAGAAATAATCTTATTGCTGTTTTGTAGTCAAGTCTGTAGTTTTAGGTGACTGTTGATATTGTGTTCATAGCCACAGAACCTACAGTTTTACCTGGAAACTGAACCTTAGGGATAAAAGTTTTCAATGAAAGAACATCCCACTCCCACACTCCTTGTGAACAGCCTGGGACTATGCAACTTTCATATCACCCACTACACTGGGAGTCTAATGACTGGTTTGATGTACCTCCCCGTACAAACCTATCCTGTGCTACGCTGTAGATGTACTATAATCTGTTCATAACATTTGGTCCTCTACACCAGAAGTGATCTAAGATCACACTGACACGGTTAGGACTTATGGAATTACGGCTAGGAGTGGGAAGCAAGTGACTGTGGCCTTGAGTAAGGAGTCCCAGCATTTCTTTGGTGTGAGAATGGGGAAACACTGAAAACTGTCTTTAGGGCTGTGACTTCTGTCCTACTCCTAGCCCTTTACTATCCCATCGCTACTAGAAGTCCTACCGGTGTCAGTGTGATGTAAAGCCAACTGTAATATTATAAAAAGAAATTCTATAACAATCCTTCAAAACTATTCATTTCTTGCTCAACTTGCAGGGCAAATGATACGCTTTTAGCCACTGTGAAGACACAATCCCCACACTCTGTCCCTCCGCTAGCTCTATTGGCTGTGTACATTTTGTACTGCTCAATATAAACCTCACTGTCTTTACACCAGAGTCCAGTAGTTATTCAGATACAATATAAAATTTGAAGGTCATTATTAGGAATGTTCTGATATAGTTCATTCAGTTTTGTTTTCAATCCACAAACCTTTGGATAGTAAGTGGTGAGCCCAGTCTGATACATTACACTTACAAATTATGTTAATCATCCTGGATGACAATGACAATTGTGGTTAAGCCCTGTGCCTTATGTATTTTAATAAGCAAGTTTCTTACACAGATATAGCTATACTTCTTCTCTTGATGGACAGTCCTAACATGGGGCAACTCTATTCAAAAAATACAACAATTACTGATTATGTTACAAAAAATTGTTCCGAACCGGCTGCTAACTCCTTAGTTAAAACAAAGAGTTCCGAACTGGCTATGAACTCCTTCCTTACAACAGTTCTGAACAGGCTATAAACTATTTCATTACAAGAAACAGTTCTGAATTGGCTATAAACTAGTTTGTTACAACAAACAGTTAGAAATAATTGTTAACAATGGTTTGTTGGAATTAAGAATGGCATTTTTAACTGTATCAATGCCATCTATGAATTGTTACAAAACTATTAATGATAGATGATGGAAGACCTCACTATTCCAATGAGAAGTATAGCATGTAGTCTCACCATTTACTGGTCGAATAAAAATGTGCATGTATGGAATATGCAGTCTCTGCTATTCAACGCGAACTGCTGGCATTGGCTCGGAAATGGTTCTGAATGTAGTTAGAACAGCATGAATTCAGAACACACAGTTCAGAACTGGTTCTGAATTTCTGTTGGAACAGCATACATACTACTGCGCATGAGCAGGCTATTCAGAATCAATTCATAACCATGTTGGAACAAATTTGCATGTATTATCACTAAGAATAGTAGCTGGGCTATTTTTAATGTAGACAGCCTACGGTTGGCTGACAAACAGAATAGTCTGCCGCTGAACTTTTTTGTTTAAATACGAACTTTACAATAAAGCTTACTTTATTTCCCATCACGTAACGTACGATATTAAGTTCCTTATGGAGATGAACGAGACTGAGTGGACACGGTGTAAAACGTAAGAAACTGCTATTACCTGATGTAGAAAATCCTAAAGGGAAAAGCACAATCCACACAGTAAACGTGCGCAAGCGGCCGCAATTTGTCCCAGATACACAGAACGAAACAAATTAGTTGGAACGTTAAATAACGGCAAGCCAACCACTTCGAAAGTAAATCAAAAATAGCGAATGAGCCTTAAAAATTATATAACCAGTGCGTTGTTCCTCGACCGTATACATATACACCCAGTATAATTCACTTATCTCGAGCTACCTACTGCTCATGAATAGAAGTCAAAAGTCATCTGGGACAACCAAGACCAACCATTACACACAGACCACAAGACAGAAAATACATGGCGTGCATACCGTACCGTTGCCAACGAGCAACGAGCTAGAAAGAGGACTATAAAGTGGCCATTGGACCGCCATATTTGAATCTACTTGAAAGCCACGTCCACCATATTGTAAGCGATCAAATCGAGTGGGCGTGTGATGAAGCGAGTACAGAAGCTGCGGGAATAAATACAGTTTCACAGTTTTCTTTATTAGAGAAGCACTCAAAGATGCATAATGCCTGTTTAAAAGGACATTAAAAATACAAGGTACAGACTACATGCTTACATTTTTTTTTTGCTATTGGCTTTACGACGCATCGACACAGATAAGTCTTATGGCGACGATGGGGCAGGAAAGGGCTACGATTAGGAAGGAATCGGCCTTGGCCGTAATTAAGGTACAGCCGCAGCATTTGCCTGGTGTGAAAATGGGAAACCACAGGAAACCATCTTCAGGGCTGCCGATAGTGAAGTTCTAACCCACTATCACCCGAATACTGGATACTGGCCGCACTTAAGCGACTGCAGCTATCGAGCTCCGTCTTACATATTGTATAAAGAAAGAAAATTAGTGCATTTCCAGTACGGTAGCCCTAATTACAAAACATATCACAATAGTACATTGCCATTAAACAAATTTAGACCTACATACAGGGAATGAAAATATAGAACAGAAAACCTTGAACAAAGTAATATAACAACATCGAGAAATAATTCATATAACTTTAATGAATATGAAAACCTACAACCTGTTTTCCAGTCATTGACCGGGTCAGGAATGTAATGAATGAACCAGATGTAGGCTGTTAGTGCGATGGGGTCGCCACTCCCAAAGTGATTTACTAATGACTGATGGATGCTATGAAATGAGAATGGAGAGTGTTGCTGGAATGAAAGATGACAGGGAAAACCGGAGTACCCGGAGAAAAACCTGTCCCGCCTCCGCTTTGTCCAGCACAAATCTCACATGGTGTGACCGGGATTTGAACCACGGTATCCAGCGGTGAGAGGCCGACGTGCTGCCGTCTGAGCCACGGAGGCTGCTATAACTTTAATAATAATAATAATAATAATAATAATAATAATAATAATAAATCCTTGTTTTTTGCCAGTTACCTGGATTTGGCTTTTGTATGGATTTAGCCTAATTCTACGACCGGATACCCTTCCGGACGACGACGCCAACCCTAGGTGGAGTGATGTATTTACTATTACGTGTTTCTGTGGTGGTTTGTAGTATGTTCTGTTGTGTGTAGATGAAGGTTTTCCAGTCGCCGATCCAGAGGAATTAACTGTCAACTACCCGGTAAAAATCCTCAACTCGGTCGAATCCGGGACCCTCTGAACCAAAGGCCAGCTCGCTGATCATTCAGCCAAGGAGCCGGACACAAAGCAACTTGGCAGGTTCGAGCCTAGCTCAATACGATTGTATCTGACGGTGCTCAAATCCCTCAGCCTCGTGTCAGTAGATTTACTGGCACGCAAAAGAACTCCTGCGGGACTACATTCAGGCAACTCGGCTTATCAGAAAAAGTAGTTAGTAGGACGTAAAACTAATAATAATTTACGAAAAATAAGTATTTGTTCACATTACTTCTTTTTCAAAATGCTGGGGAAATGTGCTCTGTAGGATACAATGTAATAATAAATAGTGTTATTAGTTTTTCGTCCTACCAACTACTTAGTACGGTTTTCGGAGACGTTGAAGTGGCGGACATATGTCCCGCCGGAGTTCCCTTACGTGCTAGTAAATCTACTGATAGAAGGGTGACGTATCTGAGCACCTTCAAATACCAAATATGCCAACTTAGCTCAGAAATCCGGCGCTCTACCGTCTGAGTCACTCAGCCAGGCAGGATACAGTTCATCATGTCTGGCTGTCTGGTCAGTTCCTACAAGAAAATAAAAGTAGGCCTACCCTACACGTGCTGGATTGTGCTACACAGGCAACGTAATTCTGCTAATCGCCCATAACTGTGTACTTTAGTAAAAAAAAAAAAAACTTATTTGAAATATGATTACATTCGTCGTGTTTTTCCTACATTTTATGCATTAGCTTGCCACACACGTAGAGAGCATAATTTATTCGATCTAATCTATTAAACGTAACGCATCGTAAGCGGAAGAAAGGCGCTTAAACTATGGAGTCGCTATTTCGTCTTGGCACCACCCAGAGCGCTGTAGCAGCCATGTTAGCCACTCTATAGTCGTCTTTCTAGCTCGTTGCCAACGAGATATGCAATAGTGGCGGGGACGGAGCGAGTAGAACCGTAGAGTAACGGTTCTTCAGGTTAACGTGACGTCACAGCTGAGTACCGATTCAACTATAGAATACTCCGTATAGCGCTGCGGGTGCTTCAGTCGTTGCCTACGAGATATACAAGGCCGGGACATAGCTAATAATTTGTCGCTGAAAAAGCGGTCCGACCGTGTTCACGGTTTGGCCGCCAGATGTCACGTTTCCGTTCTGTTCTTGGCAGACTTTA
Organism: Anabrus simplex; assembly: GCF_040414725.1. Lineage (NCBI taxonomy): Eukaryota > Metazoa > Arthropoda > Insecta > Orthoptera > Tettigoniidae > Anabrus > Anabrus simplex. The sequence continues at coordinate 25,675,338 of NC_090277.1, read as the reverse complement.
GCATTGTGATATGCGGAGTAATTGTGATGCTGTGTTGATTTTGTGCAATTTATTGTGAATATTGTTTCTGTCGGTGAGTGTCTGTGAGGTTGAGAAGAAGGTGCACTTTTGTGTACCTCTCTGTATTTCGGATGACACTAAAAAAACATGAAAATTGACGTTCCATAGTTTCCCTTCCGAGTTTGGTTTAAGGGAGAAATGGAAGCAAACTATTTCTAGGCAAGGTGATATAGTAGGATCTCTTAAACAGATTTCAGTGTAAGCACATCAATCAAACTTCCTTCTGTTTTCATTGTGTATCCTGTTCACAAACAGGAAAATTTCAAACGCAGGAAGCGTCCAGCTCCCAAAAATGATGTATTGCCATCAACATTTTTTTTGCTAGTGGCTTTACGTCGTACCGACACAGATAGGTCTTATGGCGACGATGGGATAGGAAAAGCCTAGGAGTGGGAAGGAAGCGGCCGTGGCCTTAATTAAGGTACAGCCCCAGCATTTGCCTGGTGTGAAAATGCGAAACCACGGAAAACCATCTTCAGGGCTGCCGACAGTGGGATTCAAACCCACTATCTTCCGGATGCAAGCTCACAGCCGCGCGCCCCTAACTGCACGGCCAACTCGCCCGGTCCTTCAAAATTTAGTAAAAGTTCCGATTCAGATAACGATGAATATATCATATCTTCATACGACAGCCACAAACGAAAAAGGAGTACAAGTCTCGTTTCTATATCAAAGAAAGTCTACGAGCATCTCTGTTAAATAAAAAAAAAAAAAATACGGATGAGAAATTAAATACCAGATTACAGAAAAGCAATCTGTAAATTGAGAAGTAAGATACGGGTAATGAAATCAGTAAAAAAAAAAGTTTTACAGTAGGTATCTGAACTTGACCAAAAAAAAAGCAAACCAAATTGAAAAGCATGCTAAAATTGGTCATTTAGGAGCTTTATTCCCGTTAGAACGAATTTAATTTTCTTCTTCTTTCTTCATCCGTTTACCCTCCAGGGTGGGTTTTTTCCGTCGGACTCAGCGAGGGATCCCACCTCTATCGCCTTAAGTGTAGGGTCCTGGAGACTTCGGGTCGGGGGATACAGCTGGGGAGGATGACCAGTACCTCGCCCAGGCAGACTCACCTGCTATGCTGAACAGGGGTCTTGTGGAGAGATTGGAAAGGATAGGCAGGGAAGTGGGAAGGAAGCGGCCGTGCCTTAAGTTAGGTACTATCCCGGCATTTGCCTGGAGGAGAAGTGGGAAACCTCGGAAAAACACTTCCAGGATGGCTGAGCTAGGAATCGAACCCACCTCTACTCAGTTGACCTCCCGAGGCTGAGTGGACCCGTTCCAGCCCTCGTACCACTTTTCAAATTTCGTGGCAGGGCCGGGAATCGAACCCAGACCTCCGGGAATGACAGGTAATCACGCTAACCTCTACACCACAGAGGCGAACACAAATTTAATTTTGCGGGAAGAAAAAAGAGATATGCGGTGAAACGCCGCTAAATATTTGCGTGACGGGCATAACATCGCTCACCAAACAGCGGCTTCAATACGAATGTCAAGATATCAGATGTGCGGAGGAAAAGATTGGATCGCTGATAATTGGTGAAAGGGCGATTATACCCAAAGTTATTTATGACCGCAATCTCGATCCGCTTATCGGATATGAGGCACAATTAAAGAAATCGGTAAGAAGTGACAAACTCGCTATCAGATTTCTCTGCTTCTTTCGTGAATTACTTATTTCGTTTAACCCTTTATAGGATAGTGGTTAATTAATTAAGCACCTCAGATAAGATTGAATATATATTGTATTTAGCTACAAAACTCAACCTTACCATCATCAGTGTTCAGCTAGAACGCTTTATGGGCCCAACATTAACCACAACCTTAGTTTTCAGTACGGCCACCAGAGGGAAGCGCCCGCGTATTTTTGTGGTCAAAATTTTAACCACAATTCATTTCCGATAGCTAATAGCGGCACACGAAGTTTATTCATCGGGTAAGTTAATATTTCTGTTATTTATGTGAATAATACTATGTTATATCAGTGAGTTATTAGTAAAAGTAATAGTTTTTGCTACGACTGTAATTGACTGCGTAACTTGTAGCCATATATGTGATTATACTTTAGGCTTTGTAACCAGCTGTCCAATCTAACCTCACTTTTTCATTTTGAAGGTCTTGATTTTCTTGCAGAATTATTAGTTCTTCTCCAGTTTCCTGTGGTTTGACTGTGATATTAGGTGAGTACAAAGTGTGTTTTGTAGACTAAAGTTGAAATATTGATAAGAATGTATTGTGCTTAGATGATATGGAGATAATAATATGAAAGCAGTAACTTGAAAACTCTCGTAAACGTATTACAGCTTGCTTAGATGCTCTTTGAAATATTATAGAAAGTCCATAGTACAAAATGAAGTCTTGGATAAGGAAGGAGATAATGCTGGTGCATGATTATTGTATCTTTTATTTTGATAAATCAGTTTTTCTTACATTTTTCTTATATTTACTGTTGCAGAAGTATGCCACGTCTACGATCATCTGAATTTGAGCAACTGTGGGATACACTAGGAACAGATTCAGAAGCCGGTGGTGATTCTGATGCTGAGGATGCCTTAGTCATACCAGTAGCAGGTACTAGTACGAGCAGTGGCGAATCATTGGCCGGTACCATCAGTGCACAATTGATGGAAGAGGATTTGGATGGGAGCATGTATGATTCAGCTGATCCGGACGAAGCAGATAAGAGCCAGCAATCTTTAGTTTCAACATCCAATTCATATTATGATACTGTACCAGATTCAGACTCCTCGAGTCTAACTCTGCAGCCTCCACAGTATAATTTTACTAATAGAGCAAAAGAGCCCAATAGTTTTCAATGCTTTGTATTCTCTTGCCCATTTGGACCCAATGTACTGTGAATTTAGTTTCTCCACTTGAGATATTGATGACTTTCTTCTCTGAATGTATATTCAAAACCATAGTTGATGAGTCCAATAAAACAAATTCAATAAATTAATATAATATATGGATGTGGTTAATTTATTGACCACAAAATACGCATGTCCCTAATAGGATTGTGGTTAAAATATTGCCAAACAATTTTAGTAGTGATTCTCATAAAAGGATTTAGCTGCTATTGATTAAAGGTTTGTTGGTTCTAGTATTTACTTTAGAAGGTAAGTATGTTACTTTTTGACCATTATGAACAAAAAAAGTTTTGCCCTATAAAAGTTAAGCATATTGTAAGAAATACGTCGTAGAAAATAAGTCAAACAATTGCTCTTGGTCTATCTTTGATCTCATATCTGTTTGCTGCCTTCTGAAATGACTAGTTTTAATTAATTGTTATAGTTTTTCATATATGAACGTGTTGCAATGAGCGGGCGAGACAGAATAGTAAAGAGAACTCTAGCGGCGCTTGTCGGAAGTATCTCGAGGACAAGTTTAGTGTGCTGTATTCCCCGGCCTTGTGTATCTCGTAGGCAACGCTTCAGTAAACCTTCCAGCCAGGCTAGGCTACACTCGCAACACCACTGTGCTACTGTTCAGACTCCAGACTGAGACGTCTGTTCTATTTGTGTTTCCTTATACTACACATATCTTTGTTTAAGTTTTCGAGCTAAGTTTTCTACCGATATTTGTAATAAGAAAGAAGCAATATTGCTATGAAAGTCCTCCCAAGCATGGCACTATTTTACTAGCAGTCCAGGTAGAAAATCCGCTAAGTTACTTGTGAAATTTTCAATCAAATGTATTGTACTGGTGGAGGAACATCAAATTTATGGAATCACATAAAACGGGCGCATCGTATGGACATGGTACAAATACAGTTGCACATCGTGAAAGTAATTCCATTCTTACGTAGGGCCTATGGATGAGACAGTGCAGGGGAAAAAAAAAGTTACATAGGAGTTTGGCTACTTTTGTATGCGAAGACATGCAGTCACTGAGGATTGTAGAGGACTGAGCCAAACCTGTAGATTAGATCCTTTCCAACAGAACAAAAAAGAGCTAGGCCACCATAGCTCAAATGGTAGAGCTACCAACGCGAAGTCGGGAGGTTGTGGGTTCGGATCCCGCTGGTGTCCGTTTGGCATCTTTTTTGTCTGTACTTAACATCTCTTCGACACGTACTAAATGCACGTAACACGACCTAATAGGTTGAGAGTCGATTTCGATTACAATGCGATCGTGAAAATTTTATATTCATTGACCCTTAAGTGAACATGCTCTTGCTTACCTTAGCGTACCTGCTACATCTGTGCCCGCATAGGAGGTATTTTCATGTGCTGGACAAATTCTTTCAGACCGAAGGTCGTCGCTTTCTGCAAAACGAGCTGAAACTCTGATATTTCTGAATGGAAATTCCTCCTATATAACACCTGTTCCATGCAGTACAGAACACTAACGGTACTTCCCATGGGTACTGTCTGTGTACAACGTGTTGTCTTTTGATATTAATGCTTGTCACAAGATGAAGAACTGAGTTCATTTGTCTACTTTACTTATTACCATTACTGATGTTATCTTAACAGATTTTTCATTTAACTCCTTACAACATAGTTATAAATGAAATGTTTGACATTATATGAGTTTATGCACATTTCAAAGCACTAGATTTCGTTTCGTCAATTATCACATTGTAGAATACGGTACATTTATCCATATGCATTAATATTTATTGTATTTATTTTTTCATTTCTATGTTTATTTCTTTATTTATATGTACAGTCTTGCCTAAGCCACGGACGAAGGAGGTCGCAGTGAGCTGTGGGTCCCGAGAGGGGGAGTGGAGTTAGAGAGTGTGAAGTGCTGGAAGGTCGCCGAGAAGTGGGCCGATAATGATTGGCATAGAGCAGTACAGAGTGACGATAGGAAGATGGCAGAGGGGAATGAAGAAAGAAGAAAAGAAGCCAGGTGGGTGTAAAATGGATATGGAGAGGAAAGGAGAACTATTGTTATCGGCAGCAGTGATTATAATTTTATTATGTATTGGGGGGGTCGAGTTGAACCCAGGCCCGTCATCTGGTAGAAATGAGGATAGGGAAAATATGGATGCAATCAAAAGAGCTATAAGGGAGGTGTTGACAGAAGTTTGCCCTTTTGGGCAAATAAAAGAGATGATTGAAGAACAAACCAGTAAGATTGAAGAAATGGAAGTATGGATAAGAGAAAAAACGGACGACATCGTTGCACAGGCGAGAAATAACACCGAGGAAGTGGTAGCATTAAGAAAAAAAGTAGGAAGACTTGAAGAGGAGAATTGCAAGTTGAAAGCAGAAGTGGAAGCAAATACTTTATACAGAAGGAAGAAGTGCTTGTTTATTTATGGAGTGCCTGAGAGTCGAGAGAAGGCAAAGTACTTACTACTTATAAAGTAGTGGACCTTATACAGGGGAAAATGAAAATAAATTTTAGTGAAGTAGATATTGACGATGTGCAGAGAGTGGGGAGAACTAGAGGCAACAGGCCTATAAAGCTACAATTGTTTTCAACGTTGATGGCGGATGTTGTGTTAACAAATGCGGGAAACGTCCAGAGGGAGAAAATATGGATAAAGAGGGACGTTGGAAGCGACGCGATCAGAAAAGAGAGGATTCTCAGAAAACACAAGATACTGGCTGTAAAACAGGGGCTGAGGGCAACTATTAGAGGTCAAAATCTAGTGGTGTCAGACAGAAGCTGGAAGAGGATCTGGTCTGCGGATAGATTGATGGAGTTAGAGAAGTCAAGACAGGCCGAAGAAAAAGAGTGTAGTGCAGCGATTAGTGGAGAGGATAGGCAAAATACCAGAAGTAACAGTGTACCGTGTGAAGAGAGGCAGGGAGAAATGACAAGTGCTAACGGCAAGGAAAGAGCAGTGGACGGACAGTGCAGTCGAGAGGCTGAAGAACAAATGGGTGATGGGGGCAAGAAGAGTGAGCAGCAAGAAGCTGAGAGAGCCGAGTGTAGTGGTGTAGCAAGACAAGATCAGGGTAAAAAAGTAAGGTCAGTGTTAACCCGGGAGATTTTCGAGCAGAATCAGAGTTTTAGCGGAGGGAGGAATAGAAGCTTAAGGGACATGTGGAGAGTTGCGCAAAGTAATGAGGGTATTGTAACAAGAAGCAAAAAACAATAATATAGCGAGTAAGTAAATAATGTAGTGTTGAGGAATGAGTGTTTGGTATTTGTAGGTGAAGATGAAGTGATATTTTGAAGGTTGTGATGATGTATGAGTGTATGGTATTTGTAGATGGAGATTTATTTGATGGTAGACGAGTGTGTGCTAGAGCTGAAATGTGGTGTTGGAAGTAGAGGTGGTATATGTTGAAATGTGGTGTTGGAAAGGTATGGAGAAGTGAGGGTGTACTCATGAGTAAGTTGTATCTAATGTGATGGTATATGAGTGGGTGGTATTTGTAGATGTTGAAATGTGGTGTTGGAAAAGTATGAAGATGTAGTGATGTAATTTGGCTATTTGTGTGTGGAGTTGGTGTTGTATGAGGTGTTATGTGGTGTGGGAGAAGTGGTGATATAAGATAGTGGAAGGCAGAAGGTGAGTGTAATTGTCGGAGAAGTAGAAGTGGTATATATAGAAATGAGGTGTTGGAAATGTGGTTATGAGGTGATGTATGGCTTGGTATTGAGATGGTTTATTTACGGCTGAATTCGTAGGAGTTGGGAGGTGGTATTATTGTATTGGTGTCTGGTATGAGTATTGAATTTTTGGAGTTGGAGAGAGATGATTTTATTATCATTTTGTAAATTTTGGTTTGTTTGTGTAGAAGGGACGAAGAAATATGATGTTGGAGAGGTGTTGGTGTATGATTACCGAAATTTTTTGGAGATGGAGAGGTAATTTTATTATGGAGTGCTATGACGGAATGAAATGAGATGAAGCAATGTTACCGAGGATTTGTAAAAGTTGTGGTATGGTGGATTGGAATGTAATGACGGAATATTGTTGTTATTATGGCTGGTTTGGTATGCAATTGTGTAATGTTGCTGTGGTAGTTTATTTTGGAGTAGGTCAGGAAACAATAAAGGTGATGAAAATGCTGAAGGTAAACATAGGCATGGTTGGCCTGAGCACACCAAAGCAGAGTAGGTCAAACAGAAAAACAATGGCGGTGTGGGAATGTGCTGAGTAAGAAAGGAGAGTCGGTGGAAGGTGTAGTCTTGCTCCGGGATCGCATATGGGATATTTTAAGTTTATTATTTACTGCAAGTAAGGCAAACGGTTCATAGAGGGAATCTACCGTTGGCCATTTGATTATTAATATTATTATTACTTTATTATTATGATTATTATCATTATTTTATTATATTATTATTATTATTATTATTATTATTATTATTATTATTATTATTATTATTATTATTATTATTATTATTGACATCACTATTATTATTTTATATGTGGGTAGGGGGTATTTTATATTTAGTTATTTATTTATTTATTCAAATAATTATTTATATGACGTGATAGGGTAGAGTGGCTTAGGAATTGAGTATTTTTTAGAAGGGAAGCATGGACGTGCCATGGGGAAAAAAGGATGGCTGCCGTGGTGACCTATATTTGAAGGCACGTTTCCGGAGCATCTGATGGACTCCATGGCGCGCCCAAAGGAGTGCAGGATGGCATGTGGTTTTCTCTCCCTAGTCATGTATAAAGACGGAGTGGGGGTGGGCCCATTCCAAATGAAGAAGGGGGTGGGAGGGGCCCACGCAGATTAGAGTTAAGAAGATAAGATGGGAATAGAGGAATAGGAGAAGGGAGCGGCGCCAGTGAAGTGGATGGGCCGCATTGGATTGGTGAGAGGGAATCACATTGTCACCTGTGAGGATTATGGGGGTCCATAGTTAGACCCCAGGGAGAGGGCCGGCCATGTCATCGACGGGAGGGTGGCCTTTCTCTCACCAAGGGTGATGACATGGCCGGACAGTAGTAGTAGTAGCTAGTTAATATTATGCTCTATTGTGAACATGTATTGGGGCTAATCGCCTGTGTTGTTCATTAATAAACCAACCAACCAATTATTTATATGTACTTGATATGCCTTATATTAATTACACTGTTTGTTACGTTATGTGTTAAATTTATATTACCTGCGTTATAAAAATTGTGCAAATAACAAAGAATAGAAAGTACGGAGCATTGTACCACTGATAATAATTGATAATCTTCTTCATAAAAGTAAACTGTAGCTTAGAAGGTCAATATTAAATTTACCGCTATAAGGTTGTTCTGTACTCGGTTTAACCGAGTAATGACGTCACAGTACTTGCTCCGAACCGAACCGCTCCGTCCCCACCTCTAATATGCAAGGCCGGGACATAGCTATTAATTTGCTGCTGTAAAGATGTCAGGTTTCTGTTCTGCTCTTCGCGGAATTTAACATTGTGATGTACGGAGTAATTGTGATGTTGTGCTGATTTTATGCAATTTATTGTGCGTATTGTTTCTGTCGGTGAGTGTCAGTGAGGTTGAAAAGCATGGTGCACTCTTGTGTACCTCTATACTTCGGATACCGCTAAAAAGCAACAAAATGTGACGTTCCATAATTTTCCTTCGGAGTGCGGTTTAACAGAGAAATGCAGGCAAGTTATTTCGAGGCACGAGTACGTAGCTGGCATTTTAATACATCAGATTTCAGTGTAAGCTTATCAATCAAGCGAATATCCCCAACGATGTTCCTTCTGTTTTAGTGTATATCCTGTTCACAACAGAAAAGTGTCAAACGCAGGAAGGCTCCAGCTACAAGAAATGATGTATTGCCTTCAAGCTTTAGTAAAATTTCTGATTCAGATAACGATGAGTATGTCTGATTTACGTCACCCGTAAACAAAAACAAAAAATGTATCTACGTGTCTCGTTTCTGTGTCAAGGAAAGGCTACGAATATCTCTGTTAAATCTAAACATATATTGATGGGATTCCAAATGGCAGATTATGGCGAAAAGTCTTTACAATGAGAAGTAGGATACGCTAATGAAATCAGAAAAAGTGATTTAATGTATCTAAACTTGAGGAATGAGGAGATAAAGGCTAATTTAGGAATGAACTCGATGGATGAAGCTGTACGCATAAACCGGCTTCGTTGGTGGGGTCATGTGTGGCGAATGGAGGAGGATAGGTTACCTAGGAGAATAATGGACTCTGTTATGGAGGGTAAGAGAAGTCGAGGTAGACCAAGACGACGATGGTTAGACCCAGTTTCTAACGATTTAAAGATAAGAGGTATAGAATTAAGTGAGGCCACAGCACTAGTTGCAAATCGAGGATTGTGGCGACGTTTAGTTTAGACAGAAGCTTGCAGACTGAACGCTGAAAGGCATAACAGTCTATAATTATATTGTATGTGTATGTATGTAAAACTTGACCAAAATGTAAAACCAAATAGTAATGGTACAAATGATCATTGAGGAGCTTTATTCCTGTTAAAACGAACTGAATCTTACGGGAAGAAAAAGTGAAATACGAAGAAACGACGCAAAAAATGTGCGTCCTCTGGCATAGGAAAGCACCTACCGGTTACAGATTCCAGATCCTTGCACTGCTTAAATGTACCACATCAGACGATGCTAAAAAATTATATAGAATTTTCTAATGGTGAAACGGGCATAACATCGCTCTCCAAACAGCGGCTTCGCCGAGCTCGATAGCTGCAGTCGCACAAGTGCGGCCAGTATCCAGTATTCGGGAGATAGTGGGTTCGAAACCCACTGTTGGAAGCCCTGAAGATGGTTTTCCGTGGTTTCAATTTTCACACCCGGCAAATGCTGGGGCTGTACCTTAATTAAGTCCACGGCCGCTTCCTTCCATTTCCTAGGCCTTTCCTGTCGCATCGTCGCCATAAGACCTATCTATGTCGGTGCGATGTGAAGCAACTTCTAAAAAAAAGCGGCTTAAATACGAATGTCGCAACATTAGATGTGTAGATGAAAAGGTAGGATAGCAGATAATTTATAAGTGATGATTAAACCCAAAGTTATTTATGACCGCAATCTCGATCAGTTTATCGGATGCACTGAGACAGAATTAGAGAAAACTGGAGGAAGTGACAAACTCGCTAATAGACTTCTCTACTTCTTTCGTGAATTACTTATTTCGTTTAAGCAAAGTATAAGAAATACGTTGTAGAAAGTAAGTCATACAACTGCTCTTGGTCTATTTTTTATCTCACATCTATTTGGTGTCTTCTGAAATTGCTGGTTTTAATGAATTTTGATAGATTTTCGTACTGGAACGTGTTGCAATGAGCGGACGAGACAGCTCAGTTAAGAGAACTCATGCGGCGCTTGTCGGAAGTATCTCGAGGCCGAGTCTAGAGAGCTGTATTTCCCGGCCTTATGTATCTCGTAGGCAACGACCGTACCTACCGAGAGACGGGAGACGAATGGAAATCAGAAGCCTACACCACCCATTACCACGATGCTCGTAGGCTGTCTAGCATACAAGTTGGCCGTTACGCTTCCTTATTCTTGTCAAACTTGTGTTTGCAGCTTCGATAAGTAGACTGTCAATCAATTAATCAATCACTGCTGAACTGCAGTTAGGGTAGTCGTCCAGGTGGCAGAACTTTGCAATCATTTTTGTAATGCTACTCTTTTGTTGGAAGTCACCCAGAACAATTCGAGCTGCATTTCTTTGAATTCTTTCCAGTTCTTGAATCATGTAATCATGGTGAGGGTCCCATACTCTAGTTGGGGTCTTACCAGAGACTTATATGACTTCTCTTTTACATCGCTACTACAACCCCTAAATACGCTCGTAACCTTTGTGCAGAGATTAACAACCACATGTATGTGATCACCCCAATGAAGATCTTTCCTTATATTAACACCGAGGTACTTGCAATGATTCTCAAAATAAACTTTCACCCCATCAATGCAGTAATTAAAACTGAGAGGACTTTTCCTATTTGTGAAACTCACAACGTGACACTTAAAACACTCTTTATCATCATTCCGTTGCCTACTGTCCATTTCACATCATCAAGGTCCTTTTTATAGTTGCTCATAGTCTTGTAACTTTGTTATTACTCTGCAGAGAATAGCATCATCTGCAAACAGCCTTATCTCTGATTCCACTTCTTCACACATATCATTGATATATATATATAAGGAAATATAAAGGTCCAATAATACTGCCTTGAGGAATTCCCCTCTTAATTATTACAGGGTCAGATAAAGCTTCACGTACTCTAATTCTCTGAGAAATATAGCCACCCATTCAGTCACTCTTATTTCCAGTTCAATTGCACTCATTTCTTCCAGAAGTCTCTCATGATCTACCCTATCAAATGCTTTAGAAAAGTCAACTGGTATACAATCCATTTCATCTCCTGAATCCAGGATATCTGCTGTGTCTTGCTGGAATCGTACAAGTTGAGCTTCAGTGGAATAACATTTCTTAAACCCAAACTGCCTTTTGTCAAACCAGTTATTAATTTTGCAAACATGTCTAATACAGTATAATCAGAAAGAATGCTTTCCCAAGCTTACATACAATGCATCTCAAACTGACTGGCCTATAATTTTCAGCTTTATGTCTATCACCCTCTCCTTTATACAGAGGGGCTACTATAGCAACTCTCCATTCATTTGGTATAGCTCCTTTATGCAAACAATAATCAAATAAGTACTTCAGATATGGTACTATTGCACCCTTGAAAATTGGTTATTGGTTTGTATGGGAAGAATATTTTATTACTTGGGTGGAACAACGTATAAATTTATCATCCAGGCAGGTGATTTCAACTCTGCACTGTCTGCTAGCCCACAGGGAAACAGGTTTTTCCCGTGCCGTGTGTGCGAGTCTGGGGTTTTTTTAGTGCCTTGTTGAAGACATCAGAGAGGTGGCACGTGGACAGGAACTCGACCAGATTAAAAGCGATCAATACTTTGAGATTTTGACGTCATGATATTTAACCAATTGAATCGCAAGGTTAGCCCGATCGCAAAATCTCGGCCAATAAAATTTAATTAACAAACACACCTACGTCTTGAAGAAATAAATACCCATGCACTTGGGGAAATCTTTCTCTTTGCTCATTTGCATTCGCTCAGTGCTCATTTGGTCATTGCTCATTTGCATTCTGTTCTGCTCATTGCTTTTTTGCATTCGCGCAGTTGCTCAGTTGCTCAGTTGCCTACGGGAATAATTGTTCGAGCACATGTGTCACTGTAAACGACGTATCCGACGTGGAACATTACCAGCATTTATTTGATGGAAAGACGATAAAATTTCTGCTTCTGAGGAAATTTTACGACACAGAAATATCGGAAACGCAGCAGTTCAGATTTCCTTAACTTTATAAATCTGAAGAAAATTTTTAAAGTAGGTAAAAACTGTGCCATCTTGAAGAATCGAGTGTGTGTTGAGTACTTTTCTAAGACAGATCTTTTAGTTTCAGCTTTCACCAGAAGACGCAAGATTCCTAGTAGTCCTGAAATATGTCGGAAGAATGGAACTTCAGCATTACGGCGGAGTTTGTAATTGTCCTAAGTCCTCGCCTGCTGCAGCCATGTATCATTAAAATGTGAGGCATAATTCAGCCCGGGAGAGAATAACATCGGAGATGGAGTTTGGTTAAATATTCACTGATCATCAACCGAGTCCAGAAGCCAAGTCTACTACAGCTAAGATTTTAAATTATACTTTCCTCTATTTTCTGTTGTAATAATTATGTAGACGTAGTCCTTGCTTGAATATTTGAGATCATTTCTAATAGTCTTTGTAGTTAGGAATTTCACTCTTCTTTTACTGGTGTTGGTAGATTTGATGTGTGTGAGAGTGTATTTGGGACCTATAATTTGTTCTATTTGAATGAGTGCTTCGTGACATGTTCTCACTGTCCCATGATAAGTCGAGGAAAGTGTTAAAAATATTTGACCCACGCGATAATAGTTATTAATTTATAAATTAATGATGGAGTAATTTTTGAATTATTTGGGACAGAATATCGACGTGTTCTGTGAATTTATGATTTTTCCTTGATGTTTTGTGGTTTACCATAGATTCGAAATAGAATAGAGTCATCTATGATTTCATTAAACCATAGCCTGCGATGACGCGACCGCGCGCGTATAATAATAATAATAATAATAATAATAATAATAATAATAATAATAATAATAATAATAATAATAATAATAATAATAATAATAATAATAATTGACATTATTACGGTCTAATAGAATGTTTAAAGGTCATGAGTGTAATTATTGCTGTGCTTATAAGTGATTAATGTGTGATATATTGAAGTAGATGTTGGCCTGGAATATTGGTCGTGGTTTGAATGTCCACAAATTTTGCATTTACTGTTATTGGTATTTTTGAGACTTGTAAATGGATCTTAAGATAGGATGTTATTTGTGTGTCCATTACATGAGTCAGTTAAGGAAGAGAGTGTGTCTTTGAACATAATTTCTTCTTATGCAGCACATGTTGATCAATAATTTGCGATAATAAGGGATTAAAAATAACGTAGTCGTGACTCATAGACCGTATGCGCGAATGTTTATTTATCTGTGACTGTAGGCAGTTCTATGGAATTTTTAGTGATGATTTCTACTGTAAAATTATCCTGGAACATCGTTGTGGAATCTATTTCGTTGAAAAAGTGATAATCCTGTCTCAATCACACGTCAGACGATCGTAATGGTAGCCCTTGTCTGATATTGTCATCGAGAGAAGCTCTCATATTTCAAATAAAATTTAAAACTAAAAATCAAAAGATAGGATTCGATAAATCTGTTTGATAATGTTACCGTGGACCAAAGCTTGAATGTGAGATGGATGAATGATTGATTTTGTTTGTAATTGTGATTTTATGGTTATATTTCGTCATGTTGTGTGTACGCTGAGCGCGTAAAGTCTCGATTTTTTGGTTGTTTTGTGGCGAGCATATTTGGCTCAATTATGAATCTTTAAGTAATTTTATGACGGAATAAGATAGATTAGGATCTTTGCTTCGAGAGGAAATACTTAAGCAAGGATCGCGTCAATGAACTAAGCTCACATATGTAAAATGTTTAACTCTACAATGCGAGAATTTTAAGTCTTTATTGTGAGTTGTGCACAACACTAGGTCAATTGACATAAAAATAAGAATTCATTGAGTTGGATATTGGATCTCAAAATAATTTTATTATATAATTTGAAGCTTAAAAAATTAATTGAAATAATATTTAATTAATAGAAATGATTTATTGGATTTTTCGTGTGAGGTAGAAATTTGACTCACGGTTAAATGAATCGCAGAGTATTGTCAATTTAAATTATAATTCAAAGAAGGAAAATAATTCAGAATTTTGATATTTTGAGACAGGATTTTCTCAAATAATAATTTATTTAATTTCTTAGGACGATTTATTAAGACCCACTTTCGTGTTTTTACAGAATGCAAATTAATGGAGAACTGTGGATGAATTCCAGCAGGGAAGAATTAAATAATTTTGTTTCAAGATTTTGAAAATATTTATAGAATCTGGAAAGTGCTGATATTTTATTTAATAAATGTTAAAACCCATTTCTTTTTAGTGTTTTCATTTGTCGTCAGTCCTTAGATTGTCCCTGTCCCCTATAATTTAGCGTCGCCTGTAAGCGAACGTTCCGCCTCTGGGACTTTTGCTTACCGGCTGAGCTGCCCGGCAAAACGGGGGCACTATATCCCAACCCATTGCTTTTATTATATCCCCCAGAAATCTTATCAATTCCAACTGCTTCTCTAGTTTTGAAATTTTGAATCTTAATGTAATTGTCATTGCTACCTTAGGTAAATAGTAATACTACTTTAGTATTAGTCACCTCCTCTATCTCGATATCAAGTTGCCTATTATCTTTATACCTATCATTTCATATTTGCCATCTTTAAATTTTAAGTAGCTTACAAATTCTTCTTTCATCAGAATAAATTCTCCCCCTCCTACTATTCCTATCCTATCTCTATGATACACACTCCTTTTCCGTGAGAATATTTCTGCATCCATTATTTCTCAGCCATGATTCAACTCCTGTTACAATATCTCGTAAGTATATACAGTACCTATTAAATTACTTAATTTGATTCCTTTCTTTACGGTACTTCTACAACTGACATTGTAACCAACAATATTTACATACTGCTGACTGAAACTTCTGCCTTTTGATGATCCTCGCATTCACACTCCCCTTGTTCATTAATGATTCTTGGAATGTCCTTGGAACCTGTTTCTGCCTTAAGGTACGTATACATACTGTACTCTTCCATTTTTCGTAAATTTTGTATGATTGCCAATTATGCTTGCCATCATGTTATCATTAGCTGACTTATTTGCTAGATTCAATTTCCTAGTAAGTTCCGTCAGTTTGTCCTAACCACCTTTAAAGGTACAAACCGTATTTTCAAACTCCTGAACAATTCCTTTAAACTCATCCCAGAGTGTGTTTATATTTTTATGTACCGTTTTCCACCCACCATAGGTAATTTAAAAACTGCCTCATGCCTGTTTTTATCAGTCATATGGCACTGAATAATAGTCTTCATTTTAACACCTTCCTTTGTTTCACATTTATTTTTAACTACGACAAAAACAGCTTCATGATCAATAATACCATCTATTACTTGGGTTCTTCTATAGAGCTCATTTGGTTTTACCAGCACTACATCGAGCATATTCTTCCCTCTAGTTGGTTCCATCACTCCACTCACACAGAAGTCAAGGCTAAACGAATGGAAACATCCTCTAAACTCTGACATAAAAGCACTCTTAGGAGTTTTGATAAACATGGTGCTCCACCCCTCACGGACATTACTGGGTACCGGTATTTCTCTAAGGCATCGGTTAGTAAGGTACCATTCTTTACGGACCTATTTCCCGTAATGAATTGTTACTCCTGTTTTGTAATCTACATTTCGCACACCCTTCCAAAAATCATCATCGTCTCACTAAAATTCAATATGTAGATTCTGTAATTAATAAAATCAGAGAAAGTGTATGCTTCATTACACCCTCGGTGAAATTATTTCTATCGACGAGAGTACGATATCCTTCATTGGGAGAGTTTCTTTCAATGTTTACCACCCAATGAAGCCCACAAAAAGTTTGTTCTGTCTGACAGTATGTGTACTATTTCAAACGTTACACTGATAAAGAGGAAACTGGTTATACCTTCTAAAAAACCCTCAAATTGTTACTGCTCTCGCTGCTTCTCTCACCAAAGTTCCCAACAACCTTCCTTCTGGCAATCACGTATATACTAACAGTATTATACGTCACCTCAATTAGCAGACCAACTCCTGTCCATGGATATACTAAGAAAAGGTACAGTGTTGCCATACTCTAAGGACATGGCACAGGGGCGCTAAAAACCTAAGCAAAATGAAACAAGGGGACATAATTTCTGTTCGTAAAGATTCTAAACTTGCTCTGGCATGGAAAGATAAAAGGACAGTTGTCACATTGAGCACTAGCCACAAGGGCCAAAGACAGATGTTAGAACAGTCCCCTACAAATACCCAAAAACCACCCGATAGACAAACCCAATATGAAGGTAGACTACACGAAACGCACGGGTAGTGTGGATCGTAGTGATCACTATATAGACTTACAACTTCGTGCGTAGGACAATAAGGTGGTTTAGAAAAATGTTCTTCTGGCTCCTTGAAATAAAGATCGTCAACACATATCTGCTGTATGGTTTGGTCCAAAAAACTGTACCTCCAGACCAATTACACATAGAAAGTTCAGGCAGTGACTTGTTGAGTCACTGGTCCTCGAACGGGTGACCTCCAAGGAAAAGAAGGTGTGTTCAAAAAGAGGAAGGCTCTCTCGAGGTCCCCCAGAAGAACGCCTGAATGGACTACCTCACTTTATGGCTAGGAGGGAGAAACGTTCCATAGCTTACGTCAATTGTAAAAAAAATGTGGGAGGCTACGCAATGAAACAATTTATTACCGCAAAACCTGCAGCCAGAAGTCTTTTCTGCGTCCCGATAGATGTTTTGAGGTGTACCACACTTCAGGACATTTCTAAAAGGCCGTGAAAATGTTGTGTATTTTGTAGAAAAATTGTATATTGTAGATATGTAAATTGCAGTGACCTGTGCTGTTAATGCACTAACTGTAAGGACATAAAGTCAGAAAATCAAACATTACAGCCAACAGATGCTGTTCAACTCTTCAGTGCCAACAGGTAAGCGTAATAGAGCTGTGGTATAATTACATTTTGTCCATGAAAAACATATTCTACATATTTTAAAATCCCAAAAATATATTCCGCTCAGAGCCACAAAATCATCTGCTTGGGAAGGGTCCAGAAACGTGTTAAGGCTACAATGGTATTGGACAAGGCCTTGATTAAGGTACCGCAGCATCAGTGTTTGCCTGATATGAAAATGGGAAACCACGCTCAACCATCTACGAGAGCTGCCGACAATCAGATTAGAACGCGCTATCTACACTACACGAGCCGCGTAGCCATCTCGCTTGGTGATAGGGGAGATTAAGGACTACATATCGTTGGCAGAGGACAGAGGTGATGAGGTGGCGAAGAACATTGCAGGTGTGGCACTGGACAGCAAAAACGTTTATCATCGTAATTATCATATCGTAGCTCTTATTCCAAACCTCGTATCTCCAGAAATATAACGCTTTCAAAAAGGAAAAAATGGTGGAATATAACTTTTCGATAGAAATATGAAATATATTGAAATCCTATGTCACAGCAAACTTCACCGTGATGCAAATAATTGAGGATGACGTAATAGGAAATGTATGAACGGCGTATTGATATAACTTCATTTTTAGATCATTTGGAGACAAAGTTTTGTGATCAACATCATCTCCAAGTCATGAAATTAAGAGAGTTTTATGAATACATTAAAGGGAGGAGTTGTAGAAGACAGGTGGTCTAATGTTCTAAGGGGAAGGAGATTGCATACTCGATGGCTTCTGGTGGGATTCCATCTACACCTGGTGCCTTACCAGTCTTCATATTGCGTGCTACCTCTTGTAACTCAACCACAGTAAACGGTTCTGCAACACAAAAATCTGATTCCATTTCAAGTCTGTCATTAGTACAAGGGAACAACTCCATTGCTATGGCTTTCCTTCTATCAGCTGGGAGCTGAACTGGTACCTTGTTGATTATTCGACAGGTCACTATCTTTTATCCCGCTCCCCAGATATCACTGTCTAGATCTTTGCATAGCTTTTGCCAGAGATTTCTCTTAGAATCATTTATCAGCTTCATTAGTTGCCTCTTTGATGCCTTATAGTCAGCTTCTGATTGTATTAAGTTGACCTGGCTGATTTTTTTCCTAGATCTTGTAAGAATTCGTCTCTTGCGATTGCAGTCTTTCCTTTGCATGTCTATTTCATTGTTCCACCAGTAAGGGACTCGTGTTTTATATTTTGTTGATCCCCTCAATCAGCTGGTCCTACAAGCATCTTTAAGAATAGCAGTTACATCTTTTAGAGTATGTTGCACTGTATCTACAGTTTGTGACATCCACTCGATTGTAATTTTAAAAGTTTCCCAATTATAGTTCCACACCGTTTTCGTGATATCATTAAGCTTCTTCGATCCCTTCGCTTGAAAGTAAATAAAACGATGGTCGCTGAGAGATTCATCTTCCATAATTTCCCAGTCAACAATGAATGATGCTATACCCTGCGTTGAGCAGGTGACATCTATGAAAGACTCTGAGTTCCCTCTGGATAAAGTTGGTAAGATTCCAGTGTTATGAACCACCAAGTCTAGGGTCGCTATCCATTCTGCCCAATATTCTCCCCTACGATCTGCAGTTGGTGCCCCCCACAGAGGCGACTTGGCATTTAGGTCCCCGAGAATGATAGATTCAATACCTGACGCCATGCAGTCCTGAACTATTGCATCTACTTCAGCTTTGAAAGTAGTAGTAGTAGTAGTAGTAGTAGTAGTAGTAGCAGTAGCAGCAGCAGCAGCAGTAGTAGTAGTAGTAGTAGTAGTAGTAGTAGTAGTAGTAGTAGTAGTAGTAATGCTTGTTGTTTTAAGGGGCCTAACATCGAAGGTCATCGGCCCTAAGTAGTAGTAGTAGTAGTAGTAGTAGTAGTAGTAGTCGTAGTAGTAGTAGAAGATAAACTTACTCTCAACATTTCCATTAACACATAATTCTGGACAAAGTAATTCTCATACTTTTCTTTATTACCGAACCACTTACTATGAAGAGACGGGGACGTTCGTTTGTTTGCGGATTTCAACATTGTGTCGGCACATTATCATCGGTTCTGCAGGGCAGACTAACATTAATGCTCAAAAATACCACATCGCTTGTTCTGAGTATGTAGGAAAGGTGCATGTTTGAGAAGACTGATCGTAACACATTTGATGGAGGAGTAAAATAGCCGAGCAGCAGTACCAAACGGAGTCATTTGGTTTGAGAGACCTGCCATCCTGTGATTATCCGAAATATTATTTTCACATATTATATGCACATTATTTCATGTATGTCACTTCTCATAGCCAAAAAATGCACAATAATAGAAAATGATACGAGTACAAGGTGGTGCCTGCAGGCATAGACAAGGTCTCCACGTCTTGATAAACAAGCTGAATAACCGATTGCATTTACAGAATGAATTCTCCTGCTGTTTGCGGAATGTATTCTATTTGAAACACACACACACACACGGAACTTACCCTATTGGCCTATTTAGACAATCGTGCTGTGTGTACTGTCTGCAAAGAAGTAAATCACTCTTCATGAAGAACTTCATCGTTCAATAAATAGGTGTAGAGGTGCGTGGAGGAAATGGGCGGAAATTACGATTTGAAAATCAGAAATACCTGAACGCTAGGGCAATTATTTTAAAAATAGATACAATCTCTAAAGACATCACGACTGGAGGAAAGCTCTTGTGGACAGCGATAATATCAGGCCTTCTTTCCGTGCAGCCATTTACCCAAATATATAATTAACTAAAATTGCAACAATTACTGTTGGAAAGGGAATACAGTAACAACTAGTACCAACAGATTCAAAACGAGACTTAAATCTCTAGCACACAAGGAAAAGATCACATTGGGAGTTGCTTTCTAGACAGCACTAATTGCTTACTAATTTCTCAGTGTAAAAACTGGTCACACTATAACTAGAAGGTGGCCATATGAAACATGTAGTGGCAGGTTTTTATCCTAACATACAAGATGGACAGAACGAGTGTTCATTTTATTTATTCTCACTAAACCGCTCATGTTCATTCCTCCCACATCTGACTATATTTCCGGTAGCTGTCAGCTTGAATGTTGAACACTGCACTGGAGCTTAACACAGAATCATATATGAGAGAAATTATGAAGCCTACGTTCTGCCGGGTAATCAACTCTCCAACCACAAGTTTGCAGGAAAAAGTTTATATTTACAAGTAGAGTCGCCAGCTGTTAGGATATGATCTCTTGTGTTTGCAGGTTTGGTATCTCAACTCCGGGCGCTGGGGTCAACTATAATTTGACCGTGTAAAGTAGTTTAATAATAATAACATTGGCTTTACGTCACACTAATTACTTTTACGGTTTTCGGAGGCGCCGAGTTGCCAGAATTTACTCCCGCAGTACGTTTTCGTGCCAGTAAATCTACCGACACGAGGCTGACGTATTTGAACTCCTTCAAATACCACCGGGCTGACCCAGGATCGAACCTACCAAGTAGGGTTCAGAAGGCTCGCGCCTGATATGTTCTGCGTATTACAACTTAGCTTTAAGCCAAGTGCCTCATCTTGTAACTATACTATGAGCCAGTAAGCCCCGCAAAATATTTAGTAGCGTTGAAAGAAAAATACGTAAGTTTATTCATTTTCTCATTGCATTTTTGGCTGTTATAGTGGGATGGAGTGATCTGTTTTGTTGCTACCTGAAATGTCTGAATTAAAACACTTTTAAACTCGCAGTGATGGATTGATAATCAACAGCTGAAAACTACCCCAAACTAAACAGTAGATCTTAATACATATAAGGCAGATACCATGTCCCATATGCGAGCAAATCAGACAAAATCCCTATTTAAATAAAAAAACGGTCTATAAATTATATCATATCCAACGTTGAGTTCTAGATTAGATGCACCAGAATGAACCACATAGGCTAATCAGCATCGGTGAGGATCGAGTCAAACAGTATGTTCTCTCATTTGAAGAATCCTCGTATAGCTACAGTGAAAATGCGTAACTTCACTGCAAATTATCGAAAGTTCAATAACTCTTCCTCTGTTAATCATCACTTGACAGCATTCCTGAACATTCCAAGTCAACTGTGACTTGGGTGTTCTATGACGAGTGTAGTGAACTGCGAAGTGCTCTCTAGAAGATTTGCAAGTAGGAGAAACATCTCGATAAAATACACTTATATTTCATTCTTACGGACCTGGTTCATTCGGTCCTCGAATTCATAGCTGGCGAGGAATTACTTCTTTTATAAATACGTATGTAGGTACATTATCAGAAAAAATATGTGGTGTTAACAGCAAGACAAGGTTTTTACTGGGATTGAATTTATGAAATTGAAAGGCCCATTACTGTAAGTAGTATAATACAGGGACTCGGCGGCCTCCACCTCCACCGGCTCCCAGAGGCCTCCTCCTCCACCTCCGCACGGGTGGCCTTCCCAGAGGCCTCCTCCTCTACCTCCACACGGGAGGCCTTCCCAGGGGCCTGCTCCTCCTCCCGCGGGAAGTTTGAATTGGTAAACATGGCCACGTGCTTTTTTTTGCAGCCACGTGCTTTTTGACAGACAACAACGCATCGCTAACCTCAGTACTGCCATCTTGACGGGCCTTAACCTTAGTGGTACCAACTTAACCTAACTAGCGCGAGATTTGTATCGGTGAACAAATCCAGGTGCTTTTTGACAGCCACGTGCTTTTTTGACAGCTATCATCGACAACTACGTATCGCAAACCTCAGTACTACCATCTTGACGGGCCTAAACCTTAGTGGTACCAACTTAACCTAACTAGCGCGAGATTTGAATCGGTAAACAAATCCACATGCTTTTTTGACAGTTGTCATCCGCCATCTTTAATCAAGAGAGCACCGTGCCGACCTCTTTAGCTACATATCTTTGAAATGTGGTAGCGGATAATTTGAAAAATGATTTTTGATAGCAGCCATCTTTAATTGACAGAGCACCGTGCTGCACTCTGGTGGCAAGGAATTCCACGTGACAGCATCCATCTTTAATCAAGAGAGTACAGTGCTGCATTCTTTAGTTGAAATGTGGCGGCGGCTATTTAAAAATTCTACGTGTTCTTGTTTGGAAACAAAGCCACGTGCTTTTTGACAGCTGTCATCCGCCATCTTTAATCAAGAGAGCAGCGTGCTGCACTCTCTAGTTGAAATGTGGTGGAGGCAATTTGAAAAATTCCACGTGCTCTTGTTTGGAAACAAAGCCACGTGCTATTTTGACAGCTACCATCCGCAATCTTTAATCAAGAGAGCAGCGTGCTGCAGTCTCTAGTTGAAATGTGGTGGCGGCAATTTGAAAAATTCCACGTGCTCTTGTTTGGAAACAATGCCGCATGCTTATTTGACAGCTACCATCCGCCAACTTTAATCAAGAGAGCACAGTGCTTCAATCTTTAGTTGAAATGTGGTGGCGGCAATTTGAAAAATTCTACTCGCTCTTGTTTGGAAACAAACCCACGTGCTTTTTGACAGCTGTCATCCGCCATCTTTAATCAACAGAGCACCGTGCTGCCCTCTTTAGCTACAAAACCTTTAACATGTGGTGGCGGACAATTTGAAAAATTCTTTTTGACAGCAGCCATCTTTAATCAACAGAGCACACTGCTGCTATCTTTATCGTAGTAGTAGACAATCTCTACGTCACAGCTGTCATCCGCTATCTTGCATCGCAAACCTCAGTGCTGCAATCTTTAGTTCAAATATGGTGGTGGATAATTTTAAAAAATCTACAGCAACCCTCTCTCGACGCTAATTGAACAAGATGGTGGCTATACATGACTCCTTAAGGGTCCTTACGCAAGATGGCTGCTATACATAGGTTTTTATGAGACGCCCTTGGGATGCTTGCGTAAGATGGCGGCTATAAATAGCTCCTTATGAGACACCTTAAGGGCGCTTGTGCAAGATGGCGGTTGCTCTTATCAGACGGCTTAAGGGTGCTTGCACAAGATGGCTTGAGACGCCCTAAGGATGATTGCGCAAGATGGCGGACACAAGATGGCGACTATACACGACTCCTTATGAGACGCCTTAAGGGCGCTTGTACAAGATGGCCGCTGCTCTTATGAAGAAAGCTAGCTTAGAGGCTAACGTGTCGTACTAGTTCGATTCATTAAATTTGGAGCTTAAATGCAAAATGTTAAATATCTCGAAAACGGTGCATCGTAGAGCAAAAGGGACAAAAAATTGCCCAATACCGAAGTTCGTAGTATGAGGAACATGATAGCATAATAAAAACCTAGTCTAATGATGAGATCAACGGTTCTGTTCCTACTGAGGCCCTTTGGCATTTGCTCTGTTTTAGCTTGTATTGAAGCAAGTCTTCGTAACATGATCAGGTCTAGCTATGGTAGAGAGTATAACGTACCGTGCTGGTTCGAATCATTAAATTTGGGGCTTAAATGCGAAATGTTAAATATCTTGCTAACGGTGCATCGTAGAGCAAAACGGACAAAATTTTTCAGGCTTATACCTACGTTTGCAGTATCAGGAATATGATAGCATAAGAAAAACGTAGTCTAATGATGAGATCAACGGTTTGGTTCCTACTTAGGCACTTTGGCATTTACTCTGTTTTAGCTTGTATTGAAGCAAATCTTCGTAACATGATCAGGTCTAGTATGGTAGAGAGTATAAAGTACTGTGTTGGTTCGATTCATTAAATTTGGGGCTTAAATGGAAAATGTTAAATATCTTGAAAACGGTGCATCGTAAAGCAAAACGGACAAAATTTTTCAGCCTAATACCTAGGTTCGCAGTATCAGGAACATGATAGCATAAGAAAAACATAGTCTAATGATGAGATCAACGGTTCGATTCCTACTTAATCCCTTTGGCATTGACAGCTACCTAATTCTACAAGATGGCAGCTGCTCTTCTGAGACAGCTTAAGGGTGCTTACACAAGATGGCTTGAGACACCCTAGGGATGCTTACGCAAGATTGCGGACACACAATGGTGGCTATATTAATTCACACTCAAAACAGCTTGAGTTTAGGCGTAAGTATTATTCTGTTCGTCCACGAAACGTCTAAACTGATGCGCCATATTGATTATAGGTTGTGAATTTTGAAACACTTCAAAATATTTAACATGTGAAATTGTTGAATTCACAATTTTCCGCTAGTTTTAACCAGTGTATGACAATCTTATGAACGGAAGCAGGGTCTAAGGCAGATGGGGACACTCAAGCTTTGGAGATAGATGTGTAGTGATTTCTTCCAAGCTATGTAAGTAAGCCTGTTGACATACCTGTAACAGGGAAATATATGTAAGAATATGCTAAATGGTGTGATGTCGGAAAACTAACGTTGAAGGATCAGCACTTACCCCTTCTACTCCTGCCTACGTTTACGCTAGTGCTCTCAGCTGTTCGACGACTGCTTGTCATTCTACTTGCACTCCACGTGTTGAATGTGTGTCCGTAGTTTCGGGGCGTTGGGAGAGGAGGTATCAGAGGGCGGCGTCCTAGCGAATGGCGTGATTCGTGGAGGGGAGTGTAGGATGGGTTATATATACTCGTGGAAAGACTTATTATTATCCGGAATGTAAACGTTTGCGAATTTTGTGCTATCGAGTTTGAATGTTTGTATTAACTTCGATATTTTTTCAATGAATGGGTTTTTGATTCCTATTTCGTCATTCATGTTTTGATCTCTGTTGAAGTGCTTGTCTAGGTGGATATATATGTTCTCCAGTTATTTTATCAATTTTCCTTTATCGACCTCTCTGATTATTCTGTAGTAATAAAATGGTGTCCTTTTTCTTTCATATGATTACTCATAGCGGAAAGTTTTGTAATGTTCAGCAGCATTTACATGTTATAGATATCTAGTTGTAAAACTTCTGCCAGTTTGGCGAACGTAAGGAAAACCACACTCAGAGCAAGTAAGCTTATATATTCCTGAACGTTGGTATTTGTTATTGTGTGAATTTACACTACTATGGTTGAAAAAGATATTTCTATTTGTATTTTGTCCTTTAAATGCAATATTAATTTGCCGTTTTTTTAATCGGATTCGTGATTTGATGTACTGCTAGGTGGTGAACGTAAATGTTGCAAACCTTGTCTTTGCAGTTTCAATTTCACTCTATTAATAATTTTATTAACAAAATCTATTTCATTACCATGAACATAACCTAAGTCTTTTATGAATTAAATTTCCTTCTTTAAACTATTATCGGGGAGTGGCACTTTAAAGGCTCTGAATATCAGACTAAAGAAAGCGGCTTGTTTCTGCGATGTTGGGTGTAGGGAATTTTTTATAGTTATTGGAATGTAAGACGGCATTCTGTAAATTTAAATGTCAAATTTATTTTCTTGTCGTGTTACTCTAGCATCCAAAAAGTTTTACGAATGCTTATTTTCTTCCTCCTTAGTAAACTTTACTCTTTGGTCGAGGTTATTTAAGAAGTTCAATATATTATCGCTGTCATTAAGTTTGCTATCTATTATAACAAAGGTATCCTCTACATATCCCAACCACAAACATAGTCCTTTGATGCTTGTTTTTATTTTGATATGCCCTAAATGACCCATGTAAATATTGGCTAAAATTCTAAACGTGGGGTCTCCCATCCCCAAACACGTCTGTTTGTAATTTTTTGTTGAATGTGAAATAAGTATTGTTTAAAACAATATTTGATAAATATATGAACTCTTCTATTTCGCATGTACTTAACTTGCCCCGTTTGGTTAGGTTGAATTTGATGATTTCAACGGTTTCTTTAATAGGAATGTTCGGATGCATATTGGTTATATCATGCGAACACATCCTGTGATATGATTGTAAGCAAAAACTATTTAATTGTTCGCAAAATTCAATTGAACTACTGACCATGGAATCACTGTTAAATTTCGAAGGCTTCTTTGAAAATAGGTGTAAGAATTTTGAGATTTCATAAGTGGGACTTCCTGTACTATTAAAAGATATACCCACTACGATAAATTTGTCCAGCACTACTTTCACTGAAATGAAATAAGCTTACTCAATAAATGATCTAAATTAAATTGGCCTAACCCACACAAAATGGAGGACTTGATAACTACAATACCAGAAGCAGGACAAGTACCGGTAGATTCACAAAATGATACTAGGTACGACATCAAAAGAAACTTGCTAACTTAATTGAAGTATTAATTACCAATTTAGATACTAGTCTATCTAAACAAATCAATAGTTTAAGAAGCAAAACAATGATAGTAACGTACTAGTAACTAAAGCTGATAAAGGTGAAACTACATTCCTTTTAAACAAACACGGTTATATTAAGAGAAGGGAAAAAACATTTCGGATTAGAATTATGTAATAACTAACAAAGACCCTATAAATAAAATTGAGAACAATTTAAAGCATATACTTAAAAATTCCACTTTTCTAATTAACGAACAAGAGTACCAAAAATGATCAATATGAATCCTAAATTACGAACGGCTAAAGCTCAACCTAAAGTCCATAAAGCAAGTATGATTGTTAGACCTATAATCAATATTAGAGGAAGTCCCACGTATAAAATATCAAAATCCTTGCACCAATTTTTAAAGAAGCGTTACATATTTAATAGTGATCCCATGAATAGTAGTTCAATTGAATTTTCCGAAAAATTAAATAGTTTTAGCTTACAATCACATCAAAGGATTTGTTTCTATGATATAACCAATATGTATCCGGACATACCTATTAATGAAACCGTTGAAATCATCAAGGCAATCTAACCAAACAGGGCAAGTTAAGTACATGCGAAATAGAACAGTTTTACATTCCAATAAATATAAATATAAAAAATTCCCTACACCCAACACCGCAGAAACATGCCGCTTTCTTTAGTCCGATATACAGAGGCTTTAAAATGCCACTCCCTCATAATAGGTTAAAGAAGGAAATTAAATTCATAAAAGACTTAGCTGCTGTTAACGGTTATAAAATAGATTGTTATTTGGCTTTGCAGTTTTGATCGGAATAATGTTAGTGGCCAAAGTTTGCAACATTTATATTCACCAATCCAGCAGTACATCAAATCACGAATCCGATTAAAAAACGACAAATTAATATTGCATTTAAAACAGGAAATACAAATAGAAATATCTTATTCAACGATAACAGTGTAAATTCACACCATAACAAATACCAATGTTCAGGAATACATAAGCTTACTTGCTCTGAGTGTGGTTTTTCCTACGTTGGCCAAACTGGCAGAAGTTTTTTAACTAAATATCTATAACATGTAAATGCCGCTAAACATAACAAAATTTTCCGCTATGAGTAATCATATGAAAGAAAAAGGACACCATTTTACTACGATAGAATACAACTTAAAAATAATCAGAAAGGTCGCTTGTGCTTGCTTGCTTGTTGTTTTAAGGGGCCTGACAGCGAAGGTCATCGGCCCAAAGAAAGGTCGATAAAGGAAAATTGATGAATGAACTGGACAACATTTATATCCATCTAGACAAACACTTCAGCAGAGGTGAAAATTTGAATGACGAAATAGGAATCAAAAACACATTCATTGAACAAATACCGAAGTTAATACAAACAATCAAACTCGATAGCACAAAATTTGCAAACGTTTTAATTCCGGATAATAATAAGTCTTTCCACGAGTATATATAACCCCTCCTACACTCCCCTCCAAGAATCGCGCCATTCGCTAGGACGCCGCCCTCTGATACCTCATCTCCCATCGCTCCGCAACTACGGACACACATATACAACACGTGGAGTGCAAGTAGAATGACAAGCAGTCGTCAAACAGCTGAGAGCACTAACGTAAAGGTAGGCAGGAGTAGAAGGGGTAAGTGCTGATCCTTCAACGTTAGTTTTCCGACATCACACCATTTAGCATATTCTTACGTATATTTCCCTGTTACAGATATGTCAACAGGCTTACTTACATAGCTTGGAAGAAATCACTACTCATCTATCACCAAAGCTTGAGCGTCTCCATCTGTCTTAGACCTTGCTTTCGTTCATAATATTGTCAAACACTAGTTAGGGCTACAGGAAAATTGTGAATTCAAGAAATTCTGATGTTAAATATTTTAGTGTTACGAAATTCATAACCTATAGTCAATATGGCGCATCAGTTTAGACGTTTCGTGGACGAACAGAATAATACTTACGCCTAAACTCAGCTGTTTTGAGTGTGTATTAAGATTTCATTTTTATATGGTATAACACGTGAAAAAGTTTACGTCAGATTGTAACAAATTGTTTTTATGTTCAAACAACGAAAATTTTAAGACATTCAGCAGCTTAATAGATTGTAATTGTAGTTATACTGAGATTAAGTAATAGGCATTGTATTTTGTGTATTAGAATAAGTCTTAATTTCAAAGTGAACCAATTATCATACCATTCATAATTAGACGACGTAATATATAAACGATTTATATTTAGTAGAATGGTTCATGTATGTGGTTTACTGTAGTCACCTCCTAGTTCGTGAACCACGGGCAACGGCTGAGTGGCCTAGTAAGTGGTCCTGAGAGTCGGGATACCAGTAGCTATGGAATGGGAGTGGGCATCTGGAACATATTCTGAGTCGTGGCCCTCGTTGTGCTCAGGCGGCTAGGACTATACAATTCACCGGTGGTCCATAACCCGTTACGGGAGAGATCCTCACTTGGACTAAGTGCAAGTAGGGTAGCATCCTGCTTCAGGAATTTACCGAGCTCAAAACATTTTAAGCAAGCCTCGGACCTATGGGAGTAACGGAGTCCCACTACCATTTGACAGGCGAGGGCCTCCTTGGAAACAACTTGGCGAACGAAACGGAATTCGATGGGGAGCTATCAATATTAATGGGGCTTATGGAAGAAAGAAAGTAGAACTGGCTGAATCAGCAAAGAGGATGCATTTGGATGTGCTAGGGTAAGTGATATTCGGGAAAGGGGAGATAACGAGGAAGAGATAGGAGAGTATAAAGTGTACTTGACGGGTGTTAGAGAGGGAAGGGCAGAGTCTGGGGTAGGGCTCTTTATCAGGAATACCATTACACGCAACATAGTTTCTGTTAGGCACGTAAATGAGCGAATGATGTGGGTAGATTTGTCAGTTGGAGGAATCGGGACAATAATTGTGTCCGTGTATTCACCATGTGAGGGTGCAGATGAGAATGAAGTTGACAAGTTTTATGAAGCATTGAGTGACATCGTGGTCTGGGTCAACAGCAAGGATAGAATAGTGGTAATGGGCGATTTCAATGCGAGAGTTGGGAATAGAATTGAAGGATACGAAAGGGTGATTGGTAAATGTGGAGAATATATGGAAGCTAATGGGAATGGGAAGCGTTTGCTGGACTTCTGTGCTAGTATGGGTTTAGCTGTTACGAATACATTATCCAAGCATAAGGCTATTCACCGCTACACATGGGAGGCTAGGGATACCAGATCCATAATAGACTATATGTTAACAGACTTTGAATTCAGGAAATCTGTTAGGAATGTACGAGTTTTTCGCGGATTTTTCTATGATACAGACCACTATCTGATCTGTAGTGAACTAAGTATCTCTAGGCCTAGGGTAGACAAAGTGAAATCTGTCTACAATCGAATAAGGGTAGACAATCTCCAGGACGAGGAAATTAGACAGAAGTACATGGATATGATTAGTGAGAAGTTTCGAACAGAAGACAGTAAGCAGTTTCAGGATATAGAAAGTGAATGGCTGGCATACAGGGATGCTGTAGTAGAAACAGCAAGGGAATGCCTAGGAACAACTGAGTGTAAAGATGGGAAAAGGCGTCCATCTTGGTGGAATGATGAAGTGAGAGCAGCCTGTAAACGTAAAAAGAAGAGCTCATCAGAAATGGCTCCAAACAAGGGCCGAGGCAGACAGGGATTTGTACGTAGATGAAAGAAACAGAGCGAAACAAATAGTTGTTGAATCCAAAAAGAAGTCATGGGAAGATTTTGGTAATAACCTAGAAAGGCTAGGTCAAGCAGCAGGGAAACCTT
The DNA here is from genome assembly GCF_040414725.1 of Anabrus simplex. Taxonomy (NCBI): domain Eukaryota; kingdom Metazoa; phylum Arthropoda; class Insecta; order Orthoptera; family Tettigoniidae; genus Anabrus; species Anabrus simplex. The sequence continues at coordinate 25,645,192 of NC_090277.1, read as the reverse complement.
TCTGGACAGTAATAAAGAATCTTACGAAGGAAGGAAAAAACGAAATGAACAGTGTTTTGAATAATTCAGGTGAAATCGTAATAGATCCCAGGGAATCACTGGAGAGGTGGAGGGAATATTTTGAACATCTTCTCAATGTAAAAGGAAATCATCCTGGTTGTGTTGCAAACAGCGAAGCTCATGGGGAGGAGGAAAATGATTTTGGTGAAATTATGCTTGAGGAAGTGGAAAGGATGGTAAGAAAACTCCATTGTCATAAGGCAGCAGGAATGGAGGAAATTAGACCTGAAATGGTGAAGTATAGTGGGCAGGGATGAAATGGCTTCATAGAGTAGTAAAATTAGCATGGAAACTTCATATTGGACAAAAGCAGTAATTGCATCTATCTATAAGCAAGGGAACAGGAAGGATTGCAACAATTATCGAGGTATCTCATTGATTAGTATACCAGGCAAGGTATTTACTAGGATCTTGGAAGGGAGCGTGCGGTCAATCGTTGAGAGGAAGTTGGATGAAAACCAGTGTGGTTTCAGACCACAGAGAGGCTGTCAGGATGTTTCGTAGATCTAGAGAAAGCTTACAACAGGGTACCGAGGGAAAAGATGTTCACTATACTGGAGGACTATGGAATTAATTGTAGATTATTAAAATCAATCGAAGGCATTTATGTTGACAATTGGGCTTCAGTGAGAATTGATGGTAGAATGAGTTCTTGGTTCAGGGTACTTACAGGAGTTAGACAAGGCTGTAATCTTTCACCTTTGCTGTTCGTAGTTTACATGGATCATATGCTGATAGATATAAAATGGCAGGGAGGGATTCAGTTAGGTGGAAATGTAGTAAGCTGTTTGGCCTATGCTGACGACTTGGTCTTATGGCAGACTGTGCCGAAAGCCTGCAGTCTAATATCTTGGAATTTGAAAATAGGTGCAATGAGTTTGTTTGTCCAACCCTTGTCCCGTTTCCCTACGGGGTCGGGTATGAGGTGAGATGAATTTGTCGTGGCGGTTTTTTATGACCGGATGCCCTTCCTGACGTCAACCTCATCAGAGGAGTTAATGAGAGATGAAATGAATGACGTGATATATGATAGTAGGGAGAGGGTGAAACCCGGTGCCGGCACATAGCCTACTCCTGTCGAATAGCACCAAGGGGTCTGCTCAAGGCTTAACGTCCCCATCCGACGGACGAATCACCATCAACAGCGTCATATGCCCTCACTCCATATGAGCACTGCGGAGAGGTTTGGAATTTAATCCAGGCTTTTGGCACGCAATCTAGAAAATAGGTGCAATGAGTATGGTATGAAAATTAGCCTCTCGAAGACTAAATTGATGTCAGTAGGTAAGAAATTCAACAGAATTGAATGTCAGATTGGTGATACAAAGCTAGAACAGGTCGATAATTTCAAGGATATAGGTTGGGTGTTCTTCCAGGATGGTAATATAGTAAGTGAGATTGAATCAAGGTGTAGTAAAGCTAATGCAGTGAGCTCGCAGTTGCGATCAGCAGTATTCTGTAAGAAGGAAGTCAGCTCCCAGACGAAACTATCTTTACATCGGTCTCTTTTCAGACCAACATTGCTTTACGGGAGTGAAAGCTGGGTGAACTCAGGATATCTTATTCATAAGTTAGAAGTAACAGACATGAATGTAGCAAGAATGATTGCTGGTACAATCAGGTGGAAACAATGGCAGGAGGGTACTCGGAATGAGGAATTAAAGGCTAATTTAGGAATGAACTCGATGGATGAAGCTGTACGCATAAGCCGGCTTCAGTGGTGGGATCAGGTGAGGCGAATGGAGGAGGATAGGTTACCTAGGAGAATAATGGACTCTGCTATGGAGGGTAAGAGAAGTAGAGGTAAGAAGTAAGGAACTAAATGAGACCACAACACTAGTTGCAAATCGAGGATTGTGGCGACGTTTAGTAAATTGACAGAGGCTTGCAGACTGAACGCTGAAAGGCATAACAGTCTATAACGATAATGTATGTATGCATAATTAATAGATTTTTTAAAGTTTGTTATTGATAAGTTTTGCCTTTGCTGGCAGGACATAGTGTTTACAGTGCACTATGTCTTCTGGTATAGGCTAGAGCAATTTTGTTACTTTCATTGATCTGTCTTAGCTTTATCCTTAGCTTTGACAAAATGAAAGTGACTGAGGTATGAGTGATGCTAGTAATGCCATTTCTTCTGCAGCCAGTCCCTGCTATGAATGGTGTGAAGATATTGCTCATAGGGTCGGTTGGTGCATGCATTTCAGTGGGCTTGGCAGACTGATATGTAATAGCAACTTCTGGTTCAGTGAGGAAAGCAACGGGAAACTACCTCACTCCTCATTTCCCTAGTACGCCTCTTCAGCGATGCCTAGGCCATCTATGACAGCTGATGGCGGAGCTGTTGAGGATCCAACCAGCCTTCGGGCTGATGACTAAACATACATACATTGATAAGTTTGTTAACGGCAAACCATAAATGTAAGTTCTGGAGCAATGTTACCAACCGATCTTGAAAATATATTTGTGGCTGAAGATTTTCAAATAAATGAACGAAACATGTCCTATGTGTTAAAAAGCAATAAAATAAGAATGAGAATCTAATTTTGTATTTGCATTCAAAGTATTGAATAGGTGGAAATCTAAGTTTTATTATTTTCCTTTTAATAGACTTTTAATACAGGAAAAATGAGGATGGTCTCTTGCACCGTCGAGGTTCTGTATTATAATTCTGTGAAAGCTGTTGGTCGCCTTCTTCGTCTGTAACTAACACAGGGGCCCTTAGATGGTGCTATCAACCGGAGCCAGATGAACCCTAGTTTTTACGAGGTGTTACTCCTCCCCTCCTCCTTCCTTGGGACCGGCACTGGCGGAGTTCCGATTTATTATTATTGTTATTTTTATTTTATTTGTATATTTATTCCTCATACTTTAAACAGGAAGGTATCCATATGTGATATAAGTAATCTGCTTTGTACAAACGGATGGGAAACAGTGCTAATTACAACCTGGAAATCTGTATGTCATGCGGACATCACAGAATCCGATGATGTGGCGCTGTTGATGTTGTAGTCGGAAAGTACCTATTAGTCATGTGAATAGCCCAGAGTCTGAGAAGGTGGCCTTGTTGATGATGGCATGAGATCCGAAGATCTCCAACTCGTGTTTGGACGGCCGGGATCAATGTAGACGTATCGTGTAAGAAAAGAGGGAAGCTATAGTCTATATAGGCATGTGATTGTAGCGCTATAATTTAAAGGGGATTTGTATAAACTACTGCCATCTATGACTGCCAGTATGAGTCGAATTTAAAATGTATCTTTAACAGTGCCCCATGAACTGCTAGACGGCAATTGGCTGCAATTTATTGATTGTGGTACATCTAATATCTTGACTGGACGACGTGGAGTAATTTCTACGCTTTCATTCCTTGACTTCGCTGTTCATTTGTCAACTCTATGTGCGCATTGACTTATGGTCCTACTCTGTGAATAGAGAGTCGGCATCAGATCGTCACCAAGGTGGCTGTATTTGAAGAGATCCTCTCGCTCTAGCCATTATGGCTAAGGGAAATTGTTACCGTTCACCCTAGTTAAGGGACTAAAGTGGCTGTGGAGACTTTTACTTATCGGAGCCTGCCATGCTAAGTCATCTGGTCGTTTTAATTTACTCTTTAAACGGCTGATTAATGCTGTATAATATCAATTATTTCTGTAAACTAAAGGTGTGTGGTAGTACTATTTTATATGTACCGAAAAGGATTATTATTATTATTATTATTCGCCGGTATGTTTTGAAAACTTCATACTTTGGACGAGGTAGCTCACCTACCTTCACTGTGTTAGCACAAGGAGTTTCCACGAATTTATATGTCTGTAATAGTTGCTATCCGTCTAGCTTAAGCCAGTAAGGAGGACGGACGTATCGTGTGGCGTGCGCCTGTTGAGTGGAGTGGAGTAGGAGTGGGGAAGCGGTAGGGTCAAGCGGTCGGCAAGGAGATAGATAGGATGAGTTGGGTAGACATAGAAGTTATGAGGAAAGTGGTAAAAGAGGTAATACAGGAGTTATGTCCTTTTGAGCAATTAAAGAAGATGCTTCAGGAACAAGTCCAGGAGCACGAAAAGACGAGACAGTGGATCCAGGATTACATGAAAAATACGAAGGTGATGATGAAAGACAGCGAAAAAGAACTGGTGTCACTAAGAGAGAAAATAAAATATTTAAGAAGAGATGGTAAACCTGAAGAAAGAAATAGAAGTCTGCAGACAGGAGCGTAAGAAGAAATCCATATTTATTTAAGGAGTGGAGGAAGCAAAGGAGAATCTAAAGTGGACATTATTTACAAAGTGGTAGATGTCATACAAAAGAAAATGAAAATAAATTTCAGTGAGGTCGATATAGACAATGTGGAGAGAGTTGGCAAGGTGGGAGGGCACAGGCCCATAAAAGTGTCGCTGCTATCTTCATTGATGGCAGATATAGTGACAAGGAACGCTGGTAATCTACGGTGTGAGAAAATTGGAGTTAAGAGAGATTTCGGAAGAGAAGAGAGTAGGAATTTCAAAATTCTTAAGAAACATTTAGTGAAAGCAAAAATTCAGGGATTGAGAGCGTATATTAGTTGCCAGATACTTGTGGTGAGCGACAGGAATTGGACCCGAAAGTGGACAGTGTCGAAACTGAAATCAATGGATGAGAGTTTGAGGCAGGAAGAAACTAGCAGGGCTGAGAGTTCGAGGCAAGAAGAAACTAGCAGGGATGATGTGCATATTACCAAGGGAGGAGCACCGAGCAGATGGGGTTCCTGGGAAGCGATCGTAAAAAGAGCTGAGGAAAGAGTAAATGCAAGAAGGATGGAAGAAGTCAGGAAATTAATGAACGAACTAGTGACGGAGGTCAGCATTAGAGAAGAAAGCAGGATGTAGGAAGAGAAGATGGAAGAAGAAACCCAGGGGATGACAAGTGGACATAATCAGAGCGAAAATAATGGTCTGAGGGAGGAAGCAGAAGTAAGAAGGGCCTTGGCTAAAGGGAGAAGCTTGAGTTTAAAGGAGTTATGAGGTAAAAAGGGAAAATGGAAGGAGTAATTACGAGAAGTAAAAAGACAAGTAACAGTAGTAAGTAACCTGGTTTGCTTGTGTTATGATGGATGATGAGAGAGGTAGCGAAGTTTAGATGGTATTTACTCAAGTAATGGTGTCTGTATGTGTAGTGTAATTGTTATTGAAGTGATGGTGTCTTTAGGTATAAGATGAATGGATTATGGATGGATGATAAGAGAGGTAGCGAAGTTTGAGTTCGATGGATGGAAATGAGGAGAGGTAACGAAGTTTAAATGGTATTTATTCAAATGGTGGTGTCTGTATGTGTATTGTAGTTGTTGAAGTAAATGTGGCCTAGAATAAGATGAATGGATTGTGGAGTTCGATGGATGGATGATAAGAGAGGTAGCGAAGTTTAGATGATTGTAATGGTAAAGTAAATGAGGACTGGAATTGAAGTGTTAAGTATGAAAGGTGATGATGATGGATCGATGATGAGAGAGAGGCAGCGAAGTTTAAATGACATTGGTGATAAGAGGGGTAGCGAAGTTTAGATGGTATTTATTCAAGTGATTGCGTCTGTATGTGTATTGTAATGGTTAAGGAATGGTGTCTGTATGTGTATTGTATGATGGATGAAGGAGAATGAGAGATAGCGAGGCGATAAGGTATTTTTTAAGTGTACTGTAATTGTAGAATGAAAGGTGATGATGAGGGATGGATGATAAGAGAGGTAGCGAAGTTTAAATGGTATTGATGATAAGAGATTTAGCGAAGTTTAGATAGTATTTATTCAAGTGATGGTGTCTGTATTGAACCCGAGTGACTTAGGCCCATAGTCAGTCATGATTTGATCGGTAAAATAATATGATACATTTATTGAAATACAGAGGAGTGTATTTGAAAATATTTCGTTTAGGTAATGTCGAAATCAGAGCGAAGGAAGGACGACAGACTGGAGCCTGACGGATTAGCTCAACACGACAACTTTTAGCTACTTCACAGCAGGGAATATCATTAGTTGGCGTACAAGGAAATACAGAGTCCACAAATAAGTCTTGGTCAGAAAGAGGAAGGGGGAGAGTCATACAAAGAAAACCCACCACATGAGTAAGACCTTGGGATATTTTTGGTAGGACGGAAATTCCATGACCTCATGGAAAATTACAGCGGCTGAGTGTACGTTCGCTAGCCTAAGTTCGAGCAGGTGGAGATTTAAATCACGTGACCGCTTGCCGGCCAATAGTAAAAATTTGATGGGAGACTCAGTGATACCATCTTAAGGAATGAGGGATGAGATATTTTCGTAACTACAAAAGGTAATCAGTAATAAATTAATATGAGTACGCGGATGGATGTAATGAATTTATTAGATGTCACGCATGGAAAAATAATCAATACTTATTGGCAAATTAATTAAATTGAAGGCTGGATTTCTTGGAAACCGGACAGCTTGAATCTCATTGGCTGAAAGGAGACCACGTTGTCAGGGACGCTTACGAAGGCGCGAAATGTGAGGAGCGAAATCCACCCATATCTCCTAAATCTGTGATCACCAGGAGTTCATATTTTATCCAGCAGATATGCTAGCGGAGTGGATTAATTTGATGTAAATTTTAACTTCCAATTCGGAGTGCAAGTACCGATATTAAAAATCCACCCCCTCCCTCAGGGGTATGACGTCAACAAATCCGCGGGAAAAAGGCTTCATCCATATATACGGAGCTGAATTGACGGTCGCCAGCCACTTGTCTTGAATCGTTGGAGCTGAATTGACGGTCGCCAGCACACGTGAATTGAATATCGGGAGCTGAACTGTTGGTCGCCGGTAACTTAGAATTCTACGGACGTACAGTCACTTAATGGCGCGAGCATCCGCCAGTGTTTGTAAAGTGTGATCGCGCTCAAGCAACATGTTAAATCTGGAAATAGTTAACGTAGGATAGTGTTTGTTATTTATGAATAATCAGTGACGTAAAGTAATTACCCTGCAAGAGAGTAGTATAAAATATATCACCATAAGTACGTACATAATAGACTGTGTGACGAACAGTACTTTAAGGAAGTAGTAGCCTGTACTTAGCTATACCGAACCGATGTAATGAACACGTCAAGAATGCCGTATAAATCGGGCGTATCGCGACGGGCGAAATAGTTGACACCTCGTCGTACGTGTCCAGGTCCATTGTGCGGTAGGTGGACGAAGATTAAATAGTGTAAATATATTAAATTCTTGGGTCTAGGATAGAAATTTGTTGTATCCAAATTAAAGTATACAGTGTTAACGTAGTAAATGGTGAAGGTTTGTGGTAATCAAGATATGAGAGTAAAATAATAATGTGCCAGGAAATCTTTTGTGAAACTACGCCATCAAGGATGGAGGAGTAAAACGCAGAGAGGGGCTGGATGAAGCCTCTCGTCTGCAAAGCTGCAATGGAATACCGATAACTAAGATGAGTACTAAACTGTAAAATATATTTGGGAAATGTTATCGTGATGGGAAAAATGGGAATAATTTGGTCATACTTGGTTACCTTCTGTAACAAGATGGGTCGCTTAACGACCCCATCCTAAATTTGTAGCACGGACAGTAGTAAATCATAATAATGTAAATAATCGGGTCTTTTATGTATTCAGTTTGTTGGAGATGTAAATTTGTATATATAGTGTAGTACGTTAAGTCATGCATGCATTCATATTTTCTTTGTAGTCGATAATTTTCTTTACATTTGATTTTGATTATGCTAGTTAAATAAGACCCGATATGTGCTTTTATGTTTTGTCATTTTAACGAGCCATTTAATGACATGGAAGGAAAATCCAGCTTCGCCATACCAAGTGTGTTTTGTTGAAATTAATATGGTCATATTTTCAAAGTGAAGTTGTTAAATTTGTGAGATGCGATTAATATAATATTTCCAAGTAAATCATATCTGGAGTGATTAGTGCCAGAATAAATCGACTTTGTACAAGGGGTTATGCGTTAAACATAATAAGAGTGGACTACCGTATTGCAGGCGAAATTATTATTTTTTTTAAATAATAATAATAATAAATAAATAATATAACTATTTTTTTAAGAAGATATTTCTTTTTTAAATATGATTTGGAGATAATAATAATTTATGTGATCAAGTGTTGAGTTTATTGGGAATCATTTAATGACGGGAGGTCGTTTTAATTTGGAATTAAAGTGCGTGATAACTTAATTTGATCGATTAATAATATTGAAATGAAGATCGGTGCTAATAATCCGTACATGTTAATGAACGTGTGGTTTAAATTACGGTCCAGTTTTTTTTACGTATAAATGTCGCGTTTTGAAGTTGCGATTCATTAGCCGGAACATGTAGTGCTAATATTACGAGACCATGATTGTCAAATTTTGGTAAATATAATTTCAAGATGTTACGATTATTTGTGGAGAATGAACTAAGGCATAGATCCAAATGAGATAGAAAATGTGAAAGAATTTGCAGTCAGATAATAAAAGGTCGTACGATGTCCGAAATGAATAAATAAGTCAGTTGATAATTCTGTGAGGAATAAATAAATGAATCGAGGAATATTGAGATAGAGAGGAAAATAAATTCCGTACGAGAGACACTTAGGATATTGATATGAGTGTAAAATGTACGGGCAGTGTCACAGAGAAATACTGAGTTACGCAGCGGGTAGAATTCGAACCCGTGACAGCATGTACGAAATAAATAGACTGCACAGTTATTCGTTGAGATACAAGGGATCTAAGGATAATGAGAGTTCAGATTCCACAGAAATGGTCGTATATTGTATTCATTGTAATAACGAGTGAGGACAATCATGATGTCGTGATAATAATAATAATAAATATTGCAGATAAAGGATTGGACCGCCTTAATTAATTGAGCGTTGATAAAGATGTTAAACGGGAATCTAAATGATAATATGCAACCGATAATAATAATAACAATGTAAGGACGATGTTAAATCATCGCGGTCAGATTAATAATAATTGCCATAATAATAACTGTAATGATGTCGTTGGTTGATCAGTGAATTAATTTGTAATTGCCACCGATATCTTAATATATATGTTTTGGCGTAAGTGACCGGTCCATTAATAATAATAACCTCTTAAGTGACGTGAATAACAATAATAATATCTTGAGTCACCTATTCATTAATAATAATAATAACCACGAGAGGGATATAATAATAATAACAGTAATAACCATTTGTGTTTGCATCCCGCATAATAATGATGATATTAATCAAACGTGACAGTGCCAGGAACCGTTGAATAATAATAATAATAATAATAATAATAATAATAATAATAATAATAATAATAATAATAATAATAATAATTTCGAGGATGATAATTTCGTGGATTAAATTATTTGGTGACGATATCCCTCTATTCGTATGTTGAATAATGAGAAGGATAATATTAGAGTCTTTTGGTATCTTTTTATTGTACGGTTTCCGTATGGGACGATGTTACAGTCATACTTGCGTGTTTGTTTACTTCGCTCGCGATGCGAGGGGGGTCACTGGCCACGGTATTTCCCACCGCTTCTCGTTATCTCATCTGTGTCAGTAGTCTACTGAGGCTAACTGGTGACAATTCAGATCACATGTAAATAAAATGTAAATGCTAATTCATTGGTATGGCATCAGCTGGATATCGTAAGATAGGAACTGTCCGTGGAATCCAGTTTTCGCACTTCACGAGAAACATTACCCAGTCCGAGTACCGGTCTCGGAAAAATGTACATAGCCGGAGTACATCATCTTAGTTAAATCGGGAAGCCGACCGTAACATGGGTTATGCTCGGGCTCCCGATAGAAGGAAGCTATATCCTTGAGTAACGGTTCGATTCAAATGGAATCGATCCGTAAATTATACCTCCAAAATGTCATTTTATTTCAGAAGCAACGCAGCAAGATATTGATACCACTTGCGGTATGGCAAGTGATTTATATATGTAACATGTGTGTAAATTCAAATATTGTTGCCACGTGTATCAAAGTTTTATACGTCAAATGGCGTAATAAACCGCTCCTTCTGGCAAATTATTTCAAAGGAAACCACTCTCATAATCTTTTTATTGTAGTTAGATGATGCCCTTTTTAAAGTAACAGTCACTTCCTAGTCCTATCATGGAGTCCTTAAATTCAAGTTACAATCGAGCCTTCCCCCTTTTAATTTTAAGTTGCTCCGTTCATCCCCGTGTTCTATTATGCCGTTATATTTATATTTGATGATTTAAATAATGAACCGACACCCCTGAGATAAATGCTAGTCTGGGACTCGGGAGGTGGACGGGTGCAAAATGGCTGGCCCAAAGTGGGGCTTTAAGAACGGCAAAGTATTGTTTTAAGAACGGCAGAGAGGCCAATATCATTGCTAATCAATTGTAAAATTTTTAGATTTTTATATTTTTTTCCAAATTTTATATTTTTTAATTTTTGATTTTTATTAATTGATGACCGCATCACGGTCAAGTGTGTGTTCACTTGTAACGTAATATCATGCTAGAGTAAGGTTAGTTTCGAACGGAGCTAGATTTGACTAGTTTATTAATATAATCCATTGCTAATCTCTTCAAGTTTGGCAATGATTCAAAATTCAATAAGCTCGAAGATTTGATGTTTCTCTTTTTCCCATATGGAATTTAATATTATGTTGGTAATTCAGGACTCCATTTAAATGTCATTGGACATGAGATGAATATTATAAACAGCTGTTTAGGAAGGCTAGAAATGGTAAAAATATTACTGAGCACCAGTTCAAGTTATTATTTAAAAAGAGGTTGAGATGGTATAAATTAAAATTAACGTATTTCAGGGCAGGAGATTTCCAACTTCATCGTTGTTTTTAATGTTGTTGTTGTTGTTATATTGGAGCGGTTTATTGTGAAATCCTAGGCGCAAGCCAGCATTCAAGTTGAATGACCGGCAAATGTAAACAAGTTTTATAGTCAAAATTTTTTTTGTTAAATGAAAGTTAGTGTAGGGGTATAATGTCATAGGATAGGGCCTAGACCCAATAGCGTATTCCTTCGTGTGCAGCAAGGCGAGAGGCTGATCGGCCCTTTTGCTTTCTCAAGAAAAGTTATAATGTCTGACGGCGGTGGGGAGCGATCCCAGGACATGGTGGTAGAAGGACAGGGAGAGATGAAAGCTCTCACGTTAGAGGACTTAATACGTAATTTAACTCTGAAGATAGACCAATTACAGACTAATAGTGTTTCGGTAGAGAACAAAATAGATCAAGTACAGGCTAATAGTGTTTCATTAGAAAACAAAATCGACCAAGTACAGGCCGCGAGTGTTTCACTAGAGAATAAGATCGACCGAGTACAGGCTGCGTGTGAAATTAATAAAACAGAACTCAAGGCACAAATAGATGCAGTTCAGGCCGCGAGCGTAGCGATGGGACAGGAACTTAGGGACCAATTAACTCAAGTCCAGGAAGCATGTCACTTCGCGAAAGACGAATTAAAAGTGCACATGGATGCGTACATTACCATCGTTAATGAAAAGGTTGACCGCGTTAGAGATGAGGCTCAAATGGAACGCGCAGAAATTAAGGAAAAATTGAACGCTAGTGTCAAGGAACTCGCCGCTCTGCGATTAACTGATAAAAAAGACATAGAATCACACATAGAGGAAATTCGGGATGAGTGTAGGAAGGAGAATGACATCGTCCGGGGACAAGTAGAGGAAAAATGCGCGCAGATAGCTGGCACCTTGGACAAGCATGATAAGGGCATGAACGAGTTACGTGGGGAAGCCGCACGTACACTTGTCATCGTAGCAGGACTGAAAAACAAAGTCGAAGAACTAACTATAAATTTAGAAGACCGTAGCCAGAGAATAACCAAGTGCGAAGACGCAAACCTAGCGTTATTCCAGCGGACGGAAGGCTTAATTGAACAGGGCCAATCATTCGCCGACACGGAAGTTCGCTTGTTAGAACAATGCAAGGCGTATAATGGACAAAATTCCGGCACAAAAGAAATAGCCAGTTGTAATCCCGACGGAATGGATGACATCCGAAAAGACTTGGAGATGTTGAAGGCTAGGTTGGAACCATCAGCGTCTAGCCAAGATTTTAACCTCCAATATCGCGAATACGAACCCCATGATAACCAGGGGATTCATAAGAAAGGAGGCCTATCCCATGCTGATCCACACGGTTTCAAGTTTGAAAACAGAGATGGGTCGTCTACGTCATCAAGTGCTATCCCGACATCGGTGGTACACGTCATTAAGATGTCTGATGACAAGCCACCAAAGTTCGATGCCCGTGGGCATATTACCCCGAAAGGTTTCATCCGGGAAATCGCCGGTTATATAAATGAGAATAAGATACCAGTAGAGCGACAACTGCGAACGGTCGAGAAATTCCTAGACGGAGCACCAGCTGTATGGTTCAGGGCTTTCTTGTATACTTTTGAAGATTTTGAAGGATTTCGGCGGGCTTTTCTCCAAAAGTTCTGGAGTATTCAGGAACAGCAGGAGTTAAGGCTGGAAGTATACTCCAGACGATATTCGACATCTTCACCCACGAAATTCTCTGATTATTTTGTGGCACAATTTCACAAGCTACGGGAGCTTGATAATCCAATGAGCGAAACAGAATTGATTAGCGCCATTGGAAAACAATTGCCATTCGAGGTCCAACGAATGATGATAGCGTCAAATGTCCAGACAGCTGTCGATGCGGAGGCTTTATTACGTCAATTAGACCTCACAACGCATCATTCAAACCCAAGACAAATTAGGAGCAGGGACCAACAGGTGAATAATATCGAACGGATAATCGAACCGAAGACCACTAGTACGAAGAACCAGGGAACTAGTACGGATCCGGAACCTCGTCGAGCATATAATACGGAGTGGAAGCCGCGACAATGGACGAGACCAAGGAATTTTGCGGAAGGCAACCGGCAAACCAACCAAGGGAACTTTCGAGCCGACAGGGGATACCGGGGATTCCAGAGAAGTAATTATAGGCCGTATCCAGCTAGGAATCAAGGGAACCCGAGATATTACCAGGGAGGATCTCGTCAGGAGAAGGATGACAGATACCAAGAGTCTAGGCGGTATATAGAAGAGCTGAACAAGAGAAAATGGAAGGAGGCGATCCATGATCGGGGCCGTGATGAGGAAGCGACAGGAGCGGAGAGCTTGCAGTTCCAAAGAGCAAGGAAGGGTGGCAGCAACTTGAACCCAAATGCACCGACGTTCGATTCGGGACAAGGAAACAAAGAGATGTGACTAGAAGCAGAGGATGAACGAGAGGAAGCAGATGACGAGCCGGAAGAAGATGATGTCGAAGAAGAGGATGAAGAAGATGACGGAAGGGAAGAAGAAGTCCAAGTAATCCGTACACCAATTGAAGCAAGGCCATGTCCAGAGTGTGGAGAGATAGACAGCGACGTGCAGGAATTTGTCAATACGATCCATGAAATCGAAAGACAGAACGAGGAATTAAGGTTCAGGAACCAGATGTTGAGAGACGAAATCAATAGCCGTCGCAGAACAGAGGATCCAATGTCAAATCATGATAGTGATGATAAGGACACATCATAAAAAAAATCTCATGATGCTCACTAGATTTTTTTTTACCTGGGCAAGAGGAAGATGAACCCGAGTGACTTAGGCCCATAGTCAGTCATGATTTGATCGGTAAAATAATATGATACATTTATTGAAATACAGAGGAGTGTATTTGAAAATATTTCGTTTAGGTAATGTCGAAATCAGAGCGAAGGAAGGACGACAGACTGGAGCCTGACGGATTAGCTCAACACGACAACTTTTAGCTACTTCACAGCAGGGAATATCATTAGTTGGCGTACAAGGAAATACAGAGTCCACAAATAAGTCTTGGTCAGAAAGAGGAAGGGGGAGAGTCATACAAAGAAAACCCACCACATGAGTAAGACCTTGGGATATTTTTGGTAGGACGGAAATTCCATGACCTCATGGAAAATTACAGCGGCTGAGTGTACGTTCGCTAGCCTAAGTTCGAGCAGGTGGAGATTTAAATCACGTGACCGCTTGCCGGCCAATAGTAAAAATTTGATGGGAGACTCAGTGATACCATCTTAAGGAATGAGGGATGAGATATTTTCGTAACTACAAAAGGTAATCAGTAATAAATTAATATGAGTACGCGGATGGATGTAATGAATTTATTAGATGTCACGCATGGAAAAATAATCAATACTTATTGGCAAATTAATTAAATTGAAGGCTGGATTTCTTGGAAACCGGACAGCTTGAATCTCATTGGCTGAAAGGAGACCACGTTGTCAGGGACGCTTACGAAGGCGCGAAATGTGAGGAGCGAAATCCACCCATATCTCCTAAATCTGTGATCACCAGGAGTTCATATTTTATCCAGCAGATATGCTAGCGGAGTGGATTAATTTGATGTAAATTTTAACTTCCAATTCGGAGTGCAAGTACCGATATTAAAAATCCACCCCCTCCCTCAGGGGTATGACGTCAACAAATCCGCGGGAAAAAGGCTTCATCCATATATACGGAGCTGAATTGACGGTCGCCAGCCACTTGTCTTGAATCGTTGGAGCTGAATTGACGGTCGCCAGCACACGTGAATTGAATATCGGGAGCTGAACTGTTGGTCGCCGGTAACTTAGAATTCTACGGACGTACAGTCACTTAATGGCGCGAGCATCCGCCAGTGTTTGTAAAGTGTGATCGCGCTCAAGCAACATGTTAAATCTGGAAATAGTTAACGTAGGATAGTGTTTGTTATTTATGAATAATCAGTGACGTAAAGTAATTACCCTGCAAGAGAGTAGTATAAAATATATCACCATAAGTACGTACATAATAGACTGTGTGACGAACAGTACTTTAAGGAAGTAGTAGCCTGTACTTAGCTATACCGAACCGATGTAATGAACACGTCAAGAATGCCGTATAAATCGGGCGTATCGCGACGGGCGAAATAGTTGACACCTCGTCGTACGTGTCCAGGTCCATTGTGCGGTAGGTGGACGAAGATTAAATAGTGTAAATATATTAAATTCTTGGGTCTAGGATAGAAATTTGTTGTATCCAAATTAAAGTATACAGTGTTAACGTAGTAAATGGTGAAGGTTTGTGGTAATCAAGATATGAGAGTAAAATAATAATGTGCCAGGAAATCTTTTGTGAAACTACGCCATCAAGGATGGAGGAGTAAAACGCAGAGAGGGGCTGGATGAAGCCTCTCGTCTGCAAAGCTGCAATGGAATACCGATAACTAAGATGAGTACTAAACTGTAAAATATATTTGGGAAATGTTATCGTGATGGGAAAAATGGGAATAATTTGGTCATACTTGGTTACCTTCTGTAACAAGATGGGTCGCTTAACGACCCCATCCTAAATTTGTAGCACGGACAGTAGTAAATCATAATAATGTAAATAATCGGGTCTTTTATGTATTCAGTTTGTTGGAGATGTAAATTTGTATATATAGTGTAGTACGTTAAGTCATGCATGCATTCATATTTTCTTTGTAGTCGATAATTTTCTTTACATTTGATTTTGATTATGCTAGTTAAATAAGACCCGATATGTGCTTTTATGTTTTGTCATTTTAACGAGCCATTTAATGACATGGAAGGAAAATCCAGCTTCGCCATACCAAGTGTGTTTTGTTGAAATTAATATGGTCATATTTTCAAAGTGAAGTTGTTAAATTTGTGAGATGCGATTAATATAATATTTCCAAGTAAATCATATCTGGAGTGATTAGTGCCAGAATAAATCGACTTTGTACAAGGGGTTATGCGTTAAACATAATAAGAGTGGACTACCGTATTGCAGGCGAAATTATTATTTTTTTTAAATAATAATAATAATAAATAAATAATATAACTATTTTTTTAAGAAGATATTTCTTTTTTAAATATGATTTGGAGATAATAATAATTTATGTGATCAAGTGTTGAGTTTATTGGGAATCATTTAATGACGGGAGGTCGTTTTAATTTGGAATTAAAGTGCGTGATAACTTAATTTGATCGATTAATAATATTGAAATGAAGATCGGTGCTAATAATCCGTACATGTTAATGAACGTGTGGTTTAAATTACGGTCCAGTTTTTTTTACGTATAAATGTCGCGTTTTGAAGTTGCGATTCATTAGCCGGAACATGTAGTGCTAATATTACGAGACCATGATTGTCAAATTTTGGTAAATATAATTTCAAGATGTTACGATTATTTGTGGAGAATGAACTAAGGCATAGATCCAAATGAGATAGAAAATGTGAAAGAATTTGCAGTCAGATAATAAAAGGTCGTACGATGTCCGAAATGAATAAATAAGTCAGTTGATAATTCTGTGAGGAATAAATAAATGAATCGAGGAATATTGAGATAGAGAGGAAAATAAATTCCGTACGAGAGACACTTAGGATATTGATATGAGTGTAAAATGTACGGGCAGTGTCACAGAGAAATACTGAGTTACGCAGCGGGTAGAATTCGAACCCGTGACAGCATGTACGAAATAAATAGACTGCACAGTTATTCGTTGAGATACAAGGGATCTAAGGATAATGAGAGTTCAGATTCCACAGAAATGGTCGTATATTGTATTCATTGTAATAACGAGTGAGGACAATCATGATGTCGTGATAATAATAATAATAAATATTGCAGATAAAGGATTGGACCGCCTTAATTAATTGAGCGTTGATAAAGATGTTAAACGGGAATCTAAATGATAATATGCAACCGATAATAATAATAACAATGTAAGGACGATGTTAAATCATCGCGGTCAGATTAATAATAATTGCCATAATAATAACTGTAATGATGTCGTTGGTTGATCAGTGAATTAATTTGTAATTGCCACCGATATCTTAATATATATGTTTTGGCGTAAGTGACCGGTCCATTAATAATAATAACCTCTTAAGTGACGTGAATAACAATAATAATATCTTGAGTCACCTATTCATTAATAATAATAATAACCACGAGAGGGATATAATAATAATAACAGTAATAACCATTTGTGTTTGCATCCCGCATAATAATGATGATATTAATCAAACGTGACAGTGCCAGGAACCGTTGAATAATAATAATAATAATAATAATAATAATAATAATAATAATAATAATAATAATAATAATAATTTCGAGGATGATAATTTCGTGGATTAAATTATTTGGTGACGATATCCCTCTATTCGTATGTTGAATAATGAGAAGGATAATATTAGAGTCTTTTGGTATCTTTTTATTGTACGGTTTCCGTATGGGACGATGTTACAGTCATACTTGCGTGTTTGTTTACTTCGCTCGCGATGCGAGGGGGGTCACTGGCCACGGTATTTCCCACCGCTTCTCGTTATCTCATCTGTGTCAGTAGTCTACTGAGGCTAACTGGTGACAATTCAGATCACATGTAAATAAAATGTAAATGCTAATTCATTGGTATGGCATCAGCTGGATATCGTAAGATAGGAACTGTCCGTGGAATCCAGTTTTCGCACTTCACGAGAAACATTACCCAGTCCGAGTACCGGTCTCGGAAAAATGTACATAGCCGGAGTACATCATCTTAGTTAAATCGGGAAGCCGACCGTAACATGGGTTATGCTCGGGCTCCCGATAGAAGGAAGCTATATCCTTGAGTAACGGTTCGATTCAAATGGAATCGATCCGTAAATTATACCTCCAAAATGTCATTTTATTTCAGAAGCAACGCAGCAAGATATTGATACCACTTGCGGTATGGCAAGTGATTTATATATGTAACATGTGTGTAAATTCAAATATTGTTGCCACGTGTATCAAAGTTTTATACGTCAAATGGCGTAATAAACCGCTCCTTCTGGCAAATTATTTCAAAGGAAACCACTCTCATAATCTTTTTATTGTAGTTAGATGATGCCCTTTTTAAAGTAACAGTCACTTCCTAGTCCTATCATGGAGTCCTTAAATTCAAGTTACAATCGAGCCTTCCCCCTTTTAATTTTAAGTTGCTCCGTTCATCCCCGTGTTCTATTATGCCGTTATATTTATATTTGATGATTTAAATAATGAACCGACACCCCTGAGATAAATGCTAGTCTGGGACTCGGGAGGTGGACGGGTGCAGTATGTATGGATGAAGGATAAGAGAGGTAACGAGGTGATAAGGTGTTTTTAAGTGTATTGTAATTGTATGATATTTATTCAAGTGATGGTGTCTTTAGGTATAAGATGGATGAATTGTGGAGTTCTATAGATGGATGATAAGAGAGGTAGCGAAGTTTAGATGATGGATGGATATGAGGTGAGGTAATGAAGTTTAGATGGTATTTACTCAAGTGGTGGTGTTTGTATGTGTATTCTAATTGTTGAAGTAAATGTGGCATGGAATAAGATGGATGGTTTGTGGAGTTCGATAGATGGATGATAAGAGAGGTAGCGAAGTTTAGATGGCATTTATTCAAGTGAAGGTATCTTAATGTGTATTATAAATGTAAAGTAATCGAGGACTGGAATTGAAGTGTTAAGTATGAAAGGTGATGATGGATCGATGATAAGAGAGGCAGCGCAGTTTAAATGGTACTGGTAAGTGATTTATTAGTTAATGGTAGATCGGTAAGCAAAGTTGGTTGTAGATGATTATTTAAATTAGATTAAGCATGGTTGAATAAGACGAGCAGGAACAGATAAGTAGTGCAGTTATAAAGTTGCAACGTGAGCAGAGTACGTAGTAGCAGAATGTGAGTGCAACGGAAGTATGGAATCAGCAACCCAGAGGGAGTCAAGTAGAGGAAATGTAGGAGGAATGGAATGTGCAAAGGTTTGCGTGTCTACTCAGCAGGGGCACGAAGGTCTGTGACATTCATAACACAGCTTAAATTGCATATTCTGGAAAAACAATAGAAATATTCAAGAGAGAAGTTGGACGTGACATGAAGAGGCCGAGGATGACTACCGTGGTGACCTTCATTTGGGGCGTCACGTTTCCGGAGTATGCGAGGAGATTCATGTCATGTCCAAGAAGTATCATTATTTTACTAAATTGTTCTATTCATTTTCTGTTCATTTCGTGTATTATTTTCTTTTCTTTTTCTGTACAGTACATAGAGTGCGAATTTTGGCTTAGGCTGGACATTGTTATTTTTCTCTTTTAACGGATCAAATGGGTATTGTTACTGTAGATCTGGAAAAAAATAATAAATAATAATAATAATACTGATAATAGTTGATATAGAGCGCAAAGGCGGTGCGTTGATATTTCCTGTGGTATTGTGTGAAAATACCTCAGATTTGGTATTCACAGTACGAAATTTTATTCGAAACAGTTTAAAAGCGTTTTGACGGCCTTAAAACAAAAACAAACCGGTGGTCTCCGTAATTAAGTGTTCTAGTATTATATTTAAAGACTATTCTAGGCTCAGCTAAAGCCTAGTAGCATATTATTATCATTATTGGTATTTAAATTTGTCGTTCTCAGATGTGTTCTATTAACTCAATTTTCTTGGTTTATTATTATTATTAATACGTTTTCTGGATAGCTAACTCATTTATTTTCTATGTAATATTGAAGGTGCTATTATCCTTGTTGGAGTTCCTCTTTTCCTAACGTTACAGTTTTGTTCTCTTTCTTGTAAGCTAAATTCTTGCTATTGTTGTTGTTGCTGCATCTTAGAACGGTCATGTCATTATTATGTCAGGATGATGGGTATTGATAAAAAATTATACAATTTGATAAGCATTGCGTCACCGTTCATTGTCTCTCGAGTAGCGTTATGACTGTGGTTTATTGTACCTCATATTGAGTAACATTGGCGATGTGATTTAAGAAATCTGATCGCTACGATATTTCTTCGGTAGAACGTGTGATGTGATTTTGTGAATTTCATTATTTTCGGTGTGAATATGTCGTGTTTTGACATGTCGCCGACTTGTAAGTTTTCTAGTTTACTACTTCGCCTTCTACCACTTGCGGTAGTTTGAATTTGTTGCTTGGGATGTGTCTTCTTCCCTTCTACTTTATCTTCTTAATTTTACTTCTTGGGTGACCTTTAAATTGTGTTGTTATTTTCAATGCTCTTTAATATTCTAGTAGAAGAACTTTGTCTACCAAAACGTGGTACCCCGTTCTTTTAAAAATGGTTAATTGAGAACTCTCAACCCAGTTTAGTCATATCATCATTGATTTAAAGTGTTACGTCCTACCAAATGTTAACTGATGTTCGCTGAAATATATTTTCTAAAAAATTATATTTTTGGCGATTTCATATCGTTCCAGTGAATGAATCCATTTCTTCTTAAACTTTATTTTATTTATTTAGTTAAATATTGTTTTTAATTTTATGAATAATTAATGGCTGATACTCTCCTTTATAAGTTTTTATTTATTAAATTTTTATGTGGTTAAAACGATTTAGTGTTTCATGGTATTTCGCATGAATTGCTCTACCCTATTCCTTTGGATCCACCCTCTGTTGAGGTTTTCTTTGACCTTGGGTTCTGCCCAGATTCCATCGCTTCCCAGACCTGTATCTTGTGTTTTGATCGACGCCTACCCTATGTATGTATAACATTGTGTTCCTAACTAGTAACACTTGGTGCAACATTGTCTGCTCGCATTGGTGTCCTTCAATATCGCCCGCGATAGTAACACTGACAGGAGTGCACATTTCCAGAGTGTCAGTATACCCATCGCATCTAATAATTCTGTGCCTACCATAAGAGTGATAAACGAGCATTGTTTATTTGGTAATGGTATTCCTTCTCCCATTAGTGGCTTATTCAAAGGTCAGGATTGCAATTTTAATATCGATAACATCTAAGAGTTTATTAGATTCCTAAGATACTTTGTCGAGTTAACTCGAACGGCCAGTGCGTTTGACATTGAAAGGGTATTTTCCTTGTCTTGTATCCAAATTGCCTTGGTGTACTCAAACATGAAATTGCCCGGGCACTTGATAACTCATTGTCAACCGATAAATTTCGCGATGTGATTCTGCGAAATTACATTCCAGTTAAGGCATTAAGAACCTTGATTCCTATGTAAAGTTTCAGAGTCCAAGCGAAGAATGAGACATTTCCAACCTATATCCTCGATTTGTGTTTTTATTGTGAAGTGTTCAAGGTGTCTGTACCGCAGTCTGAAATGGTTGAGGATATTTTGGAAGGTATATCTCTTCCAGTATAGGTCGTATTTGTCCATCATTAACACTCCTGAAACTCTTGCTGAACTAGAACTGTGTGCGTTAAGGCGGAGAGTACTAAGTATGAAGACGCCTAACGTGTAGTTGATATACAACCTCCTACCCTTGCGAAAACCAGTCATGACCGTCTTCTGATTTCACACAAGCCTAACCCTGTTAGAAATTATTATGCATGGGGTGCGCGGGACCACTTGCGCAATAATTGCCCTAACGTTCGGCGTACTACTATGTCATTTCCTAACAACCCAATTCCTGGTAGTTATGTTTGTGGTTCGCTGGAACATACTCAAACGTATTGTCTTTCCAAACGGGTTAAGTATGGTAAACCTCTTGATCGTGCAGGAAAAGCTGACTAGAGGTGGAAGACTCTAACCCTATAACTCCAAATAAGGGTTCGAGAATTGCCCATGATTGTCGTCAACCTACGAAACCCAAATTTCCCCCGAAATATAATTGCATCCCTGCTGGTATCTCTATGTGTGCCCATGGTAGATGTTGAAATTGTGGCTTACCAAGAACCGATGAAAAGGGCAATCAAACAACTGAAGCCACAATACCGCAGCCCAAGTCTTTGATTGTCAGCCCTACCACCAAAGAGACAAGAGGACATCCCAGCGTGGAATCACGCCAACTACTTAGGGTAGACCTCGATAAAAACACAGACTCAGGACTAGAAGCGTTGTAATCTGGGCAGAACCAAAGGTCGAAAGGAACTCCAACAGACGGTGGATCCAGTGGAATAGGATAGAGCAATTCATGTGAAATACCCTAAAACGTTTAAACCACATGAAAATTTAATAAATAAGAAGTTTGTTTAAATAAATAATCTATACAAACTTAAAAACAGCACTTAACTAAATAAATTAAATAAGAATTCAAAATGCCATTGGCCGGAACAATATTAAATCACCAAGGTGTAATACCTTAAGAAAAAATAATATATATATATTACACACGAACTGTAGTTCCTTTTTTAAATGAACCTGAGATCAATGGTCGTATTACCATTTGATTGAGAGCTCTCAAAATACCTCTTCATTGAACGGGGTACCCCTTCCAGTAGACATTTATTCTACAACAATATTGAAAAGCTTGGAATATATCAAGACCTTTTAAAATTCACACAAGAAGAAAAAATTAAGGAGTTCAACCAGAAGGAAAGAAACACATACCAATCAACATTTTCAGTGTAGAAGGCGAAGTAAGAACTAGAAAAATCAGAATATCGGGGACTTGTCAAACCACGATATATTCATACCAAAAATAGTTAATTTCACCACTTTTCATCACACATTCAACTGTAGAAACATTGTAGCGGTCAAATTTTTAAAATCACATAGCCAATGTTACTTAATGAGGTGCAATAAACCCCAGTCATCATCAATCAGGCCTTACTTGACCACTACCCCACACGAACGTCTGTTCCACAACGATACTCGAAAGACAATCATCTCGTAACTGTCATGTAATGCTCATCAAATTATGTCATATCTAATCAATACCCACTATCTTGACATAAGAGTGATATAACCATTGTAAGATGGACCAACACAACAATAGCAAGAATTGAGGTCATCAGACGTAGAATAAAATCCGTAATGTTAAAGCAAATTAAGCTCCAAAAGGATAAGAGCACCATCAATATAATATAGTAAATAAGGAGTTCCACGAAAACCAATTACAAAAACCAATTATAATATTCCGAAAAAACTAAGTTAAAGGCAACACAGCTGAGAATGTCAAATTTGAATATTAACACGCTACTAGGCTTCAGCAGAGCCTAGAATAGTTTGACATATGATACAGAAGGAACACTTAATTACGGAGACCACAGCAGTTTTAGTTTTAATGCCGTCGAAAGGACATACCGGATATCACCTTGCAATTTAGAGGGGAACACTTCTAAACTGCTTCAAATATTATTTCAGGCGATGAAGACCAGATTTGAGACACTTTCACGCAGTATCACAGGAAATATCCACGCAACGCCCTTGCGCTGCATAGCGATGTATTTCAGTCCGACATGTTTACATTCTGGGAACTCCTGGTATAAACACATTCATGGAAGACAGGCTACCTTTCACACAAAATATGTTTTCATAACTTACCGACGAAGAGGTCCATTAATAATCCTTACAGATCCCCCTTAATTAATCAGCAGCGTCTAACACACGGTTAGAACTTGAACAAAATGAAATAACATTGTACCAATCACCCACATGAAGAGTAAATAGAACCAAAAAGTTAATCCGTCACACGGCAGGCACAATGTAAGAGGCTCTACAGCCATTTCAGTCCCATAACTTGGTTGGACGGTAATCATTTCCTCTAGCCATTACGGCTGGACGGAGTGTCACAGCAAACACAGCCAGCTTGCAGACGATTCGAAGCCAACTTCCTGTTCAGAGAGTAGGAACACAGGTCAACGCACGTCGACAATTGACTCAAGCCGCGCGGAGTCAAGGAATAAAAGCCGGAGACATCACTCCACGACGTCCAATCAAGATATTAGATGTACCACAATTAACACATTGCAGCCAATCGCTGTCTAGCAGTTCATGGGGCACAGTTAAAAGGTACATTATAAATTCCACACATACAACAGTTATAGATGGCAGTAGTAATACCAATCCCCTTTATATTATACCACTGTAGCCTCACCCCCTGAAAGAACACACCAGGGATGTGCGATAAGCACAGTTCGAGTACATCGGTAAATACTGTTAGTGACTGCCGAAGCATGATAGTTCAGACAGACCACCGAGACAGAATTAAAGCGCCGCAAGGCACATACACATAGAGATGGAAGTAATCACAGTATTTAGCCTATTGATGTAATGGCAACAGAACAAAGTCAATGTCGTCGACAGGATTAGCAGTGGCACAGAAACGATGAATACGATGTGGCCAGTACCATGTTCATACTGCCAAGTAGAAGTTATCCATACATAGTCGATGCGAGCACACGCAATGGCAATTGTCACACAGCATAAGAGAAGGGTTATCTAGCCCGCATATCAGCCTAGATGATGGAAACGTACATAATTAAACCACGAGCGCAAGTTGCTGACACACATCCTGGGGTAGACACACCAAGGGCAATATGGGTACGTAGCACCTGGGAAACTTCAATCAGTCTCAAGATTTGCGTGCCATACGGATACTGTTCATTAATGTCAGTACACCACTGTGGTATTAAAACCTTGGAGAAATGAGTCTTTGAAAACACTGTGGTCCCGATAATCCCTGACACTAGTACAATGAGAAATATAACATAAATACCGGTACCAAGTTTTACAATGGTTTTGTACAAGACATTACAATTTACATGAATCAGATGAGTTTACAATTACACAGTCTTCACCAAGCTCAGGTGAACCCTCTTTATCCTCCTAACATCAGCGTCAATAACGGGCAAGGAGACAGGTGTCAGAAATTGTAAGATGTGCAAGGACCGTTAAAACGAGTGGCCAATTTGGCCGCAAACTTATCAATTTTCTTGCTATGAGAATAAGTCTTGACAAAGACTTGGTCACCCACTGATACACTACATGGCTTATGTCCTTTATCATATTTTTTACGCACATTCTCATGTGATATAGCTAATCTAGCCTTGGCACAATCCCATACCTTGTGCAAGTCATGAGCGCACAAAGTTTGGGGAAGAATCTCATCGAGTTTTAATGCATTGGACAATTGAGAATATGGTTCGTAACTCAACATCATAGTAACAGGAGATTGCATGTGTGATTAATGAAAAGCATTATTGAAAGCATAGAGCAACCAATGAACGCTGCTGTCCCACTTAGATTGACCGGGTGTGATGGTATGCAATTAGGGCTGATCTTAAATTAATTTTAAGTCTCTCCCGCAAGGGAGGGACAAGGGTAGTAGGCGGTAGTCGTGATATGGGAGATAGACAGATCACAGCACCATTTCTTAAAAGTATTATACCGAAAAGCTCTAGCGTTATCAGAAACAAGGAATTTACAGGGACGAAAACAAGATAATATAGTGGTCTGTGCGTTAGTAAGGTTAGTTGGGAAGATCCAGCAAAAAACGAGTAAAACCGTCTACGGACACAAGAGGAACTGGTGACCCAATTGAGACCTCGGAAACGGGCGCACGAAATCTATGTATAACTTCTCCATAGGACGTGTAGCAGGTGAAGTAGATAAGAAACCAAAACGGGTATTCAAATTAGGTTTGCTTATGGCACAAATTTTGCACGACTTGACCCTTTCACGAATTTTAACATCCATCCCCTTCCAAAAGAAATAGGACCTGATTCTTCGACTAGTTTTAAACACGACAAGGTGTCGTCCACAAACAGATCCATGATAATATTTAACGATAGCCGGAATGAGATCGGGTGGAACAGCAATTTTAAACTTTTTGTCACTACGTGACTTGCAACATAAAACACAATTGACAATGGAAAAGTTTTATTGATAGCACCAGCAGAAATTGGTCCACAATACCCTTTATTTCAGGGTCATTAGCCTTACACTTTCTAATGTCCTGATACAGTACCGGAAAATCAGTAAGAGTAGCATTAATTGGGACAGTTGTGCCCACACAAGGTTAAGGCAAGTTTAGAAAACCTGGATCAGGATCAGGATTATCTTGATGAACGTCAAACTTGCGGCTTAAGCCATCGGCGGCAACGTTCTCAGATCCTCTGATATGCCGAACAGGGAATTTGATAGAAGAGATATTAACAGCCCATCGAGTCAATCTACCAGATCTACGGGGTCGACTGAGAACCCTTGACAATGCCATATTTTCTCTTTCAAGCTCAAAGTGGACATGCTCAACATACCTGCGGAACTTATCGAGGGCGAAAAGGACAGGTAATCCCTCCAACTCCTAGATGGAATATTTACTCCCTAAGTGGGACAAGCATCGGGAAGCATAGGCAATAGCTCCTCGACCAAGATCGGAACCATGCAATAGGCCGGCGGCGATAGCTTTAGATGAAGCATCGGTTTGGTTGATAAAGGTTTTGGAGAAGTCAGGAATAGCCAAAATTGGCGCGTTAGACAGTGCCCTTTTCAACTGATCAAAAGTGTTCTGTTAGGATTAATCCCAGATGAATTTTTGGTGCGTGTTTCCAAGAAA
Organism: Anabrus simplex; assembly: GCF_040414725.1. NCBI lineage: Eukaryota > Metazoa > Arthropoda > Insecta > Orthoptera > Tettigoniidae > Anabrus > Anabrus simplex. The sequence continues at coordinate 25,618,820 of NC_090277.1, read as the reverse complement.
ATTTAGAGGTGCAGCAATATCTGCAAATTTAGGTATGAACTTCCTGAAAAATTCAGCCATGCCAATAAATCTGCTCACACATTCAGTATCTCTCGGGGGCTTGAAATCCTGAATAGCCTTTGTTATATACTGAACGATAGAAACTCCATTTTGGAATAAAATGTGCCCTAAAAAGGAAATTTCACTACGGGCGAAGCTGACATTGGAAAGCTTGACAATTAGGCCAGCCTTCCTGAATCACTCTAACATTGCCTTGATGTGTATGCGATGATCCTCGAAAGTTTCACTGTGCACGATGACATCATCCAAATATTGGTATACATAATTAAATTTAATGTCTCCCAGAATAGAATCTAGGAGTATGGTAAGGGCAGCAGCTCCTGTGAAAAAACCGAACGTCAAACGACTGAATTCATGCAAGTTCCAACCAGTACAGAAGGCAGTGAGATGTTTGCTCTCCTCGTGGAGGAGAATCTGATGGTAGGCCTTACTCAGATCAAATGCGCTAAAATATTTAGCACCGGGCGAGTTGGCCGTGCGCGTAGAGGCGCGCGGCTGTGAGCTTGCATCCGGGAGATAGTAGGTTCGAATCCCACTATCGGCAGCCCTGAAAATGGTTTTCCGTGGTTTCCCATTTTCACACCAGGCAAATGCTGGGGCTGTACCTTAATTAAGGCCACGGCCGCTTCCTTCCAACTCCTAGGCCTTTCCTGTCCCATCGTCGCCATAAGACCTATCTGTGTCGGTGCGACGTAAAGCCCATAGCAAAAAAAAATATTTAGCACTACAAGACCGTGCGAAACACGAGTAAGTACAACGGTACAACCTTAACGATCAGTGAATACATCCTTAACTTGGTCATACATATCCCGAATTTTATCAGCTTGGTTATCATTCAGATGACTTAAATCAAGACCCGCCTCAACACAATCATCGACATCCATGACAGCCATAACAGAAAACGAATATGTGACACGCATCGGAAAGCTAGGAGATGGACAGAATTTGAAAATGCAAAAATTTGTAAATGCAACTGCATCCCCACCTTGGATGTAAAGTCAGCCTCAATGATAAATGGACAAGACAGATCTTGCACAACAAAACATTTAATTTTTCATGTCAAATTGAAGAAGCGAACATTAATTGAAACCAATCCCAGCATTTTTAACTGTTTACCATTAGCACTAACACTGTTGACGATCTCAGGTTTAACAGAAGGAAGTTTACATGGGCTAGACATCCTTTCATGTCATTCGGCGTCCATCAGACATACACCGTTGCCAGTGTCAATAAGATCACTAACAGGTTCGTTATTGATTTCAATATCTACCATGGGAACACACGTATATATACTGGCAGGGATACGATTACAAGACGGGGTAAATTTAGTTTTCAGAGGTTTACAACCCTTATTAGTACTTCTCGAAACATTATTCGGAGCTACAGGGTTCGAGTTTTTCAGCTCTAGTCATGTTTTTCCTACACGATCAAGAAGTTTACCGTAGCTGACCCCTTTGGAAGGACAATACCTTTGAAAATGTTCCAGCGAACCACAAACATAAAAACCAGGTTTAGGGTTGTAGGAGATGACACAGTAGAACGTCGAACGCATGAGCAATTATTGCGCAAAAGGTCATGTGCACAAAGGCAAAACACTTTCTAACAGGGTTAGGCTTGGATGAAGTTAGAAGACGGTCCTGACTAGTTTTGACAAGCAATGGAGTAGGCGCATCTACTACATGCAAAGCGTCGGCATATTTGATACTCTCCGCTTTCACGCACACAGCTCTACGATCGGCAAGAGAATTAGGAGTGTCAATGACGGAAAAATACGACCTATATTGAGGAAAATACGTTCTAAGATATCCTCAACCACCTCAGACTCCGGAAGAGACAGCTTGAACACTTCGCAATAAAAGCATAAATCAAGATTATAGGTTGCCAACGTCTCAATATTCCGTCATCGCAGTGTAAATGTTTTTCGAAGATGGGTATGAAGACTTATTCCATCGTAAGATCCGATATCGCTTTCCTTGAGCGTGTATGTTACTTTCGAACTTTGCCTACAGCATCACTCTCCTAAAACCACATGACCCGGCGAAATGCTTTCGTTCTGATGAAAATACCTGACCAATTGATAGTATCTCACCGTAACGTCCCGTTGCTTTCCTCAAAGAGCCAGACACCTTTCCCTTTACACTATGGTCATTTTTGACAGCTTAATACATATTCTGTACTTTCTGAACCTATCAAAAATACTATACTACCAGTACCTTATGGAAAATGTGTCACTCTGTTAGTAGCTACTCAGTAGAAACGTACAACTTGAAAGGTTAAAAGGAGAGTAAAATCCAATAAATAATCCATACATACTTAAAAAACAAAACTTAATTAAATAAATTAAATAAGAATAGAAAAAATATTCATTCGCTGGATCCACATTAAATCACCATAAGAGAAAATAATATATAAACATAAATAAATAAATAAATAATTTACACACGATCTGTAGTTCCTTTTTCTAAAATGAAACTTTATTTCAATGTTCGTATTACCATTTGGTTGAGAGCTCTCGAAGTACATTTTCAATGAACTTTTATTCTACAAAAATATTGAAAAGCTTGGAATATATCAACAACATTTAAAATTCACACAAGAAGAAAAAATTTAAGGAGTTAAACCAGAAGGAAAGACACACATCCCAATCAACTTTTTCAGTGTAGAAGGTGAAGTAAGAACTAGAAAAGTCGAAATGTCGGGGACTTGTCAAACCACGATATATTCATACCAAAAATAGTTAATTTAACTAATTTCCATCACACACTGTAGTGATCACCTATTTAAAATCGCATAGCCAATGTTATTTAATGAGGTGCAATAAACCCCAGTCATCATCAATCAGGCCTTACTTGACCACTATCCCACACGAGCGTCTGCTCTACAACGATACTCGAAAGACAATCAACTCGTAACTGTCATGTAATGCTCATCAAATTATGTCATATCTAATCAGTATCCACTATCTTGACATAAGAGTGATATAACCATTGTAAGATGGACCAACACAACAATAGCAAGAATTGAGGTCATCAGACGTATAATAAATCCGTAATGTTAAAGCAAATTAAGCTCCAAAAGGATAAGAGCACCATCAATATAATATAGAAAATAAGGAGTTCCACGAAAACCAATTACTAAAAACAATTATAATATTCCGAAAAAAACTAAGTTAAAGGGGACACAGCTGAGAATGTCAAATTTGAATATTAACACGCTACTAGGCTTCAGCAGAGCCTAGAATAGTTTGACATATGATACAGAAGGAACACTTAATTACGGAGACCACAGCAGTTTTAGCTTTAAGGCAGTCGAAAGGACATACCGGATATCACCTTGCAATTTAGAGGGGAACACTTCTAAACCGCTTCAAATATTATTTCAGGCGATGAAGACCAGATTTGAGACACTTTCACACAGTATCACAGGAAATATCCACGCAACGCCCTTGCGCTGCATAGCGATGTATTTCAGTCCGACATGTTTAAATTCTGGGAACTCCTGGTATAAACACATTCATGGAAGACACAGAATAAGTTTTCATAACTTACCGACGAAGAGGTCCATTAATAATCCTTACAGATCCCCTTTAATTAAACAGCAGCGTCTAACACAAGTTGGTACTTGAACAAAATGAAATAACTTTACAACCAATCATCCAATTGAAGAGTCAATACAACAAAACAATTAATCCGTCTCACGGCAGGCTCAATGCAAGAGGCTCCACAGCCATTTCAGTCCCATAACTAGGGTGGACGGTAATCATTTCCTCTAGCCATTGCGGCTAGGCGGAAAGCCACAGCAAACACAGCCAGCTTGCAGACGATTCGAAGCCAACTTCCTGTTCGGAGAGTAGGAACACAGGTTAACACACATCAACAATTGACTCACGCCCCGCGGAGTCAGGGAATAAAAGTCGTAGACATCACTCCACGACGACCAATCAAGATATTAGATGTGCCACAATTATCAAATTGCAGTCAATCGCTGTCTAGCTGTTCATGGGGCATAGATAAAATAGACATTATAAAAACCACACATACAACAGTTTTAGATGGCAGTAGTAATACCAGTCCTCTTTAAATTATACGGCTATAGAAATCAATAACGAACATGTTGGTGTTTTTATTGACATGGGTAGCATTGTATGTCTGATGAATGCTGAATGGTATGAAAGTATGTCTAGTCCGTGTAAACTTCCTTCCATCGAATCCGAGGTCGTCAATTGTGTCAGTTCTGATGGTAGACAGAAGTCCTGGGATCTATTTTAATTAAAATTTCCTTCTTTAATTTCTCTTGGAAAATTAAAAGGTTTTTGGTTCGGAGTCTATCTTGCCCATTCATTATTGATGCGGACTTTATATCTAATGTAGTGCTGCTGTTGAATTTACGAGACAAGTGTCTCAACTTCAAATTTTGCCCATCTCTTAGCTCTCCGTTGCGTGTCACCTACCAATGTATCGCTATGTATATCATGGTTGTCGACATTCTTGATAAGTTGGATCAAGTTTTAAGTCATCTGAAAGATAACCAGGCTAGTAAAATTCATGAAATATGTGACGAGTTTAAAGATATATTCACTGATCGCTTAGGTTGTACCAATGTACTTACTTACAAAACTGATGTTTCCGATAATATCCCGGTTAGACCAGCACCATATGGTTTGGCTGCTCCCAAAATGAAAATTCGAAAGGTATCATTGATGACATGCTCAGCGATGGCATTATTCGACCCTCCACTTCACCATATGCTTCCACAATATTCTTGGTACCGAAAGCCTCTGGTGGTTTTCGTTTGGTAATTGATTACAGACAGTTGAACAGTAAGGTAATACTTCAATCTGTGCCCCGTCCTGACCTACACTCATGTTTCCCATGGTTTCATGGTGCTAAATTTTTTAGCACGTTTGATTTGAATAAAGCCTATCATCAGATTCTCCTCGACGAGGAAAGCAAGCGTCTCTCAGCCTTCTGTACGGATTGGAACTTGTATGAATTCAAGATTTTGCCGTTCGTTTTGTCCACAGGCGCTAATTTCCTTATCCGACTCTTGGATTCTACCTGGGGGACATTAAGTTTAACAACGTATACCACTATTTAGATGACGTTATTGTGTACAGTGAGACCCTTGAAAATCATCTCGTACATCTAATGGAAGATTTTAGAGCGATTCAGGAAGGCTGGACTAACTGTCAAACTTTCCAATGTTAATTTCGCTCGTAGCCAAAACTCATTTCTAGGCCAGATTGTATCACAAAACCATGTCTCAATCAATCATTCTAATACAATGGCTATTCAGGATTTCAAGCCTCCTAAAGATGCAAAATGTGTAAGCAGATTGATTATCATGGCTGGTTATTTCCGGAACTTGATCTCTAAATTTGCAGATATGCTGCACCCGTAAATTTGCTTCGTAAGAAGAACCTAAAATTTATCTGGGAGGAACCCCAACAAAACGCTTGATGGGTTGAAAATAGCTCTGTGTAAAGCTCCAGTTTTGGCTATTTCTCACTTTCCCAAAACCTTCATTATTCAAAGTAATGCTTCAGCTATAGCCGTTGCCGCTGTACTATTGCAAGACACCGATCTCGGTCGAAGAGTAATCGCCCATGCTTCTTGATGCTTGTCACCACTGGAAATTAAATATTTCATCTTTGAATTGGAGGGATATACAGTCCTTTTCGCCCTCGATAAATTTCGCATGAATGTCGAACATGTCCACTGTGAGCTTGAAACCGAAAATATGACATGGTTTCTTTGTCGACCACGTAGATCCGGTAGATTGACTCGATGGGTCTATTAGAATCCCGTATTTCAAATTCATTCTCCGGCACATCAGAGGATCAGAAACCGTTGTTGCCGATAGCTTAAGCCGCAGGTTTGACGTTAATCAAGATAACCCTGATTAAACTGCAAGTTTCCTAAATTTGCCTCAGTTTTGTTCAGGCCCAACTGTCCTTATGAATGCTATTTTACAGATTTTCCGGTTCTGTATCAGGACATTAGTAAGTGTCAGGCTAATGATCCTGAGATCAAGAGTATTATTGATCAAATTTCCGCTGGTACTATCGTCAAACCCTATTCTCTTGCCAATGGCGTTCTGTGTTGCAAGAAATTCAAAATTGTTGCTCCACCTGATCTCATTCCGGCTATCTGCAAATATTACCGGGAATCTGTTTGTGGAGGACATTTTGGCGTATTTAAAACCAGTGAAAGGATCAGATCCTATTTCATTTGGAAGGGTATGGATGTTGAAATTCATGAAATTCTTGCAAAAAAAATTTCCATAAGCGAACCTAATCTGAATACGCGTGTTGGTTTCCTGTCTTCTCCATCTGCTATACGCTCTATGGAGAGGTTGTACATAGTTCACGTGGGTCCGTTCCCAAGGTGAGTCACCAGTTCGCTCTTTTGTGCGTTTTTGCTGGATCTTCCCAACTCGCCTTGCTAACGCTCAGACCACTATATCTAAGTTGACATCCATATTCTCTTGTTTTGGTCCTTGTAAGTTCATTGTTTCGGATAACGCTAGAGCCCTTCGGTGGAATACATTCAAGGAATTCCGTTTCGACCTGTCAATCTCTCATGTCACAACTGCCGCCTATTACCCTTGCCCCTCCCTTGCGGAGAGAGTTAATCGCAACTTAAGATCGGCACTTACTGCATACCATCACTCCGATCAATCTAAGTGAGACACCAGTCTTCATTGGTTGCATTATGCCTTCAAATCCGCTGTTCATGTATCCCACATACAATCTCCTTTACTATGATGTTGATTTACAAGCCCTATTCTCCACTGTCAAATGCGTTGTAACTCGATTAGATTCTTCCTGTAAATAGCTGGCCATACACGGACAGACATTTTTGCAGGCCTCGCCTTTGGGGCCAGATCCGAGAGACCGCCTGCCAGGCGTGACCTTCAGAGACACGGCCTGCTGCTCGCCATCAACTGTGACACCAAGCCTGTCGTATTGTGCAACATAATCTGTCAACATTCCAGACCCTCCCGTTAATGGCATGATCCCTTTGTTCTCGGCAGGCCAAGCCTCATCCGCTGGTCTTTCAAACTAGTTTGAAATCCTTGGCGGTCGGGTCTGCCGAACACAGACCTGTGCGATGGACATCGAAGCAGACAGTGTCCAGAGGAAAAAAAATTGCTGTTGCAGCTGATGAAATGTGTATTTTGCTATACCAGTATGTTAAATCATGCAAACAGAAAAATCTTTTGCTATACCAGTATGTTAAATCATACAAACAGAAAAATCGATCGAAGTGGATGACATCATGGATAGGAGAGCGAGAGAGCTTTAGTCACATGAGTCTGATACAACACCTGAGAGAAAATGAACGGGACGATTACAAGAATTATTTGCGAATGGATCACAGCGATTCTGGTATGCTGTTAGGTAAGCATGTACCGGGCGAGTTGGCTGTGCGGTCAGGGGCACGCATCTTTGAGCTTGCATCCGGGAGATAGTGGGTTCGAATACCACTGTCGGCAGCCCTGGAGATAGTTTTCCGTGGTTTCCCATTTTCACACCAGGCAAATGCTGGGGATGTACCTTAATTAATTAAGGCCACGGCCACTTCCTTCAAATTCCTAGGCCTTTCGTATACTATCGTCGCCATAAAACCTATCTGTGTCGGTGCGACGTAAGGCAACTAGCAAAAAAGAAAAAAGCATGAATGGATTTTTCTCGTTATTACGTTAAATGTGTGATCTGTCTCAGTCTCATCCTTAGCTTTGACAATATGAAAGTGACTGAGGTATGAGCGATGCTAGTAATACCATTACTTATGCAGCCAGTCCCTGGTATGAATGGTATGAAAGTATCACTCATAGGGTCAGCTGGTGCGTGCACTTCAGTGGGCTTGGCAGACTGATATGCGAGCAACCTCTGACTCCGTGAGGAAAGCAACGGGAAGCTACCTCACTCCTCATTTCCCTAGTACGCTTCTTCAGTGATGCCTAGGCTATGACAGCTGTTGGCATAGCTGTGGAGGATCAAACCAACCTTCGAGCTGAATACCAAACATACACAACACATATACAATGACTTGTTTACCGGGCGAGTTAGCCGTGCGCTTGGGGTGCGCAGTTGTTAGCTTGCATGCGGGAGTAGTGGGTTCGAATCCCACTGTCGGCAGTCCTGAAGATGGTTTTCCCTGGTTTCCCATTTTCACTCCAGTAAAATGCTGGGGCTGTACCCTGATTAAGGCCACGACCGCTTCCTTCCAACTCCTAGCCCTTCCCTAACCCATGGTCGCCATAAGACCTATCTGTGTCGGTGTGGCGTAAAGCCACTAGTAAAAAACATTACTTGTTTTGCATAGCTATTACTGGAGAACAGTCTAATTGAAAGCGTATTTACTTTGGATATTGTAGCTTCTAAGCTGAAGAAGGAGGAAAGGAAGATACTGAAGAACGCTTGATTGCGACACTGTGACACCTCATGTTTTAATTGTCAGAGAGACGGCCACTCTTTGTACATTTCAATAAATTTCTCTAGCAGTACCTTTGTTCACTCCATGCTTTCCTTACAAGAGGCTTGATCTGTGAGGCGAGGTCTTTCCGTTGAGGAGCTGACAACAGGTCTCACCTGTAGCAGATGACGCCTAGAACTGATCTCGCTCACTAACGAGCAATCATAACCCGTCGGAACGCGTCACAAAAGGCCTCGTCTGTCACAATTCCTTTCCGTGTATGGCCAGCTAATATGTGCGCTCATGACATGCGCAAGGTACGTGATAGTTCCAAGTCTAGATTAGCTGTACCTTATGAGAATGTGCGTAAACAATATGACAAAGATCGTAAGCCATGTGGTATATCCGTAGGTGATCAAGTCTTTGTTAAGATTTTTCGTTATAGCAAGAAAATTGACAACTTTACGGCCAAATTGGCACCTCGTTCGAACTGTCTTTGTACAGTCTTACAATTTTTGACACTTGTCTCTTTGTTGGTCAGGACGCTCTTGCTAGAAGAATAAAGTGGTTTCGTCTGAGCCAGGTGAAGACTATGTAAAAATTGGTGAACTAATCAGCTTAGCTCAAGTTGTAATATTTCGTAAACGCACGGTTGTAAACTTCGTGTAATTGTACTAACATAAGTCGTTATATTCCCACTGTAGTGTGTCAGGGAATATCGGGACCACAGTGTTACCAAAGGCTCATTTCTCAAAGGTCTGTGCTGAACTGACATTAATGAACAGTATCCGTATGGCAGGCATATATTGTAACTGATGTTCCCCACTGCAACGTACCAGTGTTATCCCACGTGCTTCTACTCTCATAAAATTGTTTCTGCAAGGTGTGCACGGGACTCGATTGTTTCGAGAAAAACTCCATCATCTATACTGTAATATGAGCGAGGTAACCCTTCTACTATGCTGTGTGACGGTGGCCATTGCCTGAGCTCGCATCGACTATGTAAGGACAACATCTGAATGGCAGTATGAACATAGTGCTGGCCGTATTCGTCATTTCAGGGCCACTACTACTTCTGTCGACATTGCCTCTGTGATGTTGCCATTACACCATAAAGCATGAGGACTGTGAGAAACCTCCATCTCAATGAGATTTGCCCTGTGACACTTTTATTCAGTCTCAACGATATGCGTGAACTGTCATGATTCGCCAGTCACTAAATGTATTAACCCATGTACTTAAACTGTGCTTATCGCCCTAACGTGGTGTGTTCTTCCGGGGGGTGAGGATGTAGCGGTATGATTTGAAGGGAATTTGTATAACTACTGCCATCTGTAACTGTTAGTATGGGTGGAATTTAAAATGTATTACCTATCAATGCCCTCATGAACTGCTAAACAGCAATTGGCTGCAAATTTTAATTGTGGTACATCTAATATCTTGATTGGACGACGTGGAGTAATTTCTACGCTTTTATCCTTGACTCCGCTGCGCATTTGTCAACTATCGACGGGTGCTGACTGTGAACAGGAAGTCGGCATCTGATCGTCTCCAAGATGGCTGTACTTGAAGAGACAATCTGTCTAGCCATCATGGATAAGGGAAATGATTACCATCGACCCTAGATGAGGGACTGAAGTGGCTGTGGAGCCTATAATTATCAGAACCTACCATGATAAGTCATCTGGCTGTTTAAATTTACTTTTAAAGTGGCTGCTTAGTGCTGTGTAATACCAATTCTTTCTGTAAACTAACAGTGAGTGGTAATACTATTTTATAACATGTAACGAAAAGGAGTATTATGGACCTCTTGATCGGTAAATTTTGTACACTTCATAGCCTACATTGGAAGGTATCTCGTCTACCATGACTGTGTTAACACAAGGAGTTTCCACGAATGCATGTATGTCTGACAGAAATATTTGCTATCCAGCGCAAAAGCGAATTGTTGATATTTCCTGTGGTATTGCGTGAAAATGCCTCAAATTTGGTATTAGTCGGTCGAGATTTTATTCGAACAAGTTCCCCTCTAAACTTTAAGGTTATATCCGGTATGTACTTTGACGGCCTTGAAACCAAAACACACCTGTGGTCTCTGTAATTAAGTGTTCCAATATTATATTTAAAGACTATTCTCGGCTCAGCTAAGGCCTAGTTGCATATTATTATCATTGTTGATACTTAAATTTGTCGTCCTCAGATGTGTTGTACATAATTTAATTTGTTTGGTATATTATTATTAATAGTTATTTGATAGCGAAATCATTTTTCTATATTATATTCAAGGTGCTATCCTCCATTCTGGAGCTTCTCCTTTCTTAGCATTATATTTTTATTCTGTTTCTTGTAACCTTAGTTCTTGCTCTTGTTGTTCCATCTCACAATAGTTATGTCATTGTTATGTCAAGTTGATGGATTATATAATTTGATAAGCATTGCGTCACCGTTACGAGATCACTCTCTCTCGAGTAGCGTTGTGGATCAGACGCTTGTGGAGTAGTGGTCATTCAAGACTTGACTGATGATGACTGTGGTTTATTGTACCTTATATTAAGTAACGTTGGCGATGCGATTTAAGGAATGTGATCATTACGATATTTCTTCGGATTAACGTGTTATGCAATTTTGCGAAAATAATTACTTTTGGTGTGAATATGTTGTGTTTTGACACGTTGCCGACTTGTAAATTTTCTAGTTTCCTTTCGCCTTGTACCACTTGTGGTGTTTTGAATTTGTTGGTTGGGATGTGTCTTCTTCCCTTCTGGTTTCTCTTCTTAATATTATTTCTTGTGTGACCTTTAAATGGTGGTTATTTTCAATGCACTCAATATTCTAGTATAACAACTTTATCTACCAAAAAGGGGTATCCCGCTCTTTTTAAAAAGGTTAATTGAGAGCTCTCAACCAATTATAGTCAGTATGGCGATTGATGTCAACGGTTTTGTCTTACCAAGAGAGAACTGCAGTTCGCTGCAAAAAATTCTTTTAAAAAATTAAATGGTTTGTGATTTAATATTGTTCCACTCAATGAACTGATTTCTTCTTATTGTTTTTAATTTATATACTTTTTAATTTAATGAAATATTAAGGGTGTTGCTCTCCTTTTTTAAATATTATAGTATATTAAATTTTCATGTAATTCAAATGATTTAGTTTTTCATGGTATTTCACATGAACTGCTCTATCCTATTCCCCTGGAACCACCCTCTGTTGAGGTACCTTTTGACCTTTGGTTCTGCCCAGAATCCATCGCTTCCCAGTCCTGTCTTGTAATTTGATCAAGGCCTACCCTAAGTAGTTGGCATGATTTCCCACTGGGATGACCTCTTGTCTCCCTTGTGGTAGTACTGGCAATAGTACTGAGTTTTTGTGGTCTTGTGTGGTCAGTTATTCCGTAGTCTTTGTGTTCGATTTTCGGTACGTTACATGTTGAAACGGCGTGAAAATACTGGACTGGGCTTCATACTGGACTGGACTTCAGACTTTGGTGGTTAATACTCGACTTAAAATAGCGGAGGAGAGGAAATGTAACTTTTGTGGAACCTGGTCTTATTGTGTCTGTTAAGTGTGGTAATAACCTACAACTGTGGAGTGCTTAGGCACTTGGCACTGTACCACTTGTGGCGGCTTGGTATTATATGTTGGTGTGAGCTATGGAGTTCTGTGTTTCAGACTTTCCGTAATTCATGTTCCGGAAAACCAAGCGTGTGTTGCTCGAGTGATATATCTTTAAAACAAGTGTTGGGGCCAGTGAACACAGTATTTTATAGGTACAGTACCTGTATGATTTAACAAGTGCCAATAATGAGATAATGCAAGTTGTGTTGATACACAGAGACAGTGAAGGGTACTTATTTACATATATAAGCTTCGTTCACCGGACTGACTGCAAATGGTGGCTTGGTCCTCGCTTTTGGTTTCCCACAGTTTTTGCTGCCTATTATTGTGTAAATATAGTCTTCCAACGATTTTTTGTGGGCGAGCTTTATGTATATTTTGGTGTGGTGGTTAAGTGAGCATCAACGGTCATTGTTAAGAATACAGTTAATTATTTTAGAATCAGTGGATTTATTCATGAACCTAAATGCAGTCCCTACCTATTTAGTCGTTTTCAAAAGGTTAGGTAATAACTGAAGAAGATGTACCAGTACGCAGCTTTATGTACACACCGTCCGAAAGAAGTATCATGCTTTATCAAAATTCGAGCGATCCATTCTGGTGAAATCTGGAGCACATACCCGGACATTTCGGAATATTATTTTATTAATTTATTTTAATCTAATTATTTTAGTAATTTATTCAGATAGACTTTATTTGACGCCCAAGTATGAGGCGATTAAGTGCTATTTCATATTCGTATTAATTTTCATCATATTGCAGTGGTGAACTATTAACATTATTTTATAAATGGCGCCCACCTTGAGGATATTTAGTATTTTATTTCATTGATATTTGATTATTTTAAATATGTGGCAATGGTTATTAATGATATAAATCGTTATTCACATATATTAGAGTGTGTAAGTTGTTGTATATAATTCGTCACCATATGAACTATCTGTGTCGGTGCGACGTAAAAACAAATAGCAAAAAAATATTGTATATCCAGTTTACAATCTAAAAGAAACTTCTTACAACACCCATTACAATATAGGCGCTATCCAATAATCTCAAAAATATGTTGTCGAGTATTATATTTGGTTGAAATTTTACCACATCGAACGCAATGATGTGGACGTGTCCAACCAGCACTGTCATTTCTCACGCAAATACGATATACATAACGAAGTGCATATTCCACTCAAACTATTGACAGAAACTGTCATACACATCGTCCTCAACAATGGCGAGACTCGTTTTCGAAAACATCACTTGGCAAAATTTGAATCATCGCATTTATGACAAATACTGTGTTGTCGGAGAACTTCCCTCTCAGAAAAATTCTACCCTCAGTCATCACAAGAATGTGGACGCTCATCACTATGTTCAAGCAGATGATCTCGAAGGTAGGGCACCTGAGAAAGTTTCCTACCACATTGATCACAGGAATGAGGACACTCATGAGTTTGTGAACCAGGTGTTGCCGGAGAAGTGCCTTCCGCTCAGTAATATGCGTACAGAGTTGTAGGAAAAAAACAGGACATGCAAGCAAATGTAGCACCACAGTGAACACGAGGATTTCAGCGCCTACGATTATGAGTCAGCAGCTGTTGCTAAAACGATGAGATTTGCGAAAAAGCTTCTTACCACATTGCTCACAGGAATGTGGACGCTCACCAGCATCTTGAAGCAGGTGATGGCGAAGAGTAGACGTCACAGAGAATCCCTTACCACATATATCACAGTATTATGGACGCTCGTCAGTATGTGTAAGTGAGTTATGGCGAAGAGTCGATTTCTGAGAAAACTTGTTTCCACACACTTTACAGAAAAGTGGACACAAACCAGTATGTGTATATAAGTGGTGCCAAACATGAAACTTTCAAGTAAACTACATACCAAATTGATCACAAGAATGCGGATGCTGACCAGTATGTGTTAGCAGGTGTAGGCGAAGTGAACTCACAAACTGCTTAGCACATTCAACATACGAATGTGGCCACTCACGTTTAAACAGGTGTATGTGGAGACTCGACGTACGAGAAAACTTCTTACCACATTGACCTCAAGAAACCGGACGTTCACCAGTATGTATTAGCTGGTGTCGGCGAAGATCCCCCCTAAGAGAAAAGCTCTTACCACATTGATCACAGGAATGCGGACGCTCACCAGTATGTGTCAGCAGGTGACTGCGGAGATGCGCCTTGTGAATAAACTTCTTAGAACACGTTTCACAAGAATGACAACGTTCACCGGTATGAATGAGGAGGTGTTGTCGAAGATGTGACTTCTGAGAAAACGTTTTATCACACTGATGACATGAATTTGAACGTTCACCGGTATGTATGAGCTGGTGCTGTTGAAGATTCCCCTTTGTAGAAAACTTCTTACCACATGTTTTACAGGAGTGTGGACGTAACCCAGTATGTGTATACAGGTGTTTGCGAAGATGCGTCCTGTGTAGAAACCTCTTACCACATCTTTCGCAGTAATGTGGACGTTCAGTGGTATGTGTTACCTGGTGTTGCCGAAGATGCGACTTGCGAGCAAACTTCTTATCACATTGAAGACAGGAATTCGGACGTTCACCCGTATGTGTAAGCTGGTGTTCGCGAAGATTCCACCTATGAGAAAACTTCTTACCACATATTTGACAGTAATGTTTACGTTCACCAGTATGTGTAATCAGGTGTCGGCGTAGACTCGACTTAAGAGAAAACTTAGTACCACATTCATTACAAGAGAATGCTCGTTGTCTAACGGACTGGATACGGCTTTCTTCAGTGTCACGTAACTCGTCTTGGTTGCTTTCATTATGAGTGGGCAAAATGCACATTACCTCACTTCCGTTTTTCAATATGTTGCAGCTACTAATACATGAACCCTCCGGAACTCCGGTCAATAATGCAACGTTCCCGAATCTAGAAAATAAAAAGTTAATATATTTTACGAGTAAGATAAAATGAAATACCATATCCAAAAGCAAATGGAATATATGTACCAAAATTGCTTCTTATCACATTACACAGGACTACAAATCAAAAAATTGTCAGATAAAGGCCCTAACACATAAGCCCTTATCACTCCCAATTGCCAAATAGAAAGTTTGCACTTAACAACAGCACATCGAAACAATTCAAGAGGGTCCAGTATGGAAGGAATGACTGTGAGAATACTTCTTTTAGTGATTTCCTTACGTGCAATATTAATGTGTATTTGTAACTGAAACTCAACAAATCAGGGATGCCAAATTACACCTAATAATTAAGCTTGAAATTCGTAATAAGAAATTTAATTATTTCCAGCACTTAAACGAAAACATTAACACTGGTTCCACATGGCGACAACGTCGGTCACTGGGTCACTTGCGAAGCATGCTGATCCCGAGGTGTCCCTTGATGAATTACATACATATTTCTCCACGGTAAGTCTCACTCGGGAGACAACGACAGTACAAAGCACCATTGACAATATATTAAGGCAACAATCCCCGTCCTGTATTTGAATTTGATACCGTTACAGAGCCAAAGTAAGAAGGGAAGTTATTTCAATAACATCTCACGCAACAGGAGCTGATGAAATTCCCATTTCATTCGTGACTTACATAATCGATATAATATTGCCCATTTTTACGCATTTACTTAATACCTGTTTTACTTCAGGCAAAATCCCAATTAAATGGAAAGTTGCACTCATTGTGCCTGTCCCAAAACACCACTCCCGTAAGCAATACACCTGACTACCAACCTCTCTGCATCCTCACAGCACTTTCTAAGGTTCTGGAGAAGATATTGCATCAACAAATTGTTAAATATTTGGAAAAACATTCTGTACTTGATCCCTTATAGTCTGGTTTTAAGAAAGGACACAGTACTGCAACAAAACTAATCAAAATCACAGATGACATTAGACGGGATATGGACGAACGAAAACTGACTATACTTACCCCTCCAGACTTTAGCAGTACGTTTGACACTGTATACATAGACATACTGTTAGCTAAGTTACAAAAACTTCACATGGCTCATTCAGCTATTCAGCTCTTGGGCACATACCTCAAAAACAGACGACGGCGAGTTATATCAAACACGAAAACCACAGAATGGAGGACTAAGCTATCTGGCGTTCCCAAGGGTCTATTCCTGAACCTCTTTTATTCTTAATCTATATTAATGACATTTCTTCTCATCTGAACGACTGCAACTATCATCTTTATGCAGGCGATCTTCAGATATACTCACACTTTAAAGTCCCCGACATTGACAAAGCAGTCCACCATATGAACTCGACTTTAAATTCAATTAATCCGAAGAAAACTCAAGCAATCATAATAGGACAATCTAGACTTTTAAATACGGTAAGCATCATACAACAGCCTAACCTCATGCCCTGTAGTGAAGCTATACCTTTTCAGAAGTCTGTAAAAAACCTAAGCGTTGTTATGAATGACACATTAAACTGGAATGACCATATAAAAGTGTCTGCAGAAAAGTACATGCATCTCTTCACCCCCTAAAAATGAAACAATCCATTCTTCCACACAACATGAAAATAACACTTATTACCAAACTCGATAGCTGCAGTCGCTTAAGTGCGGTCAGTATCCAGTATTCGGGAGATAGTAGGTTCGAACCCCACTGTCGGCAGCCCTGAAAATGGTTTTCCGTGGTTTCCGATTTTCACACCCGGCAAATGTTGGGGCTGTACCTTATTTAAGGCCACGGCAGCTTCGTTCCCACTCCTAGCCCTTCCCTGTCCCATCGTCGCCATAAGACCTATCTGTGTCGGTGCGACGTAAAGCAACTGGCAAAAAAACTTATTCAAACTCTCATTTATCCAATAATGTATTACTGTGATGTCGTATTAACCGATGCAACTGCAGAACAAACTATGAAACATCAAAGGGCAATGAAGTTCTTCATACGACTTATATTTATATTATGAGAACCTATCCTGTCTGAAAATTGATCAACTATACTGCGACACTAATTTTTCGACTTCTGAACGAATCTACACCAGAATACCTATCCTCACATTTTAAGTTCCTCTTATCTATCCATGGACATAATACCAGATCGACTTCTACCATTATGATACCAGTTAATCATTCATCTGTATACAGCCACTCTGTCATGTTTACACTATGAGTGTTTGGCTGTTGTTATGGTGATCTTTGTGTAATGTGTGAAATTGTATTTTCGTAATATAGTGTTTCTATTATAGCAGTTGTGAGTGTTTATAATGTGATCAACTGGTTATACCTATACCGGGTAGTCATAGGTCCCTAACAAATTGTGGCGACCCTGCCAGGGTACGTACTAATTTACACAACTTGTAGATTGTGTTGAAATGGAGAAGTTAAGGAAAGCTCGGAGGCCGGTTAGAGCGACTTTTACGAAAACGTACAATTTGCTCTTGCAAAATTTAAGTCAAGAAATACAAGACGGCATTCATGAAGGCACGTTGCAATCCTTGATAAATAAATTGGAAAGGTTGGGAAAGGAACTGGCACCGTTGGACGAAAAAAGTGTTAGATTTGTTGCTGGAAAGAGAAGGAGAAGATGAGTATGACCGTGAGTACGAATCTATAGACAGTTTTAGAGACAAATTAGATGATGCAAGACAAAAATATGCCCTGTGGTTACAAGCTAATAATACCAATGTGTAGGAAGTAGTGTCAGGTAGATCAACTGTATCAGCTGAGAGTAAAAACAAAAGGCTATTGAAATTACCAAAGATAGAACTCGTGAAATTCGATGGGGAGGTTAGGAATTGGTTGAAAGTTTGGGGGACAATTTCGGCGCATCCATGAGGACTCTGAAATTGAGGATGAAGATAAATTTCAGTACCTAATCCAGTCCACGAAGGTTGATAGCCGAGCTAGAGATTTAGTTACCAGTTCCCCCCCCCACCCCACTGCTAAAAATTACTCTAAGGCTGTAGAATCCCTTAAGGGTAGGTTTGGAAGAGAAGAGTTATTGACAGAATTCCTTGTCAGGGAGCTAATGAGTCTTGTAGTAAAAATGTTTCTCAGAGAAGGGAGAAGCCTATGTTTGATAGCTTATACGACAAGTTAGAAGCAGAGCTGAGAGCTTTAGAATCAATAGGCGTTACTCGAGATAAGTACGGCTCCATGCTCTTTCCGTTAGTAGAATCTTGCTTGCCTGAGGAAGTATTACGTGTCTGGATGAGGAGTTCATCAACGACTAAAACGGATCAGGATAATGGACATGCTGACAAACTGACCGCATTACTTGGTTTTCTGAAGGGTGAAGTAGAGAGTGAAGAGAGAATTATATTCGCTCAAGCTGGTTTTGGACTATCTAATAAATCGAGGAGTGCTAAGATTAAAGAACGGGAGCGGGAGGAGCAAGGTTTAGCTACTGCTAGTGTACTTTTCGCTGGAAAAGGAAACAGTTTGGAGTGTGTCTTCTCTAATAAATCGCATTACAGCAAAGGGTGTCATCTGGCTCAAGAATTGAACTTAAGGGATAAACATAAAAGGTTGTCAGAGAATAAAGCTTGTTTTTCATGTCTGAAGGTGGAACATAGGGCTGCTAATTGCATTACGAAACTAAAATGTCTCGTGTGCAGTGATAAATATGAAGCTATTATGTGTCCCAAATTAGATGTAAATAAAGGGGGTTATAAGGGTGATGTGAAGAACCAAGAATGGGGTTCAAAGTTGTTAGGTGGCCCAACTGTAACCTTTAACACCCAAACCAGTGATGTTTCGGAAGTACTGTTACAAACTCTTGTAGTTAGGTTAAATCATCAAGGGAAAGAAAGAACTGTACGGGCATTGCTAGATACAGGCTCACAGAGATCCTATCTATTGGAGAAAACTGCCGTGGAAATGGGGTATATTCCATCAAAGACTGAAAAAATTGAACACAAACTTTTTGGGGGTGCTTCAATCGGTGCAAACGATCATAACCTGTATGAGATAGCTATTGTCAACCTACGTCATTCAATTTCTCAAAACATTAAGGTGTTGGGACAAAAGGTAATTTGTGGTACAATCTCACGTTTAAAAGAGGGTCCTTGGATGGATGATATCAGAGAAAAGAAAATTTGGCTCTCTGATTATGGTCCAGAGCCATCGGAGATTGAGTTACTCATTGGTGCAGACATCGAGGGAAGTTTATTGACCGGGGAAACAATCAAGTTGAGGTCTGGTTTGGTTGCTGTTAGGAACACATTTGGTAGGACAGTGATGGGACAGCTCTGAAAGACAACTGAGAACTCTAACACATTGTCTATGGTGAACTCTCTGTTTGTGAGAACGGCTTCTTTGGGTGAACTATGGAACTTGGAAAACATAAGAATTTGTGATCCGACCGAGACGTTGTCGAAGAAGGAGATTGAAATGGCAACATTGAAACATTTCCAAGAAAATGTTAAGATAGATGAGGAAGGACGATATGAAGTTGCGCTTCCATGGAAAGATGATCAGCAGCTATTGTCAGACAACAAGGATGTTGCATTAAAAAGACTGGTTTCTGCAACACACCCCTTAATCAAGGAAGAAAATTTTGAGAAGTACCAGCAGGTGCTCCATGACTGGCAAGATGAAGAGATAATTGAAGAAGATGGCCAAGAAAGCTCTCAGGATGCTGGGCACTTTTTACCGCACCGAGGAGTTTTTAAGGAAGGATCGACTACAGTAGTGAGGCTGGTGTTTGATGCTTCATGTAAATCGAAAGGAGGACTTTCACTCAACGACTGTCTGGAGAAGGGACCTAATCTATTAGAAGTAATTCCATCTATTTTGAACCGGTTCCGTTTAAACAGGATTGGCGTGATCTCAGACATAAAGTAAGGCCTTTCTTCAAATCGCAGTCGCTGAAAGGGATCGAAACTTTTTGAAATTCCTGTGGTGGGAGAATTTTGCTGAGGGAACTCTTAAAATATACCGGCACAAACTGGTTGTTTTGGAGTTAACTGCAGTCCGTTTCTACTTGGAGCGGTATTGGATCTTCATTTAAAGAACAGTTCGTGCTTCCGTGAAACCGCAGATAAACTGAGAACATCTCTGTATGTGGACAACTGCGTCACTTCCGTGAACACAGAAGAAGAACTTAAACAATTTGTGGATGAGTCGAAGGAGCTACTGTTGCAAGGAAAATTTGACCTAAGAGGGTGGAAGTACACCAGGCTGACTCTGGAGGATGAAGTACCTAAAGTGACACCTGTTTTGGATTTATTATGGGACCCCGTAGCTGATGTTTTGTCATGTAAAATGGTGAAGTTGAATGACTCTGATGTTCTCACAAGGAGGACAGTTTTGTCAATGACTCAAAGTATTTGTGACCCAATTGGTTTTACGTGTCCGGTTTCCATTGTACCTAAGGTTTTACTGCAGGAAAGTTGGAGAGAGAAAGTAAGTTGAGTTAGTCCGTTAAGTGAAGACACCCAAATCAAATTCAATAACTGGTTGAAGGAGTTGTCCTCTGTTGCTGAAATTAAAGTGCCTAGAAGATTTTCTAGTTGTGAGGACAAATCGTCATGGAGTATGCATGTACTGCCAGTCAAGTGGCTTATGCAGCCGTTATGTTTTAAGATCTTTCAATGGAAAAGAGTTTGAAGTGCGACTGGTCGCAGCAAAATCAAGGGTAGCCCCCTTAAAGAAAATAACGATACCGAGACTGGCGTTATCAGCCTGCACTATAGGCTCACGTCTCGCTTTTTCTGTGAAAGAAAGTTTGAATCTGACGGATATCCCGGAGTACTATTGGAGTGATTCTTCTTCTGTGCTATGTTGGATAAGAAGAGAGGAAGCTTGGGGAGTGTTCGTCACTAACAGAGTGAAAGAAATTAGATTATTATCTAATCCTAAGTGTTGGTTTCATCTACCAGGCACAGACAACCCAGCAGACCTACCTTCGAAAGGTTGCTCTACTTCGCAGCTGATTTCTTCTCGTTGGTGGGAGGGACCCGCTTGGTTAAAGTTGGAAGAGAACAGTTGGCCATCGCGCGTTGTAGAAATTAATGAAGAGGAGGTCAATGCAGAAAGGAAAAAAAGGCCTTGTTACATCTACTATGCTTGTCTCCCAGGGAAAGCAGTGGTGTTTAAGATTCTTTTCTCAGTATTCAAGAATCGTCAGAATGGTGGCCTGGATGCTGCGGTTCATCAACAATGCGAGAAAGGACGTAGAGCAGAATGTTGCTTCTGAATTGGATTGTTTGGAAATTTCAATGGCGGAAAGACGACTGTTGAAAATTGTTCAAGAAGAGAACTTTACTGAAAGGACAACCAACAAACATTGTGCCTTTTCAAGGACCAGCTGGGCCTCGTCAGGGTTAAGACAAAAATCACCAACAGGAAGGATGAATACGATTTCCGTACACCTGTTTTATTGCCATCAAATCACACTCTGACTGAGGTGATAATCAGAGAACACCATCTGAGAGCTTCTAATGCTGGTGTTCAGATTCTACTCGCCATACTGCGGGAGCACTACTGTATACCAAAGGGAAGAAGAACAATTCGCAAAGTCATCAGGAAATGTATACAATTTAGAAGATTCGAAATGAAAAAATCAGTTCCTGAAGATCGTGTGAGAAATGCAGGTGTATTTGAAGTGGTAGGAGTCGATCTTGCTGGACCACTACTTCTAAAATCCAAAGACAAGGCTTGGATTGTGATATTTACATGTGCAGTTGTTAGAGCAGTCCATTTTGAACTAGTAATGACTTTGTCGGCTACAGGGTTTTTACTAGCCCATAGGCGCTTCATAGCTCGACGAGGCAGGCCTCGTGTGATTTATAGTGACAATGGGACAAAGTTTGCTGGGGCTAACAAATTGTTCGGCAACACTGATTGGAAAAAAATAGGTGTGGAAACATCGGTTACTAGAATCGTGTGGAAGTTTAGTCCTCCTTCAGCTCCTTGGTGGGGTGGATTCTGGGAGCGCATTGTGCAAATGGTCAAGAAACTATTAAGGCGTGTTTTAGGCAAGGCTATCTTGACATATGAGGAACTGTTGACTGTTATTGCTTATTGTGAATCCGTAATTAACTCCAGACCTCTCACCTACATTTCAGAAAGTCGTGATGAATTGGTACCTCTAACTCCGTCAATGTTTCTTCAGGACATTCCCATGGTTGGTACTCCAGATTTAGACAAACTAGATCAGGTCAGTCTCTCAAGATTTCAGTACCTTCAACAGCTGAGGAATGAACTGAGGAGAAGATTCCGACTGGAATATCTGGGTAGCCTTCTGTGCTGTCCATCGGGCAAGGAGCCTGATCAGCATTGGAAGGTAGGAGATGTGGTCATCATTGGTAGTGATGACAAGAGAAGAATCGACTGGCCCCTGGGGAGAGTGACAGTTATATTTCCAGGTAAAGACAAAGTGATCAGGGTAGTTCGGGTGAAGACATCCTCAGGAGAACTCATCCGTCCTGCGAGGCACCTTGATCCATTGGAGGTTGAAGATGGGAGTGAGGAGATGGCCTTACCCAGTGATACGGTTCCTGAGACATTAAATCTCGGCAGCCGCAACTTCACCCACCAGGAGTGGAAGAAGAGTTAAAATACCTTCTCGCCTCTGTCTGTAAACATTGTGTTTTGATTGGTATCAAAAGGTGGGAGTATGTCATGTCTACACTATGAGTGCTTACCTGTTGTTATGGTGATCTTTGGAAAAAACAAGTATGGCGGACGGACTGTAACGTGTGAAATTGTATTTTCGTAATATAGTGTTTCTTTTATAGCAGTTGTGAGTGTTTATTATGTGATCAACTGGTTATACCTATACCGGGTAGGCATAGGTCCCTAACACACTCTTTCCAAGAGTCTGGTGCAAGGCTATGGAACACACTCCCTCTCAGTATACGTAATAGCACTTCAACAGTCTCATTTAAACGGTCTTGTCGAGATTTCCTCTTAAAACATGATCAGCTTGTATGAATGTTAGTGTGTATGAGTGCAAGCGTTATTTAGAACTATTGTTAGGTGATGTAGATGTAGATAGGCTAGTTAATCTTAATCATTAAAAATAACAATTATAATCTGTTATAATATTACTCCATAAATTTAGGTAGCCCCTAGGGACAGTTAATGTTATTTTACCGAAGTATGTGATTATGTACTGTACGTAGTGGTTAAGTGTAAGAGAGGGCCTTGAGCCCTAACTTCGCAATAAATAAATAAATAAATAAATAAATAAATAAATAAATAAATAAATAAATAAATAAATAAATAAATAAATAAATAAATAAATAAATAAATAAATAAATAAATAAATAAATAAATAAATAAATAAATAAATAAATAAATAAATAAATAAATAAATAAATAAATAAATAAATAAATAAATAAATAAATAAATAAATAAATAAATAAATAAATAAATAAATAAATAAATAAATAAATAAATAAATAAATAAATAAATAAATAAATAAATAAATAAATAAAATAAATAAATAAATAAATAAATAAATAAATAAATAAATAAATAAATAAATAAATAAATAAATAAATAAATAAATAAATAAATAAATAAATAAATAAATAAATAAATAAATAAATAAATAAATAAATAAATAAATAAATAAATAAATAAATAAATAAATAAATAAATAAATAAATAAATAAATAAATAAATAAATAAATAAATAAATAAATAAATAAATAAATAAATAAATAAATAAATAAATAAATAAATAAATAAATAAATAAATAAATAAATAAAATAAATAAATAAATAAATAAATAAATAAATAAATAAATAAATAAATAAATAATGTTTTAATAGCTTCAAACTTAGTGTGGTTACATGTTGACAAGACTTCTCTATCATCTACAGGGACATTGGCAAGGGCTTCTGGACAATTTGACGTCCAATTTCTGATTCACATGTGTACTACAAAGCCAGGAAGAAATTTCTGACTGAAGCTACTCAGTTATTTCAAATGAGCTAGTACCTGTCAACACGTCGTCAACGAAAAAAAGAAGATGCAAATAGGGTGAGATTCTGTGTGTTCCTCAGCAAGTTTAACTAGAAATTTTGGAGCAGGAAATGTGGCAGAACTTGTAACAGTAGTAAGGTGGCAGTCCTTGATCTCTTCATCATAGGATTCATGCCTCGCAATATTCACAAGACACCAGTGGTTGGGATGTATTAACACAATTTTGTATATCCTAGCAATATCAGCTGAAAGAGTAACAAGTTCTGAAACTTAAAACAATAGACAAGAAGTCAGGCTGAATTTCAGGGTCAACCATTTACAGAGAGTTCAAACCTATCCCATTTCAAAGTTTACAACATCTGTCAAAATGAACACTTGGCTTGGTTTTCATGCTAGAATCTTTGAGCACACAATGATGGGGCATATAACAGAATAATGTGTTAGTATCTCCAGGGGTGAAATTTCTATGTGTCCCGTTTCACTGTATTCACCCATGAAAATTACATATAGCTGTTTCAAATCTCGAAATGCAGCAAACTTATTTTCAATGTTTTTGAGCGTTATAACAGCATTATGCTTAGACTGAGCTACTGGTGACACTTCAGGACGAATAAGAAATTTGCCAACAAAACCACCAGAATCATTAATTTGATCATTATTCAAGAGAATGTTCTTCACCTGCCCTTTTTTCAGGACTAAGAAATGGTTCATGGAGTTCTTTAAGCTTCCAAAACCTTTGCCATTTTCTGTAAAGATAATCAAGATTTATAAGATTTTACTCTTAACACAAAACTCAGGAATGGTGCCTGACAACCCCCAAGCAAATTTGGTGAGCTAGAAAGGTGGGATAACCTTTCATATGCAAGGTATTAGAAGAAAAAATTTCATAGTAGACTTAAGTTATTAGCATTATATAAATGGCAGAATGCTGATTAAATATACTAACCCTTAAAATGACATCATGAGCAATATACCAACTGGAGCATTCAATTTGCTGTGCAGGAAGTTGGCTTGTGGTTGTATTCACGACTGCATGGTTCAACTTCAATGTATAATCTGACGCAATAGAGAACGAAACAAGGTTGCATACTGATCTTCCAGTATTGCCTATACCAAATACAGGTAGCAAAAAAATGTTAGTACAAATGTCAAGCTTCGTGACAAGACTACAAGACACTAAGGATAAGTGACTCCCCCATTCTAAAAAATCTTTAATTAGTACAATCTGTCCTGAGCTGTTCTTCACTGCTAATCAAACCGTGCTTAGCTAAATATTTGAATGGGTGATACACTTGCAGAAATTCTAACATTTATGTCATCATTGGGAATTGTTTGGTCATTACCAACCAATAAGGTGTGGGGTCCATTGTACCAGGGGCATTTGTGTCGCTTACACTGTTTAGATAAATGAAAAACAAAAAACATAGAGACCAAAGGTTATTTTCCCCCCACAAACTTGCGGCAATAATGTTTGTTTTTTTGTTTGTTCGAACTTTGTACAATCAGGATTGCAATGATTATCAACTTTGTAACACTTACAATTAAAGGAGGTGCTCTTGTTGGTATTGTTAGGTCACCAGCCCAGAGGCTGGTTGGATCCTCAAATAGCACCACCAAAGGCTATGCAGTTATAGGGAAACTGCAAAATCCAATGGCAGAGCCAATTCACAATGCCTTATTTTCAGAGATAATGCATGTTGTCCAAAAGGGTCCAATTTCCATGTCACTGCCCCTTGCAATAGTATCAATTACTGGTAAAGCAGAACCATGACCATCCTCCTATGCTGGTAATAATCACAGGTATCACACTCATGGCATTTGTCGCATGGTGGTATTCATCACAGGTAACATACACAAATGGCATGTCACACATAATGGCACCACTCACAGGTAACACAGACCAATGGTGTTCCCCACATTAGGGTAATATTCACAAGCAATGCAGACCGATGGTGTTCCACACATAGTAGGACTAAACATGCTCACCGACTAGATCAATAATGATGACGGTATTTCTTGTTTAAAGTGGCCTACCCGCAAGGTACCACACCCCACTGGTACGAGGTGCGACAGAATGAAATGATAATTAAAACTTCAAGATGTATTCGTTGACAAGAATCTAAAGTGAATTACGATGACAAATTAGCATGTATTCAAAACAATCAGTGGATCTAATTGACAGTGCTTTAATAACTTCTCTATGCCGGGTAAGATTATAAATAATTTTAGGACAAAACATAAAACTTAGCTTGGAGTCCCAACGCTCGATTCTGCATCAGCCTGTTTGCATCCCGGAGTCCGCGTGGTTTCCTTCTCGACAGAGCGAGTTTGCTACATTATATATAGGTCCTATAGCCCAGAACATCAACTCAGGAGATGGTAAATTCGAATCCGCAGCTCAGAAGATAGTTTTAAACTGGTTCACACTTTTATACCAAGCTGCTTAACATAATGTCACTGTAGTGTGAAACTCCTTCTCATCAAAGACGTAGTAGAACTTAATCTCCTTCTTATGGAGTAATCAGTACTAATTTCTGTTACAAAGTTTAGTAAACCACATATATATCTCTCGGACCTCTTAACAGACATACAAAATTATACCTTTATCAAATAGACCTAAATGAATTGCTGTTAAAATTTATACGTCATCCATTCAGATTAAAATAAATGCTTTCCTGACCACCACCATTAAGAATTAAACCCTAAATCTAGGAGTTCTGAGGTAGAGAGATTTGAACCCCAAAAACTACTAATTCCATAACTGATAAATGTGTTGACATTTGTATTCACTTAGCTAACTGGTATTCATATGATCTTTTGACAGATAATTGGTTCATCATAAGATTTGAATATTGAGTAGTAAGAATGAAAACCTACAATCTGTTTTCCAGTCAATGACCGGTCAGGGAATGAATGAATGAATGAAGCCCTCATCTTGCGGCGAGGATAGGAATTGTGCCGGCTGCCGAGGCCTGTCGCACTCCTGTGAGGCAATGATTAATGACTGACAGATGAATGACATTAAATGATATTCGAGAGTGTTGCTGGAATGAAGGATGACAGGGAAAACCAGAGTACCCAGAGAAAAACCTGTCCCGCCTCAACTTTGTGCAGCACAAATCTCACATGGAGTGACCAGGATTTGAACCACGGAGTCCAGCGATGCGAGGCCGACATGCTGCCGCCTGAGCCACAGAGGCTACTATTGAGTAGTATCACTATTATAATTAAACTTATGTTTTAATGGTCCACCTTTTCAATCCTATATTATGCAATGTGTATAGACTATTATAGTATTGAAAAGGTGGACCATTAAAACATAAGTTTAATTATTATTGTGATCTCAATTCAATACGGATCAAAACCATGAGTAGTATGGCAACGCAACTATGAACTGTGACATAACAACTTCAACAGAACCAACAGAGAGCACCATCAGTAAGAAATATAGCACCTGCAGGAAAAGCTTCTTCCATGGTGTCTGGAAATTCTATACCACCACCACACACACACACACCTCTCAATCTCTACATCAGAGTGATATGCTAGCACAGTTCCATTTACCAGCTGCGAACTACTCATTGGTATTTACGCCATTAAATATCAGGATCTAAGCAGAGGCAGAAAAAAACCGCCACATTGCTCAGAAAAGTACAACAACGCAGTGGCACAGCAACAAACACTGGTCTTCTTGCCCCATTCTAAATACTGAAGATGAGAAATCTGAATCCGGATATCAACCACTCACTTCCAATCGAAAATATTAACACCAAGCATCTGCCCAATGCTACAAGAGATTATTGCCTAGAAATTCGGTAGAGCAAAGATGGCCACACCATCAAAACTTCTAGAAATTATTACACAGTCCTAGTCAACAAAATAAGACTGGCGCATTTTGGACACATGCCGCACCCTCCAATGTGTCCCCCTATGAATAAAGCATATGTATTAAACCTTACACCATGTCCCTGGACTCATGTACAATGTGTGGCCACCATTTTGTCCCAAGTTCCGCTCCGAGGGAGCTAATGCTTCTGCACATTGCACAAAGATAATTGGAGGTATGTTGTCAGGGTCAGAAGTAGCATATGGTTGAGTATTTTGAAGGCTGTTAATTACCTCGATCTCTGTGAAGTAAAGATTGGAGAGGGAGAGTGATAAAGACTGAGCTCTGTTTGGGTACATATTTCTACTTTCCCTGGCTCATTATGGCTCCCTTTAAATTTCTCACTGAACGTTGTCGCAATGGCCTCGGGGGAGGCAACTATTGTCATTAGAGTAGAATGCACTTTGTGCTGATTTGCCATGTTTATAAAGGTATTAACATTTGTCTTTGCTGTTGTTACTTATGTTGTTTATGTAGTTTTTGTATGCTTCGTGGATGAGTTTCTTGGTGGTATTCCTCACGCATTTATATTTGTCCCAGAGAAGATTGCTTGTATCCTGTTTCCACCATTTTGACTATTTCTTTTGTGATCTATGGAGAGTTCTTCTTGGTAACGATGAGTAGATGGCTTCTTGGAAGTTATGATGGCAATTCCCAGCCAGCTTTTTTGTAGTAATAGATTTCTCTATTACATTTTTTTACTGGTGTTTTCTTGTATTTTATAGCAGCTGTAACTGCTAGGGGTTTGGAGGAACAGAGGATTAATTCTGTTTTCAATACTGAGGATGGAGGGTTAGTAAGGACAAGAGTTTTCATTATTTGGGTTAGTTCAGTAATTAATTGTTCAAGGAACAATAGGCAGAATTCTACAATGAAGGTTGCTGCTAATGGACTGGTGGGAAGAGGCAGGAGCTGAGGGCAATCATCCTGCCAGAACATTTCAAGTGGAATATTGATTTCCAATGGAATAATAATAATAATAATAATAATAATAATAATAATAATAATAATAATAATAATAATAATAATAAACATTATGGTATGTAATTAGAAGTCTCTAAAGTTCAAATCTATAAGTTCAAAATGTAAAAAAAAACAAGTGACTCCGTGGTCGCTCAGCTCTGTGACCCTGAGATCGACCTCCATTACGTCCATATATGCATAGAGTGCACAGGGTTGTATTCGGGTTTCATGGCAATAAGTTTACCTCCTACTGAGGTTTCCTAAATACTGTGTATGACTGAGGTACCACTTCTATGTCATAGATTAGAAAATTTTGCCAGGATTCACTAACGCACACAATTGGTTAGTCTAAAGCAGCAAGAGTGGCCAGAACTGCCTGTTTACGCTTCACATATTTCAGGCTGTCAGCATTAAATCAAAACACAGTAATGGTCCTATTTTGTGCAGTCTAATATTCTGAGTTGCTAACATCACTATTTACACAGTTTGATGTCATGTTAAAAAAGCGATTTTGAGATTGAGAACTACATTTCCAACATGACCATGTCTGCACCATCGAGTTAATTTTCTACAGTAGAGATCATTGCACATGTTCTCTGGACTGGTGAGTAAAATAATGTACACGTCACAAATAGCTGATTCACATGATGTTTAGAATTACACACGTTACACAGGCATTTGAGTGAGAATTCTGAGTTTGGTCCTCGGTTCAATTCCACATCTCTACTAAGAGCAACTGAACACATCAGAAGGTGGGGAAATGATACGAGCGGTTTGGCAACTTTGCTCCCTCCAGCAACCCTCCAACCCCCCAGACGTCCGATACCCATTCCTGTGGTGGACGGTACACCTTCACTTCTACACCATGCCCTAGAATAATCTCACATTTAGATACAGCTAATAACCACTTATTAATTTCAAAATCTGTATACAATTCTTTGTTTGTCAAGGAGTGCTTTGATATTATTTTTACAGATGTTATTACACTTAATACCATTAAAAACATGACACAAACTCAGAGAACTCATATCACTACAGAGCTGCTCCCCACCATACTGAACTGTTTTCTGGTTATTTTGTTGCTATGAGCTGCAGATTTAAATATTCGAGAATAACATTCTTGCAAAACCAGACATTTGATTCCTTCACTTTCATCCAACAGAGCCAGACAAGAGGCAGTATTGTCAACATTCCTATTCCAGAATATGCCTGAAAACTGAGGGTGCCGAGGCCAACCTTTCGCTCTGAATCAACCCCCAATTTTGTTTTTGTTTACTCACTTAATTTAACCCTACCAGGATGCATTTCTCAAACAGGTAGCTTACCTGTTAATCATGAGCATATTTCAGTTTTATTGATTTGATACAGTAGGTCTTGGAATATTGTGATGAGTGAGTGAGTAGTGTTTTACTTTTCTATTATACATTGACAGATTTTGCAGAAATCAGCTACTAATTACAGCATCAGATGTAAGAACAAAGATTGTGAAAGAGCAACAGGAGGCCAAGTTAAATGTCGGAGAATAATAAAGTCTTGACATTTAGACAATTAAATATCTCCAAATTGCATGGAGCAGTGTTTATAATGAGGTGAAAGAGGTGAAGAAGAATAAACAAAATACAGATGATGGAATATAACACACCAGCCTCTGTGGATCATTGCTGGATTTTCAGCCACTGGATCCCAAAATCAAATTTTCAAAGGGCAGAATAAATTCTGAGTACGGAAAGCAAAGTGAGTACATCAGAACATGGTCATTCAACTGCAAATAATCAGGCCTTGAAATATAAGAAAGAATCCAGGCAGATGTCTGATATTATTCTTCCATCTGAAACAACATTTTAAAAAATGTACCTAACAACACCAAGATAAAAATCTACTATGCCATCATAAAAGCCATTATAATTAATGGCTTTGAAACTTAAGAAGGCACTGAAGGCGACAGTAAATATATCGATATTACAGAAAGAAGGTATTTGCGAAGAGTCACTAATGAAAGAAATTGGGGTTTTGATAGAAGAATGCAAAGACGTACAGAGGTAAGAAAGGAGACAGAATCAAGTGCCTAATTCACAGCAGGTTTATTCTCTGGACTGGTCATGTTGCAGAAATGGCAAACAGCAAGGTCATGGTCAATCAGATAACCCAGGAACACCTATTACAATATGGAGAAATACACTGGGATGGTAATATTAATCATCACTGTACTGGATCAGATACCAAGTGGTGCCAACTAGGTGGCCTGCTTATCACTAGTTAACACAGGCTGATTTCTTTTAATTTTGTAGAATTTTCTCATTAGCCAGGATCAAACCAACAAGTTCAGACCATGAGTGAAGCAGAGGAATGATCTGGATGGACCTGAGCTCGCCTTGAACCCAAGGTATTGGGATATCAATGCCTTTACACTAACTCTTGTCTGCAGAGGGAGCTGCTGAACATATTAATAGCAAATTCAATTTTGTCGAAGGTTAGGGGTGTAAAATCTAATTAAGCTAAAGAGTACTTACCTGTCTTCTTCTTTGAAACAAGCGACCGACTGACCTACTGTGTGTTCATCAACGCATATTTCATCCTTAATATTGGTGGAGGGCTGTAAGGAACAAATATGCAAAACAAAGTAAGAAATGTAGAGTAAGCAGATAACTAAAGTAAAAGTTCATAAACAGACATGACATACCTGACAAAATAAACTGCACAGTTGCACAATAAAAATATAAATTTATTATCTGAATGTGAAAAGGAAACAAACAAACAAGTGTCAAGTCAAAATTATATGAAGAACAGGAACAAAAAAAGGAACTCATGAAAGGATAAAGTAGACAGAACTGAAAGAGGGAGCAAAAGAAGAAGAAAACTTGAGGGCCAACAATAATCTCTGCAATTTTTTTCTGTTACTACAGCTTCCTCACATCGTATTCATCCTATTATGTGTTGTTACATGACTGGTCCCTTGTTTGTTTCCTGTGTTCCCACAGATGACTGATTGTCAGACAGACATACATTGGATCTTAACCTGAGAAAGGTCAATCTCTAGCCTACCATGTTCATGTTTGTACAACAAACAGTCAGTTGTTGGACTTTTCATTAAATCTAGACAATATGAAGACTTCATCAATATAGATCTACAACATTTACATTCAGATTTTAAGGGACAATGCTGGCCATGTTTTCTACAGATAGCTAGTACACCACATTCCCGAAAGCCCCAGAATAGATTTTTGGACAAGTCACAGAATATTACCAGAATCTGCTGGTCCAGTCAGGCTATACGAGAACAAAGAAGGTTTCAATTGATAGAGAGGTAGATCACTTAGTCTAAAAAAGCAAGAAAAATGGCCAAGAAATTTTGTTGGGCTCACCACACATTGACTTATAAACTGCAGGCCATCAGGCTGAGCAGCAGTCACATGGCAGAGTAATGCTCATTAGAGCTGAGGAGCCACTCTCTGTTCAGAGAGTTTAAAACTACCTAATATGTTTCCTCGGCATGAGCAGAAAAGCCTAACATTTTTCAAACCCATCATTCAACTCATGTTGTCTACACTTGACTTTGTATGCAATGTTAGATTAATGTTATCTCTCGGGTTTCTTGAAAGAGAGAAACCTTACAATTTGCTTCCTCACAAGTGAACTTTCCACTGTTCTAACAAAGGTGAAAGGATTCAATTTAGTTAATGTCATTGAGTACTTCATCAAAAGAGCAATATTCAAATTAATTCATCAATCTAAACCTTACTAATTTAAGTTAAAGCATCATAACTAATGTTGTATAGTTTGAAACTAACAACCAGCAAAAGAGAAGAAAATTCCCTTGTCTTGTGTAGCAAATGCTGCAAAAAGGAATCAAGGATCCAAAGCACATGGGTAACACTGCCTTGGAAAATCTCCAGGCTCAATTCTTCTCAGATGATTCTCTTCAGGATCGGCTGCATCTATGGATATGCCACATAGCATATGTAGAATTATATTGACTTTAACGTAAAATTTTATACCGGAAAGGCAACCCCATTTGTTCACAACAAAAAAGCCTTAAACAACAATCTATATTAACTTCATGAGAATAAATGTGCCTGAAACAGGCGATTCCCCAGATATATCTATAAAATATTTTAAATGGACTGGTCATATGAAGATTAAGTAGGCCACAGGTGGATGAAAACAAAAATGATGTTTAATTAACTCTAGAAAATGAAGGTGAACTGAACTATGGGAGATAAGACTGTTGGGACTTTAATAGTTACAACACTGCTGCAGAGACGCCACGCAATGGAATCTAATAATGTCACTGACAGCACACGTTAGCTGCATACCTACCTCACATCACACGCATGCAAACTGGCATATTAAACACAGCCTTCGGTTAGCTGGCAATCTCAGACAGTGTTGTCACGATGTTTTTGAAACAGGAACAATGGAATTGGATAAAAGTTGAATGTGCCAGACGTCGTACAGCATGACAGTGTCTTCAAGGTCTACAAGAAGCTTGCAGCAAGACTGCATAGCCTTACAGGACGGTGGCACAGTAGGTAAAATCCTTCAAACAGGGATGCCAATAAGTGGCTGGCATGTGTCAGTCAGGTCATCATAATGTGTCAGTGAAGGAGAAGTGCACGCTCTTGCCATGTTAATGGACACTGGTTGATGTCATATGATATGTGAGTTGGCCCGAGACACCGGGTTAGCGAATACAACTGTGCTTCATATTAGAAGGAACACCTGGGCATGAGGAAAATTTCACGGGTTCAGCATAATTCAACAGAAATGCAGAAATTATTATGATATAATGATGCTTGTAACCATTTGGAGTACTGTAAGTACGAGAAGAGGCTTTCTTATGCCATATCGTTATGCTGGATGAGACATGGGCTAAATTGTATGAGCCACAGCTGAAATGCTGATCGAAATAATGGCATTATTATGGGAAACCACAAAGATTGAGAGTTCATGAAAAACCCAGCCGTGTGAAAGTTATTGATAAACTCATGTATGACTGTGATGGTGTTATCCTAGAGCACTACATTCCTCCACAGCATTATGGCCTACGCAGTGGCTTCCACGGTATGCACTAGCCATGCATATTGGTGGGTGTGCTATTTACCAACTGATGAGCCCAACTTTGCACATTGGGGCGAAACAATGGCAACCTGGAATGAGTTAGCTGGAAAATCTATAATGTCCAATAAAGAACCAACTACATTGGTATTATAAACTTACCTATTTGGAATAAATATTTCAGGTTCCCTATGGGAATCAACATCTATATCATACGGAACTGTTCCGTACCAACCTATGAATGTTTGTAGTTGTAGTTACTACCAAGTGATAAGTCTTGCACCACATGTAGTTTACTCCCTGAAGTTCAGTGAAACTTCTAAATGGAATACACCCTTCTTAGACCACAGAATACTGTACCAAAAAACAAAATACTATCTGCTTGCACTTGTTAGTAAACTAACATGGCTCATGACTATGTAGATAACTTAAAGTGGTTAGAGAAAGATAATGAGAATGATTTTTCCTCAGAAGACAGTGCTATTCCTTACACTAATAATGATAGTGTTAGGGAACGATTCTAGTGATGGCAACTGCATGGACGATGTAAATGAAGACCGAGGTGGTGTGACTGCATTACGAGATGGATCATCAACATGGAATTGGACAAACCTTTTCCAATACACCGAAAACAATTCCATTCACTGGTCTTTCTGGTCTCGGTGTCATTGTTTTGAGAAGACTGTATATTAGATATGTGTTCAGAATTCCTTGGGGACGAGATCTGGGAAATGATTGCGATAGGAACCAATGACTATGCTGCCTTCCAGGCGAATAATTTGATGAGAAAAATCTGAAATGTGATAGTAAAAGGTATCCTTGCATCGTTGATGAAATAAAAGTGTAATTTGCTGACGATTCTCATGAGACGGGTAAGAAAACCTAAACTGAAGTTGTGCTGGTCTAACAGGAAGTTCCAGAAAGTAAAATATTTCCAGAGACTATGATATTTGAACTATTCTGTCAAATTTCACTATTTCTGCACTCCCCTGATGACATGTTTATAGATCCAAAAAACTTGCTACGAAATATCAGACCAGTTATTTGCATACAAAGTTTCAGAATATCTACAATCTTGACACAGATATTAGTACTGATGACAGTGTTATGAAATTTCTAGTTAGGCTCCCATTTGTGCAATAAAATCCTTCCTAAAAAGCCAGGTGTGTTATTAAAATTTATAACCTCTGTGGATGTGCTTCTGGATACTGTTCGCAGTTCAAAATTATACCAGACAATGCAAACAGGGTATTATTCCAGCAACAAAAGCAGCAGTATTGTAACTAATGGAAGCAAACTTGAACCAAGGTCATATATTATATCTTGATAACTGGTATGTTTGTTTCCCCTGAACATTTTTGCACCTTGTTGGAGAATGGAACTCATGCTGTGGGTACCGGATGCTCTAACAGGAAGAACGGGCCTCCAGAGTTCCGCACAGTAAAACTGATGAAAGCTAATAATATTCTCGCCATAAATGGAAAGACAGAAAGGATGTGCATTTACTTTCAACTGTTGATAAGGAGATGGACTTTGATGTGAAAATTCAAAGAAAACAAGGTGGAGGAGAGGAAGTAGTGAAAAACCGCAAGGGTATTGGAAGATACAACCGGAAAATGAATGCAGTATATCATCAAGACCAAGTCCTTGCATGCTTCCCTGTAACGCGATGGACTATCAAGGGTTATAAAAACATAATGCTGTATCTATTGGATATGGCCATCTTCAATTCATTCATTGTGTTCATGAAGGTTACTGGCAGGCAGCTGCATTATACAGAATTTGGACAGTAAATACGTTGGAAGATAGTCCGCCTAGTCAATACTATTAATTTATTTACCTTTCACCTTAACATCTAGTAACATCTAACACATGCATGCCACACGTAATATTTACATCATCACACTGGTAAGGTTTAATATTTTTACCCCATTGTATTCTTATTTGTTCATGTCGGAGCCTTTTGTTAATTTTTAATTCATTTCCTTTTTATAGACCATTTTAACCTATTTTCAACCTGGCTGCATAATACATCTATCAACCGAAGATAATGGCAGGACTCCAAGTTTTAACGCAACTTCATTTATTCTTGTACAAATCCAATTGAACTACGCAAGATAGTATTATAATTCCTAGGACACCGTAATTTCACATCATTATACGACACTGTGTCCAATATTTTAATTTAAATAGACATCATTTTAACACCCATTAACGGTGGATATCGGTAGGACTTCAAGTTTTAATGCAATTTCATTCATCCTTAACTCAACATTTTTGAACTACGCAAGGCAACTTCAAGGACACTGTGAATTCATATCATCACAAGACGTTGTATTTAATTAGACATTAATTAGACTATATTGTGTTCTTAATTTGTACTTGACAAAATGGGATTTTAATTCTATGTTTGTACTATCCAAAATTTTTAAGTGTCACATTGTCATACTCATTGTTTTGAATTTTAGTCAGGTCTTATTGTATACTGAATTTTAATCCACTAGCTGAGGAAGAGAATGCATAATGTTCTGGAAACATGTACTAGATGTTAAGGTGAAAGGTAAATAAATGAATAGTATTGACTAGGCGGACTATCTTCCAACATATTTACTGTTACTAAGTCAATACAGATCCAATCCCGACCATCATGGTCAAGATTATTAATAATTATACAGAATTTCTCACAGCATTTGCCAAGCAATTGTTGCAGAGGGTTACTCTCTCACATAGGACAACAAAAGGGAGAACACCCAGTCAAGACAGCCACCTGCGGCTTCAGGCAAATGTATGGGGACATTTTCCAGTGCCTATTCCTCCAACAGAAAGGAAGAAACATCCTTCTTGGCTCTGCAAAGTTTGCAAGGGTCAGAAAATAAGGTCCAAAGTGAGGTGGCTATGTGAGTAATGCCGTGTTCCACTCCGTCTGAGGAGGAGATTCTAAAAATATCACACAATGATTCACTACTGAAGACTGAGAAACAGTTAATGAACAGTTTGGCATTGACCTCTGATGTATATAGCTATGAAAAGATGCCATTTTTTTTACCAATCCTCAGCAAACAAAATTAAAGCATAATTTTCAAAAGTAGAGTTTTCTGTCCCTGCAGGTTAGACTATTAGTCAGGATCCAATGTATCAGTTAAAGTATAGTTTCAGAATTTGCTTGGTTTAAAATTGGGAAACCACAGAAAACCATCTTCGGAAGAATGGCTGAAAGAGAAGTGCAAGGAACTTCAAGGCCTTATGTTCCTAGGAAAGGTAGAATCTGCATGCAGGAAAATCAAGGAAGCTTTTGGAGAAAGGAAAATTAGGTTAGAAAGAGTAGTGATGGGTGGTACAGCGGTACAATTACAAACCATCACTCTCATTTTTGTTCCGTATTCAAAACAGCAATCTCACTTAGTTTACAAAGGGAGTATATTTATTACCCCACCTATTCAATACAATACATACCATGTTATGTGGTTAAAGAAACATAGAAATTCTAAATGTTAAGGGGACATGATTTCCCTTCTTTTATTGCGCATTATCAGCCTTATTTATTCTTAAAACAAGCATTGTTTAGGGGACATTGACATTTATAATTTTAAAAAATTGAACTGTGAATTCTTAAGGTAATAATACTAAGGAATAGTAGTTATAAAATATGATGTTGAGATGTAATATATACAACACATGTTAAAATCATTGTAAACAAATTTAAAACCTTGGTCCAAAAGAAGATTTGTCATATGAAATTCTAAAAACAGCACATGTCTGACACTGAAGTGGATCCTCTTCATAAGAAAATTTGAGCATATACTTGCTTATTATTGTTATTATTATTATTATTATTATTATTATTTATTTTCCTTAAATTGTACATGTACAATTTAGGGGTGGTAGATGGAGAAAGGGCAAGCCCCACATACATGGAAGTGCCACCATCTCCACATGTGTACATAAACTCTCCTGAATATTTACATATAAACTTATGTAGATAATTTTAAATTTACACATTTGCACTCCAAACACTGTACCCATAGAATAATAATTATCTTGATTTATCCTGAAAATATTAGAGTAACAAGACCCAGTCATTTGTACTCTCACTCATACCCATGTATACACACCCATTCACAACCACTCTCACATGCGCACGCATACACATTCGCCCACCTACACCTGTACTTGCACCCATCCTTCTTGCAATTCTAATTTATACAAGTTATATACATCAGATATGGGTTTCTATTTACATATATACTTTCTTTACTTTGCGCAGGAAGTGAGGAAGAGGAAGCAGCTTTACCTCAGTTGGTAGAAAGTTCCAGGTACGAGCAACCCTTGCGTAAAACCCATTTAAATATGAGGTTGTTCTAGCGAAGGAAAGGACAAGAGTAACTCCTTGGCCTCTTTTAACAGAGCAGTAATTAAGCTGCAGGCAGTGGAAAGGGGAGAGGTGTGTATTGTCTTTCAGGGATTTCCTAAGGAAGGCTATGTCTATTTGTGTACATAACGAATTCACTGATGGCAATGACCTGACTGTCTGGACACCCTCTAGTTTCCTCATATTTTCTGTTGTCGTTGGATGCCAGGAAGGAAGGCCATATAGTAGTATGGGCCGCACTAGGGAAATATAAGCCGTTAGTAGGGCTTTACTTCTTCCTCCTGAGAGACATCTTCGGACAAAACCTAGCGCTCTGTATGCCTTACACCTCACTTCCTCCACATGTTTATTCCATTTCAGATTGTCCATAATGTGAATACCGAGCAGTCTGATAGAGTTAGAAATTGGCAGTAGGATTCCACTTAGAGTAGGTTGGTTCTGGAGTCAACACAAGTCTTCAATATACTAGAATGAATGAAACATTGAGGATGGATTTTGTTTATTTTTTGTGAACCAGCGCAAAAAAAATTGGCCAGGTTGAAATGTGAATGTTTTAAATTATCTTACTAAGTTGATTGAACCAAAAATTACCGTAATAAAACCAATGCAAAAAGACATTGATGTGCTTGTTGAAGCTGCTTTTGAGACGAGTATATCAGAGTATTTGACAAGTGTTAGGCTGTCACGTGAAAGTGTAGTCCCTCTAGAAGATGTAGAACACTGTGAAAAAGAATGTGGTTATACTGTAATGAAACAAGAAAGAAAGTGTTTGACGTGTGTGTTTAAATTGTATGTTAATGCCCAAGAATTATGTATTATGTAAAACGGGTACTTACTCATTCGCCGTAACTATGTCTGCCTTAATGTATTAGCAGCATTGGTCTATCTGGAGTTCCTACTCCTCGCGTTCTATCGATGTGATAGAGGAGGAGGGGAATGCTGAGGGGAAGCGGAGGTAGGCAGAGCATTACATGTCGATACTAATGTGGGAGGGGGATTGTTTGGAGGGGCAAGTGCAAGCTTAGTATTCGGTGAGTTAAGGGGAGTTATTGATTCAAAGGATTTAAATATTCGTGGGACTCTGTTCTAATTTGGATTGAATATATTTAATAACTTAGGTGTTAAAGTATATAAGAAACTTTTGATTTTTGTATCATCGTTAAGGTTTCGATCTTTATTAAATATTTTGTCCAGAAAAATATATATATATTCCCTAATTCATTTAAATTTTACC
This sequence comes from Anabrus simplex, assembly GCF_040414725.1. Classification (NCBI taxonomy): domain Eukaryota; kingdom Metazoa; phylum Arthropoda; class Insecta; order Orthoptera; family Tettigoniidae; genus Anabrus; species Anabrus simplex. Next base: position 25,579,316 of record NC_090277.1, on the reverse strand, counting down.
TTTTAATAAAGTTTACCATTTAATAAAGATCGAAACTCCTTCAGAATGTTCATATAGAAGAAGAGGCAGTAAAGAAAATCAAAGAGGAATTTGGAAAGGGTATCCCAATCAAAGGAGAGGAAATCAAAACTCTGAAGTTTGCTGATGATATTGTTATTTTATCTCAGTCTGCAGAAGATCTGGAAAAATTGCTGAATGGTATAGACAGAGTTTTGGGGAAAGAGTACAAGATGAAAATAAATAAATAAATGCAAAATAAAAGTAATGGAGTGCAGTAAAACGAAGTCAGCTTAGACACGAAAACTACATTAGGAAATGAACTTCTAAAGGTAGTAGGTGAATATTGTTACTTGGGTAGTAAATAAACTAATGACAGCAGAAATAACAAGGACATAAAATGCAGACTGCAGGCTAACACAAGCAAGGAAGACCTTTCTTCAGAAAACCAATTCGCACCTTTCGAACATTGATAAACGGATTACTTAGATGTTCTTGAAAACATTTTTCTAGAGCATGGTGTTTTATGAAAGAAAAACATGGACAATAACCAGCTCAGGAAAAAAAGAAGGTAGAAGCTTCTGAACTATAGTGTTAAAGATGAATGCTGAAGGCGAGTTGGGTAGATCGAATCACGATCTAAGAGATAGTGAATTAAATTGGTGAGAGATCAATTTGGCTAAATTTGACAAGAAGAGACATATCTTAAGACACCAAGGACTTGTCCAGTTCATTTTTGAGGGAGGTGTAGTCAGTAAGAACAGTAAGAGTAGACCAAGATATGAATATTTAGTTGCTGAACCCGTCTCACGACCAACTGACCCCGAGCTGCCTTCCACCCCGGCTTATATAGAGCCGGGTACGATCGCGTGTACGGGAGCAGATGTAAGATGTAGAAGTTATCTAGAAATGAAAGGGATACCATAGGATAGGGTCGCATGAAGGGCAGCAACAAACCAGTCTTCGGCCTATCGACTCAAAAATTAACAAGTGAGAAATTGTGTCCTGGTTAATAGACACTGCAATTCCCTTCCAAGAGGGCATGCTGAGAACCTGGTTATATTCATTAATCAAGATGAACACGCCAGTCCAGTGCATTTATAAAATAGACTGTATTTAAGCTAAACATGCTCATACCGTATTACACCTTTCTTCATATCACCCAGAAATTAATCCCATTAAGCTGATATGGGTAAGTGCCAAGAATGGCATTTATGAACATAATGAGATGTTCAGAATAGAAGCATTACAATAATTTATGGTGAACAAATTGCTTCTATTACAAATTATGGCTGGAAGTAAAATTTCTTAGCACTAAATAAATTTGAAAATCAGTAATTTCAAGTGAAGGTTTATTGGACCATGGTAAAGAAAAACGTGGGAAGTGAAATGGACAGGAATCATGTAAGTGACAGAAGCAATACTGAAACTGCAAGAGAAAGTGATACTAAAACGACAGACACTGCCAGCGGAAGTGAAATGGAAAATGATACAGAAAATGATGAAACAGTGGGAGCGGCATTCTCTAAGAGATTTACTATACCTAGCAATAGTGACAGTGAACGATCCATAGTATTCTATCAACTCATTAACATAGTTATGTGTAATGTGCATTTATGTGTATAATTATTGGAAGGATTTGTGAAATTTTCTTAGCAGGAATACTACAATTTATGATAAGATTGTATGTTTCATAAGGCATGCCTTGTACATTATCCTCACTTATACTCTCCTATGTATGCTAGAACCTAGTCTTGTCACCTTGTTCTCCACAATTTGCACAAGCTGTACACAAAGATTGTGACATTATCAACACAACAGAAGCAATTTAAAACAATGTAAAAAAGAAACTTACACCACCTGAAATCTTTCTGATGTACAACATACAGGTAGACAGGTTAAAAAAATGGTATATCTAGGGAGTAACATAGGACCATTCTGCTGAAATCAAATGCTGGATAGAGAAAGCAGAGTCCATCTTCATTAGCATGTGGCAACTCCTATCTTGAAGCGATGTCAAAATAAAGCTCAAAAAGAGAAAAACAAAGTGCTGTGTCCTATCCACCCTACTAAATACTGTACAGCCCTATATACTTTATTACACCCAGAAAAGAGAATCCAAACTTTCAAGATGTGGATATGTAATGGCAAATTGTCTAATTCTTGCGGGTTATTTTCATTTTGGAACAACAGAGATAGGTCTCATGCTGTCCAAAGGATAGGAAAGGGCTAGGATTAGAAAGGAAGCAGCCGTGGCCTTAATAAAGGAACAGCCCCAGCATATTACTCATATGAAAATGGGAAACTACAAAAACCATCTTCAGGGCTGCTGAGAGTGGGGTGCCCCACACAATGAGCTGTCGACCTCAGCTTATCAAGACAATTAATTTCAAGAAGCAAATACGTTGTATTACATTATGAAGACTCATAAAAAGGGCAGTCCTTTACAAGTAATATTTTGAGGAGAAAATTTAGGCAAAAGAGGACTTAGAAGAAGACAGACATTTTGGATCAATATTTTGAAGAAATCGGTTGGAGTGATGAAATCAGCCACCAGATGCCATGCCGTGGAGGGACTTTGAACAATAATAGCTGATATATATTACCTAGCATAAAATTTTGAACTATATGAAGAAAATATGAAAAATCATTTCAAAATATTGGAAATCTCACTGTAAATCTTTCCCAGGATCTTCAAAATGTCTGCCTTAAAATGGGGAGTTCCTATGTGAAGTCCCTTCAGCAGTTTGGTATAATTTCCATTATCAGAAAAATGTCATCAAAATATTAGATTACCTCAAACATGTTCACCTGTGTTTCCCTTGGCTCTGCCAACTCTGATTTTGGTTCTTCTTTCACATGCATCTCTTCTGATATAATTTTGTAATTGTCCTGTGGAAAAGTTAATATATTAGGTAAATTTTTCAGGCATATCTTGAAATGTAGTTATATACAAGTGGGATTAACAATTCATCATTTCCTAGTAAATAAGACAGTTTCAGTTTCAAATCTTCATTATCATTTGTCAGAAAATATCTATGTCGAGTATCCATAAAAGCATGACAACTAAATGACCTCCAGGAGTTGAGGAATGTCCTCTTTGAATGCTCAGAGATATTTTTGAAGAGTAGAACAATTATATAATATAAAACCTTCTAAAATTACACCAAACTTCAGAAAAATATACAGACATACAAATAATCTGCTCATTATAAACAAACCAATTCTGAAATATTTAGAACTTCACAATTTATCACTCTAATCATTCACATTCTGTACTGGCAAATAGAACTCAGCAGGAAATATGTATCTTCCATATTTTCTCCTGTATACGAAGTGCTCAGCCTGAAGGCAGGGAGGATCCCCAACAGCTCTACCATCAGCTGCCATAGATAGCTAGGTGTCACTGAGGAGGCAAACTAAGGAAATGAAGAGTAAGATAGTTTTCCATTGCTTTCATCTTCCAGCCAGATAGTGCTTTACATACCAGTCCCTCATGTTCAATGAACTGTACACACAGATCACCTATATGAATATCAATATCACACCCTTTCCTATAGGATCTGTCTGTATTAGGAATGGTGTTACACATACTGCTCATATCTCAGTCACTTTCTTATCATAAGAGTAAAGGATGAGACTGAGACCCAAAATATAAGTGACAAAACTTGTTCTGGGCCAATCCAGAAGATAACAGGCATTGAGCACACAGTATCTCACCAGAGATGGATTAGGGCAGGCCACCTCATATGAAATTTGAAAAGGAAGTCATCAAGGACATAAGCTCTAAACAACATGAACCATACAAACAATTATTCCTATACGTTATCTACAGTATCATACAGGGCCTGTATGTCTGACATCAGTGATCCTTGTGAAGGCATGAGTACATATGATCAGCTGACAGGGATATTGCAATTTGCTTTACGTTGCACTGACACAGATAGGTCTTTTGGCAACGATGCGATAGGTAAGGCCTAGGAGTGGAAAGAAAGTGACTGTGGCCTTAATTATGGTACAGCCAGAGCATTTGCCCGGCATGAAAACAGGAAGCCACGGAAAACGATTTTCACGGCTTCCCACAGTGAGTTCGGCCCACTATTTTCTGAATACAAGCTCACAGATATGTGACCCAAACTGCATGGCCACTTGTTCAATACAGATTTATTGTGCATTTCGACTGGACTTCATATGTATTGAGAAAGAAAAGGTCAGATTGTTGTCACAAGAATGCCAGCCCTATTTTCAGCATATGGCTGCAATGATCAGTGTATATCAGGATATATTTTGTTTTAACTGTTGCTGAATTATAACTGACACTGCTTTAGTAATTCCTGTTTGAAATTTAACGCATTTTAATGTTTAAACAGAGGAAGCACTGTCAGACACAGTTATTATTCATTTGAGCATGTTTCTGATTTCCTTCTTAAAGAGCAAGGAATTAACTCAACAATGGGTTGTGAGGATGAAAAGAGACAAACGGTATCCCAGCCCAATACAGTCATTTATGCTCTGCACACTTTGATGATAAGTACATGTATCAAATGAATGAATGAACATTTGAATGAAGGAATGAATGAACATTTATTGAATGTTGGAGGCATTTAGACCAGATATACATATATCAAATGACCAGTGGCTATTACTGCCAAGCAAGGATCTTAGCATTTTATTTTCCCTCACATTTGCAAACAAAGAAAACAGAGTGCTCACTGCCAATAAAACATAATCAAGAAAACCCACCAGAGGCAACCTGTTAAAATTAATGTATATAAAGTGGGGACTACTAACCAGTTTTAAATTATATTTTCCTAACCATTTTCTGCTCCTATTTATCATGCAATTTATAATTGTAGTGATCTGGATGACATTGTTTTAAAATTGTTTTAATTTTATCTTTTAAATCACCAAACCTATGATCAAAACTACAGCTTTTGCATCATCCCTATGAAATAAATGCAGCAATTGGTGTAAGCTACCAGGAAAATAAAATGGCTGAAATCATGACAAAGCATACAAAGAGGAACAGGAGGGAAGTCTTCCATCAGCAAGAAATCACTGAAAGTCTTCACAAGAAACAGAACGATTTGGGTCTCAATGTTCCGGGTAGCTATTTCCAACAGGTGATCCTATACCTTGTCAGGCTTCAGGCCAACCCAACTGTGCATCGATATCCCCAGTATCCCTATTGTTACCTCAGGAAATTTTCACACCACCACATCTTCAAAATCCTTGTCACTGGGCAACATCTATTGATGCCAGTCCAGGTTTTACAGGGGAGAGTTTTGAAAAGAAAAAAAAAGTTAGGGCTATTTCGTAGTCAATCCTCGGAACTCAGATGCTTAATGAAATGGCTGTTAAGAAGGACTTGGTGCAGGGCAATAAACAGCTTTGTGTCTATGTTGACTTAGGTCAGGGATATTTAGACACTGGTGAGTGTGATGTGGCCAAGGAAGCATTACAATTTATTGTATATAAAGTTGGAACTGGTAGACAATTTCAAATATTTAGGATGTGTGTACTCGCAGGCTGGTAAAATAGTAAGTAAACTTGAATCTAGCTAATGCACCGAGTTCACTGTTCAGACCTAGTCCACTTTACAAAACAGCTCAATTCATCCAACAGTTTTTGAGCAAGCACTACACTTTCAAGGCAAACAAATCTGCTAAAAACACTTGCATTAATCCAACGGCTGTCTATAACGAAAACGAAAAATTGGTACAGATAATGTGTTGCGAACTGTCAACTAAAACCATACAGAAAGAGAGCGCACAATGCATCGAATACAGTAGAGGATTAATCCTCCCACAGCAGGCTGGTGGGGTGGTTGGTTTCAGCATCTGATTCGCGTAGCAAAAAGAATTCTGAGATGTGTCCTCAGGAGAGCTTCACTGTTTTATGAAGAGATGACGACACTACTGTGCGAGTGTGAACCAGTGGTTAATTCCCGTCCTCTTACCTACTTGCCTGGGAAGCCTTAAGATCTCAACCAACATTCACCTTCAAGTTTTTTTTTGCAAGACAATGTCTGCATGGGAATACTAGATTTAGATCAACTGGATTCTGTGAACTTATTAAGGAGATATAGATTTCTCCTACAGTTTCGACAGGATTTGAGAAGAGTACGTAAGTCAGTTGATCCAGGGGCAGAGTAAGATGTCTACAAACAGTGGAGATGGGGATGTGGTACAGGTTCTAGCTGATTGGAAGAATGGGATTGATTGGCCATTAGAACAGGTGCTGGAAGTTTATCATGGGAAGGATTTGGAAGTCTTGCGAGGTTGAAAACATTGTCAGGTGACGTGACTAGTCCGCATCAGTGACTTCTGGAACTGCGAAGGAGGACTCTGATGACTGCCCGAGTAGCTTTTACTCACATGAAGAGTCTGACTTATCAGACTCCTCTAAGGGAGTAGTGGTAACCAGGATTGTTGGTCGACACACGAAACTGCAGGATAAATTTAAGTTTGTGAATTCCTTCAATGTTTAACTTATTTTTGCAGATTCTTTTAGGTGAGTGACTGAAATTACCAGATAGATAGTTTGATGCCCATCGTGCTTAATTTTGAGTTCTGCCAATCCTTCCAAATTGGGGAGGATGTGAAGTACAATATGTTGCAAATATTCAATTTTGTTTTCTCCTTGGAATTACTATCAATGAGTTTACGCACCATGAGTGTGTATTCCTTGTTATTTTTGAGAGCATGTCTACTGTTTCGTGTCAGTACAAAAAGCTAGTAAATCTAAGTAATTTACAATAAATGGAAACAATGTTTCTCACAGGCTATGTGCTCTAGGAATTAAGACTGTAAGGCATTCTATTACTTATATCTCTCTTATTAAGCCTCCTATCAAAATAGTATACATTAAAATAAAGTTTTAGAAATAGATTGCCAGTCAGGGTGATAGATTTCAAATAAGGTTGGACATGTATATTTTGTGGTAGAGAAAAATCACCATTTCAGTCTTCCTATAAATCCCCAGTCAATTCATGGATTTTGAAGTGATATTGAACCTAAAACTATCCATGGTTAAGAGGACTCTAAATGTGGATTCAGTTACAAGAGCTCAAACAGCAGAAAAGACAGGCAAGACTCAAAAGTTAAAAAATATGTAGGTATCATTACACATAAAATGGATAATTATAAGAAAATGTTGCCAAATTATCAATGTATAGATACACAGTTGTTACAATTTTATTTACACTGAATATACTACAAGAATCCAGCTAACCTTATGACCATAGCTTGTCACTTCACACACGAGATTCTCTAAAACGTCGAGAGAAATCACGACATTTCGGAAGATCTAGGGAAATTAATACTAAATCCGGCTAATAACCCCTATTGTGAGAGATTTCGGCAGTCATGAGGAGGAATTAATTAAGAATTTTGGAATCATTTGAAGAAGCTATCTTCCGAGGGTGAATCACATTTAATTATACCTTGAGAGAAGTTAGCCGGTTTGTCAGCAGAGTGAAATTACACGTGTCAAGGGCATACAGCTATTGAGAGGATTTATGAACTTCTTTGAGGAAGACAGCGAAGTCCCAGATATCTTTCTGAAATTATTATTAATACGGTTATTTTGACAATCTGTAACGAAAAACAATTGGTTTCTTGTGAGAGATAGCATCATTGTCCCACGGTCAATCACGTTTGGTGAATACCCGGCAGAAAAGGGTAGGAGCTTTCCACCATTACATTAGTTAACTGGTCAACACGGAATGGTTAGGTCCATTTTGAGTTATGCGTATAATAAAATATGTTACTATGTTAGTTCCGTCTCAAGAAAGTTAATTTGTGTTACTTCAAGACAAGTGCAGTTACAGTGTAATTGATAAGGAACACTGCTGATTGTAGAAAGGGAAACACTCTGAAGCAATGGTCTGAAACACGCCAAAATCAGAGGACGTGTAGAACAGTGATACCATAATAAGTGTTTTAAATTGCAGAGAGATGGCGTGCACGTAGGCCCAGCAGTGCCCTTCTGTGTGTGACCGGCCAGGGCAGTGTTACGCAACGCTGTCAGTGCGGAGCCGTCATACGAAGTGGAAATGTGTACCTAAGTGCCACTATTCCTCGCCGACATTCACGGGAGGGAATATCAGCATGTGAGTGCGTTCGAACGGGCCAGAATGATACGGCTTCGGGAGATGGGTCCGTCGTTCCGTGACACTGCGGCTCGCAGAGAGTACGCTGCTTCAACAATGAGGCGTATGCGGAACCAGTGGAGGGAAGAAGGCCGTACACAGCGCCGACAGGGTACTGGACGACACAATGTGACCGCAGCGCGAGATGACCGCCATCTCGTCTGCTTGGCCATAACGGATAGGACAGCTTCGTCCACGGTGTTGGCTCGACGTTGGAGCAGTGCAACCGGTGTGGGGATGTATGCATCGACGGTTCGACGCCGACTTCTGAGGGCCGCACTGGTGGCACGCATGCCATTGCGCCGGCTTCCATTGACCAGCAACCACCAACGGCGTAGACTGCAATGGGCACATGAACACTGACAATGGCGTGCTGAGTGGCAAAATGTTGTGTTTTTGAACAAGTCCCGCTTCAACTTGTCCTACAGTGATGGCCGCATACGCGTTAGACGCCACCGTGGTGAGCAGACTGTATTGCTGAGCGGCATAGCGCACAAACACCAAGTGTGATGGTTTGAGGCGCAACTGCCTATAACCTGCGATCTCGCCTGCTACGTCGTGAGGGCAGTCTGTACAGCTACCGCTACATCAGGGAGGTTTTACAGCCCGAGGCACTGCCCCTCCTGCAGGCCGTTCCAGACGCCATATTCCAGCAGGACAATGCAGGGCGCATATTACGAGGAATGTGCAAACCTTCTTCGAAGAACGACGGATACCACTGCTTCCCCGGCCTGCCGGTTCGCCGGATATGTCACCCATTGAACATGTCTGGGATATGGTCGGTCGGCACCTTGTTCGTTCAGGTCCTCCTGCAGCCACTGTTTATGATTTATGGACGCGCCTACAAACCGCGTGACAGAGTATTCCCCAGCAGCATATTCAGGCGCTCTTTGATTCCATGCCACGACGTCTAGCGGATCTGATTGCAGCGCGTGGTGGCGCTGCGACGTACTGAATTTCCAAGGTCACCGTGCATGTAAAGTTCTGTAATTGTAATAATTTGCGTCTTGTCATGTCCCTAACATGTGGAATAAATCACAGCTCTCGGTCTTGGTGTTTCACTTTCTACAAACAGCAGCCTACTTATCATGATGAGGGGATACGACGGAGATTGCTGGCTTGCTAAATTTCACAAAATCATTAAGCACAATTACAGGTCTGTCGAAATTAAATACTATGTTTTGTAGTTAGAAATGTGAAATTTTGTCCCTTTAAATTAGGTAGTAAATCATGACACCGGGTTGTATATGTGGCATGCGTAGAATTAAGTGTGTAGCAATGACGACAATGTGTCATGTCTGTATTCCAAGAAACACAGGAGGTGCGATTGTATGTTATTTATGACGTGAGGCATTAAACTGTATTAAATTTCTTAAAATGTTAAGTTAAATATTACAATGAAAATCAGTAAAAGCCGTACGTGCCGGTAAAAGTTACAATAATAATAATAATAATAATAATAATAATAATAATAATAATAATAATAATAATAATAATAATAATAATAATAATAATAATAATAAAGTAAATTTAACAATTATAAAAGTGAAGTTAAATATTACAATGCAAATCAGTAACATACGTTTGTGTCGGTGAAAGTTATAGCAATAATCATCATAAAGTTAAAGATAGCAATTATAAGCGTTCTAAAGTCAAATGATAACAGGGATAATAATATTCGCGTTAGCAGTAAATTGAGATGATAATAATAATTCATTCACCAGTTATTTAAGCACGATTTACAGTTTTATATTCAAATCCAGTGAAGCAAGATAATATTGGCGTTCGGAAATTTAATCTTGTGACGCCGTGTATTTGTGATATAGAATCATAGCACGTTATTTTGCTCCTAAGGTCAGGGAAAATTTAGAGAAGCGTCTTTGAGATCCGTTATGAAGGTGTTTGGTTATGGGATAGCCTGAACTTAAAATTTTGTCATGCAAGAAGATATGGATCGTATTGAGGAAGAAAATATTACGAGATAAATTAGGAAGAAAGTTTGAGAAGACAGAGTAAAACCTGTATTTCATGAGTCGAATATTTAAGAAAGACGCGTAGAGAATAGGCCCTGCAGTTTGATGGAGAGGAATTTTTTGTGACAGGGTGTATATGTTAAAGTGTGATATTTCTGAGACAGGCTGTAAAAGAGAAGTGACATCCTGTAGCGATCCAGAGCGATCGAAAAATGTAAGGGTTGTCAAATCCAAGTGAGTGCGTTGTAGCGCATATTTAAAGTACAAGTAATGTTCTCCCATGGTTATTATTTTACGTAAGACTGTGGATAACGTCAGTTAAGTCTTGTTGACAATTCTATTTGATACTAGCGAAGTGGATTTTGTTATAAGCCGACCTCGCAAACAAAATACATTCTCACACACAGGTCGGGATAATATTTGCTTATTGGAAAGTGAATTTTATTCTCTATCTTTACGATGCAAAAAACTCGTGAATTGGAAACACTGCGGGTGACAGAATGAATTTATCTGATTGAGAGTTAATCCTGCGAATGTTGATGACAGTTTACTTCACTGGAGCGATTACAATGATACATGTTTGATATTGCAGATTATTTGGAGCCTCACACTCCAAGCTATGCCGTGAATATTGCGGTGATTGTGATTATTGTTTTCAGTAATATCACCGAAAGTCATACGAGAATTGAGTTTATGTGTTTATGCATGTGTTTACATTTTAATGAGTGATAGACTGAACTATTCAATACCGTTATTTAATTTCAATTTCACACTTTATCGTAGGAAATGGGTATAGTCGATATTATTCCAGATTAGAGCTCATTTCAGTACCGGATTTTAATTCATGTGTTTGAATTTCAAGGAGAATTAGATTTAAATATCCAGACGTTGTTTTAAATTTTCGATTTCGTCCGACAGTATCAGTGATGTGTATATACTTTAGTGTTTGCTCAACGATAGGTTTGGGATGCCGCGTGTATATCATTATTGTTAGAGGTGTGTAGACAGTTTTGCTGGCTCTACGATAGGATCAGGGCACCGTTTGTATGTACATAGCCAAGTCATAGGTTAGGCATTTTTACGAATCGAATTGAACGATGGTGTCTGGAGTAATGGATGCAGGTACGGAATATATTAGCAGGTACTATTTAGGCCATGTTTCAAAATAATCTTTAATAGAATCGCATCAACAGTGGCTTAAATGTAAGCGTGGAAATCTGGCTAATGGAGACTGGTTCCTACTACTTAGCCGCGTGCGTTCAATTTCGATGAACTTTCGTTTTCCATTTGTGTTTCTTTTCGAGATTTACTGTTCGGGTGTAAGGTGTGTTACGATAGTGCAGTGTGTTGACAGTTAATTCATACACTACGAATTCGGTTTCATTCGTCAGCTGTTATAACATTTTATTTTTATTTCACGTTATTCATATTATTTAGGTGAGACGTTGATCTACCGATCACTTGCAGTTTAGTTTAAGGGGACAAGTGTAGGTAGACCGATTTTTAATTGTAGCTGTAGTTATGTATAATTGGAAAGATTTCATGTTGTTCATTTTGAATTGTGGACTTGTACTTTAACGAATTTAACGACGTAATTGTTTCACCCTCTCAGTGCCGCGCGTATTTAGTAGGTGCTAACAAAGAGTGCCACCTTTTGTCCGTTTTGCAACTCTCTAGAAAAACATTAATCACTCCCTCAATTTTTACCCAATCTCAGTGAAACTTTTTTCTATTATATAAAAGGGAATGTTCCCTTGAATTAATGATACTTAAAGGCATTTATAGTTAAAATGACAATAAATCATGAATTTAACATTTTTAAATTGAATTAATGAAAATCCACATTTTAAGGCAAATATGTAGTTCTAAAAATAAGTATGACACACTAACTGATGATATTCCATGTAGTACAGACTCTTGACTGTCGATTTGGATAAAATTATGTTATTTGGAGTGATAATATGTCAAAAAATCAAAATATAAGTTATAGGTTCAGCATCATGAAGACGGCCATGTTTTGGTAACTCGAGGAAACGGGTAAATGGTCTGTATGGTAAATCACCACCAAGGGTAACTTCACCTGAATAATGGCAATGTGTGATATTGTTAATACCAATATTACTGTGGAAATCTTCGTTACATTCCTAATTATCTCCAACCACGGTAATTGGCGGTGTTTTACGTAATAAATCATTTTCAGAATCACTCTCAATGACTACAACCTCACTAGAAGTGTTTTCAACACTGTTATGAAGTCCAGTTCACTTTCTGACTCGACATAATCATCGTCATTCTCTAAACAATGGATGTAATCAGAACATCGTCATGCGTAAATAGGTCGTCCTGTTGACATGTGCACAAAATATGCGGACATGACCTTCACGTTTTTAAATATTCGTCACACGAAAACAAATAATTTCATCCAGCTCCTAGAGGTAAATTTGGGGACTACACACAGTCCTTGATAAGCATATACTGATATGTGCTACCATCTAATGGAAAAGGAAGAACTAGGACGGTTTCTAAACAAGTCTGCATGAGGGATGAAATATCAATCCTGGCACTTTCGGCGAGTTCACAGAGGAATGAAAAATCATCCCTTGGTGTTAAAAGAGTTCATAACTTGAAAGTTGGTTTAATAAGAAGATTTCTCAGTGATTTATCACTTCTGTTTAACTTCAGTGTTTGGTGTTCATTCTAAATGCGTAGTGAATTAACGTTGCCCTGCATTTCGCCGTTTCGTTCCTTCAGAACGATGTAACATAAGACCCCTCAGATCAAGTGTTGTTGGTTCTTTCTGAACATCTCTTTGGGGTGATGCATGTTTCAGTATCTGGACTCATCTATAACTTAAGGGTGTCATGAGATGACAACACATAGTCGAATTTTATTTCAGATTGTGATAATTGCCGTTAACTTGTAATAAACACCATGCTTTCAAATAATATTTCACAACCTATTCAAGGTAACCGATATTTATTTTGGTTCGATGAAGGATCCGTTCTGGGGATGTTCCGGTATCCCAGAGAATAGTCGACTGGTGGATAAGCTTAATTAAATGCAAATCTGGAATTCTACCTGTTGAAGGTCATATTCTTACACGGATTGTGTGGGTCAATGTTGCCCGATTTTCAGGGTTTCTATTCTTCTTCTGGTGTTGCTGTCCACAAATCTTACATTGCATTTTCTTATGCTGAAAGACACTAATGTATATAATTTCTAGATCCGGATTGTGACTGCGTTATAACATGTTGTGACAAATATAACTTATTTTTTTGGAATTCATTAAAACATGATTATCATGATTTCATTGAATAAATTTTTAGTAATTTCACTCTTGCTCCTCATTTGAAGTAGTTGTGCTCAGCTCTGAACACTGTTAATTGGTCAATGAAGTAACTCAAAAGAATCCTACATGACCCTAGATATAAGAATCACCGAGCTCGATAGCTGCAGTCGCTTAAGTGCGGCCAGTATCCAGTAATCGGGAGATAGTGGGTTCGAGCCCCACTGTCGGCAGCCCTGAAGATGGTTTTCCGTGGTTTCCCATTTTCACACCAGGCAAATGCCGGGGCTGTACCTTAATTAAGGCCACGGCCACTTCCTTCCAATTCCTAGGCCTGTCCTGTCCCATCGTCGCCATAAGACCTATCTGTGTCGTTGCGACGTAAAGCAAATAGCAAAAAAGATCTAAGAATCAATATTGTTCTACCGAAGAACCCAAGAAAGACAACCGACAATGGAACGGTAAGTTCAAGGGTTCAACAGGGAATGAGAATAGTAATTCCCAAGGTCTATCTACCTGTGCAAACTCAAAAGCAAATGTGTAGCAAGCCTTAAGAGTATTGCAACAGTCATGTTATACCTTGAAGCATTGTTGTTGTGGTTATTATAATTCTGATAATTTCGAATTTCCAACAGGTTGAAACTTCATCTTACTGATGATTAGAAGTTGTATTGCTACCTGGATGAGTAACTCTCAGCCGCTGGATTGGACTCAGTACTGAGAATGACCTGGTGGTGTTCACATGTCCTTCTAGGTTGCATCACATTTTTGTTGTGGGGATAAATTTAAAGCATTCTTTAAGTACCACTACTGGGTACTTACTATTGCAAGGAAACTAATTTCACAAACTGCCCCAGCTGCTCCATCCAGGAGTGCCGTCAGCATTGCCAACAAGCCGTGCCATCCTGAGGAATTGTTCAAGTAGAGGAGTATAAATAATAATCTATCATCCATCCATCGTCCGACTCATTGGCTGAATGGTCAGCATATTGGCCTTCGGTTCAGAGGGTCCCGGGTTCGAATCCCGGCCGGGTCGGGGATTTTAACCTTCACATGTTAATTCCAATGGCCCGGAGGCTGGGTGTTTGTGCTGTTCCCTACATCCCTACAACTCTCACACCACACATAACACTATCCTCCACCACAATAACACGCAGTTACCTACACATGGCAGATGCCGCCCACCCTCATCGGAGGGTTTGCCTTACAAGGGCTGCACTTGGCTAGAAATAGCCACACGAAATTATTATTATTATCCTTCCATCTCTCTCTCTCTCTTAACATTGTTTTTCAGTGGCTTCCACGAGTGTTCGATGTTCTGCATGTTTTTCAAGAATGTAATTTACAAGACTCAACAGAATGGTTCATAGTAAGGTTAATGTAGCTCTGACATTAGAAATGGCTTTAAAATCGAGAAGTAAACAAGTTCATAAAGAAATAATTGATATTAATAAAAAGGAGAATACACATTAAATAGAAGCTAAGGGAACACAACATGAGAAATTATACAAAAACAACTAAAAATCTGAAAAAAATCACAACAAAAATTTCCCTCCATGACTACACAGGCCCATTATACAAAGAATTTGAAAATCCAATTATCAAAGTTTACCATCAATGTTATAAAATCTATTCAATAAAGGAGAAAAGATGACTAAAAATCAATAATTGCCAAACTCTCCATACACACGTCTCTATAAATCTGTTGGTACCAAAGAAGATAATATAGAATTATCAATATTATCAATACTGCAATAACAGACTCAACTCACGATTTTAGGGAAAAATGACCCGACCGGGCACAATCAGTGATTTTGTCATTTACAGTAACCTAAATGTCCCTATAGCAGTTTTACCAAATGAAGAAAAAGTCCATAGCACTGATAGGATCCGAAATCAGCACTAAGTTTCAGTTACTGATTTCTCAAACTCACTTGGAATCTTAACAGGGCCCTCTAAGTAAGATGAAGGTGCTCATTCTCTAAAGAATAGGGCCTGCTCAGTTAAGTTACATTGAAAATAATTAGTGTTACGTAAAAACAAACCAAAAACAAACCCCACGGCACTTAACGCCCTTGAAAGAGCATTGGCCTGCCCAGCGACCGCTGCTCATCCCAATGGCCTGCAGATTACAAGGGGCATGTGGTCAGCGCGACACATCCTCTCGGCTGTTAATTTGGGCTTTCGAGACCAGGGCCGCCATCTCACCGTCAGATAGCTCCTTAGTTCTAATCACACATAAGCTGAGTGGAGCTCGAACCAGCCCTCAGGTCGAGAGAAAAATCCCTGACCCAGCCGGGAATGGAACCCGGGGCCTCCGAGTGAGAAGCAGGCATGCTACCCGTACACCACAGGGCCGTGGTTATGTAACCAATCAATAAATTATTCATGGAAAAAAATTATGAATACAACGTTCCAATGTCAACAACTAACCAGCATTTCAATAACAATGGATGATATCCTACATGCCAACACCACTCATCTGATGGCCATTGACAGCTACAACATATGTAGATATGTCATGCTATGAAATTAGAAAAAAATGAATCATTTGACAAAGTACCTTAAGTCAGAGTGTTTAAGCCTCTTATTATGCACCGAACATTATTCTAGATTAAAGACTTTATAACTTATAACTCTAAAAATGTTTCAATATACAGTAAATTAAATTCCAATCACTATAAAGTAATCAGGAATGATACTTACAAAGGATGGACTTGCCGTGCCCTCAAGCCAGAAAGTTTCCTCCTTGCTCTCTATTTTCTGGTCCATTTCACACTGAAACAGGAGTCCTTATATGAAAATGAGCCAAAAATTACTGTCACTGACTTTTTACTGAAAATAAAAGGTACTGGAAATATATATTATTATCATCATCATCATCATTAGGGTCATAGTTTATTGACCAATGAAGTAAGCAGTATTTTTATCACAGCCACACTGCCTCTAGTCTTCCATGGAAATCAAATCACAGGGACAGGGATTTTATTAAAAACATCCCAAATTCACTGGGTGTAACTGACTGTTACCAGTATATATTTCTGAAAACAGAGTATTAGCTTCTCCTTTAGAAGGTTAGCAATCCCTATTTGCTAACACTGTGGGACCATGCAGTTAATCTGCAACTGCTAAGTAGAGGCATGCCAATTCAACTGATAAGAAAAAATGGCACGTCTGGGCGAAAATCTACAAATGCACGTGGCCTAACCACCGAAAAGCTGGTTCTATTCCCGATATTTTAAAAATTCTCCATCGCAATTTTGACTGGCATTACGAAAAGGGGCTTGTCTTTACATTGTAAACTCGCCATCTCTATTGTTAATGGCAATTGGTTACTAAGTTTGCCATTATGGTGCAAACCCCTTAAATCTATTGTGAATGGTGGTAGGAAATATGGCCTGCCATTATAATCAAATCTCCCCAATGGCCACCTTACATTGGAAACAGCGTATGGGGTCCTCCGCATTTGTTTCTCAGATAGCGCTAAGGGACATAAAATTTAATATAAACTTACTCACTGCATGCATAGTAATTTACATAGAAATCCATACAATAAGTAGTATACTGTAGCAAATCATGGGTACGTTACCTAGTTTCTAATATTTCTTCAAGGAATGTTTGGGATTACGAAACCATATGTGTATTTGTATGCCACATGCAATTTTTTGGAGCTACTTGTTTCCATATTTTGTTGTTATTATTATCACTGATGATGATGATGTTGATGTTAGTTGTTTAAAAATGATACGAAATGAAACGACAAATTAAAAACCCAAAATTCTCCACTGACCACAATTCAAAACATCAGGACGAAGAATGAATGGACGGATGGATATGAATTTAAAACGATCAGTGGAACCGACCCACAGTGCCTCACATGCACAGAAGCTGGCCTAGAACAATAGTATTACTGACCAAGGGACTGCCTCTATAGCACGATACTGAAACGATGATGCTTATATTCAAAAGGAGTCCAAAATCCAAGTCATCGGCCCCTCATAATGGTACTTATCAGTAGAAAGATAGAACCATGGTATTTGTCATGTTGCGGTACTAATCAAGAGTAGCGCAGCTTCGCGGTATTCCACACATTATGGTACTACTCACAGGTGATGAAATTCGCACATATATTACAGACCTAATGTGTTCCGCACACTTACGGCGTCCTTGACAGGCAACGCAAACCTATGGTGCTAATCACCTAAGTGTACTAACCACAGGGACTCGTACTATCCTCTGGTGTTCCTCACATAGTGGGTACTAAATCATAGGCAAGGCAGAACCATGGGTTCCTTCATCTCATGGTGTCGCTCATATAGTGCTACTAATCACAGGTACTGTAAAAGCCGTCGAGCCCTCATTTGCTACTAATCACAAACCTATTCGGTATCCAACACAGTGGCACTACGCGCAAGTAAAAGCGACCCATGGTGTTCCCCGCATGGTGGTAATAATAACAAGTAGTTTCATGGTTATAATTTGATCACCCCTTGGTCGCCCCTTTTAGTCGTCTCTTAAGACAGGCAGAGAATACCGTGGGTGAATTCTTCGCCTGCGTCCAACACCCACAGGGGGTAGACAAAGAGAAAAAAGAAGAAAGAAGTAGGGATCTGTCACTTTGAGAAATGAAGTAACGGAAGAAGGAAAACAAGGGCCATGAAGGGCGTGAAAATGGAAGACTCCCTAAACCTCGAATGCTCTAATACCGTCGGGGTTGGAAAATAACAAGAGCTGACCAAGGGAGGTTGGGCAGGAGAGAGGAAAGTGAGGAGCGTGGCATAAGTAAATGGAAGCAATGCCAAGACTCAGCTAAGGGCCCCGTGGTCGCCAAGCAACAGCCCCTGGGCCCTTTTAGTCGCCTTTTACGTCAGGCAGGGGATACCGTGGGTGTATTCTTCAACTGTGTGCCCCACCCACAGGGGGTTATTATCATTGTTTCCTTCCTTCCTTTATGTTTCT
Source organism: Anabrus simplex (assembly GCF_040414725.1). Taxonomy (NCBI): domain Eukaryota; kingdom Metazoa; phylum Arthropoda; class Insecta; order Orthoptera; family Tettigoniidae; genus Anabrus; species Anabrus simplex. The sequence goes on along the minus strand of NC_090277.1, from coordinate 25,560,949 downwards.
GATTTAAAGTTTAATGGGTTACTTATATTATCAAGGCAATCCCTTATTAACCTGACACCGGTGGGCGGTGAGGGAATCCCTCAAGCCTTGATTTTGTTGCACTGCATTCAAAAACAAAGGTAAGGTTTTCCACCTGTTCAATACGACTTACAATGTGTTATCATTAAAATGTCACTTTTTTATTATTCCATTTAATGGGTAGCGGTTTCGGCATTATTTAATGCCATCATCAGCCCAAGATTTAAGCAAGCAAGGACACTTAATAAAAATACATATACACGTACATAGAAAACTAGCAATAATAGTAGCGTTACATCATGAAACATTTGACCAAACAATATCTCTAAAAAACATATTAAAATTCTGGAATTCTGGATTTAAGATGAAAAGTTTTTATATGTACAATGCATTGTCTTCCTGTCACCCAATAATGTTAACTAATGATTTCTATGTATAGAGCTACATTAGCTGCCAAGTTGTGTAAGATCTTCTTTTTTGACTGTCTATACAGTTAAGTGATGATTATTCTATTGTTCCTGAACACCATATAGAGTCCCTGTGAACGTTCTATCATGTAAGATTGCAGCCTATATACATAATTATCACATTTTAGAGTATTACTCTACAGTATAAAATAGAGAGAAAACCATTATATGTTCAATGTAAATAAAAAGTAGTTCCTCTTGGTAAAACTCAGATAGCCATTGTAAACTGGTCAGCTGTTTAGAACAGGTGGACAGCTTATTCCTAGTGTAATTCTTGTTGGAATCTTACTGATATGTCTTAACTTAATAGGTCATGTAATAATAAAGGCTAATATTTCAGTAATGTATTCAAATGTAGGTGGGTTGAGGCCGAAGGTTAACTTTCCATGAAACACGATGATTTCCAATGGTCTAACGTAACCTTAAAGGATCTTAATTCAACTGGACCTAAAAGAAAATAATACCTGTGTAAGGATGACATACACGGATCAAGAAGGGTGTTAGGCGATTTTTTAAAAGAACAGAAACTCACCCCAAGCACCACACTATTGACGGAAAGTTAAAGAGGACTGGCGAACACTACTGCCGAGCGATGTGTTTGACAACCAGCTGCATGCATCAACGGGGAAACAGGGCGTGCCTTGTAGGGGGAAGGGGAGGTGAGGAGACCTGAACAGGAGAGTAGGGGTTGGGAGGGCGTGGATTCCTGTAGGGGTAATACGCCAGCGTGTTGCGAACTGCTTTGTATATTGGTTGATCTTTTGGAATTTTAAGCTTGCCAATTACTGAAATGAGTAAATCAAATAAAATAGTGGTTTTTCAGAAAGTTCATTAAGATTAAAATTTGGGTTGTAGTACTGGTCCAAAAGAATGAAGCATTGCTCTGTTAGATCTAAAAGAGGCCAGTTATTCAATATTTCAACGATGTCCAAATCGTTGTTAATGCCGTAAAAGTTATGTTTGTATTCGTGCGTATGCTGCCCTATTCCTGAGAATCTTTTGTATTTGATAGCATTTATATGTTCGTTGTATCTGACCTTGAAAGATCTACCGGTTTGCCCAATATAAAGACTGGAACAATCATTACAGTGGAATCTGTACACTCCTGATTTATCGAGAGGATTAGGGCAGTTGACACGGTTAGAATTATGGAATGTATCAAGGTTTCTACTGTTAGTTTTGAAGGCGATTTTTGTGTTTTTCTTTTTGAATATGTTAGTAACACGGTAAATATCAGAGTTAAATGTGAAGGTTGCAAATGCTACTGGTTTCATTTTTTCTTTCTGTTAATTGGTCTTGGGTCGATGTTTAAACTTACGTTTTGTACGTTCTATGAAACCATGATTAAAACCATTGTGGATTGCAATGTTACGTATAATATTAAGTTCTTTGTTCAGTTCTGCTTTTGACATTGGAACATTATAGGCACGATGCACTAAACTATTATAGGTAGCCCGCTTATGGCAAGGGGGGTGTAAGGAGTGTTGCGGTATGGTTAAAGCTGTATGCGTTGGTTTTCTGTAGATTTTATATTTAAAAGCAAGCGGGAGTCTGGTGATAGTTAGGCCTAAGAAATTGAGGGCCTTATTAATGTCGGACTCTATTGTAAACTTAATATTTGTGTCGATGTCATTGAGATGTGCTAGGGTGGTAGCTGCATCGGTGTCACTTTGATCCATGAAAATGAACGTATCATCTACAAACCTAGACCATAAGGCTATATTGTTAAACTTTTCATCTTTTTCTATTTTAGTGTACTCTAAGTGATCAAGGTATATATTGGCCATTGCCTGATGCCGGCGAACCCTTGGCCAATCCTTCCTGTTCGTATATTACCTTATTGAATATGAAATAATTGTTACTATTTAATAGTTTCATTACGGGAATGAAATCCGCTATTTCAAGTTGGCTGAACTGACTGTGAGAACGTAAGTTTTATAAAATAATTGGTGTGACTTTTCCGCTTTGATATTTGCATACATGTTGGTAATGTCAAAGGCATGTATACTATGGTATGGTTGCAATTTAAATTTGTCTAACCGTTGGATTAATTCAAGAGTGTTTTTAACAGATTTGTTTGCCTTGAAAGTGTAGTGCTTGCTCAAAAACTGTTGGATGAATTGATCTGTTTTGTAAAGTGGACTAGGTCTGAAATTTATTATCGGGCGTATAGGAATTCCGTCTTTATGAATTTTAGGTTGCGCTTTAACCGGTGGCAGGCCAGGGTTCATATTAATCAATTTATTCTTTTCACTGTCCGTTAGTAGAAAATTTGTGTCTTTAAGTACCTTTGTTAATTGTCTTTGGATGATCTGGGTAGGATCTTTGTCCACAACTGTGAAAGATTTATCTGTGATTTTTTTTCGATATCCATTACGACAGTAGCATTCCCTTTATCTGCTTTGTGATAATGATTTCTGAATTTCTGATTTTATCTTTAATCTGAGGAATCTTTTTTCTGTTTGGAAGTTGTGTAGAAGATAAAAGGTGTGTTGGTGTGCTGAAAATATTGTTTATTCGTATTTTAGCCTCATGTCAGGTTTCATCTTGAATATCGATGGGCAATTTATTAATGGCAGCTTCTGTCTGTAATACTAATTTTTGGCCATGTTTGCTATATTGTAATTAGGCCAATTATGTTTGGGTTCCTTCCGCTAGGATATCTATTTCTTCTTTGTCGAAATTTGTTTTGGATAGATTGATAAATGGCGGATGGAACTCGGGTAAGTGTTGGATTTGAGTATTAAGTGAATTTCTGTGCGGCTTGTTGTCTGCCTTGGCTTTGTTAAGAAGCACTTGAAGTTTATTATCTAGGGTGCACTGTTTCTGAAATAGCATGTTGGATAGTTTGTCGTGAACATTATCTTGGAAGATGTTCTATTGTGCAGTTGACAATATAGGCCTAGTGGTAAATTCAAGATGGGTTTCATATAGGCGATTATTAAGAAATGCTTTTTTCTTATGTAAAAACTTAAGCTCATTTTGGAACCAAAGTTTGTTGGTTTTTAGATGTACCTTTTTCTGATGCGCTAAAATATTCCGTTTATTGTTTTTCAAAAATTTAGGAGTCATATTATATATGATACCCTTCTTAATAAATAGATGTCCTTGCCCAACTTTCCTATCTTGATACGCAAGTTCATATAAAGCTGAGCTTTTTTCCTTGCCTGGTAGGCTGACTTATTTAACGGCAAAAAATTCATAATGGTCCGTATTGAAAAAAGATTTACATTCAAAAACAAAGGTAAGGCTTTCCTCCTGTTCAATACTACTTTCGCCGGGCTGAGTGGCTCAGACGGTTAAGGCGCTGGCCTTCCAACCCCAACTTGGCAGGTTCCATCCTGGCTCAGTCCGGTGGTATTTGAAGGTGCTCGAATACGACAGCCCCGTGTCGGTAGATTTACTGGCACGTAAAAGAACTCCTGCGGGACTGAATTCTGGCACCTCGGCGTCTCCGAAGACCTTAAAAAGTAGTTAGTGGGACGTAAAGCAAATAACATTATTATTATTAATACTACTTACAATGTGTTATCATTAAAATGTCACATTTTTATTATTCCATTTAGTGGGTACCGGTTTTGGCATTATTTAATGCCATCATCAGCCCAAGATTTAAGCAAGCAAGGACACTTAATAAAAATACATATATATGTACATAGGTAACTAGCAATAATAGTCGCGTTACATCATAAAACATATAAAAATCTGGAATTCTGGATTTAAGATAAAAAGTTTTTATATGTAAAATTCAGTGTCTTCCTGTCACCCAATAATGTTAACTAATGATTTCTATGTATAGAGCTACAATAGCTGCCAAGTTGTGTAAGATCTTCTTATTTGACCGTCTATACCGTTTAGTGACGATTATTCCATTGCACTTGAACACCATATAGAGTCCTTGTGAACGTTCTATCATGTAAGATTGAAGCCTATATACATAATTATCACATTTTAGAGTATTCAAATATATTCAAATGTAGCTGGGTTGAGGCCAAAGGTTGACTTTTCATGAAACACGATGTTTTCCGATGGTCAAGCGTAACCTTAGAGGATATTAATTAAACCGGACCTAAAAGAAAATAATACCTTGTAAGGATGACATACACGGATCAATAAGGGTGTTAGGCGATATTTTATACTGTACAGTAATACTCTCAAATGTGATAATTATGTATATAGGCTTCTATCTGACATGATAGAACGTTCACAAGGACTCTATATGGTGTTCAAGAGCAACAGAATATTCGTTACATAACTGTACAGGCAGTCAAAAAAGAAGATCTTACACAACTTGGCAGCTATTGTAACTCTATACACAGAAATCATTAGTTAACATTATTGGGTGACAGGAAGACACTGAATTGTACATATAAAAACTTTTTCTTAAATCCAGAATTCCAGAATTTTAATATTTTTCTAGAGATATTGTGTGGTCAAATGTTTTATGATGTACCGCGAATATTATTGCTAGTTATCTAGGTACATATATATGTATTTTTATTAAGTGTCCTTGCTTGCTTAAATCTTGGGCTGATGATGGCATTAAATAATGCCGAAACCGGTACCCACTAAATGGAATAATAAAAATGTGACATTTTAATGATAACACATTGTAAGTAGTATTGAACAGGTGGAAAACCCTACCTTTGTTTTTGAATGTAAATCTTTTTTCAATACGGACCATTATAAAGTTTTTGCCGTTAAATAAGTCAGCCTACCAGGCAAGGAAAAAAGCTCAGCTTTATATGAACTTGCGTATCAAGATAGGAAAGTTGGGCAAGGACATCTATTTATTAAGAAGGGTATCATATATAATATGACTCCTAAATTTTTGAAAAACAATAAACGGAATATTTTAGCGCATCAGAAAAAGGTACATCTAAAAACCAACAAACTTTGGTTCCAAAATGAGCTTAAGTTTTTACATAAGAAAAAAGCATTTCTTAATAATCGCCTATATGAAACCCATCTTGAATTTACCACTAGGCCTATATTGTCAACTGCACAATAGAACATCTTCCAAGATAATGTTCACGACAAACTATCCAACATGCTATTTCAGAAACAGTGCACCCTAGATAATAAACTTCAAGTGCTTCTTAACAAAGCCAAGGCAGACAACAAGCCGCACAGAAATTCACTTAATACTCAAATCCAACACTTACCCGAGTTCCATCCGCCATTTATCAATCTATCCAAAACAAATTTCGACAAAGAAGAAATAGATATCCTAGCGGAAGGAACCCAAACATAATTGGCCTAATTACAATATAGCAAACATGGCCAAAAATTAGTATTACAGACAGAAGCTGCCATTAATAAATTGCCCATCGATATTCAAGATGAAACCAGACATGAGGCTAAAAAACAAATAAACAATATTTTCAGCACACTGACACACCTTTTATCTTCTATAGTAATCGCCACGTAATGAAATACCCCAGAAAGTAAATATCGCCGCCCGATGCTCTTCTTTTCTCTTTTTTGTAATGGCTGATCACTGCTGCCAACCTGCCTGGTTACATATTAAAATCACCAGACATAACCATAACAAACTAACCTCAATGTAAACACCGATAATAAATGTTTCCCTACCCTAGTAAATGATAAAAGTTAAGATGAAATAAATCAAGATATTCATAATTAAGTCGGTTTCCACGCTCAATGGGAAATTAAGGAAATAAACACCCTTTCTCACTCAAATTAATGTTACATATATCTGTCATTATTCTGATATACAGTGGGCGTACTATAACCATATTCTTGAAAAGAGGGGCGTGTTAAACGATGCAATTTATTTAATAAGTCTTTGCAGTGTGATTTTCGAAAGTTCCAGACATCCAGTGACTTCCCTTTCTTTTGCACGACCATTTCCTTCTCTCTTCAATACCGGTAAACAGTAAGGACTGAGATTGGGCATATTTTCAGCCTGCAGGCTGGTTATATCTTCACGGTTTTCAGGAAACATATAGGAATACTGATGTGCCAAGCTACGTGAACGGAAATTAGGTCAGCTTTCAAGCTCACTGCAGAATTGAATATTAGTTCTACTACCTACTTCTATAGTTTTCACATACACCGAGGTGCCAGTATTTCGTCCCGCAAGAGTTCTTTATGTACCAGTAGATCTAGACATGAGGCTGGCGTATTTGAGCACTTTCAAATACCGCCGAACTCGAATCCGCCAACCTGAGCTAGTCATACATTCTCTCCTTCACTCGCTTAAATTATAAACATTTCCTGCCTTTATTCTGATGTATGCATTACTATGACTGCATTCTTAAAGGAAGGGGGGAGGTAATATAGATTGTATAATCCGTTGCGATTTCTGCAAGGACTTACCACATAAGACATATGTCCTTCCTTTTAATAATAATGCTAACAGCTTTACATCCCACTAAGAACTTTTATGGTTTTCGGCATTTGGCATTTTAAACATAGTTTCAGCTTACAAGTTGGTGTATCTCAAGCTTTCAACATTACAGAAACCAATGTACAGGAGCACTATGAGTCAAACAACGTTACCAGATTTTTACATATATATTGGCTTAAATCACATGAAGACAGGTTGTGAGGCAAGAATTGGATAGGAAAGAGGGCTAGGCGGGTAAAAAAACTTCAGACCTGCCGACTGTGGGGTTTGAATCCATCACCATCTCCTGAAACCAAGCTCACAGCAATGTGATCAAACTGCACAGCCAGTTCACTCAGTTTCCTATGACGCGTAATAGGCCTACCACATGGGCGACCCACTTACCTGTATATGGATCTTCAATTCTTCAATTATACATGTATGCAAAAACATTATGCACCTTAGTAAGAGGTACTTCCCTAGTTGGTTCTCTGATTGGTGCACGTATAACAAATATGTTTGGGAAGAAATACTTTTATTTTATATTTATTTATATCATAAAGGAGTCATGTTGTCATAGCAAAACGAATATGCAACGAAAAAATGAATCCGAAGAGATAAGCATTATTTACTGCATTAAATATTAGTTTATTTACATGTTAAGCGATATGTAGTAGTAATAATAATAACAACAACAAACGTGTGCAATAAGGAAAAAGGAAATAAATACAAGTAAATATAAATATAATTTACAACATTTAGAGCCATTCCATGGTCACTGAATTACAAAGCAGGGGTATGAATAAACAAACATAATAAACACGAATACTAATGTTTAAAACGCAAACAGCAAAGTCATCTCCGTACAAACCATGAAAGCCATTGGAAGGGTGGAAGGTGAAGGCTTCCACTAGCCATAACGTTGGCACTTGGTGGGGTGGAGTGGTTAGCTCTACGCATGACCGCCTTTGCCCCCAATAGTTAACCTGGTACTCATTTATCATACGCAGAACATTCCTTCCAAATTACGTTAAACCCCTGTCACTCATTATTATTATTATTATTATTATTATTATTATTGATAAAGTATTAATAAATTGCAAATGGGAAATATCCCGGTGGCAACGGTCACTTACAGTAATGTGATAATAAAGTTAACATAATTACCCAACTACAACAAACAAACAAACAAACAACAAGAGTACAAGAAGCAGATATATGGAAGGAAAATATAACAAGAATTACTGCTAGTTTAATATTCTAAATCGAGCAACATCATATACAAATTCACACACAACTTAAGCATTTACAGTGCTTAACAATATGGCTTACAATATTATAAGTTGACCTTACTACTAGCTTAACATTATAAGTGATAATAAAGTGAAGTTAAACCGTAATTACCCTACAACAACAACATTACAACAAGCAAGAAATACTACTAATTTAACTTTCCAAATCCAGTGTCATTATATACATATTCACACACAACTTAAGTATTTCCAGTACTTAACACTACAAATTACAATACTATAGATTGAACTTACTACTAGCTTAACACTACAAGTGATAATAAAGTTAAAACATACTACCCAACAACTACAACTCGAGTACAAAAAGGAATTCCATGGAAAAAAATATTACATGAAATACTACTAGTCATCTAAATCCAGCATCATGTACAGTTTCATACACAATTTAATTATTTCCAATACTTGCTACTATGGCTTACAAAACTATAGATTGAGCTTACTACTAGCTTAATGTTACAAGTGATAATAAAATAAAGTTAAAAACATTGTTAATTAACCAAGAACAACAACAATTACAAAAACATGAGTACAGCAAGCACTTCCCTGGAAAGAGAATACCACAAGAAAAAGCCTCCCAGTTTCACAATTGAAACCAAGCAGAAAATCACAAATTCAGTGCCCGTAATTTACAACTTTTACTTTTCATTTTACACAAATGGTCTTCTTAAATGACTTGATACCAGAAGGGAATCTATCAAAGACTGCCGCAGGTAATTTATTCCAATCCCTTATGGTCCTGTTGATGAAGGAAAACTTGCCCACATCCGTATGCTGGTTTCTGGCCCTAATTTTATGCTTATGATAATTTCTTGATAAGTATGAGGGAGGTTCTAACCTATTCCTAATACAACTCCAAGCAGCCATTCCCGTATAGCTCTTATAAAGACCACACAGGCGAGCTCTAGTTCTTCTAGATTCAAGACTTTCCCAATTAATGGTATTCCTCCTATTCCCAGTTACGAAACGCATCGCTCTTCTTTGAACTTTCTCTAGGGAATTTATTAAAACCATCCTGTACGCATCCCAACATGCAGATCCATGTTCGAGAATGGGTCTTACAAAGTATTTATAAGGTATATTTAAACCTACTAGGGTGGTGAACACATAAATAAGAATTCCAATGAAAGTATTTTCCTTCTGGACCTTCATGCCAGACAGATGTTTTTTTTTTAAACAAATTTTTTTCACTATAATATGATTTATCTATAGAGCAAAACCGCTATGCAGTGTGCGTCTCATAGCAATCGAGATGTAATTGGTAATGTACTATGTATCTGTAGAGCCTATATATGACTTTTTACAATTACCTCTAAAGTGAATTTCAGCTGTGTGACAACGCTAAAAAGACTATGGACTTTGAGATTGGCATTACTGAAGAGGGTTTTATTCTTCCTATGTAAAGGAGACCATGTAGCTAATCCACCTTCATTTCAGCCACATAAATATTCAGCAAAAATTGCAAAATCATATTAGAGGACAAATACAATTTTTTAAGTAGAAATAGTCTGGAACATAGATTAGTGAGGTTGGACATCCTGCCCGTCATCATTCAGGAGTCGCTGTTGAACATACTGTACTTGTCAAAACTAGTACGTTTCTATTTTACACAATAATAGTGAAATGTTGATGAAGATGACATACACCCAGCCCCCGTGCCAGAGAAATTAACCAACGGTGGTTCAAATTCCCCACCCTCTCCGGAATCAAACCCACACCCTGTGACCAAAGGCCAGCACGCTAACCATTTAGCCATGGGGCCAGACAATAATAGTGAAAAAGCATGTTCACTGCAGCTATTGTTGACTGGATATTTCTTCCCTTTAAAGAACAGTGAGTACCACGAATTAATATCCTGTTTTGTTGATTCCTGTAAACTTTGTATGTACGGTTTTGGTTTGCCAGTTCCTAGCGTATCTACTGAATGAAAACTTTGTAGACCAATGGATTCAGTTTTATGTTTATTGCCTTCAGTCGTCACGACACTGCTTGCAATGACAACAGTCGCTCAATTACAAATCCTGTCGAACCTAACCTAACCCCGCGACAATCAGTGGTTTTCGATGGATCACTACCTAACCGGTCATTATAATTTGTTTTCGGTGGATCACAACCAAACCTGTCCCTATCAGTGGTTTTCGGAAGAATACAGTGGTTTTGTCACAAGCCAATACAGACTCTTGATTGGGTATCGTGGAAATTAAACTCAATTTCGGTTTCATGTATATTACAGTTTCTCTAAGATATATTGATAGTAATTCAGTCATGTACGACGACAATGTATTTCATGGTAAAGACAGCTGCCTCTGTGGATCAGTGGTAGAGTGACGGCCTCCGAATCCCAAGATAGCGGGTTCAAACCCGGCAGAGGTAGTCGGATTTTTGAAGGGTAGAAAAAAGTCCATTCGACACTTCATGTCGTACGATGTCGGATTGTAAAAGATCTCTGGTGACACATTTGGTGTTTACCCGACAAAATTAATTAAATCTCAGCCACAGACGCCCAAGAGAGTTTCGGTTTACTCGGTGCCATCTAGTGGGCCTAGAGTATAACGGAACGTCAAAATTGACGAGCAGACAACCAGATGGCGTCAACTTGAAATGTCTGCACACGGTAGCTGAGGCCAAACGATTATTATTATTATTATTATTATGGTAAAGACAAATTACTTTGCAATGCTATCTATCTTAATGGTAATGTACTATGTACCTGTACTAGTGTAGGCTACTGAGTGCATGATTCGAAGCAGTGTAACGATTCATTCAAGTGTCCGAGTGAATCGATTCACAGGAACGGCAAGCTCACGGCACACAAATCATGCACAATCACGGCTCAGTGAGCCATGCGACACACACGGCTCCTTATCGGCACACTGGACACTGGCGGGGAGCCGAGCTTTCGCTGCAGCGAGACACAGTGAATCATGGCACACTGAGAGAATCGTACGCAGACACAGATCAGTGAGACACAACACACACACGGTTCATTATCGGTATACTGGACTTCAGCGGGGAGCTGAACTTCCTCTGAAGCAATACATAGAGTCATGGTACACTGAAAAAATCGTATGCTATAATGGACTCTCGAGCTCAGCTCATTTGAAAATAATACCTACTCGCATTCACTGTCCTCTTTTTACAGGGAGTTTTAAACAATACATGGATGTATTTGCAGTGTTAGAAAGATAGAACACAATTCCAAAGTACCTAGGTTGTAAGTAGGTAGGCAATTAGGTTATTCTAATTACTGTATTAGTTTAATCAATCAGTATCTTTATAACTAGTTGATGTTCAACAATTACTTAAACTCAGCTCTCTAGCCTCCACGCCTGGCTGAGTGGCTCAGACGGTCGAGGCGCTGGCCTCCTGAACCCAACTTGGCAGGGCCGAGCTCAGTGCGGTGGTATTTGAAGGTGCTCAGCCTCGTGTCAGTAGATTTACTGACACATAAAAGAGCTCCTGCAGGACTAAATTCCAGCACCTCGACATCTCAAAAAAACCCTAAAAGTTGATAGTGGGAAACCATTTTCACACCAGGCAAATGCTGGGGCTGTACCTTAATTAAGGCCACGGCCGCTTCCTTCCCACTCCTAGCTATTTCCTGTCCCATCGTCGCCATAAGACCTATCTGTGTCGGTGCGACGTTAAGCAACTAGCAAAAAAAGATGTTTAATCAGAAAACCAGTGGGCTACTGTACATCTCCTGTAGCCTATACAAAATATGACGATTTTAAAAAAGCCTCTGCTGATAGAAAAAGACATTTTCAAAGATGACCGAGTTAGTTGGCGGTGCGTTTAGGGTCGCGTAGCTATGAGCTTGCATTCGGGGAATGGTGGGTTCAAATCCTACCGTCGCAGCCGTTAAAATGGTTTTCGGTGGTTTCCCATTTTCACACCAGACACATGAGTGTGCTGTACCTTAATTAAGACCACGGCCGCTTCCTTCCCACTTCTAGCCCTTTCCTATCTCTTCTATCCTCTTTGTCGCCATAAGACCTATCTGTGTTGGTGCGACGTAAAGCAAATTGATTTATATTTAATATGTGGGCTACTTATTGTGGACACAAGTATTTTTATATGTAATTCTCTCTCTATATATACAGTATGTATGTGAGTTGTGACTTTCAGAGAACTGTGGAAAACCATTAGATAGTGTATAAAATTTGAGTTATGTCAGTATTTTAACAGGCGTACAATGTTTACATCGTGTACTGGTGACAGAGTGCTGTCTCCCTCTCTCTCTCCCCCCCTCGTCCGCTCCTCCTCACATTGCGCCACAGCAGTTCTAGATAATTTCACTCCGATTGGACACTGATCCCCACCTGCACATCTATACCGCCCTGTAACATGTAGATACACAATTCCCACAATTTTGAAACGTAACTTCATTATATCTGAAAGGACGGGGCAATCAGAAATGTATTATTTCCGAGCAAAGTTATAACATTCTTAATCTCATGGAATGGCTCTTACAATGGTACAGCTAACTCCTCGGCTTCTCTTCTTTCTTCTTCTTCTTCTTCTCCTTCTTCTTCCTCCTCCTCTGATTCACTGCTTCCATGATGAATGACTAATTCCTCCACTTCAGGAAGACCTCTCACCTCATTATTGTATAACTCGACAATCTTCTTCTCAATGTGTTTCACTTCATTTCTCCACATCTCTGCTGTCACCTATAAGATATATTGAAGTATCACAACCTGACAAGTATATTATAAACTCCACTTGCCCATATCCAGTAAATAACATTTCCACCTGGCCTACCTGATCAAGAGATTCTTTCCACATAGCTGTAGCTCTGTCCAATCCGTGACCAGGTCTTGAAGCCACTGTTTTGTTATAATACTGTTTTGCCACAGACCATACAAATTCGATGGCATTGAAAAATGAGTGGTATGGAGGAAGTCGTAAGACAGTATGGCCTTCACTGTGCAGCATCTCGTCAACAATGTACCTGGTTTTAAAGAAACAGAGAAATATTGTTATGCATACATGAAGTCAAATACACGAGTGTAAACAACATTATCTAAACTTATGTTTACGTGCTTCTGTACCTCTTTAAGTGACTTTGATTCATATTACACAACCTTTGCAGCTCATCTTTTGTAGCATTTTCTGGTGGAGAAACTCCATTCTGCCTTAACCATGACTGTAAATTAAAGGAAAAATAAAAATTAATTTCTGTAACATCATTAAACATCATTCAGTAGAAGGAAATATTCAATGAAGTATAATTATCACTAATTGACCCTTCCTCCATTTCGTTGTTGGTTGATGCTCAACAAGCTTACAGTGATATGGTGCATTATCCATTACAATAACACAGGGTCCTATATTTCTTAATCCTATGATTAATTGCATTTTCACCCACATCTGAAATTTCTCGCTGTTCATAGCACCATGGTAATCCTGATTTCTTTTCAAGTTTGTAGCAAATATCAAATCAGCACCTGTAAGAATTTTAAGTTTTAGTATGAAGTTATTTCTTCTAAAAAAAAGTATTCCCTAAAAATATGATTTCTGTTGAACGATACAAAAAGCTGTCTGATTTTAAGTGAAACCAACTACTATGTAGCAAAGTCACCTGATGATGAAGTCAATGAATTACTACTTACACTACTTTATCGTAACATCTCTCATGAATGTATCTCCATTAGTAGGCCTATTAGAAGTCCACGATCACTTGCATTAAAGATATAAGTATAAACACCCATTTCAATACCTTAGAACAAATGTAATTGCTGCGAACACTGAACCTATATCAGGCAGTAAGAAATAAGAAGCTTGGAAGGTGTTTAACAGTCAGGTATCAAGCACTGATTCAGGTGGAGATTGTCGAATGCAGAATAAACATAATAAATAGGCCTACAATACAAGTAATTTACTGATACAAATATCCAGTAATATTATATGAAAATAGACTGAGTAAGTTTTGATTGAAGTACCTCTCTAAGGTTAATCATTGGCCTAAAGTGAATACCTGCAAGTCTTTAATAACCAAGAGATCCCTTAACAGTGGAGAAGTCAAAATCAAAAACCACATACAGAGCTCAATGAGCGGTAAGTTATAATGCCACTTCCAATCTAGTGCCAGTCAATTTCAATCAATCAGTCAGTCACCATTGATCTGTACTTAGGACAGTCGCCCAGGTGGAAGATGTAGTTTCAGGGATAGGCCTAGTATTTTCTTCAATAATTGCAAAGAATTAGGAAATTTATTGAACATCTCCCTTGGTAAATTACTCCAATCCCTAACTCCATTCTTTAAAAGAAAACAAATATTTGCCCCACTTTTCATCAACTTTATCACTGTACTGTGATCTTACCTACTTTTAAAATACCACTGAAACGTATTCGTCCACCAATGTCATTCCATACCACCTATCCACCGACAGCTCGGAACATACCACTTAGCCCAGCAACTCGTCTCCTTTCACCCAAGTCTTCCCAGCCCAAACCCGACAAAATTTTTGTAACGCTACTCTTTTGTCAGAAATCACCCACAACAAATTGTGCTTCTGTCTTTTGAACTTTTCCAGTTCTGAAATCAAGTAATCCTAGTGAGGGTCTTATACACAGGAACTGTACTTAAGTTGGGGTCTTATCAGAGACTTATGTGACCCCCCCTACATCCGTACTACAAACCCTAAATACCCTCATAACTATGTAAAGAGAGATCACCTCACTATAATAAAATGAAGTAAATTAAAGTAAGAACATACCAGGTACAAATCCATCTTTCGTTCCAGCATGAACAATAACCAGTCTGCCTCCCTCACACAGGTCAACGAATTACTCCTTGAACATCATGTCCAGATTTGTGTGGTTTATTCCAGGAGTATGTGGGTGACCCTGAAAGAGAAATGCACAATTGAAACCAAAGACACTTAATGAAGATAAATTATTCCAAGATTTTTTTATATAAAATGTAATATATAACATATATATTCACCATTCATAAAAATCCAAGTCTCATCCAAGAAAACAACAGGTTTTGGTTTCTCACTGTCCTTATTACGCATGTATTCCCTCAGAAAACAGGATCTCTTAAAACAAATGTCTTCATTTTCTCTAACATACGCATAGGGATCACCTTTACTCCACACAAACCCCATGGCCTTCAAAATTCTTCTCAATGATGTTTCAGAGCCCTTGTACAAATAAGTGTCATAATCTGCTTTCATGTGGTCGAAAACCTTTCTTACAGTTACGACTTCTCCTGTGGGAAGAAAAAAGAGAGTTACAAGGGACTCAAAAGAGCTGTATGAAAATACATGCACAAAACATTTCTGGGAGCTTATCTGACCTGCGTGCCAATTTCTATAAATAATGTTGCAATAGATTCCTTATGAAGCCACCTTACCTTTATGTAATTTATCATAAATAAACCTTGCTATCGCTTCCTTAGAAAAACTGTCTATGCCGGTCACTGGATGTTCACGCTTCCGGCGTTTACATGGTGTAGAAAACTCAACTCCCTTCTTGAAATTTCCTATTACTTTTCGGACTAAACCGAAACTACACTGTAAGAATACACACACAGAAATATATTACATACACGTCAACAGGAATACACAAAGGTTAAGTCTACAAACTGTATCGAAGTCGACACAAGACATGGTATAGGCCTACGCCTACATGATCAGGTTAGGTTAGGTTCAGAATGAAATACTGCTCCATTTCAACTGATTGTCATTATGCCAGAAACTTATCATAGAAACAAGATAAAAACGAACACTTACCCCAGTTAATAATACAACTCTTGCCATTAGCTTCGTATCACTACGACTGATACCTTCTTCGTCGTCTTCGTGTTTCAATTGCTCGTAGCAATGTACAAGCATTTCTTGACCTGATGCTTGTAAAGGACGTAACCTTGGTTTCCTTTTCGGAGGAGTTCTTGCAGATTTTTCTTCCTTCTAAGACATCCCAATCGAATTCTGTTCATATAAGTATGGGACGAAATAGGAACGTAATTAATAAAATGATGTGTTCATCATTTCACGCAAACTATGTTATTAAGTGCATTATCCGAACATGCCACAATTCTACCTACCTGGTATTAGCCAGATAGATTTACAATCCCACAGAAAAAGAAAATATACTTTAAATATTCTCGCAAATGTATTGCTAGTGACTTTAAAGGCAATCCAGTGGCAACACGCAATTCACGCTAGAACAGATACTGAACGTTGCCAACGTGCCAGATTAACGGTAACAGTAAGACGTCGTATCGGCAAGTAGGGTCCCTAAACTGTATGGTTACCGACACTGAAAAAGACCCAACAGCAAGAAAAGTCACTATAAATCAATACCATAATATTACCAGGGGAGAAAGGGTAAGGTTGCACCCTTAGGGTACGTCCTTACACGGGGACGACTATACACAACTTCCAAACAGAAAAAAAGATTCTTCAGCTTAAAGATAAAACCAGAAATTCAGAAACCATTATCACCAAAGCAGATAAAGGGAATACTACTGTCATAATGGACCAAGCAGACTATATCGAAAAAACAAAAAAAATTTCACAGAAAAAACTTTCACAGTTGTGGACAAAGATCCTACCCAGATCATTCAAAGACAATTAAAAGAGGTACTTAAAGACACAAATTTTCTACTAACGGACAGTGAAAAGAATAAATTGATTAATATGAACCCTGGCCTGCCAACGGTTAAAGCGCAACCTAAAATACATAAAGACAGAATACCTATACGCCCGATAATAAATTTCAGACCTAGTCCACTTTACAAAACAGCTCAATTCATCCAACAGTTTTTGAGCAAGCACTACACTTTCAAGGCGAACAAATCTGTTAAAAACACTCCTGAATTAATCCAACAGTTAGACAAATTTAAATTGCAACCATACCATACTATACATTCCTTTGATATTAAGAACATGTATGCAAATATCAAACCGGAAAAAGTCACACCAATTATTTTATAAAACTTACGTTCTCACAGTAAGTTCAGCCAACCTGAAATAGCGGATTTCATGCCCATAATGAAACTAGTAAATAGTAACAATTATTTCATATTCAATAAGGTAATATACAAACAGGACGGATTGGCCATGGGTTCGCCAGCATCAAGCATTCTGATCACTTAGAGTACACTAAAATAGAAAAAGATAAGAAGTTTGACAATATAGTCTTATGGTCTAGGTTTGTAGATGATACGTTCATTTTCATAGATCAATGTGACACTGATGCAGCAACCACCCTAGCACATCTCAATGACATCGACGCAAATATTAAGTTTAAAATAGAGTCCGGCATTAATAAGGCCCTCAATTTCTTAGACCTAATTATCACCAGACTCCCGCTTGTTTTTAAATGTAAAATCTACAGAAAACCAACGCATACAGCTTTAACCATACCACAAGACTCCCTACACCCCCCTTGCCATAAGCGGGCTACCTATAATAGTTTAGTGCATCGTGCCTATAATGTTCCAATGTCAAAAGCAGAACTGAACAAAGAACTTAATATTATACGTAACATTGCAATCCACAATGGTTTTAATCATGGTTTCATAGAACGTACAAAACGTAAGTTTAAACATCGACCCAAGACCAATTAACAGAAAGAAAAAATGAAACCAGTAGCATTTGCAACCTTCACATTTAACCCTGATATTTACCGTGTTACTAACATATTCAAAAAGAAAAACACAAAAATCGCCTTCAAAACTAACAGTAGAAACCTTGATACATTCCATAATTCTAGCCGTGTCAACTGCCCTAATCCTCTCGATAAATCAGGAGTGTACAGATTCCACTGTAATGATTGTTCCAGTCTTTATATTCGGCAAACCGGTAGATCTTTGAAGGTCAGATACAACGAACATATAAATGCTATCAAATACAAAAGATTCTCAGGAATAGGGCAGCATAGGCACGAATACAAACATAACTTTTATGGCATTAACAACGATTTGGACATCATTAAAATATTAAATAAGGGGCCTCTTTTAGATCTAACAGAGCAATGCTTCATTCTTTTGGACCAGTACTACAACCCAAATTTGAATCTTAATGAACTTTCTGAAAAACCTACTATTTTATTTGAGTTACTCCTTTCAGTAATTGGCAAGCTTAAAATTCCAAAAGATCAACCAATATACAAAACAGTTCGCAACACGCTGGCATATTACCCCTACCGGAATCCACGACCTCCCGACCCCTACTCTCCTGTTCAGGTCTCCTCACCTCCCCTTCCCCCTACAAGGCACGCCCCGTTTCCCCGTTGATGCATGCAGCTGGTTGTCAAACACATCGCTCGGCAGTAGTGTTCGCCAGTCCTCTTTAACTTTCTGTCAATAGTGTGGTGCATGAGGTGAGTTTCTGTTCTTTTAAAAAATCGCCTAACACCCTTCTTGATCCGTGTATGTCATCCTTACACAGGTATTATTTTCTTTTAGGTCCGTTTGAATTACGATCCTCTAAGGTTACGTTTGACCATAGGAAAACATCGTGTTTCATGAAAAGTCAACCTTCGGCCTCAACCCACCTACATTTGAATACATTACTGAAATATTAGCCTTTATTATTACATGACCTATTAAGTTAAGATATATCAGTAAGATTCCAACAAAAATTACACTAAGAATAAGCTGTACACCTGTTCTAAACAGCTGACCAGTTTATAATGGCTATCTGAGTTTTACCAAGAGGAACTACTTTTTATTTACATTGAACATATAATGGTTTTCTATTTTATACTGTAGAGTAATACTCTAAAATGTGATAATTATGTATATAGGCTTCTATCTTACATGATAGAACGTTCTCAAGGACTCTATATGGTGTTCAGGAGCAATAGAATAATCGCCACTTAACTGTATAGACGGTCAAATAAGATCTAACACAACTTAGCAGCTAATGTAGCTCTATACATAGAAATCATTAGTTAACATTATTGGGTGACAGGAAGACACTGAATTGTACACATAAAAACTTTTTATCTTAAATCCAGAATTCCAGAATTTTAATATTTTTTAGAGATATTGTTTGGTCAAATGTTTTATGATGAAACGCGACTATTATTGCTAGTTATCTATGTACGTGTATATGTATTTTTATCAAGTGTCCTTGCTTGCTTAAATCTTGGGCTGATGATGGCATTAAATAATGCTGAAACTGGTACCCACTAAATGGAATAACAAAAATGTGACATTTTAAGGATAACACATTGTAAGTAGTATTGAACAGGTGGAAAACCTTACCTTTGTTTTTTGAATGTAAATCGTTTTCCAATATGGACCATTATGAAGATTTTAACATTTAATTTGTTGCACTGCACAATTATTTTTCCACCCATGTCTCTCCTTCTAGGTATTCCAAGTTTATTATCTTCTGCATCACTCCGCGACATTTGCATGTTGGTGGTAGTTTGTTACTTTCGTTCGTGGTGCGTTGTTTTCATCCTTGCAGTTCAGTGAGATTTCCCCTCACCTTGCTCTTTGTAACATTAGTATTTCTGGCATTGTTGAATACAGTAAATATATAGACTATATTTGAAAATATTGCAGTATGGTTGTCAAGAATGCACAGAAACTGTTTCAAGTACCAAAAGGAAAAGCACGAAATGTAAATTCCACAATGGAAGCACGGCATTTATTTTCCCGTCAGACACAACAAAGCTATAATTGTGCATTATACCAATCTCAAAGTGGCAGAGATGCTTAAAAGAGTAGTAAGAAGTCGACAGTCATCAGTAACTTTTAGCTCATAACGTAACAAGTTAACCTCACCATCGTCAATTGATTCAACTGTCACATTGCCTTTTTGACTACAATGTCAATATCCATATTCTTAACGACGTTTTAGCATCGCATCAAATTGAGATGGTCCATAGAGGTTCAATTTAAACATCGTTCATCAACCTTCAACTAAAACTTCGTATTTTTTCATCAAAGTGAACCACAACTTCACCATATGCCATTGACTCGACTTTTATCTCACGTAAGCAAATAATTACAGGTCACTTGACCATCCTTCTACATTATTTTATTCAACATTATTTTTTTAATAAATACGATTTGATCGTCATTTTTGTCACTGTCTAATTGTAACCGCTGGTCGGTGAACATAATTTTATAGCAATCTTACCACTTGTTTATAACAGACTGTTGCGTTGTTCATTTTAATTATAATAGTAGCCTTCTAATGTCAATATTGCAAATACTTTCACCAACTGTAAACTCCCCACTCATTGCAATGTCTTTAAAACCAACATTGTACAAGTCTTGAACAATGATCTTACTTGATATCATACGTGGTGTTTAATAATGCTGATCACGAAAATTATGACTTCCGTAATGCCATTTAATCAAAATTAGGGTGCAAGAATATGTTCTACGTAAGTAGTAGTGTTGTCTGTCTTGTGCGATCTTCCTGTTAAGAGATTCTTCATTTAATTGTGAAATTAAATTAGTGCCAAAGTCAACAGCCATCTTTATTTTATTGCTTGGCATTGATTACACATTGTTCTTCTCGAGGCAGACTAACTTAAACGTTACCAAATCTTGGAAGTTATAACGCACTACCATCTGGCGGAATTCGCATTAGTTACATCTGACATCATCATATGGAGTGGGTATATCTACCCGTTTGTATATTCTACGTACCTCGTATACATTATATTTACAATGTTTTTCTTTTCAGTATTCAGCACGTCCAATCTATCTTATATTCTCAAAATTATCATTGATCCAGCGCTAAGAATACTTACAGCTCCGATATCTACCTTAATAACTCTATGAAAAACAAAATAATATTCATCTCTTGCCACGTTCAAATAAATATAATGAATTAAAATGCCCAACGTTGATTCACAGTCTGGTGATGAAATTCCATGTCCTATCTGTAATAAATGTTGTAAGTCTACGTTAGGAGTAAATATTCACATAGGAAAAGCTCACCCTGAGAAGAGGAGAAATAAACTCTCAACACAATATGCTAATACCGGTAACATGAATGTTGGGGAAAGCTTACAGTTGACAAAAGACACCCCAGTGGTCGCTGATCATGAAAATGAAAATATCAATCCTATGAAAAATTGGGAGGATAGGATTTCAAACATTATGCAAAACGGTGATGCTAATCAGCTGGAATCTTTTACTTCTGAGGTTATGCAGTTCTTTGCTGATCAGGTAAATGAATTACCTGGCCCTCAACATCCTGCTGTTAGATTTTACAAAAGTAGAAAATTACAAAATAATCGTAAATATGACCATAACACCTCTAGTAACCCACAGCGGAGGTCTAAAAGGCAACGAGAGAAAAACAGAGAGCGTTATGCCTACGAGGTAGCCCAATATCATTTCTATAATCAGAGGCGGAAAATTGCTCGCAAAATTTTGAACAAAACGAATAAGGCCCATTCTTGTAAAATCCCAATAACTACGATTTCGGATCATTTTGAAAAGACTTTTGGTACCGAAAATAACAATTCTCCTCTTTTTATTATGGAAAAAAGCAATGACTTACCTGCTGATATTAATATTTCAGTAGATGATGTCCATAAAGCATTATACAACATTAAAGTTGACACCTCACCAGGCCCAGATCATATTACAGTTCGTGTATTAAGGCACCTCAAGGCTACAAAATTTCTGACGTTACTCATCAACACGATGCTTCATTTTTCCTACGTACCTACAAAACTCAAAATGGCCAGAACAATTTTAATACATAAGGGTGGAGACATAAATGATATTAAAGAATGGAGACCTATAACCATATATTGGGTGATTAGGAGAATAACTGAACGAGTACTAGATATGAGACTGCGTTCATATGTCACACTAAGTCCTCACCAGCGTGGCTTCGTGCCATTACCTGGAACTCATGTCAACGCTTCCCTCGTGAATGGTTGCCTCCAAGATGCGAAACGCAACAAAAAGGATTGTTGCATCATTTTTTTAGATGTCACAAAAGCATTTGACTCTATCGGACATGAACATATCAAACGATCTCTTCGACAATCTGAAATTCCTCCTAACTTATGTAGATTAATTGAAGCATTTCTTACAAAGAACACAATTCAAGTGGAAGCTGATAATAAGAAATCAAAACCCATCGAAATTAAGTGTGGCGTAGCTCAAGGGTCCCCCATCTCACCACTGCTGTTCAATTTAGCAATCAATACTGTAATACAAAATCTCACCGACCATGACTTATGCCAACGTTATGGCTATACTTTATCTGATGATCTACCGCCGTTATCCTCATTTGCTTTCGCAGATGACCTAGTCATACTCAGCAAAACTGAAAATGATGCTACTACCTTGTTAAATTTAGCTGAAAGCAGCTTTGCAGAAATTGGTTTACATATCCATCCTCATAAAAGCAAATCTATAATCCTGAAGAAAGGAAAATTAACTGAAGGAAACGTCACTACACTTGAGGGATCAACAATCCCATCGATAAAAACACACAATGAACGAATCAAGTATTCAGGAATTGACTTCAACA
The DNA here is from genome assembly GCF_040414725.1 of Anabrus simplex. Taxonomy (NCBI): domain Eukaryota; kingdom Metazoa; phylum Arthropoda; class Insecta; order Orthoptera; family Tettigoniidae; genus Anabrus; species Anabrus simplex. The sequence continues at coordinate 25,538,322 of NC_090277.1, read as the reverse complement.
GTGAAATTTCTCTTGACAGGCATAAACTAATAAGCACAATAACTTCTGACTTAAATAATCTGGTAAAAACAAAGCTTCTAAAACCAGAGCAAAAGATCAAGATTATTAACGAGTTTGTTTGGCCGGGTTTGATCTATCCTCTACAATGTGCCCCTCTGACACAACTATCAAACACTTTTCTTAAAGATCTGGACAAAATTATAAGAAGTTCTGTAAAAGAAATAATGATGCTGCCAGATGATACTCCAAATTCGATGCTGTATAGTGCAAGGAAGGTCAGAGGGATGGGAATAATTTGCGCAGAATGGGAAGCAAATATACAGCATTACAATATTTGTAATCGCTTACTCCATGTTCAGGACGTTCATCTACCATACGTAAGGAAGTTACCTGAAGAACAAGATATGGCACTCCACAGACTTGACATAAAAAAAGAAAGTCTTCCTTCAAAGACTGATGGAAGAAAACTACGTGAAATTATGAGAAATCGATCCTTTCAGTCGTGGTGCCAGCTACCACATAAAGGAAAAGGAGTAGTGTTATATTCAGACTGCCCGAAAGCAAACTCCTGGATGACTCGTAAATCACCTCTGTCCTCTTCTGAATACATAAACGCAGTGAAGATGACATGCAACCTCACCGCAGTCAGGTCGGTTCCCGGTAGGTCATTCAACACAACCCGTTGCCGCCAAAATGGCTGCAACGAGACAGAAACCCTTGGACATGTGTTGGGATTCTGCTGGAGTACTGAGCTAATGCGCAACCATCGCCACCATCGTGTAAGAACGTCGATTGCTCAAGGCTTGAGACAGCGTGGATGGGAGGTGCACGAGGAGGTTCACTGCATCTCTACCGATGACTCTAATCGGAGGGCGGACATCGTAGCCATCAACAGAGAGGACATGAAAGCGATGGTCTTAGATCCCACCATTCGCTTTGAAAGAGACCTTAATCAGGCACGGGATGTGGACCTAGAAAAGCAAGCTATTTATGTTCCATGCTTGCCTTACCTTTCATCTAAGTATAAAATACCTATTGATCGGTGGATTGTCACAGGCCTGCTTTTCGGAGCAAGAGGCACCCTCCCTAGTCAGACATCGAACTTCCTACAAAATTTGAAAGTTCCATTCTGCGAGCTAGAAAAAATAGTAATACAGATACTGAGGGACTCGCTGCAAATCATTCATTTCCACCTATACCTGAGAACGTGAGTTACATTCCTCCCCAACTAACCCTGGAAAAAAGAAGATAACAGCATTAACGATTAAATGTTCATCTTTTGATATTTTTAAACCATTGAAATTGAAACTGTATTCCGGATCCAAATGGTCACCCTCATTGGAGGATGGATGATTTATTTCTTTAATAAATCTCTCTCTCAAGTCTTTTTAAAAATTAGTTTTTTTTTTATTTATATATAAATCAGGTGCCTGATTTTATTTCAAGGTTAAGGCAAAGGTTGATGATGCCTATATACAAGGCGAAACTTGTACCATTTCAGTTAACTTGTCATTGTAAATCAACAAAGACAAGACAATTGTATTGATTAGGTGGTCAAATTAATAAATTAACTTATTGTTATTATTCCAATCAAATATCATCAATACGGATCAAAAATGATATTTATAACATGTAATAATCAACTACTATAAAGCAGAGGTTTTAGTTCTTGCACAACCATATTTCTGAGATATTTGAGAGTCAGAGAACATTGATCTAAATAAATTTCCAGCATGGTCTGAAACTGATAACAGAATATTATGTTCCAAAAGAAATTATGTGAACTGCAATTCGGCATTTTTTCACTGCAGTTTCATTACTTTTCATGAAGAAAGATGAAACAGACTGGTTTGGCGAATTTGATTCATAGTTTGTCTGACATTCCTAAGATTCTATGTGTCTTCTGCAATCATCTCGTCTACCATGAGCCACACAGAAATCACACGAACACACACTGCAGAACATCGGGTTTTCACTAACACGTGAAACAAGTAGGCATGGCCATTCATTTGTGTAACCATCTCGATATTTCTATAACACTGCAGTCTTCTTAGAAGAAGATGCAATTTGACAATTGCTCCATTTCATTTTTCAAAACTAATGACTTCATTTTGAATCAAGGACTAGGATAAATAGAAATGAAACACGCTAAATATACCACTCATTCTAAGCACACAACAGAGAGAGCAGAACATGAACACTGGAGAACAGCAGAGCAAGGAGTAAAGTCTACTTCACGGCTGACTTGATGCATCATTGTAGCTAAGAGAGCAGCGTATATCTATGCAGCAGGCCGCGATTTCACAATGATCACTGGAAATAAATGGAAGTGACAACCAAATAACTGACAAATATGTTTAGTTGCCAACTTACAAACACTGAAATAAGGAAGTTTGACCAGTAACGGTCTAAGTGATTGAACATTTTTTACCTCTTTCCTTTTTTTTGTAGAAATTAATTTCATAGTGACAATGTTGCTTTTCCATAATAAATTACCCTTCAACAGTGTTGCCGTAATGCCGAAGTGAAATCCATAATCATTATGGACAATCCGTAATAATTGGCACCTCTGCTCTAGCAATCACAAATAAAACCATTCATGTAAATAACCTCAATCACCTTCACTGAGTCGAAGGACGAGAGAGACTTTGAGGGAATGAAAGAGCAGACCACATAGACAAAACTGCACCCATCTATCTACACATCACTTAACATAGTTCAATACCAATGACATAAAGCTGGAAGTTACCGAAACAATGAAAAACCATAACCTGTTGCCAGTCATTCAAGCGGGTCAGGAATGAAATGAATGAAGCTGCCATCTAGCGGCGAGGATAGGAACTGTGCTGGCTGCCAAAGCCTGTTGCCCTCCTCTAGGGAAATTATTAATGACTGACAGATGAAATGATATAATATTAGAATGAAAGATTACAGGGAAGACGAAAGTTCTGAGAGAAGAGCTTGTCCAGCCTCTACTTTGTCCAGTAAAAATCTTACATGGATGGACCAGGATTTGAACCAAGGAACCCAGCAGTGAGAGGCCAACATGCTGCTGCCTGAACCATGGGGGCTTTTACTGAAAAAATATTTCACCAAAATCCGAACTGAAACATGTATCAACTCGCAGATTGCTTCGCACGCTGAACTATTCATTCCAAATACATCCTATAGATATTCTGTATATTTTGTGCCTAATTAAATCCACATGCTATTCTTTATAAATGAAGGCTGCTTTAGATCTCCCCTCCACACAATGAACATAATTACATCAGCACTGTGTGACATTCCTAAGGAAACAAAACAAATGGCTTACCACAGCACGAAAGAATGTACCGTCTTTACAAGGGAATATCCTACTGCACCATAGTCTCTTCTATCTCGAGGGCAAACAGCTCACCAAAACACTCAGCACTTGAAGCTTCATTATATCAATCCTCCGTAAGATTCAAGATTAACATGACTGCACTGTAATGCACAACACTGTAAATACCCGTAGTATATCAACACATGGTATCTGTTTCATCTCCTAAATTAAATATTCAGAAAAAGAGGACCCAAGTGACGTTTTCCATCCAATGACAATATGACATCATTACAATATTAAACTTTTAGCAATATCACATTTACAATATAGCAGGTCATGGTTTCAGGAAAAATTCACTGTCAAACTGTTATCATTATTGATTCCATGTCATGCAATCTAGCTTTATGGGTTTTGAAACACTAAGATGACAGGGTTGTTCCCATGAGAGGCTGATGTATTTGAGCATCGTTAATACCATCAGGATAATGAAGAATTTAATATGCCAACTTGAAAACCTGAGCTACTCAGACTGTCATTTTTTCTGATAAGAGCTACAGAATTAAAAGCCAGATACTCAGAAGAGTACAAGGGACTATGCTGAATGAAGTAACAAAGCAAAGAGAGATGAAGAGAAGCACACTTCTTCTTTAAATCTTAACCAACGAATTCACCTTTCAGATATGCTGTGTAAAAAAATGCATAGTTGTAAATTCTGCATTTATATAATCATTAAAAACATTTTATAGTCAATTTGATATTAGTATATATATACCTTAAGAATAGACAGCAAGATACTGTACTCATATATCACCTGAACAATTGATAAAAGTGAGTTATGTAATCAGTCAAACTCAGATGACTGCTAAGGTTTTAACTGTAATCACTATAAAGTTATGGTATCTGGAATGATACTTACGCATGAAGTATTTGAGGTTTCCTCTAAGCAGATTGGTTCCTCTTTGATCTTTACTTCCCAGTCCATATTAAATTGCATGTGAAGGTTTAGACGGTTTTGGGGTGTAGATTACTTCCACAGACCTTCCACTGAAACATGAGCAAATAACACTGCTTTTTTTTTTTTTTTTTTTTTTTTTTTTTTTTTTTTTTTTTTTTTTTTTTTTTTGTGATTGTTGATATCGTGCTTATAGCCACAGGACCTCCAGTTTTACCTGGAAACTGAACCTCGGGGATAAACATTTTCAGTGAAAGAACATTACACATTCATAGATTGGGATTAACTTACATACACCTTATGAAAGGCCTGTGTATGCAACTTATATATCGCCCACTACATAGGAAGTCTAATAAATGCTTTGATGTACCTTCCCATACAACACGATCCTGTGCTATGCTGTTAATGTACTCTAATCTATTCATTAAATTTGGTCCTCTATACCACAACTGATCTTTTTTTTTTTTAATAATTTGTTTTACATCACACTGATACAGATAGGTCGTATGGCATTATGGCTAGGAATGGGAGGGAAGTGACTGTGGTCTTGAGTAAGATAGAGTTCCAGCATTTGCCTAGTGTGAAAATGGGAAAGCACACAAAATTGTCTTCAGGGCTGCCAGAGCCACTTTCTTCCCAATCCTAGCCCTTTCCTATCCCAACGTTACCATAAGTACTATCTGAGTTTGTGCAACATAAAGCCATTTGTAAAAAAATCTACACCTAAACCTTCAAAACTATTCATTTTCTAGCTCAACATGCATGGCAAATGATCTCCATTTTACCTCTGTAAAGACACAACATCCCCAGCCTATCACTCCACTAAGTCTATTGGCTATGTACATTCTGTACAGCTCAAATTTAACCTCACTGGTTTTACAGAAGAGTCCAGTATTGATTCAGTTACAATTGCAACCTCCCCCAATGCTATTGACGTCGCCCAATACTGGGCAAGCATCATCTAGCTCTCGAATATTGTTGCTCTATTGTATAATAGACTTGCATATTTCTATAATAGGAATGTAGATATCTTGTTGCTTTTTGTTAAATATCTGTAAGTAAAGTTGATACTTCTGACACGAATAAAGAAAGAAAGAAAGAAAGAAAGAAAGAAAGAAAGAAAGTTACAATATAAATTTGAAAGTCACTATAAGGAATGTTCCGATGTAGTTCATTCAGTTTGGTTTTCAATCCACAAACAATCGGAATAGTAAATGGACAGCCGAGCAATTTTCATCACACTTATAATCATCCTGGATGTTAATGACAATTGTTTCTAAGCCCTGTGCCTTAAGTATTTTAATAAGCCAGTTTATTTCACAGATATAGGCAGTTCTTCTCTCAATGCACAGTCCTCACCTGAACTAGCAGCCTCTTTAAGAGATACCACACAATATGTTGAATTCAATAACAGTTTAGCCAGATTCCTTATTGATCAAACAATTACGTGATATAGGATAGCCACGTACTCAATTTCCAACTTTATCCAAAATTTTACAATATTTACTGATTGCTACAATACATACTATATGTTTGTTACAAGCAGTTCTTAACTGGCTATTAACTCCTTTGTTACAACAGTTCCAAACTGGTTAAAATCTCCTTCGTAACAACAAATAGTTCCGAACTGGCTATAAACTACTTAGTGACAACAAACAGTTAAAAAGTGGTTTTGAGTTCCTTTGTTACAACAAACAGTTCTGAACTGGCTATGACCTCCTTTGTTACAAAAAAAAAAACAGTTCTGTACTGGTTATGAACTCCTTTATTAAAACAAACCATTCCAAAATGCCTATAAACTACTTTGCTACAACAAACAGTTCTGAACGGGCTATGAACTACTTTATTACAAGTGATAATTATAATAATTTCAATATGAACTAATTTGTTACAACAGTTCCAAACTGGGTATAAAGTGCTTTGTCACAAAAAACAGTTCAAACTGGCTGTGATCTGCATCAAAATTATCTTAATGAGCATACGCGAATCACAATGCTTCCAGAACTGATTGTTAATAATGGTTTGTTGGAATTAGTAAATGGCAATTGTGAACTGTATCAACACCAACTACAAAACGTTTAATAGATGGTGGAGGACCACACTATTCCTATGAGAAGTACTCTATGTAGTTGCTCCCCTTTTTAAAAATATTTAAATTTTATTTGTTCAGGGCATCGACCCATGTGGATCTTTTGCCCCTACTGGCACCATATTGTATAAACCTGCATGTAGGCTACTTGGAATGGCAGTAGTGTGGAATGTTGTGTGTGAGAAAAGGACGATCAAGGACGTCACAAACACCCAGTCCCCAGGCCAGGGTTATTAATCATTACAATTTGAAACCCCCGACCCGTCTTGGAATCGAACCCGGGGCGCCGGGTGACAGGCGGACGCGTTGCCGCCCCCCCCCCACCTCCCCACCGCGGGGACGAGCAGTTGCACCACTTACTGGTCGAATAAAATGTGCATGTATAGAACACGCAGTCCCTCATATTGAATGAGAACTGCTGGCTACTTGGGTACAAAACGGTTCTGAATGTAATTAGAACAGCATAAATTCAGAACTCACAGTTCAGAATTTCTGTTTAACATGTATACTACTGCACGTGAGCAGGCCATTCATATTCAATCTGGTACCATGCTGAAACAAACATGCATGCATTTTTATCACTGAGAATGGCAGCTGGGTAATATTTTATGTAAATAGCCTACAGTCGGCTGAAAAACAGAATTATCTGCCGATGTTATTTTGTGTTTAAATACGAAATGAACAATAATGCTTACATTATTTCCTATATCGTAGCTACCGCAGATTCCTTATGGAGATGTAAGAGACTGCGACTCCAACTTTATTAGAAGTACCGGTATGTTCAAAGATTTGGACACAGTGTAAAACGTTAGAAACTGCTATTACCTGATGAAGAAAATCTTAAAAGAAATAGCACAATCCGCAGAACAAACATGCACAAACTGCCGCAGTATGTCTGAGATGGACTGTACGTAACAAATGAATAAGAACATTAAAAAACAACAACCCAACCACTTCGAAAGTGAACCTGACCTAGAGTAGGCTATATAGATGGCTCCTAAAAAAATTTTAACCAGTGCGTTCAACCTCGACTGTATACATACACACCCGGAATAATTCACTTATCTCCAGCAAACTACTTTACATGGACATAAGTCATAAGTCATTTGGGACAACCATGACCAATCATTACACTAGAGTTGGGTCGGAGTCGTTGAAAGGAAGGAGCGCGCTCTTTCGCTCCGCTCTCCAGATGGAGTCAGCTCCGGGGAGTCGTTCGACGGAGCGGTTTGCTCCAAGCATCGCACGGCTCGAAGAGCCTACCCTCTTCCACACCCCCACCCAACACACCACATTCACTCGCTCCTTCAACACGCTCCAAGCATTGTATCGCTCTTCCTTCGCTCCTTCGATCATATATCCAATAGATGGCTGATGACGTCACATTCTTGAAGCAAAGATCTCAATCAGCTGACTGGTGGGTAGTGCGAGAGTTTTGAACATTGTGTTATAGGCGAGAATAGTGATCAGCGTACTTAAAAGTGACTTTTAGCTACTGTTAATGAAGCGATGGTGCACTATTGCGTAGCGTATGGATGCAAGGAGACCTTCAAAAAAGGATCTGGCATTTCCTTTCACGGGTAAGTAAATATTTACGTAAATATGATGATGATGTAAGGGGTTTCATACAGTTGTTGTCAGGTGTCTGTAGAATACGTACGTTTATTGTATTGGTTACAGTTCCAGTTTCCCGGTTACAGCAATTTTGAATACTGTGCTTTTATTGATTTCAGTTTTCCTGCTGATGAGACAAGGAAAAAGCAATGGGTAGTTGCATTAAGAAGAGAGAATTTCATACCTGGAAAGCATTCAAGATTATGCTCTAAGCATTTTTCACCGGAATGTTTTGATAATGAAGCATTTGGTGTGGGAGTTAAACTGAAGCCAAATGCAGTACCAACAATTTTTAATTTTCCACCCCACCTTTTACCAGCTGAGAAGAGGAGAAAACCTCCTGTGAAGAGGAAACTTCAAGTGGATCCTGTTGCATCAACAAGTTGTGTGTGAGCAGATTTTTTTTAATTTATTATTTTCCATAGATTTATGCAGGAATGTGGCCTGTCATCCTTATGTGAAATATTTGTGTTTAAGATATTTAACGTACTGTTCAACTGCAACATCTATTGCAGCATATTAGGTTACTATATTACACATAGGTAATACATTTTTGTTGTTGACCCTTATAATTTTCATATTTTTTCAGTGTTCCTCAGGAAGAGGAGAATGAGTCTCTTCCTAAAACAAAGGTGTTCAGAAAATCTTATGTTGGTGATTACACTGAGGAAATGGTAAAGTCACCAAGGAAAGCCCAGACCTTCATGCAGGTTGCCAGGGAAGTTATTCATAAATCCCATAAGAAGCTGAAATTGGAAAGGCAGAAGTATCGGCGAGCTATTAATCAGTTGCAGAATGGGAAAGCCTTAGTAAACCATCTGAAGGAGAAAATGATGATAACTGAAGATGCTGCTTGCACACTTGAGGTAAGAAAACAACAGCTTAAATATTTTTTCGGTTTCCCTATATCCGCTAGCCTTTGGTGGTGCTATTTGAGGATCCAAACAGTCTCTGGGTTGATGACCTAACAGACAGACATACATACATAAAATTTGGAGCCTTTAGAAGTCTGTAATTTGTTTTTATTGTATCACAATCTCTGTTAAACAAATATTTCAAAAATAATGTAATACCATAAATTAACTTGTGAAAAAGCATAATGCACCTTTTAACTTCCATTGTTCCAGAAATGTCTTTCTCCTGCTGCTGCCCAACTTCTGATGCGAACAAAGGATGGTGATACAAGAGCAGAGTATCCTCCTGAACTACGCTGCTTTGCACTTACATTGAATTTCTATTCAAGTCGTGCATACAGCTACTTGAGGGATGTATTTCCTCATGGTTTGCCCCATCCAAGTACACTGCGGAAGTGGTATCAGTCGGTGGATGGTAAGCCAGGATTCAGTTCAGAGGCTGCAACTGCTCTCATTTCAAAAGGGAAGGAGATGGCTATCAGTGGAAAGCCCCTAGTGTGTGCACTGATGATGGATGAAATGTGCATCCGGAAGCACATTGAATTAGATGGAAAACAATTTCTTGGTTATGTGAATTTTGGTACTGAAATCGAGGATCAGGATTTACCAGAAGCCAAGGAGGCTTTAGTGTTTATGGTGGTCTCACTAAATGGACACTGGAAAATTCCAGTGGGTTATTTTTTGATTAACGGTTTAAGTGGCTCGGAGAGAGCAAATCTAGTGATTGAGTGCCTTAAATTTTTAAATGACCTAAATGTAATTTTAGTGTCACTTACTTTTGATGGTGCTGCTTCTAATTTATCCATGGCCCGTTGTTTGGGAGCTTCTTTTGATGAAAATAATATGGTGAACTGGTTTGAAAATCCCTCAAATGATTCTAAAGTGTTTATTCTTCTAGATGCTTGCCATGCTATAAAATTAGTGAGGAATACTTTAGGAGCTAAGAGAACTTTTGCCAGAGGTGATAATGTCATAGATTGGAGGTACTTAGAAGAGTTAGAGAAACTTCAGAGTATCGAGGGCCTTCATCTAGGAACAAAACTTTCCAAAAGGCACATTCACTGGGAGAAGGAACCCATGAAAGTAAAGCTCGCCACACAAACATTCAGTGAAAGTGTTGCAAGTGCAATGACATATTGTGACAGGGACTTAAATCTTCCTCAGTTTCAAGGGTGTGAGGAAACTGTAAAATTTGTTAGGCTCATGAACAATATATTTGATATCTTGAACAGCCGTAATCTTTGTTCAAAGGGATGGCAGAAACCATTGAAAGCAGAGAATATCCACAGTACGAGGGCCTACATTCAGGAGGCTATTGAATATATACAATCACTGCAAGAGATGGATGGTGGTGTTTGTCTAGTGAAGTGCTCTAGGAAAACTGGTTTCATAGGTTTGATTGTGTGTCTAAAGTCTGTCTTAGGAGTGTATGACTCAATTTTGAACATGCCACAGCTGAAGATGCATTTTCTGCTCACCTACAAACTTAGTCAGGATCATCTGGAAGTATTTTTTAGTGCCATTAGGAGTCATGGTGGTCATAACAACAACCCCACAGCTAGGCAGTTTGAAGCAGCATATAAAAGACTTTTGCTCCATATACAGATAGGTACTACAACCAGTGCCAATTGCTCTGCAGTTGACCCTACTGTTATTATGAATTGTAGAGACAGCAGTCAAATAACTGGTGATCCTATTCATCTGCCTGCCAACAGTACTGATGTACTTTTTGTTAGTCATGATCATGACTACATTCCACACCCAGCCAACCTGACACTGTATGTTGAGGATGTAGTGGAATATATAGCAGGTTTTGTTGTGAAAAGATTACAGAAAGCAGTTAAATGTGATGTTTGTAAGGCGGTTCTCCAAACAGCAGTTTCACATTCAGCACTCCTGAAGAGGAAAAACAGAGGTGGCCTTTCAATCCCATCATTAGATGTGATATACCTCTGCAGGGAAGGTGAAAAGATGATGCGACAATTCCAGCACAAAATGACAAGGATGAAGGACCCTTTAAATGTACTTGTAATGGCAGTACTGAACCATGCTAAGAGAGAAGTGTTTGATGAACTTCAGGAGCATACATTTGCTTCTCCGCCCCTTGACAACCACATTCATCAGCTGAAGCGAGCAGTTTTGATGGAATACTTTAAAGTGAGGTTACACCATAAAGCACGGCTTGAAACAGAAAAACTTCACAGTGTGAGGGTACGAAGCTTTCACACAAAGACTGTTCTATTCAGGAACCAGTAATATAAGGTAGGCTGCTTTATAATATAATTATTGCATTTGTTATATAAACGTGTTAGAGTGTGTAGGCCTATATGAGGATTTCTATGCTTCCTATGACTGGAATATTTATATAGACTCAAGTTGCTAATGTAAGAGGATGCTGGTGTGGTATGCTAGTTTCACTGGTTTGTATTAGTGTTCTACTTTTAGGCATATTCCCTCTAATCATTCTGTCTATGAGTCAGGTTGATTTTTATAGAAATTCATTCTTAAATTACTTTTATATTGGCATGTCTTGTTTCTGTATTTTTGGAACAACATTACTGAATGCTGCAGGATGTTTTCTTTTCTTCAGATGTGACCTCCTATTTATAGGCCTACTTCAAATGTGGCATGTGCATTAGTTTATGTTGGGCTTTAAACTAAGCTTAATGTAGTAGGTGGCAGTGGAGTGAAATTTTACCTGTGTAGCATTTTATGTATCCCTTTATTATTATTATTATTATTTATTATTATTATTATTATTATTATTATTATTATTATTATTATTATTATTATTATGTTGTTGTTGAAGCAGCATATTACAACAGATCCCTGCTTCATAGGCATAAATAGGTACTACAACCAGTGCCAATTGATATGCAGTTGACCCTCCTGTATTGTGAATTTTTATAACTTATGATAAGTGAATATTTCTTGTTATGGTACCTGTTTATCGTTTACCCTGGAGAGTTCATTTTTGTTGCCATCTGTTGGTGGTGTATGGTTCACTTAAGTGTGATACTTGTGTTATTTTCTTTCCATAATGGTCCTGTGTCACTCATTGCATCTTGTGTTGTTGGGCATTGGTTTGAAGTAGGCCTATTTCAGTCAAAAGTATGCCGAGCACGGTAAATACAGTATTTTAAAGTTGTTTTTGGAAGTTATGAAGTGTTTATTGTAGATGTCAGTCGCATTAATATTTCAAATTAGGCTACACTTCCTTACGGACAACTTTCAGAGGTTAGCTTTCAGCTATTAATCCCAATGTGATGCGGTAATTGGAAAAAATTACTTGTCTCTTACATTATAATAAATAATTAACATTAAACAATTAGTGTTACTCACGGGGATGTAATACTTGCAAAAAAAACGATCATAATGAGAGTGTATCCTATCGTAGCTCTCTTTTGGTTTTAAACATTTTCGTCGTAATTATGCATTAATGTCCACGGTTTTTATTGTAATTAACGCTTAACCACAACAGCTAAGCAGGGTACATATCATATTCCGATTTCGCCGCCTTTTCGAATGTCACTGTTCGACAATTTCCTTATATCCTCTCGGACTCTGCTTCGAACTACCCCCCAGTCAGCTGATCGAGATGTTGGCTTCAAGCCGCAACATGGACGAGGTGGCGCTAAGCGCACGCTATAGTATTAATGCTCTAAGCTTCGCTCATTTAAAGAAGTGTGCGTCTGTGCCACTGCTGCCAACGACATTGTGAGAAAGAAAGGAAAGAAATGGTTGAAAATCTATATTATTAATAAATACATTCTGATGTAAGTCCTTGCATGGAATATTAGAATGATATAATTCCGAGAAGAAGAATATTTTTTCCTGTTAAATATTTTAAAAATAACGACGACAGACAATCTGTTTTGGTAAGCTGTACCCTTGTTCACCCCCACCCCTTACTACAAACTGTGTTTAGGACGTAATTCATCAAATAGCCAATAGATAGCATTGCAATACGGTTCTTCTCGAAGAATATATTTCTTGGAAACCCGACAAATTGTGAGAAATACATACACAGGAAGAGACAGGGTATCAGCATCTGTTAACCAGACGTGTCAGTCTCAGTATACCTGCCCCTGCCATACCGAGCTCGATAGCTGCAGTCGCTTAAGTGCGGCCAGTATCCAGTATTCGGGAGATATTAGGTTCGAACCCCACTGTCAGCAGCCCTGAAAATGGTTTTCCGTGGTTTCCTATTTTCACACCAGGCAAATGCTGGGGCTGTACCTTAATTAAGGCCATGGCCGCTTCCTTCCCATTCCTAGCCCTTTCCTGTCCCATCGTCTCCATAAGACCTATCTGTGTCGGTGCGACGTCAAGCAACTAGCAAATAAAGACATTATGACCAACTCAACATGTAAACCATTCATTAATAAACAAATTCTCATAATTCCAGTGTACATTGAGAAAATTCTTCATTTATCTTACGCAGAATGTGATCACTTCCATAACGCGATAAATCCCTATGTCTTTCTTTAATTATTTTATACAAAAAAGAATGCGTCAAAATTTCGAGTAGGTAACATTATCTGCTTTTTCCTTTTTATTCATTGGCACCAATGTTCCATTGTGAACTGGAGTTTGTCGAATATCGGTCTATGGTCAATTTTGTCTAGTGTTCAGTGGGAATCATGGCTAAGGCAAAATAAAAAGAGTGACTTTTTAAAGATTTAGGCGATGGGAAAGCAAAGTGCAATTTTTGCTCAAAACATATTTCGTATAAAAGTGGCAGTATGTTTAATCTCGAGCGCCACGTTCGAAATTTACATCCTACTATGTCGTTATCTACAGAACGGCTAACGCCCGCTCTTCCCTCTTCAGAAGAAATTTCGGATGATCGTAGGTCAGCAGTGGCTTCGATTGCAACTTCTAATGAAGATGATAGTACAGTCACACCAGCATCAGCCTGTGTTACACTTGAGTAAAGCGGAACGCCCCACCGGAATTCGGGTCAGACGTCCATTAGTTCCTAGATGCACCGACCTCTTTCCAACAAAAGGAGTAGAGAAATTGACTTTTTAGTTTTGAGTCAATTGTGGAAAATTACTTGCCATTCCGCATCGTTGAAAGTAAAAAACTTAGGGCACTAATTCATAAACTCAATAAAGCTTATAATTTGCCTAAAAGAAAAACTCTATCGCAAGTAATTCTTCCACAATTGTATAATATGACGAAAGAATTTGTCAAAGAACAATTGGAGTCCGCAGTCTGCGGTATGTGACATTACCTACTGACTTGGACTTGGACTTCTATGAACAACGATTCCTACTTGTCCGTGACGGCTCATTTCGTCGAGGGAGTCGAGTTGGTATCTGTTCTACTGGAATGTTTCATTACGACGAGAAGCACACGGCTCGAAACTTGGCTGAAGAACTCATAAGAGTTGCTCGTGAGTGGAAAGTGGAGACTAAAATCGTGTGTATTGTTAGCGATAACGTTGCAAATATTGTGGCTGCAATACATCAGACAGCCTGGAGGCAAATCCCATGTTTTGGCCATAATTTAAATTTAGTTGTGAAGTCGAACTCCACTGTGTTAAAGACATCACTGCGAAAGTGAAAAAAAAAAAAAAATTGTGGACTTTTTCAAACGCAGCTCACAAGCTGAAGGCAAACTGCGAAAAATGCAGGGGCAGATGGGTGAACCAGTCTTGAGTATTAAACAAGATGTGGTAACGAGGTGGAATTCCACCTTCGTTATGCTCGAGAGGATTATTGAGGTCCAACGAGCTCTAATTTCAACAATTGCCTTAAACTACCCTGATCTGCCGCAGCTAACTAGCGATGACATCCAAACTTTAGCTTCTAGTTTTATATGCCTGAGAATATTATTATAAGAGTGCAGCCGAATGAGTTTACCATATTAAACACGACGTCATTCCATTTAAAGTGATAATTTACTGACACGAAACAAATGTTGAATAGCGAATTTGGACAGGCGCTGTGTGTTGCCAAAGGACGTCGTTTCAAACGTGGCGGTAAACACAGACTGGTTACGTGTGCGTGTCGAAAGAGTGGGAGTTGGAGAGGGAAGAGCGGAATGGCAAGGAGCGGAGCGAGCTCGGGGGATGAGCTGGTTGAAACTCAAGGTAAGTTCTCTTCACTCTCTCTCTCTTGACGCTCTCAGTATGAGCGAGTGTTATGTTTGAACGGTCCGCTCTTTTGAAAGGAGCGAGCGGGGAGTCGCTCCACAAAAGGAGTCGTTCACTAGGATTGACTCGCTCCTGAGCGACCCAACACTACATTACACTCAGACCACAGGACAGACCCGGGAGACGGGAAACAAATGGTAATAACAAACGTACACCGCCAATTACCACGCTGCTCAAACGCTGTCTAGCATACAAGTTTGCCGTTACACTTCCTTGTTGTTGTAAATCATGTGTTTGCATCTTCGATATGCAGATATTAAGTCAATCAATTACTACTGATCTGCATTTAGGGCAGTCATCCAGATCAAAGAGGATAGAATAGAATAGAGATGAAACTCAATGATAAATTTCGGTTCCAAGCCACTTGGCGCTAGTAGTTTTAGTCTCTTTTCCGAGATAGCGCCACAGTGTGCATTCTGGTGCAATACCTTAGTATTACTATCAACAGATAGCGCGGAGAATTAACATCCGGCGCAGTGACGCACATCCGGTTATGCTTAAAGTCCCCCTCTCTTTCCCTGCCATCCCCATCACTACATCCTCCCGCCACCCCCCCCCCCCCTTCCACCGGCCCCTAACCATTCGTCGATTAGAATGCAGTTCTACTATTTCCATGCCCAATACATTGTAATTCATACATTTTTATTTTCAAGTACTTACTATGTTGTAAATAATGATCTGATACCCCTAGTTCGTATGGCATACTATTTTATTCAGAACATAACCTCACACCTCAAAGCAACTTTAACTTAAATGAATGACACATTAACACAAAGCTGATACTATAATAAATAAGAAATCCCTTCAAAACCAAGACAGCAGAGCAAAGCATATGCATATGCAAGAGAATGGGGTATCACATCAATATCCAAGTACCATTTGAAAATAAAAATAACAGAATTAAATGCACTGACACATGAAATATATAGAAATACATCATTATAGAGTCATTTCACATCCAGCCCTGAGGTGTGCTCAAACAGGAAATACAGGATTTCAGGACTGACAAATAATGATACAAACAAAACAAGGAGACAAAAGTGACCAGCAATATAGAATAAAATATTAACTTGAAGTATCACATTCACAATTTTAACATTAAGCACAGGAAAAATTCCACAACAAGTGTAGAAGACAGTGAAATAGAAGCCTATCTGTAACTGCAGTTCCATTCAGTAGGTATGTTTATAAGCATATTTAGGTGAATTTTGTGATAAGTTGTGAACAATGTCTTGAATATCGTACATCAGTACGCATCTTCAGCACAACAGTTAGTGCACAATACATGACAATTTGCAGGGCAAGTAAAATTTTAACCTTTGATATCAATGTGAACATTTTTTGAAAATATCAGAAAGACATTTTCACACATCACCGACATATCACATGGCAATTTTGACACTTAAAATGATAAGTTTGATTAATGCACGATAATCCTGCACAAAATTCACACAGGTGGGAAATAATAATATTCATAGGACCACTTCTATAGGTCATTTATGTTTTAAAAACACTTCACACAGGGTTGTTACAGCCAAATCACATGACTGAGACGAAGGTGACAACTGTAACTGTGTTCAATGAACATGTGATTTACTTACACTTACAATGACAAGTTTGATTAATGCACGATAATCCTGCACAAAATTCACACGGGTGGGAAATAATAATATTCATAGGACCACTTCTATAGGTTATTTATGTTTTAAAAACACTTCACACAGGGTTGTTACAGCCAAATCACATGACTGAGACGAAGGTGACAACTGTAACTGAGTTCAATGAACATGTGATTTACTTACAGGGAAAGTCATGTTACTCGGGTTTGGATACCAAGATGAACTCGAGGTCTCAAGGGTGTTTTTTTTTTTTTTTTTTTTTTTTTTTGCTAGGGGCTTTACGTCGCACCGACACAGATAGGTCTTATGGCGACGATGGGATAGGAAAGGCCTAGGAGTTGGAAGGAAGCGGCCGTGGCCTTAATTAAGGTACAGCCCCAGCATTTGCCTGGTGTGAAAATGGGAAACCACGGAAAATCATCTTCAGGGCTGCCGATAGTGGGATTCGAACCTACTATCTCCCGGATGCAAGCTCACAGCCGCGCGCCTCTACGCGCACGGCCAACTCGCCCGGTCTCTCTCAAGGGTGTGATCATATCACCAGCCACATAAAAGTATAAAGCTGCTGGCTTCTTTTGTGTTTTGAATACATCTGTAGCCATGAAGGTTGTAAGAACAGTATCAAAGAGAAGAAAATATCACTTCAATGTATTACTTCACTTTAATGGTTCATTTTAATTAAATTACTTCCCTGAAAAAGTAATCACTACCACAACCACCACTCATTTAACCACTAAAAGAGGTTGTAGAACTGCAAGGGAAGTGTATTTCTCTGAAATTGAACGTTCCAAAATATGAATTCCTAGTATAAACAATCTTCGGGAGCATCCCATGGTGAAATACATATACAGCAGAGTCTCGTTAATCCAAACTAATTGGGACCGGAGTCTGTTCGAAATTTTCGGATTAACTGGAAAATATTTTCTAATAATAATCTTATTATTTTTACATCCCGCTAACTACTTTTACGGTTTTCGGAGACGCCTAGGTGCCAGGATTTTCTCCCGCAGGAGTTCTTTTAAGTGCCAGTAAATCAACTTACACGAGGCTGACGTATTTCAGCACCTTCAAATACCGCCGGACTGAGCTAGGATCGGACATGCCAAGTTGGGGTCAGAAGGTCAGCGCCTCAACCATCTGAGGAAAATAGTGTCTACAATACAGTAGAATACATACTGTAATTTGGAATGTCCATTCTTTAGCGTTTACTGATGTGATGTTCATGAGACGCTGGTTTAACACTGCATCTTCGAGTAGGTTTCAATCACTACGGCAAAAGAATTAACACACTTTGTAAAGATAAACGACCAGTGATTGATGGTTTATGATGATTAATTATGTTTCCATTAAGTTATTCTTGTAAAATATAACTAACTAGCTGATGTACCCGTGCTTCGCTACGGAATTCTAAATTTTATACAGATATGACCACTAATAATATAAATATTTGAGAATTGAATTTTAGACCTTCCCCTAAACTACCATTTCATTCAGCGTGAATAAAATAATTTATAGCCTAGATTGTAGCGGCTTACCTCTCGACTCTACATACCGATTTTTATTAAATTCTCTTCAGCCGTTTTCTCGTGATGCGTGTACATACATACATACATACAGACAGACAGACGGACATAAATTACGGAAAAGTAAGAACTGCATTTTCTTGTTACTGTGGACATAATCGATAGAGAAATACCATTCTTTTCAAATTCTGAGCAATGTACAGACAAAACTCTTCTTTTATATATATAGATAAAATGCAAGTGAATCTTCATTCTATAATGTGTTCTTTCATTTCAATAAGGATGTTTTAAAAAATGAATATTTCAGTTTGGATTAACCAGACTTTCGGATTAACGGGACTCTAATGCATTATAAAAAACGTAGAACTTCTAGTATCAGACCAAGACAGATAGTCTACTTAGAAGATACGGAACCACTGAAGCTTATAATACATTGAGTTTTTTTTTAATTTACGCTGAAGTTAAGCAGATTCTTTGACTTCCCTATTATACTTGGTGCACCACCAAGTTACACAGATGAAGCAAAGAACTCTGAGAAACTTCTGCAGTAAAATATTACCATGGCCACAACCAACATTGTGAAGCCAAGAAAATTCAATCTCCCTTTCCAAATTCCCTGCTAGAGTTTTAATCAAATCTGCCATCTTTCGATCTGCATCAAGTATTTTCTCAACGAGAGTCACGCCCCAAGCAACAGCGGAAATAAGACTTACCGAGGGATATGTCAAGCGTCTTTGATTGGGGTCCTTCTCTCGAGAATCAATGACTTCATGCAGAAGATGATCTGTGTCAGCAACACAAAACAGACCTGCAACTCTCACAGGGACCAAGGTCGCAGAGCCTCTTTGCAATATAGCCACTAACATAGGCTGTAGAGCGCATAACGCTGTCACATGGATATCTGGCCTCATCAGAATCAACAGTGACAGGCATTATGTCATCCACTGGCTTGGAAGTAGGTATATTGTTATCTTCAGGCACATTAGGTTCATGACCACCACAAAGGAACTGTTGTAAATTGGACAGAAGCTCTGCATCATCGTTCATGCAATTGGAACCTCGCAGGATGTCTCCAAATGCCAAACCATTGATGATGCAGGTCTTCAGTGCATCTACAAACTGCTACATTGTGGGATGATCATTGCAACCACAATGTGATCGAATTAACCCAAACACATTTTCAAGAGCATCCTCATTAAGATACCTCAGTTGCAAATAGCGAACCTCAGCAGCCAGGTTCCCACAGGTGCGGTTGAAATACTTGATATTTGTCCATAAAAGCTTCATAGCCTTAATGGATGTAATCCAAGCATGCTGGAAAGGCATTTTCTTCTCTTTTGGAGACTGACCTACAACCCAGGAAGGTACTATGAAAATCAAAGAGTTCAAACATTTTACGGCCTCTTCCCACATCTTCCAATGTGGACTGTTAACTTCCAATCGCACTTTGAGTGGAGCTCCGTCTGTAAAAAAGTACGACTTCAACCAAGTCAGTGATATGTGACAATTATTAGTAACTTTCAGTTACCTAGGTATACTTGCTCTTTCCTATTATAAGAAATATGCTACAATTGTACTCACTCATAGAGTACGGCAAACATCCATTGAAGGAGTCCATTAAGTCTTCAAACAGTTTGCAGTATTGCTCAGTCGCAAGGCCAGCCGATGGCAAAAAGCCTGAAATAAATAATGTGAATGAATGAAACTGGACATTAAATATTGATCGTTAGGAGTAATTTTCTACAGCCCTTACATTTAAAATTCCATGAGAAATAGATGCTCACCATTTCGAACTCCATTTTGCAAGACACAAACAACAGTGTTACTGAGAACTTGGGCAGCAATGCTGACATTCATCTTCGCACGGGAATCAGGTGCTATGTGTGTATCGGTCAGTTTCTTGAGTTCATGAAATGGAAATTTCTTGTCATCCTCATATACTGCCTCAATGTGCTTCCAGCTTGCTACACCTTCAAACTGCAAGCTGGTAGTCGTGACAACAATTTTCGCATCATATTTCAAGAGACTGTTCCGAGCACACTTAAGGAGATGGGGAGGATCAAAAATTATGACAATCCTCTTGCCTCGGAAGGAGAAAACCGGATCATCAGTTGATAACAAGTTATTTCCCGTGAGCTCATTCAGTGCTGCTCTGTTGCTGGGACCAAGATCACACACCGTAGCCATGACATTGGCTCCAGCATCAAAACAAGCACCGAGCACCTCCAGGATGAGCTTGCTTAGGTACACTGATGACATCCCACTGTTACTGAAGTAAAAAGCAACGGGCTGCTTCCACTTCCGTACCAGTCCACGAAGCATGAACACCAGAACATACTTCGTCGTAAGGTTAGTTCTACCCAGGTGTCCACGATCCTCCAAACCATCAATGCAATCAAATTTCGAATTGTAACGCAGGCCCTCTCTCAGTGACATCTCGTCAAAGATGAGATAGCACAGTCTGTCACGATCCGACATTTCCTTCAGTAAATGCTTGAGTGTGGTGAAGATGGCATCATTGATCCCAGCAGTGTAGGGCATAGAATTAATCAAGGATTGCAGTGTCCTTTTACAAGGGAGCACAAAAACTTTACTCAGGACTGGGTAACATCTTGGGCTCCTCTTATAAACAGACAGTGCTAAGATCTTCACTTCTATAGTCCAGCGCCTTCCCCGTGGTCTCTTCTTCGAGCAACGTAATTGTGATCTGAAATAGTAGCTGTAGAAGTTAACATTTGCTTCTGAAAAAACTGCTGGCTTTTACAAAAGGAAATATCTCTCAGCTCCTTTTTTTAGCCCAATACTTCTTTTGCAACCGAAAGAAGGCCTTGTCCCTCATCTGACCGTAATTCAAAAGTTTTTCCTTTAAAGGAGTTAACTCTGCCTTAGTACGCACCTTCAGATGAGACAAGGTCAACCTCTTCCTTTTCTCTTCCCTGAGCCAGTTGATAATGAGGTACTTCCTGCATCAGTATCATTAATAACTGAATCAGTAACAGAAGAGGCTACAAATGAAGGCTCGGAAGATTCCTCAAGTGGTAGGCATCCTAGACTTGTATCGGAGACATCTGGGATTGGAGGACAAAAGGGAAGGCGAGATTCAGAGCGTGGTGTAGGAGTTGAGGTACTGGGCAAAGAAGGATGGATCTCAAGATTGCTTAAGGACAGAAATGGAGGCGGGTTACAAGGTTCTACAGGAATCGGAGAGACAGGGGGAGTAGGCTGGACAGGTGGAGATACATGGGGAACATGACTGAGGGGATGAGAAGGTGCACGAAGTGAAGGTACAGAATTCCTATTAAGCCTCACCAGTAACTCGTTCTGATAGCA
Organism: Anabrus simplex; assembly: GCF_040414725.1. Classification (NCBI taxonomy): domain Eukaryota; kingdom Metazoa; phylum Arthropoda; class Insecta; order Orthoptera; family Tettigoniidae; genus Anabrus; species Anabrus simplex. The sequence goes on along the minus strand of NC_090277.1, from coordinate 25,516,814 downwards.
TGTGTTAGTGAAGTGGGCACTGCAGACGTATAATGCGTACAGTCCTTCGGCGCCAGCCCCGACAACCGTTCGTTAAATCTGCAACAAATGATACAAGTACAATTAGAAACGCTGAATCTATATCATTTAATAGAATGAGAAAAATGGTTACAGTAAACGTTTGTGATTAAACATAGAATAGTTATGTATAAGATAATTCAAAATCGGCAATTTGTACGTGATGTTATGCCGTAAAATATGATCTCACAGGTTTTTGAAATATATATAAATATAACCTCTTACCTTCCTTAGGATTTCGGGAGGAGATGAAACTTTACGTCAGAATTCCGTGAGATATTCCCACACCCGGAAACTAAACAGTTTTTCTTTTATCCATTGTTCTCCTCGTTTTGTTTGCTGGATTTCTATTTCTAACGACGCAGGCACATGGATAGAATAGAACGCCAAATAACGACACAATCAAAGCCGAGATCAAAGCAATAGCAGCATGGGAACTGTCGCTTAAAATCGATACAAGTTCGAACAAGGTTAATCGATTGGGTAAAGTCAATTTCGATGCAATCCAGCAATCTTATTTCCACAATGCTTGATGTTATATGACTAATTAATTTGTTAGAAGGGCCCACTGAATGAGTTTAGACTTGAAATACTTCACTTCGAAACAAACTGCCTTTAATTATTAACATCGCTCATTTCATGTTTACTTGCGTGCCATCTACTGAACCTGTACATAACTATCTACACGTTACGAATGACCTCCAGCGCCATCAAAAAAAAGGGACTAAAACTACCTGAAGCTAGCTACAGATTGGAACCAAAAGCCCTATTAGACTTTCACCCCCCTGGTCCAGATGGCAGATATGTTGATTTCCCAACATTTTCTTAAATGATTGCGAAGAATTTGGAAATGTATTGAAGATCTCCCTTTAATCAATGAAATCATACATAACAGAAAAACAACAAAAGGCGATAATTGTACATCTCTAGAAATAGATAAAAAGGTAATTACAGACAGTCAGGAAATATGTGAATCATTAAATTTATATTTTACAAATATTGCTAAAACCCTGGCTTCAGCAATCCCTCCCCAGAGCACTGAAACACTTGCGGTTCCTAGTTACTTGAACTCATTTTACCTATATCCAACTGATGAAACAGAAGTAAGATCTATAATATCAAATCTAAAAAACAAGAGTAGCTGTGGGCAGGATGGTATAACTGAATACTTTCTAAAAGAATTCCAGGATTCTTTAAGTGGGATGCTAACAGATATCATTAACGGATCCTTGGCATCTGGTACATTACCTAGTGAGCTAAAAATCGCTAAAGTAGTTCCTGTCTTCAAGGGTGGGGACGGGAGGAATCCTAGTAACTATAGGCCCATCTGTATTCTTTCCATAATCTCCAAAATATTAGAAACTATTGTTAAAAAGGGACTTCTCACTATTTTAAACAAAAATAATTTCTTTTACAATGCACAATATGGCTTTCGTGAGAACTCTAACACTGACATAGCAACCCTAGATCTCATAAATATGCTGCTAGAGTCAATAGATTTTAATAGTTTTGCTGGTGGGTTGTTTATAGATCTGAAGAAGGCCTTTGATACAGTGGACCATGAAAGACTGTTAGCTAAATTAGACAGAGCAGGAGTTCGTGGTGTTGCTTTGAAGTGGTTTGATAAATATATGTCTGTTAGAAAGCAGTATGTAGTGCTGAATAACTGTAGGAGCTCAGCAATTTGGGTAACCCATGGCGTTCCACAGGGGTCAGTATTAGGGCCGATTCTCTTCCTAGTCTACATCAGTGACATTGCAACTTACCGCTTGAAAGGACGTATCACACTGTATGCCGACGACACAAACTTGTTCTCTACTGGTTGCAATATAGACTCCATTGTTAAAGATATGCAGGAAGACCTCAATACTCTGTGCTTTTGGTTTCAAGCAAATAAATTAACTATTAATGTACAAAAGACTAATTATATGATAATGACAAAACAAGTTCAGAATGAAATCCCACACAGTAAAATATATATGCAGAATACTGAAATAAAACTGGTTAGTACTGTCAAATATCTTTGGGTTGGTGATTGATAGGAACTTGAACTGGACAGACCTTGTTGAATACATTACTAAAAAGATCACACCTGTTGCAGGAATTTTAAAGAAACTTAGTTATCTTATCCCACATCTTCTAAAACAGATCTATAATTCATAGTCACCTACAATATTTGAATGTAATCTGGATGCGCTGTAAGAAGTCTGACTTGAATGAGCTAATGGTAGTACAAAACAGAGCTGTTAGAAATATACTTAATCTTCCCTACTTAACGCCAATCAAATATCTATACCTAAGTGCTAAAATACCACCCCTAAGCATGAGTGCAGAATTCAATACAGCTGTACTCATGTATAAAATAAAACATAAATTTATACAACACAACACTACATATACTCTGAATTCTGACAACCATCCATATAATACTAGGCATGCAAATGACTTTGCCTTACACAATGTTCGCTCTTATAAATATGGTATAAACAGCTTGAAGTTCTCTGCAATGCAGTTATTTAATAACATCCCTGTGGAGATAAAAACGGCACCAACTTTGGCAAAATTCAAACAAAGAGTCAAGCATTATTTTTGGGAAAGTTACAGTGCTGTTTAAATCAAAATATCAGTTGTCATTTAAGACATTCTCCCAAACAATCTTGCAAACTGTCCGGAACAATTCTTGTACCTCTGCAACTTTTATGTTATGTAAATATAAATACTCTGTAATCTGGTCTTCTTCCTCTGCAACTCTGTGTTATGTATATATACTGTAAATACTCTGTAATCAATTCCTGTACGTCTGCAAATTTTATGTTATGTAATTGTAAATAATCTGAAATCTATTCTTGTACATCTGCAACTCTTATGTTATGTAAATGTAAATACTCCGTAATCCATTCTTGTACCTTTGCAACTTTCATGTTATGTAAATGTAAATACAGTCAGAAATAATTCTCTGTAATCCTCATATTGATGATGTACATATTTCATATATTGTATGTGTTTATATGCTCAACCGTTTACTAATTATCTTATATACACAAACTATATTTTGATGTGTAAGTGCCCGCCAGTATGTAATGTCCTATACAATTCCTATGTATGAGCCTGCAGGCTCGTTGGAATTAATTGAAATAAATGAATGAATGAATGAATGAATGAAAAGTTATTCTAATCCCTAACTCCCGTTCCTATACAAGAACAGTTTCTCAATTTGTCCTCTTGAATTCCAATTTTATCTTCATATTGTGATCTTTCCTACTTTTAAAGACACCACTCAAACTTATTCGTCTACTAATGTCATTCAACGCCCACAGCTCGACCATACCACTTAATCGAGCAACTCGTCTCCTTTCTCCCAAGCCTCCCCAACCCAAACTTTGCAATTATTATTGATGGTCTTTGAAAGACTTCTTTTTTAAGTAACCTATTTTTCTTCCATTTGATGACAGACTTAACAAACCATGGGTCGCGGTACCGCGTTATAACGGTACCTGCCGGAAGCCTACGTGTTACGGTACCGTACGTTTATGTGTCATTTTTCAACTCGAGTCCATTGTTCCACCCAGGGATATGATGGCATCAACAGTACCTTCATTTTTCACTTCACGAAAGCAGTACCGGTACACCTCTAAATTACTTCATCCAGAATATTGCTTCGCCCGCCTCTGTGACGTAAATAGCTACCACCCCTGTAGCCACGGCACTTCCACGAAAGCAGAATGACCGTCTCCTCCTCGGTCAGGCGCGCTGACTTCCATGGAACTTTCGGGGGTGGGCGGGGTGGTGATTAACTTGAACACGGGCATGTGGAATGATACTATTAATGCACACATTCCTATACAGTAACAAGCTAAGAGAAAAACAGACCAATTATAGTAATCGTTCCTCAAATAGAGTGATGTATGGATTTCCCTATAATATTCACAAGTAAATAGAAAAATGGAATTTGCATCATAAATGCATACTTTAATGTCTTATGTAGGTACGGAACTATAAAACATAATCATAAGTGAACAGTGTAGAACATTTTGTGAAGTTTTCATTTCATGACATTAAATGTGTAAAGCTCTATCAGCAGATTTCCATTGGGAAATGCAGTTCTCTGAAGGAATTCCCGTTTTCTGACCTAATTTCTTGATATGAAATAATCTGCCACTTTCTCCGGGTCTAACGCCTTAGCAGTCCCCTGTTGTATACGCAGAAGGGTCAATGAATTTAACCTCTTCTGTCCATTAGTTGTACGGAAATATGTCTGAAGTCTTTAAAGGCCTGAGAAGGACCTCTCAGCAGTTGAAGTTGTCACGAGAATTGTCACCACTATTTTTGAAAAGTTGTACGCTTCTGGAAGAAAATCATTAAGATGAAGTACTTCTTGATGAGTTCTCTAACAATTAAATTTCCCTCCTTTGGCACCGACTCCAACGTACCGAACATCTGTGAAGCAAAGGACGATTAGGGTTCTTTATGGAATTGTAAAATTGTCTTTGTTGGGGTACTAAGTAGAAACTCCTTGACTTCAAACAAGAAATTGTAAGATGTGTTAAAACAGGAAGCCAGACAATTAACAGTGTTGTTTATGATTGCAATGAATAGACACCTGCACTTTGTTCAACTGAATCAAACTGCTCTGCTGAATTTTATTTGGTACTCGTAATCAGAATCGTCATATCTTCTTCATTCTAGGCAGAGTAGGTGCATGAAATTACGCAACTTCGATGCCCGTCCATAGATTACGACAAACACCTTTCTTTTTACACTGTTCGAAATAAATTCCCGATTGATCGTACGACATGGTTCGTGATTGTTAGGCGCACATAACGGAAATTGCTATTCGTAGATACAAATTTCTAAGCGTGCGTTGCTCGAATACCTTTACTTCTGGCCACGTTGTATTAACTCAAACTTACGAAATTTATATTTTGCTATAACTCGCAATTCTGCACCTCATTTGGCTGTACATGGATAACATGTTAATTCAATGATTAGAGCCAGTGATGTAATGGTTGCCGTAGTAATTCTGCTACTACCCAGGCGACTTTATATTATCTTCTACTTGCTGTTCTTCGCTCCTGTAGTTATAATCCACCTTTTTAGGTTGTATGATTACTTCACATCAGCAGGTTTCAAAACATTTAATACACACCAAAGAACTACATTCAATACGATGAACACCGATTCAGTCACTTGAAAGTTATTTACCGATACTGCACGAGATCTGCCATCTAAATTGCGAACAAAAAAATGGCATTCAAAATGCAAAAACACAACATTCTCAATAGATCGTAGATTTAGTCTCTCCGGTACTTAAACCAAACGTCCATTTCTTGTTCTGTAACCGGATACTTCCTGTTCATTTCTACCAGCTTTATCAACAACACGATTACATTCTTCATCTTGATTGGGAGATTTCTCAAAAAAGCTCCTTCTCAAGTCGTCAGATGTGGATACCTGTACAGGTCGGGTCACTTCTCTATTAGCCATCTGCAGCTTGACCACTCTCGCAACTCCATTTCGACCAGGGATGATATTGCTGACTCTCCCAACAGGACAACCCAGACGCTTCACGGAATCACTGTCAACAAGGACGATGTCTCCTACTCTGACTGCGGGTTGACTCCTCTTCTTAGACCTAACTCTTTGTATCACTTGTCCCAGATAATCGCTTCGGAATCTCCTTCGTAGGTCTCTCTGGTGTGATTTTCCATATCTTACTCCTCGGTACAAACTACGATGATCGAATTCATCACAATCTGGTACAACAATTTCTTTCATATCTTGCAGAAATAATGCCGGACCTAGAGGAATCAATACTTAATCTTTTTCCGAAATGTATATTAAAGGTTGAGAATTAATTATGGATTCACAGTCACAAAGGGTAGTAGCCATCTATTCATAGCTTAGTGATATGCTTTACCTTATATTTTTTTAACAAGTCTTTCATGATTCTAATGATTCTCTCCCATCAACAATTCCACCAAGCAGCAGTTGGGGTATTGAACCTCCATTCAATATGATGAGCAGTTTTGTGTTTTACAATTAGACTCCAATCTAGCGATTTCAGTTTATTTGCAGCTCCCGGAATTTTCGTGCCAATATCTGAGTAGATAATAGAGAATCTTCCGCTTCATAAAGCTAACAAAAATGTTTCTGTTGAGAGTGATGTCTATAACTCCAGGTGCACCGCATGATAGACCGCACAAGTGTAGACACATATCCAAACCTTCTCATTACTTTTAAGGGTCAGAAGGCCAGCCATATCTAATCCAGTTACATCAAAGACAGCTGTATTTCTTATGCTGGGTTCTGGAAGTGGTGCAGCAACTGTTTCTAATGATTTTGAGCTGTGTCTTCGACACACTACACACCTATATATAACAGACCTTACTGGTTTTCGCCCATTTAGAATCCAGTAACGCTCTCGTAGGATGCTTACTAAGGAGCCAATACCAGCATGTTTATTTGACTCATGATGAGACAAAATCAGCCTTCTGACAACTTCATGATTTGAAGGCTAAATCATGGGTCTTTCGAAATCTTCCTCATCTTACCTGTAAACAAGTTTATTTCTAACCTTCATAATCTAATCAGTGTCGTTGAAGGCATCTTAAGTCCTCAGTTTCTCATCGTTCTCACTGGAGAATGATTCCTCTTGAACTTGAATTATAATCTTCTTTTCAGCAACACAATATTCTTGGGAAGTGATCTCTCCAAATTTCCTCTCATTCCTTCTACAAGGACACTTCCGTATAAATCTCAAAATCCAAGCTACCAGCCGTACAACCTTGATATAACATGAAATTCGTTTGTAATAAAAATCCCCCTTATGTCCATTTAGGGTTAAGAGGCAAGTATAGTTTGCATCTTCCCTTTTAACACAGCTTGTACGTCATAAACAGAACAGTCTTGCGATGAACACGACCATGCTTGTGTAGGTTCTCTCATCCAAGGAGGTCCCTACCACCATTTTTCGGCACGAAATTGCTTCGCACCACAGCCTGTTGAAGGTATATCTGCTTGATTTTCTTCTCCAGATACAGGGCCCAACGTCACCGGAAGAGAAAGTGTTCTTATATCCTGTATTCCATTTCTAACAAAGACGGACCACTTTTCTTCCCCAAAAATTTAGGCAAGTACTGTTGTAGAGTCACTCCAGGATACATTTTTATGCCGCACCACAAAAGTCCTCCTATCACGCAATTTGCCAAACGGGCTCCTATTAATGCAGCGAGAAATTCCATGCAGGGTATGGTGATGTTTTCCAGAGTAGCGACATGCGATATGGCTGCAAAGAGACTTAGCCTACCACAAAATCAACAGCGGCATAAGCTTTTGAGCATGCATCACAGAAAGTGTGGACAGTACAGTTTTTCATGTTGTAAACACGTGTACCTAAACATGTTGGAATTTTATTTCGTACATAAAATGATGTTCATGAAACCATCTTAGAAATTCTCCTATAGGTTCGTCAGTGACCTCGGTATCCCAATTTATTGCCAATTGCCACTTCCTTTACAACAGTATCTTAGGGGAGGTAGCACTAACAGGGTCGAAAATTCAGTGTTCTATCGACGGTATTATCCTCTTCGTGACAGAATTCACATCAACCATCTTGATCCATGATAAATTTCTTTGTCCCATTCGACTTCTAGAACGGGAGAAGGAGCTCCACATTTTCCACTCAAAGAAGTCTCCCACCCTCTTAATTCAAAACATCCTTTGACCATACGTTCCATGGTTTCAGAAACAAAACTGTCGTAACTCATCTTGAGAGTCTTTACTTGTAACCAGGTAATCTACGTAGAAACTTATCACATGTTGTTGCACCCCAACATCATCTAAATCAGAAGTTCTTCTAATATGGTACTCAATGACGGCTCCTAACAAGAAAGGGCTACATGTGACCCCAACACTACACTGGTGTGACGAAATGTCTTCCTTGAATTCCGGCCTTTATGACACCATAGAAAACATAAGAAATTCCTATCTTACTTATTCAAGATTATCTGAATGAATGCCTTTTTATGTCTGTTATTACTCCAAACTTCTTTTCACTAAACCTCAACAAGGAATCAGCGATCAACTCGATCACGTTAGGACCACTATCAAGGCATTTATTTAGTGGGTATTGATTATGAGATTTAGCAGAAGCATCAAACATAGGTCGGATCTGGGCCGTACTGCTAAACTCCTTTACTACAGGTCGGTGTGGTAGAAAACACATATTAATTGCTTCCTCTATAGGAATCTCCTCAAAAACCCCTTCACTCAGCCGATGCTGAAGAACATAATCATACACTCAAAAGAGATTATCTGACTAGCTTCTTTGATTTTTTGTAGCCTTATTTTTTGCAAGATCATTATTGTCTGGAAGAGGTGGATGTACTTCAAGCAGAGGTAAACGAACTTCATATCATTGATTTTTAGAGCTTTCAAAAAATGCTGCCTACTCGAAAATTCTAGTTCAGACCTAGACATGTTTCTGCTGCTTCAGTGATTCTAATCAAATCCAGCCTCCACAGATCTGAAATATCAGCTTCCTTGATTAACAATGATGTCACAGTCATGGCCTTGTTAGGATCATTAATCTTGCTCTGAGGGACTTTTCCGATTAGACCCGATCAAGGCGGGTTTCAAGTGCAACAAGTCCTGATGCTAACTCTTCATGACGGCCTGTTAGTAGCCTTCCTGCAACATCTGCTCCTGTCAGGATAGCATTACTATCGGCTCATTGCTGCGGCTAACATCCGTCAGCGAAATATTTCTCTTCTTCAGTTTTGTCATCCAAGGCCCATTTTCAAAAGAGGGAATCCCTTGGCTTATAACAGTCTGGTCTAGAACCATGAAAGTTATAGAAAATCTTCCATCAAGGTTGTAACAACAATGTTTACAAATATTGGTATTTACACCCCTAACAAGGAATGAATTACCGTTTCTTCGCGCTGAGGTACATAATTATTTGCAATATCTTCTGACTTCTGAGATCCTGTATCAATGAGAAACCTTACACCAGCTTGCAGACTATCGGATGCTCTCTTCAATCTCAGAGTTTGTAGGAAGACTTTGGGACTGCGGGGGAAATTTGCTAATGTTACATTTCCAAAGTCTGACTTGGTTGTTGTGTCAGGAGGAGGTTTCAGTTCTGCACACGTCAAGGTCACATGATGTTCCCTACAAACACAACATCTTAAGACTGTTCGACATTTCTCACTTATGTGCCCTGGTTTCAAACAAGAGATACAGCAACCCCGCTGCCTCAGCACTCTCTGCTTCTCTGCCATGTCCATGCTTTGTGCAGTGAAAGAGTCAGAACTGTTATGAGACTTGTCGCAAAATACACAATTCTTCTTAGCCTCCTTAACGTCTGCAGTTGACACTAACCCTGCCGCTGGGAGGATGTCTTTTTTTGCTGGTAGTGCGATAGTTGACGCTCATTTATTCTCAACGCCAGCTTTTGCTTCACTGCTTCCTAAATCAAAACCAGTGAGAGCAAGTGTAATTCTTTCTTCCCATTCTACCTCGGTTTTTAGTAACTCTATCAAGTTACTAAGTTATTCCTTAGAATCCTTCATATCCCGCTTGCTGGAACGTCAATGCCATGCTATCAGAGACTCTTCGGGGAAGTATGACTATAGCAGAACCCATCTGTGTAGTGACACCTAATGTTTCAAGAGTTCTCAAATAAAATTCTTGTTTATTATACAAAACCATCGATTCCTTTGATTGACGGGCAGACAAAATTAGATTAAACTTCTCTAATATACACCTCAACTAACATGTCTTCCCTCCCGAATATTGATTTCAGACTAGAAACTGCTTTTGAGTAGTTCTCTGCTGTAGGAGGAAAACGCTCCACAACTTCCCTCGCTCCTGATCCTTGTGATGTGTATTGAATTAAATATTGGAATTTGTCTCATGTGCTGTAACAAAATCCTGATCGACTTTTTGAAACTGGCTTCAGAAGGTCAGCCATTCCTTGAAATTGCCTCCAAATGTTCTTAGTTCAAGTTTGGGCAATTTAAACCTCCTTTCACTATAGTGGTTAGCACTGACGACACTTCCATCATAATCATAATGCGAAGTTGTCAGAGACGCTCTTACCTTCATATCCACGAACTTACTGTGGTAATCTCCCGTCCCCACCATTTCATTCTCCAGGTTGGTGTCGTCGTCGTCTAACCTCAAGTCCATCATTTTTGCATCCCATTCTTATAATTCCGTTGCTCTTTCTTCTAGTGCACTAAAAGAGACTTGCACAGCAATTTTAACCACTGCATATGCTTCTATCGATTCTTTCAGTTTATTTAGAGCCCTCGTGAACGCCGTTCGAGTAGCTCTTCTCTGCCGCACTAACCTATCAATGTTTCATTAACCTCAATTCTTCTTAAATATTGAAAACATAATCCTGTCGCAGTTGTCACTATTTTAGTTTGTATGATTAACTAACATCAGGGGGATATAGAAGATGCATTAAGATTCCAGAAAGGTAAAATACACGCTGTCTTTATAGACTACACTAAGGCCTTCGACCTCGTGAATTGAAATATAGCAACTGATAAACTGGAAAAACTCATTGGGAAAAATTACATCACGAGGATTTTAAGGAACATTGTGAACAAAAATTTCATACAAATTGATGACAATGTTGATATATCAGATCCGATAGAACAAACAAACGGAGTTTTGCAAGGTGATCCGCATAGACCGCTCCTATTTAACATAGTAACTGCGGACATAACTCAGAGCATTAGAACAGAAAAGGTCAAATTGTACGCATACGCGGACGGCATGGTGCTTGTATCCACTGAGTTAGCGAATCTCCAAGAGGCTTTCAACAAACTTACAGTATGGGCAACCGAGAACGAACTTCAATTAAATGAAAATAAAACTGTGTCAATGACTTTCAGGAAACGAGGAAAACCGGCAGCTAACGATGTTATAATTTATAAAAGTGACACACTATCGATCGTAACACATTACAATATTTGGGGATCACATTACAGACTCACGGAAATATATACAGTATCCATGTTCGGGAGAGAGTTATCGCCGCTTTATCAACTATGAGCAGTATACCGAATTTACGGAAGCGCGTTAAAAATTGTCAAGTTAAAAATCACTCCAATAGTGACATATGGTTTGACTTTAATTTGGGACAAATTAAGAAAGAAGAATCTGAAGGAAATCGAAAAATTAAAAGCAAGATTCCTGAAAAAGGCCTTGTGTATTTCAAAGTATACACCCTCACGTCTGGCATATGTTCTCGCCAGAGAATCCTTCTACATTGAGGATTTGAGATACGACCTATGCCTGCCATCAACAGAAGCATACCAGAGTCTACTCCGTGAACTGCAAGGAAAAGGAGAAGAAATATTTCCTGAATTTTACGCTACAGATGCTATGGTCAACAGAGAATGGATAAAAGCCAATTACGCATTGAGACACTTAATGACGCGTTTTTCTGTTCATGGTTTTCACCATCGTATCTGCACGAGAGACATCTACCAGCAACCGGATGAACTATGCGTGTGCAAACTTTGTGATAACTCATGTGACAGATATCACGTAATGACATGTAGGCACAGAGAAATATCTCTGACAAAGTTCTGTGAAAATGCCTTAAGAGTATGTCCTCTAATTATGCACATTGTGCGAAATTAAATTAAATTAAATTAATTAACTAACATAAGCATGTTTCAAAACTTTTAATACACATCAAGTAACTGAATTAAATGCGATGAACACTAATTCAGTCATTTCAAAGTTATTTCCTTGGCGAGATCCGCCATCTTAACTGAGGACCAAAAAAGACATTCAAAGTGCAAAAGCACAATATTCTCAATAGAAGTTCCCAGACAACTGAACAGCCTTAATTAGGACACAGCTCCAAGAGCAAGCTGGAAAACAAAAGCCTTTCGCAGGGAAGCCGACAGTGGGGTAAATAGCCACTGATCTTGTGGTTGGAGCGTAATAAAAATATGGAAGTATTCCACTGAAAGAACTCTCGACCTCAACTCATCAATACAATTAACATAAGGAGGGTGGAATATATGGGTCACAATATGAGGACTACTGAAAAGAATTGTCTGCTACTAGTAATACTTTTAGGAAAAAGTTAGGCATAAGAATACCTGACAGAAGATGAACATCATGGATCGACATTTTGAAGAAATGGATTGGAGCTCTTCGACACATGACAAAACATAGATAGCAGGGACTAAACCAGCCGCTGTACATTACCTAGCATTAAATTTGATGATGATGTTTGTTGTTTAAGGGGCCTAACAGCTAGGTCATCAACCTCTGATGGTGCGAGGCGAACGAAACGAAAATTTAAACATCAAATTTAGCCACTGACTAGAATCTACAATGAATGATGGTGAGAAAAGGTCATGAAACAAAAGAATCTGTTGGTTCAAATCACAATGCCTTGATTACTGAGATGATACTTACCTAAAGGGGTCCATATCCATATCACTAGCCCCTCGTACTGGTACTAATCACTGGTAAAGTAGAACCATGTGTTCCTCCTATAGTGGTGCTAATCACACGTAAGGTACTCTCATGGTGTTTCTCGCAGGATGGTACTAATCACTGGTAAAGCTGAACCATGTTTTTCCTCCTATAGTGGTGCGAATCACGCTTTATGTAGACTCATGGTGTTTCTCGCACAATGGTACTAATCACAGGTAATGGAACCCATGGTATGTCACACCCAATGGCACCACTCAAAAGCAACACAAATGCATGGCGTTTTGCACATAACGGTACAACTCACAAGCATGGCCCATGGTGTTCCTCACATGCTGGGACTGAACACGGGCACCAGACAAACCTGTGGCACTTCTCACATAGTGATATTAATCACAGGCAACATAGACCCACGGTACACACGTTATGGTAACGCTCCGAGGCAACACAATCTCATGGTGTTCCTCACATAATGGCACAATTCTCAGGCTATGCAGACCCATCGATTTACTCACATAGTGATACCAATAACGGGCGCCAGCCAAACCTGTGGTATTCCTGACATACTAGTACCAACCACAGGCAACGCAGCCCCATGGTATTTCTCATAAAGTGGTACTAGTCGTAAGTAACACCACCGAAACAACCGGTTGAATGTACAACATGACACTTATCACAAACAACGCCCAGGCCCGTGGTTTTTCTCGCATTAATTTACTGTTCCTATGTAACGTTGGCCCATGATTTTTCTCACAAAGTAATCCACACATGATGGCACTAATCACAAGTAGTCCCATGATTCTAATTTCGTCATCCTATGGTCGCATTTTTAGTCGCCTCTTACGACAGGTGATGTGGGTGTAGTCTTGACTTGTGTGCCCCACCCACAGAGGGTTAACGAGAAGGGAAAAATAGAAAAGAAGGGTGAAAACACTAGGAAAAATGAAGTACCGGACAAAGAAGTGGTGGTGCGAAGGACGTGAAGATAAAAGACTCCCTAGGCATCGATACCATCGGGGTTGGAAAAGAACAGGTGTTGACGAAGGGAGGTAGGTCAGCATAGGTGAATGTGAGGAGCCTGACATAAGTAAGTGGAAGCAATCCCAAGATCAGCTAAGGACCCCGTGGTCGCCAACACACATTCCCAGGTTGAGAGACCCTGGGACCCTTTTCGTCGCTTCTTATGACAGGAAGGGGATATTGCAGGTGTATTCTTCATTTTCGTCTCACGCCCACAGGGGTAGCATAAAATTTTAAATACATTGAGATCTATAAATATTGCTTCCAAACATTGGCAATCACACTATAAATATCATATTTCAACTTTAAATGAGGAGTCATTTATTGAAATCTATTAAGTACATTTCTCACAATTTCCATAACCAGAAAAGAAAGGTCACCAAAATAACAGATTGCATCAAATGTGTTCACATGTGTTTCTCCTGGCTCTGCCAACACTGGTTAGGTTTCTTCTTCCAAATGCATCTAGTCTGATGTAAGTTCATACTTGTCCAGTGGAAAAGATAATATATTAGTCACATCCTTCAGACACACCTGGCAATTTAGTTACATATGAGTAGGCATTACAATTCATAATTTCCCAGTAAATGGAGTCAGTTTCTGTTTCAAATCTTCACTCTCGCTTTTTTGAAAATTTTCATGCTGAGTATCTTTAAAAACATACAACAAAGAGACATTCAGGAATGGGAATATGTCCGGTTTGAGTGCTCAGGGATATTTTTGAAATGGGGAACAATCACGTAATATTAAACCCTCTAAAATATCATTCAATGATGAGGAAAATGCATAGACATACTCAAATATATTATCACAAACAAACCAATTCTGAAATATTCAGAACTTAAAATATATCACTGTTTTCCTTCACATACTGTATCGACAAACACAGCTCGGCACGAAATACGTATCTACCATATTTCCTGTTGTCTGCGAAGGGTTCAGCCTGAAGGCACGGAGGATTCTCAGCATCTCTACCATGAGCTGTCATACAGAGCTAGGTGTCACTCAGGAGGCAAACTAAGGACATGAAGAGTGAGGTCGTTTTCTATTGCTTTGCTCTCCTATCCACACAGTGCTGTTACATACTGTCCCCTTCAAAAGTGGTAATATTTATTAAGGGGGAATGATTGATTACAACACTGAGTTGGAACATTAATTCGACAGCCAGGAGGGTGAATTGCTACACTTCCGAGCCAGCATGAACAAGCCACCTGCGGACCGGTTTTTCCTTCGAACCAAGGGAGCGAGGAAGCAGGCTGGAATTTCTGTTAGGTGTCCTTCATAACAGCTGTGTGTGCCACGTTACTAGACGAGCAGTGTGAATGTTAGCGATCAATAATACCAATGTCGTCTGACGTGAAACTATGGCAGCCAATAAAAACGTCAACCTTCACAGGAATGCAATGGATCAACCAATTAGGCGTAATTAAGGGGCACACCTCTGTCTTAAGACAGTGAATTACTGGTAATTCCGAAGGAAATTTTATTCTGGGTTTCTACTTCTGAACACTTTATCTGAGCATTACTCTGAATGCAGCTACGTCGAGACTGGACGTCTTTTGCTTCACTGGGAGACTTTATATCATAGAGGGCACTGAGAACTTATCATACTGCAATTCAGACATTCCAAATATTTATCTACGATTAATTTATGACTTTCAAAAGATAAGTGTCTTATTCCAACTCATTAAACATCGGGCGTGTGTCCTGGACTTTTGCTAAGACTTTTTATCAGTTTCAGCTTTTCCACGAGGAGAACTCAGAAGAAGGAAGGTCGCTGGTTCGAGTTCGCTTCAAGATGTCTATCCTTTTCCAAGATGAGTTCTATTGTTTCCTGAGCACCTTCACATCCTCAATGAACCACTAATCATGTAAGGCATCGGACGTGGACGAGACTCAGTTCGATGGAGGTTGAGGAGACCACGTACTAGGTCATCGGCCAGAATCCAGCCGTCGTCAGCCACATGAGTACCCCTTAAGAATTTATCTTTCTGTCTTTCTGTATATTTTTTGTGCACGTAGCGTTTACTTATTCATTTAGATTACTTCTATTAGTATTGCTGTAGGTTGATTTTTCATTCTTCTTTCCTTGGTGGGAGGTAGTTTGTGTTCCTGAATGGACGTGTATTTAATTCTGTTAGTAGATATCTGAGTGAGTGTCATCGAGAGAGATTTCGACTGTCCTAAAATTCAGTACGGCAGGAGAAATAAAATTAAAATGATCCCCACGTTAATCTTGAATGATTTTGAAATATTTAATAATTTAATTGAAGCAAATTAGGACAGTAATTCTGTAATTTTCATTGTGTCAAATTTCATTCTACGATTATACGACGTTTCTGTGGACTTGAATTTCATTAGAGTCATCTGAATATTATCGTACGATAGCCTTTGCAAGTGTGACCAGGCGCGGTCAGTAATATTAATAATAATAAAAAATAAAAATAAATAAATCTAATTACGGGCTAAAACGTTAGTAAGGTCATGGGTCTAATATGATTTATTCTTGAATGGAATTAATGTGTGCTCACTTCGTGTAAAAGTAGGCATGGAACATGGCAGCATCCGGTCGGAGCAAATTTTGAGATTGTATATATTTTACTGTGCTATTATAGTGAATTTGACATGTAGATGGACATTATATTTGAGTAATAATTTATGCATCCATTAGAGTCATTTTGGGAAGAAAATATGTTGCTGGACATAATTTCTTCGAGCTTGAGCGCAGATTAATTGAGAGCCACGTTATAGTAAGCGCGTATTATAATATTTTGACCTGTGCTATAGACATTTTTACTTGATGATTTCGGATGATTTCTGTTCATAATATCCCTTTGAACATCGTTGTATAATTAATTTCTGCATAGAAGTGATAACCTCGACTCTATCACATCCCAAGTCGACACATGGAATTGTTCATGATATCGTCATCTTGAGAATAATTCCCCTGACGTAGATAAAATTCAAAAATTAATAATCAAGGGTTAGTGTTCGTGTAAATATTTTGTAATATTGTCGTGTACCTGTGTGTGAACGTGTGATGTGT
Organism: Anabrus simplex; assembly: GCF_040414725.1. Classification (NCBI taxonomy): domain Eukaryota; kingdom Metazoa; phylum Arthropoda; class Insecta; order Orthoptera; family Tettigoniidae; genus Anabrus; species Anabrus simplex. The sequence continues at coordinate 25,500,220 of NC_090277.1, read as the reverse complement.
AATTTGACCATATTATGAGTTTGTGATTTTTCCTGACTGTTTTTGTGATGATATTCTCCACTATGCGCGTCAATTTTTGGCCGATTTATATCATTTTCGCGTGTTTGTAATTTGATGGAATATCAATATTTAGTAGATTTTAATACATTTTAAGGTAGATTGTGATCTTATTTCCTAAAAGAAAATGAATAAGTAAAGGCCATGTCAGTGGATCGATGTCACGAGATCGAATTTGTAAATATTGGACAATCATTTATCGTATAAAAATGAGTAACGTTCAGATTAACATGACGTCAAATATAAATTAATTATGAGGACGTTATCCAGTAAATAATTGTAAAAATGAATTAATTGACAAAGTGAAAGTCTAAGGAAGACTTATCAAGAATAATTTCATGAATTAAAAATGTTTCAGTATTTTTAATAAGAGAAAGAAAATGATCATTTTCTAGTAAAATTAGGCGAGATCCAGAAGGAATATTTTTGATTTTCAAATAATTTAATTATCATTATCTAAGGACGTGGTCTCAAATATTAATTTTATTTTATAATCAAGATAAAAGTAAACTAATATTCTCTATTATCATTGCAGATACGAATATCTGCTGACCTTTAATTTGACCAAGATCCCTTGTAGATGAAAGCACGAAGAGAAGAAATTATGAGAACAGTACCTAGATTTTGTAAAAAAAATTTGTTAATTGGAAGAGTGGTAGTTTTAATAAATGTGTAAAACCTATTTTAGCTTCCTTTTATTTGTCGCTAGTCCTTCATCTATCCCTGCCTTTAAAATTTTCTGCACAGCCGATAAGCGAACGGTCTACCCGTGAGACTCTCGCTCACCGGCCGAGCTGAGCCCGGTATGATGGGGGCAATACCAGTCTCTCATGTTCACTGAAATGTACACTAGGGCCAACCATATGAAGGTCAATTTCACACCCTTTCTTACAGGACCTGGCTATATTAGGAATGGTGTACTAGCATCGCTCAAATCTCAGCCACATTCATCACGTCAGAGTCAAGGATGAAAGTGAGGCACAAAATACAAGCGACAAACTTGCTCTTGTGAATCCAGAAGACATTAGACATTGAGCACACAGTATCTCACCAGAGATGGATTAGGGCAGGCCACCTCATATAAAATTTAGAAAGGAAGTCATCAAGGACGTAAGCCCAAAACCACATGAACCATATAAACAATAACATTATTCCCATAGGTTATCTGAACCACGTCTAGCTACAATATCATAGAGGGGCTGTATGCCTGACATCAGCGCTCCTTGTGCAGGCATGAGAACACATGATGAAATGACAAAGAAATTGTGCATGATGACTGGACTTCATATGTTTTACAAAGTGAAAAGTTAGATTGTCGCCTTCAAGGCTGCCATCCCTAGGCTCAGCATATGGCTGCATTAATCAGTGTCACTAAACCAAGGATACATTTTGTTTTAAGTAAGTAATACTGAATTATAACTGCAATTTGTTTTTGTAATTTCTGTTTGCAATTAAACCTAGTTTAATGTTTACACAGAGAAAGTACTGGGAGCCAAGGTAATTATTTATTTCATTATGTTTCTGAATTCCTTCCTGTGAGGATGAGAAGAGACACATGATATCTCAACCAATACAGTCACACATGCTCAGTACACTTCGAAGATAAGTACATGTTTCAATTGACCAGCGGCAATTGCTGCCAAATGCCCTTCCAAACATATTTCATTTTACTTACATTTGCAAATGAAGAAAATGGAATGCCAACTGCCAAGAAAACATGACCTAGAAAATCCACAAGAGGCAACTGAAGAGGAATAACCTGTATATAAAGTGGGGACTATTAAATAGTTTCAAATTATTTATTCCTAATAACTTGCTACTTCTATTTTTCGTGCAATATAAAAATGTACAGTACCGGTAGTTATCTGGATGACATGGTTTTAAAATAATTTTATTTTTATCTTTTAAAACACCAAATCAACGATTAAACTACAGCTTTCATCTCAGCCCTAAGAAGTTAAAGAGCAATTGGTGCAAGCTACCAGGAAAATAAAACAGCTGAAATCATGGTACAGCAAACAAAGAAGAATAGGAAGACATTCTTCAATCAGCAATAAATCATTGAAATACTTCACAAGAAGCTTAATGATTCAGGTCTCAATATTTTGGGTAGCTATTTCAAGAGCTGATCCAAGACCTTGTTTGGCTTCAGGCCAATACAACTGTGCATCAATATCCCCAGTGTTCCTACCATTACCTGAGGAAGGTTTTTCCACCACATCCTCAAAAGATTTTGTCACTGGGCAATATCTGTTTATGACATTCCAGGTTTTGCGAAGGAGAGTTTTGGAAAGACAGGAAAATAAATATTTAAGGCTATTTCGATTTTGATGATGATGCTTGTTGTTTAAAAGGGCCTAACATCTAGGTCATCGGCCCCGAAACGCTATTTCAGAACCAATCATCGCAACTTTAATATATCGTCAAAAGGCTATTAAGGACTTGGTGTGGGACAACAACCAGTTTCGTGTCTATGTTGACTTAGCTCAGGGATATATAGACACTGAGGAATATGAAATGTCCATGGAGGCATTAGACTTCATGGTGTCAACACTGAATACTAGCCGGATAATAACAGTGGGTGGAGGGCCAAAAGAATTGAAGTAAAATTTGATGAAACATTATTAGAGAAAACTGGATGATACAGGTATAAAAATCATATAGTTAACAGTTGTGATGAGATAGGGACTGATATCCTTAGGAATGAAGTTTGTTGAAATGAACTCCCAGTGTTGTTTTTCTCATCTAGCACACTCTAAGAAGAAGGTGTTTGCTTTCCTTGATGCTGTTCACATTAAGAAACTTGCAAGGTATTTGCTAGCAGAAAATCACGTTTTCATAGATAATAGTCCTCCAGACCAAGTAAATATTACTGAGGTGAAAAATACCCAGAAAGATTTGTAAATTTAGGCGTACAGACGATTGCTGCGAATACCATGGACAGCACACCGTACTAATGAATCGATCCTGCAACAGCTCGGCATCAGAACAAGACTGTCGACCCTTACCAACCAAAAACAACTCGGATATTTTGGTCATATCGCCAGAAGACAGGAGGCAATGGAAATACTTATCATAGAGGGAATAGTCGAAGGCCGAAGACCTAGAGGACGTGCGCCGTTACGATGGATGGACCAGATCAAGAAATTAACCAAGATGAGCTTACAGCAAGCAAGGCACCATGCCCAAAGCAGAGACTCCTGGAGGAAGATCACCAAAAGGATTGTCGCGTGATGCCACTACACCCTTACGAATGGTTGGACTAGGAGAGAGAGAAGCTGAACGTCACCTCAGCTGTATAAACCTTCAGTAATTCTGTGGCTAATGCAGAGAACTGGGTGTTGAAGTGTTTGCTGATTGTGAAAGTACCATTCCGTCTGTAATGTTCCTGAATCTTGCATTTGATTTATTAAACTTGTATGGAATGCACATTTTTCTTGAACCCTGGTATTGTACAGACAATTCCACAAGAAACTGCTTTTACCATAATTCATCATGAATATATAACCGCTTATGAAGCCCTTTCTTCATACATTGAATATGTGCATTATATTGCAGGCAGTGTGGTAACATGTGTTGTTAAATCAATAAAATGTGTGCGGTATTTGAGACTTTTGCAGTGCACGAGCGCTGATACAACATGCGGATAGGTGCAGAGTAATGAATCGGGATTAAACATATCCTTTTCCTAACATCATGGTTGAGATGCACAGTATGGAAAATTTAATATTATCTAGTGTTAAACGAAATGTGTACATACGATTTTACAAATAGAGAAATTCACTGTCAATACAAGGTTTCACCTTTAGCATAATGAGAAAGAGGAAGTGTTCATTGTGTGTAATCGAACAGTTGGTATAGTGAAAAATGTGAGTCGCAGATTTCACAAACACAGTCGCTGGATACCTGGTGAAAACACATTTGACACATGTATTGTTCTTTTTCTCAGTGCTTAGACACTCCCGTGTTCCTTAAGCCATCAGGTCATAAGACCTGCAACAGGCCATGATTATTGTTTTTATTATTATTGTTATTAATATTCTAATCGGCTAAACTAAGACGAGAAAGAATATTGATGTTTATTCTAAAACAAGACACTTTCTTAATGGGGTTGACTGATCGACAATCACAGTCACAGAGCTGATCTAAAATAAACCAACACAAATCCGATAGCATTTTTGTATATCAAGCAGTAAAGGCAATAAACGGATGATTGCATGTAAGAATGCATTAGTATATTGTACTGCATAAAGTATTAAGTCACCTTCCGCCAGGCCATGCTGCCAATGCGGACAAACACGGTCACTGCGCTAATGCAATCGTTACGTACAAGCACGTTATGAAATGTCCTGTTGAAGGAACACATCATCATTTTATACTTTTATTCCTTTAGATGTTCAGTCTGCAAGCCACTGAGAATTTACTAATTGCCATCACAATCCCCATTTCGAACTAGTTTTGTGGCCTCGGTTAGTTCTATACCTCTTATCTTTAAACAGAGACTGCGTCACCTTGGTCTCCCTACACTCCTCTTACCTTTCATGACAAAGTACATTCTCATTCCATACTCATTGCACCTATTTTCAAGTTCAAAGAAATTAAACTGCAGGCTTCGGCACAATCTGCCATCGAGACCAAGTCGTCAGCGTGGGCCAGACTGCATACCGGTACTATATTCTCACCATGCAGATTCTGTCCCTGCCAATTCATAACCAAGCTATGAATAACAAAGATGAACAATTTCTGTCTTGTCATACCCCTGTAATTACTTTCAGCCAAGAACTCATCTGCTCATCATTTCTCACTGTAGCCCAACTGTCATCATAAATAACATTGAATGATTTTAATGATCTACCATTATTCCCGTAGTCCCCAACTCGGGGAACGTCGTCTCCCATGGTACTGTGCCATCTGCCTTCTGCGAAACATGAACATAACTGTATATCCCTCTCGTAGCTTTTTTCAGTTGCCTGGCCCATACTGAAAATCCGTTCCTCACAACTCTTTTGTGGTCTGAAACCACACTCATTTTCATCGAACTTACTCTCAACCACTGAACTCACTCCCACCCCCTTCCAAGATCCCAGTGAATACCTGGCCTGATATATTGATGAATGAGATACTTCAATAGTTGTTGCTTTCCTTCCTGTTTCCTTGCTTATCTATAGGCTCCTTTACAGCTTTTGTCCTATCTGAAGGTATCATACTAAATTTTCATAATAATCTTGCTACTCTATGAAGCCTTTTCTTCCCTTCCTTTCCGCTGTACTCATACATTTTGCGTCTAATCTAACCCATTCCTTCTGCTTTATGTCTATTGAGCTTATTTATGATCTTTTCCAATTCCTTAGCGTAATTTCACCAACATCATTGTCCTCCTCCCCATGCGATCGGTTGTAAGCGACGTCATGAGGAATATTTCCTTTTACGTTGAGAAGATTTTCAAAATATTCCTTCCACCTGTCCACTGATCCCCTGGGATATATTATGAGTTTCCTTTTTTCCTCTCCTTCTAGGATTCTGCTGCTTACCATAGTCTTTCCAGGTTATTACCGAAATCTTCCCACAAATTCTATTTGGATTCAAAAACTATTTGTTTCGTTCTTTTTCTTTCACCTACGTGCAATTCCCTGTCTATATCCATCCTTGGTTGGAGCAATTTCTTACACCTTCTTTTACGTTTAAAAACTGTTCAATTTACCACTCCAACAAGATGTTTTCTTTTACCCTTCTTCACACACAGTTGTTCCTAATCATTCCGCTGCTGTTTCTACTACAGCATCCCTGTATGCCTCCCATTCTCTTTATATATCCTGAACCTGCTTATTGTCCACTGAATGGAATTTTTTACTAATCATAACCATGTATTTTTTTCTAATTTCCTCACCTTGGACATTTTCTACCCCTATTTGTCTGCAAATTTCACTTTATTTATTCTAGGTCTAGAGATAATTAGTTCACTATAGATCAGATAGTGGTCTGTATCATCGAAAAATCCACGGACTAACCAGAAACTCCCGAATACAAGTTAAGTTATGATTCAGTCTATTATGGATCTGTTTCCCCTACATTCTCGTGTAAATATCCTTATGGTGCTTCTCATTCGTATTAACTTTCATTTCTTCCCCACAGTTACAAATCGGCCTTTCATGTCAATCAGTTTGGTTTTGCGATTCTCGCATTGAAATCGCCGATCAACACTGTTCTATTCTTGCTGTTGACCCTCACTATGAAGCCATTCAATGCTTCATAAAACTTGCCAACCTCATCCTTATCTGCACCCTCACATGATGAGTAGGCTACACTAATTCCTAATTCTTCCAACTGCCAAACCTACCCGCATCATTCGCTCATTTACGTGCTTAACAGAGACTACTTTGTGTGCAATAGTATTCCCGATGGACAGTCATACCCTACACAGTGCCCTTCCCTATTTAGCACCCTTCAAGTATACTTAATAACCTCATACGCCTTCCTAGTTTCCTCCCCTTACCCGAATATCATTTACTCCAAAAAGTTCCAGACGCATCCTCTTTGCTGACACAGCCAGTTCTGCTCTCTTACCTCCATAAGCCATATTGATATTGATAGCTACCCATCAAATTCCATTTCATTTGCTAAGTTGCTTCCAAGGAGTCCCTCACCTGTCAAATGAGAGTGGAATTTCGTTACTCCCATAGGTCCAGAGCTTGTTTAAATCATTCTCAGCATGCTCGTAATTTCAATGTTTCAACAATTGGGATCCAAGCTTACAAATGAATAGAAGTTGTATTGCTACCTGGATGAGGAACTATCAGGCCGCTGGATTAGACTCAGCGCTGACGACGACCTGGTGGTGTTTATATCCTTCTAGGTTGCATAAATATTTTGTTGTGGGGACACGTTATTCTTTAAAACACACTACTGGGTACTTACAATTGCAAGGGCACTAATTCACAAATTGCCCCAGTCGCTACATCGGAGAGTGTCGTTAGCGTTGCCAACAAGCCATAATTTTCCGAATAAGCCATAGATGGTTAACTAGTGGAGTATAAAATAATGATAATAATCATTCCTCTCCAATGGCTCTCTCTTAACTTTGTTTTTCAGTAGCTTCTACAACTGCTGGATGTTCTGGTCATTTTACATTAACATAAATCACAAAATACTGAACAGAAATGTTCAGGGTTAGGTTAATGTAGCTCTGACCTTGGATATTGCTGTACAAACTTTCAAGTCAGGCAATAAAGAAATTCATAAATAAATAGTTGATATCAATAAAAAGGAGAAAATAACTTAGTGGAAGTAGAGGAAAACCAACATAAAAAATTGTACAAGAACAACAAAAAACTTGAAAAATTACAACAAAATTTTCTCTCCTCGACCACGCAGGCCCATTACATAACAAATTGGAAAAAATTACAGAACTAACCATCAATGTTATAAAAATCTATTCAATCAGGAGAAAATGAGCAAAGATCAATAATTAGCACACTCCGCATATACACGCAATATAACCCGTAGCCAGTGAGAAAAGTTGGAGTGAATCTGTTCGTATCAAAGAAGAAAATATAGAATATCAATAATGCATTCCTCCCTTCTCGTGATTCTAGGCGGAAAGGACCCGACCAGTCACCATCAGTAATTTTTTCACGAACAGTAGCCCAATCGTCATTATCAGTAGTTTTACTGAATGAAGAACACGAAGCCCATGGCATGGAACGGATCCGAAACCAACACTTAGTTTCAGCTAATGATATACTAAACTTGCTGGGAATCTGTAGGTAAGATGAAAGTGCTCATTTTCTGAAACGTGGGGTCTGCTCAGTTTATTCGTACGGTGATTACAAACTCTATACAATTGACACAAGACAAAATTACACTTTAAAATCCGCGCTCTCCAGCCACTTGATTAAATCTTGGGGAGAGAGTAAACAAGTCAACAAGTCATCAGGAAATCCAGAGTATGAATGGAGAGAACAGCGTTGTGCGAAACGTTCTATTGTGTGTTCTTCTAAACTGCTGATCCAACCCATTTGTAAAGAAAGTACTTACAGCAGCCATGTTCACTGGAGTATTGAGACGACCCCAAATGTACTTTGTAGGTCGAACCCTTTTGGCATCTTAGTGGTATCCAGACGGTTCACTTTTGTTCTCAATATTCCATTCCTTTTTTCTTTTTCCTGGAAACAGTTGACATTTTGTATCAATGTCCTGCAACTTGATTTCTCCTGTATACAGAATTGGGAGGTAATTGAAGTCTATATCGTAGTCATGATTGGCCGATGAGGACGGTGGAGGGAGGGGAAGAATAGTCACAAAATGCTCATAGAACGTAATCAAGTTGCGTATGTGGTGAGCGCATGCATGGCTTGTCATTACGGAGACAGTGATAAGAGTGAATTATGTTGATATTCAAGATTGCAGTACAGTGCCAAATCTTGCATTAAAATACAGAATAACAACAATTCGACCAAGGTGAACATTTTTTCAGCAAATAGTATGTTCAGTTTAAAATCTAAACTCCAACTTTAGAAGCTTCTTAGGAAATGGATTCTATGGAACGATTTAGTTTATTAGTTCCTGTTTATTTTCCTTTTGTAAAAATTGCATGGAGGGCCCTAATCCTAAGTAACACCCTCCACTACTGATCACGCATCATATTACTCGTGACGATTGCGTTCTTACACATTTTAATTGCAATCATTACTTTTTACACAAGTAACATTCACTTGTAATTTATTTCTTGAAGTAAAATTGTAATTTTTGTTACTTTATAGTAATTGTAAGTACGTAGCCAAGGATGGGAGGTACTAGGGGTTAGAAACAACTCTATGGAATTTTTACAAAACGGAAATAAACAGAAACCGACAACAATTTTAAATTAAACACACATTCAGTGACATGATTGTAAAATCAACAGATCTGTTGAATCTATTTTCTAAGAAGCCTCGAAAATTGGATCAACATAATTCAATTGTGTCAGTGTCCTCATAATGACAAGTCTGGCTTGCGCGCAATATACACGCAAGTTCGTTATGTTCAATTAGCCACTGGCGTAGCCAAGGTGGGGGGGGGAGGCGCCATGGAGGGCCAGTCCCCAAAATGTTTCCTGAAACTACAGTGAGGACCAGCCCTTGTTTTACGTGCGGTACAACAAATTAAGGACTTTTTCCGAAATGTTAAATTATAGTAGCGACAAAGAATCCACAAGCAAGGTTCAACAGCGCCACACATGATTCTCCATATCTATCCTGCTTGAAGAAGCTTGAATGAAAGAGAAGTAGGATTGTGGTCGGCCGGGATATTTTCCTGTACACATCAGTATTCGGAATAAAACCGTGTGTTGACAAATGTCGGGAGATGAGGCGAAGGACGAGTAGCAAGGGATAACTCTGTAGAGGGCTGGAAGGTGATGACGATTCCACGGCAGAAACAGCTGCAAGTTTACAGCATCGGTTAGCTTTTGTAAATCGTTTCCAGGAAACAACTATATTCCAGGGATCTCGGCAAAACGTGGTAGCGATTGTCGGTTAGTACCATGGTTGAAAAATGTGCTGTATTTGTTTCAGTGTTGAGGAGACTCTGACAAGATTGTGAGCTGCACGTTAGTTCCTCATTATGTCATATTAGTGACTTTCTAAAAATATTGACCGGTTTGTCCTAAAGAAGCCAAAATTATGTACATCCTCGGCAAGTTATGAAAAGTGCTTTTATTCTATCAGCAGCACTAGCATGTAGCAGCAGGACATAATCGCGGATGCGTGGCTAAGTTCAATACCTAGGTTGTGAGTTTTGTCAAATGCCCGGGGGTGATTGGAACTTCAAATGTCACCATCAAAAGTGCGGGTAACTCTTTTGTAACTGGCGGGCGTTATAACTCAGTTCCAATGATTCTATATTCTCATCAAGACGGCCGAGGCTTGAATCGCAGTGGGTGCATACAAATTTATAAAATGGGAAGTCCCGCTCTATTGATTCTGATTATCCTTAAAACCGTAGATCCCTTCGCTTACCTTTCCTTAGTAGTTTTGAATCATAACAGCATCATTTATGGTTATGTGTTTTGAGTATCCAGCCGTTCTTTGGGCTTACCTTCTACCTTAAATGGTGAGTGGTTACAGTGGCGTATCAAAATTATAATCTCAGTGGGTGGGGTATAATTCCAGGCCAGTAGGTTGGATGGGACTTTCCCTTGGGAGGGGACATGAAAAAACCGGTCATTCCGAGTGTGGTGATGGATATTCAGTAGATATTGATGGTTTTGATTTTTACCATGTATGACGGCCATTCAAAGGGGAATGACGCGACGACTATAAAATGAAAACCGCTGTAAGGCTCGTAATGCGGAATTAAGAGTGCTGAAGTCCTAAATTCACTGTTGGAGGGACACGGGTGCACACGACGTGAGGCCAGAGGGAGCACACACACGCTTTGATCGTCCACTACACACATTCGTGCTTAAAACAGTGAAATGGAGGCCTCAAAATAAGAGCAAAGGTGTGTATAGTGTTTCCTGGCAACAGAAGGAGTCAGGGGAACGAAAATGCATGGATGAAATGCACAAATGTACGGAGACCATTGCATGTCCGTTGCAGGGTTCAAGGCATGGCACAAGCAATTCAGGGAAGCACGGATGCCGTTGGCCGATGATGCACGATCTGGAGCGCCACACAGAATTACCGATGCCATTATCCAGCAGGTGGACGCCTTCATTGTGGAAGACTGGTGGGTTACAGTAGCATCTATTGCCATAGAAGTCGCAGCCCTTTTAACAAAAGAGAGCACATAATACAAGATACATATAAAACACGTAATCATTTGATAATGTTAAATAACTAGCCTTAAGGAACAATATCAGCAGAGGATAAACCAGGAAAACATTTTGATTTTTACCAACACGTGGCTTCGCAGGATAACCAACATGACAACTAGAGAAAGGAAGTATGGGAAGCAGGCCGGAAAACCCTACAGAGGACGAGATCTTACGTGACGTTGTAGGGAAAGAAACGTGAGAACATTAACCCTTTGTCTAATTTATTAAACATATAGAATTGAACCTAGGTATGAAGTGTACAAGGTTAAATAACATCATTAATTTTAAAAAAATCAAATGGAACCACGAGGTTCCTATTAGTGTTTCTTCAGGAAAGTGAATATTTACACAAAATTACAATAACATTTAAATAAGTCAGCATGATTTCGATGTTGAAATTTACAATGAAAATTTAAAGGGGACAATGACCTAATTACAAACATCATATAAGGCAAGTTGAAAAATGTTACAAGGGAAGGACACAACGGAAATTAAATTTAGCGCAGGGGCCTATAGAGAAGCAGTCCTCTCCTAATACACATCAGTGAGGGACGCAAAGCTCAACAGGTGTGCACTAAATTGATACGGAATTACTGGAGGCAACTCGGAAGGGAAAAAATTAAAGTTTACATATTCACAAAAAATTAATAAAAGGAATTGCCTCCAAAATAAAGGATATGCCTAGCTGACGAACTACGGCATTATAAAATCAAAAGCGGTGAAAACCAGGGTCTAAGGCAAACTTCGAACGAATGAATTTACATTTTAATTTAACACTTCAGAATAGAAAACAAGCTTACCCCGGGATGGCTGGAGCCGGTGAGCGGACCACCTTACAAGGTGCGTCCGATCGTTACGACGTACGAAAACCAAAGACGCTGAACAGTGCCTTGCTCTTGCTAAGGAGCCAAAAGGCCGGAAATTGGGAAATACTCAAACAGCCAATCAGGGAAGCTACCTATGTTTCGAGCCGAAGTTTCACCAATACAAATTAGTGTTATTTTCACCAATAGAATTACAGCCCCATATATGGTAATGTGGGAAATTCATTCTAGAGGTTTCGATTGCGAAACTCAGCGATTTCGTTTTCGAAGCCTCCACGTGGCACTACAGAGTGATACAAAAATGGGTTACAAACAAACATATTACTGGAGATCTCCAATATCAATGTCAATGATTAAGTAAATAATTGTCTCTTCAGTGAGTCCTGAAAATACTTTAAAATACAACTTCATCAGAAATAAAACACACAAATTTTACATAATTTTTACAACAAATTTCTTTTTGTCGAATTCTTAAAAAATGTCAGGTCCTTAGTTTCCTTTGTCAAGTCAACAAAGATTCCGCCGACTATCAACTCACCACCGGTGACATCCTCCACCACCGAATCTCGAGCTCTGGGGTATAAGTCCAGGCCAGTAAGTTGGATGGGACTTTCCCTTGGGAGGGGACATGGAAAAAACCGGTCATTCCGAGTGTGGTGACGAATATTCAGTAGATATTGATGGTTTTGATTTTTACCATGTATGACGGCCATTCAATTTTTTTAAATGTTACATTAAATGGCGATTTTTACGGGAGGTCTGAATTTTGTGAACACACACTGATACAAACGCGTATCAACCACATCTTGATGCAACTTTTACGAGTATCTTGTGAGCAGAATTTCCTAAGCTCGACCACAGGTATTGCTGTCCATAGGATCGCTTACATCGAGCGCCTGCCAACATGGTTTCCCTTTTCAGTCCAACCAGTGTCCCCAATGACGCTTCATATAGTTCACTCGCATAGCGAACTCACAGTGAACACGTAGTAAGGCATGGCGCAGTACTGGACAACTGCCACCACCAGGAATTCTGCGACAATGCACTCCCAGGCTGAATGCAAACAGGTCAGGAATCCATAATGCCCCTTCCAACAGGCATGACAGTTTCCCTGTCTGGACCAGGTCATAGTGATCACTGGAACAGAGATCAACCGCAGCAGAAAAGGAAGAAATACGGGAAAAGGCAAAACCTCGGCTATGCAGAAGAGAAACGTGGACGTAAGTGTGGTTTTGTCTGTGTTTTTTTATATTAACAACTATTACTATAATAACAGGAACTGAATATCATGCGAGGAAAATAACCTCGCCCCAAATCTTTGGGAATTCCAAACCCTCCCAGGGCAAGCATGTATTGAAACTTTACCAAACATAAGAGACCAAATAAAATTAGGAAGGTTTATCGGAGTTTACCTTAATACCAGAAATTTTTACAAGGGATCCCTAGTTATGACAATGAATGAAAACCTTAACCGAAAGAACACACTAAAATCTACCTAATATGATCTCAAACGACCATACTTATAACAAATAAAATCTTAAATAACTTCTAGAATTGCCAAAGTATCCGGCCGGATATACACCCCAAAATTTGCTTACAACTAACTAACTAACTAGGGGATCTTGACTTGCGACAAATGGACTCGACTGATCCTTTTCTTTTCAGGATGGCTGACTAGCCATGACACAGGGGTTAAAAATTTCAATATCGTGCAGGGACCTCGAAATCTGGGGGCCAACTTACTAATGACATGGTCCGCAGCACTACTCACAGTATGAGTCTTTACATAAACCTGGTCACCCACAGACAGATTGTGTGGTCTTCGCCCGTGATTATAGTTACGTTGAACTTTAGCGTAATATACTTTCAAATTCTTACGCGCACGTTGCCAGGCAGCACGAATCGTTTATGGATTTGCGACATCAGGTAGAAGATCGTTAATAGACCACAGATTAGAGAGTGGAGAATTGGGGGTGAATACTAGCATCAATGAAGCAGGAGTCTGCTTGTGACTTTCATGAACGGCAGTGTTGAAAGTAAATGATAACCAATTAAGTGATGAATCCCACCTAGAATGGTCAGAAGAATGATAGGCAATAACAGCAGATCTTAGATTTCGATTGACTCTTTCAGCATAATTAGGCGTGGGATAATAACGGGTGGTAGTCACATGAGAAATAGATAGGTCAAAACAGAAATTACGGAATTGCACAGATGTAAACGCTCTAGCATTATCACTCACCAGAAAGTGACAGGGTCCAAATGAAGCAAAGATCTGTTTCAAGCAAGAAATAGTAGTATTAGCATTAGCCATGCAAGTAGGAAACAGCCACGTAAAACGCGAGAACGCATCAACACACACAAGTATGAAACGATGGCCGGTCCGTGATCGCGGGAACGGTCCAGTGTAGTCTATAAATAGTCTCTCCATCGGGCGAGAAGCTTGCTCAGATGACAACAGACCAAGGCGGGTATTGGGAGCGGGTTTACTAAAGTTACAGGTTTTAAAAGATTTGACCATGGTGCGGATTTCACCATCCATAGATTTCCAAATGAAGTGTTTACGAATTTTCTCTCTAGTCTTCAATACACCGAGGTGTCCACCAACAGGGGATTCATGAAAATATTTGAAAAGATCAGGAACTAAATTAGCTGGAACAACAATTTTGGGGTCTCTGCGACCACGAGCAGGACAACACAGAACACCATTCTTAATGACATAGGGTTTGACATGCTCACCAGACTTAATTCTGTCAATAATAGCTTTCAATTCAGGGTCGTCATCCTGATGTTTAGAAATATCTTGGAAAAGGAACGGGGAATTGGTCAACACTACATTAACAAAGGCCGAAACTTGTTCAGAAGAGGGATCTGCAGGCTCTGATTGAGGATCAGAACTGCCCGGGTAGAACATCCTACTAAGACCTTCAGCAACAATATTTTGAGTTCCACGAATGTGACGAGCTTCAAATTGAAAAGCTGAGATGCGTACTGCCCAACGCGCAAGACGACCAGTCCTCCTTGGCCTGGCCAGTACCCAACTCAGCGCCTGATTATCAGTTTCAAGATCAAATGGGAGGTGTTCGAAGTACATTCTGAATCTTTACAAGGAGAAAACAACAGCTAAGGCTTCTAATTCATAGATCGAATAATTGCGTTCAGCAGGACTGAGACTACGGGAAGCATAAGAAATTGGACGGCGTCCATCTTCAAATTCCTGAAGGAGCACACCAGAGATATCAGTAGATGAGGCATCAGTCTGGAGAATGAAACGTTTAGAAAAATCTGGCATCGCCAGCACAGGAGCGTTACATAATGCAGATTTCAAATCATAGAAAGCTTGAAGTTGAGCATCACCCCATTCAAATTTAGCATCTTTCCTCCTTAAGGCATTTAATGGAGCGGCTCTTTCAGCAAAATTAGGTATGAATTTACGGAAGAAATTGACCATGCCAACAAACCTAGCTACAGCTTTGACATCTTTAGGGGTTGGGAAATTTTGAATCGCTGCAGTACGAGATTGGTCAACCGAGACACCTTTTTGAGACACAATATGTCCTAAGAAGGACATGTGGGGCTGCGCAAAAGTGACCTTGCTAGCCTTAAGGGTCAGTCCTGCTTTACGGAGTCTTTCAAGGACTTCATTGAGATGAACGAGGTGTTCTTCAAAAGTTTCGCTAAGAATTACTAAATCATCAAGATAATTATAAACGAATTTGAATTTAATATCTGACAACACGTTATCCGACAGCCGAGTCAAAACAGCGGCTCCCGTCGCCAGCCCGAACGGTACGCGCTCAAATTCATAGAGGTTCCAGTCAGTGGCAAAAGCCGTGAGATACTTGGATTCCTCAGAAAGAGGTATCTGAAAATACGCTTGATTCAAATCAAAAGTGGTAAAAACTTTGGCATTAGCAAACCAAGAGAAGCAAGAGTGTAAGTCAGGAAGAGGAACAGATTGAAGCACAACTCGCTTATTCAACATTCTATAATCCACTACAGGCCACTACCATCCTGTGGTTTAGGGTCGAGAAATATGGGAGAAGAGTACGCAGATTTAGAAGGACGTATTACACCATCAGCAAGCATTTGGTCGATGATAGCACGGTGCTCTGTTCATTAAAGATGGTGGATGACAGCTAACGAAATTGCCCCGCATGAGGGCAGCACGGTGCTCTGTTCATTAAAGATGTCGGATGACAGCTAACGAAATTGCCCGCATGATAGCAGCATAGTGCTCTGTTGGTTAAAGATGGTGGGTGACAGCTGTCAAAAGAGCATGTGGCTTTGTTTCCAAACAAGAGCACGTGGAATTTGCCGCCACAACAAAGAGGGCAGCACTGTACTCTGTTGCTTAAAGATGGCGGATGATGGCTGTCAAAAAAAGCGCGTGGGTTTATTTCCAAACAAGAGCATGTAGAATTTACCGCCACCACATAGAGGGTAGCACGGTGCTCAAAGATAGCTGCTGTCAAAAAGCATTTTTCAAATTATCCGCCGCCACATTTCAAAGGTATCTAGCTAAAGATGGCAGCACGGTGCTCTCTTGATTAAAGATGGCGGATGATAGCTAACAGAACTTTTCAAATTGCCAGCTACTACGTGCTTAAGGTAGTAGCCATAAAGAGGGCAGCACGGTGTTTTGTGGAGTAAAGATGGCGGATGACAACTGACGAAATTGCCCGCATGATAGCAGCACGGTGCTCTGTTGATTAAAGATGGCTGATGGTAGCTGTCAAAAAAGCACATGGCTTTGTTTCCAAACAAGAGCACGTGGAATTTGCCGCCACCACATAGAGGGCAGCACTGTTCTCTCTGGATTAAAGATGGCGGATGACAGCTGTCAGAAAAGCATATAGGTTTGTAAAGCACGTGGAATTTACCGCCACCACATTTCAAAGGTAAGTAGCTAAAGAGGGCAGCACGGTGATTAAAGATGGCGGTTGACAGCTGTCAAAAAAGCATGTTGATTTGTTTCCAAACAAGAGCAAGTGGAATTTGCCGCCACCACATTTCAACTAAAGATTGCAGCACTGTTCTCTCTGGATTAAAGATGGCGAATGACAGCTGTCAGAAAAGCATATAGGTTTGTAAAGCACGTGGAATTTACCGCCACCACATTTCAAAGGTAAGTAGCTAAAGAGGGCAGCACGGTGCTCAAAGATGGCTGCTCTCAAAAAGCATTTTTCAAATTATCCGCCACCACATTTCAAAGGTAAGTAGCTAAAGAGAGCAGCACTGTGCTCTATAGATTAAAGATGGCGGATGACAGCTGCACGTGGCTTTGTTTACCTCGAGCTAGTTAGGTTAAGTTGGTACCACTAAGGTTTAGGCCCGTCAAGATGGCAGTACTGAGGTTAGCGATGCGTTGTTGTCTGTCAAAAAGCACGTGGCTGTCAAAAACACGTGGCTTTGTTTACCTCGCGCTAGTTAGGTTAAGTTGGTACCACTGAGGTTTAGGCCCGTCAAGATGGCAGCAGTGAGGTTACCGATGCGTTGTTGTCGATGACAGCTGTCAAAAAGCACGTGGCTTTGTTTACAAATTCAAATCTCCCGCAAAAATTCAAATTTCCCGCCAAAAATTCAAATTTCCCGCCAGAATTCAAATTTCCCGCGGGTGGTGGAGGCCTCTCCCGAGAGCCGGAGGAGGAGGTGGCGCCCGAACTCTCCCATTATACTACTTATTTACACTGTCAATCTCGACATTCTGCCAGGAAGGGGATTGACATTGACAGAATTAGTTGCTTCATCGCCACTTCCCTCATCCGTAAACGGTCCATCATTTGGAGGAAACAACATTTGTTGTAGCTCATCCGTTGTCAGATTGAGGAGAGAGAAAAACATGAAGTGAATTTCAGATATTATTCATAATTGAAACCGGACAAAAAGGCCTACTTGATGTGACCAATGTCACCTACATGTGACACCATGCTTTTTAATGGCAATAATGTATGATTACCATTTATCACACGCTTTCCATGCCACAATAACTTGCTTCACCACTTCAATCCAGTTTGTTTCCTCTCCTATCTGAGCGAGAGCTGACTGCGAATTCGAAAAGGGTCCATTTCAAATAATAACACCTTTCTTTAAATACTTCCAACAGACGAAAAAGTGCAAGCATCCAGAAGAGCAGGAAATGTTATTAATATTTGGTGTCACCTGTAGGTGACATTGGGATTTCACGGGATATAAAGATATTTCATATATGGAAAAATAAATCAGTATGCTAAAATAAAATGATCTGTCTCACTGTGGTCTACACTCCCCTACACAGCTAGTGTACATGTGAAGACACCTGTTCCAAAACTGCCTACACACTACATAAATTATTTTGTAAAAATCGCCGAAATCTAATAACTCCTTTCGTTTTCATGGCAGTGGCCAACTTGTTTTAGTTTTATAGCGGGATGAACACACATATATCAGTCATAATTATGAAATTCAAGACTCGATATTTGTGAAGTTATTAAAGAGTTTTGGTTGGGTTTAGAAAGTTTTGAATTGTATAATGAAACGAGAGAGTTTTGGAAATGACATTTTCATGTGGATTAAAATATTATAATTATAGACATCCCTGTAAGCAGGCATAATAAATCATTGAAATACAACTGTCAGATTGATCAGTAACCCGGGGAAGAATCATATTCTTCTGGCAATCAAATGACAACTGAAATGGTCTTTCTTTAAGTGCCTTACGGTCTCCATAAAATGCTTCAGCTTTTTCCATATGCACCCTAAAATTTGTCATGAGTTCAGTTTTTTCACAGGACAATTAGGGCGTTATGTCTGAAGCACTCAGAGCAGGAATCCGCTGCTGGAGATTTGAGCCAATATTGAAGGATGTAACAAACAACCTTCCAAAAATTCATGTTTAACCGACAGATCCTTGCTTTATCTGCAATAAGTTTTCTACCACAATTTAATGTTACTGTCACTAGAAAGATATTGCCGTGCAGACCTTTTTCTACTCATTTTAGACTGGAAATGAAAGTAATAACTGACACCTTAGGCATCAAAAAAATATTACTACATTTATCACCGCCGTTATTTTCTTTAGGGATGCTGCCCGTTTTCATAAATTTCCAACTCAGACTCTGTATTCGAAATCTTGAGATTCTGTGTATATTCAGAAAGGCAGTACTATAGATTGAAGTCATACCTTTGCTTACTTCTTACAAAGTAACCTATAGTAACTGAATATCCTGGTACGGAACGCCTTCTTGTAGGAATACATTGAGATGTGTGCTTCATTATGAGTTTACCTTGTTATATATTTTATTAGTCATTATGAAATGCTGCATGAAATTTTGTACATCCTACATTGTCATATCACCACAGCCGTAAGCATAGGCATTGCTTTTGATTACCTCCTGGAAGATTCTTGAGGGAATTAGGCCTATAGATACCGTGCTAGTGGTGCCACACAGAGTTACTGAGTGGGGTTAAGAAATTATGGATCTGAGCATTGAATGCGTATTTCTACCCATCAGATGTATACAATTTACCTTCGCGTCAGTTTCTAAGGGCGAAACTGTATGCGTAAGTGGACATGTGAATGAAGTGAAGGAAATAAGGACAGATAATTTATCTGTTATTTCTGCAAATGTGATACGGCAAACGTCTGTGACACTACCATCGTACATAGTACACTCCAAGTTACTGCATAATTGTTTATATTTTTGTTCTCCATTCCACTTGCATTCCAATTGCTCGAAGTAAATATGAAACTGCTGATTTTTGTTTTTATTGGAATTTGTTTACAGTGATTCGGAGCGCAATGTTCTAAGTGGAGAATATCGCTGGCCTTCAGGAGGAGGAGGAGGATCACGTGAACACATTTCAATTGTATTTTATTATGTCATTTTCCATGACTAGTTTGCCACGAAGTTTGGGGATGCCTTGTGCCACCAGGTTCTAATACTTTCATTGTTACTTGCCACTTGTTCTTTATTCCTATGTAAATTCATTGCTAAGTAATGTTATTCTTTAATTACAGGTTTCTGAGGATTAGTTAACACACAATATTTGTGAATTACATCATCCGCATAGGGAGAAGTTAGATAAACGATTTAGTAAAATTGTATAATATAATAATACGTTGAATACATCTTTCGATGTGAATTCTGACACTAGCAGTACTGTAAGTCTAGTTTATTTCCTCAACAATCAGTCTCTCATCATGTAAGAAGAGTGGCGCTACAACAAATATGTCGCGACCTTCCATGCTTTTTTTATTCCATGGAACCTTTGCCTGCCATTACCTCGTCATCAGCTTCCAAGTATGACAGCAGTACGCTAGCATTAGTAGTAATAAATGCGTCACTAGCTCTTCCGCCGTAGTACATAGGTTTAAAGCTGATCATGGTATTTGGCGTGATTCCTATGAGAAATTTCTCTGTGTAACGTCCCTGGTAACGTGAGTAGAGATATAGCCTGTGGCTAAATTTTACTTGGTTGTTCAACTCTTATTTCTCTGCAGTCTATTTTTACTCTGCAAAGGGTATATTTATTTTGAAATTCTGAGGGCAGAATTTCTTTGACACTTTCTCTACCCGCCCGGAAAACAAAGTTCGCCATAGCCGCTGCAAGAGTCATAACTGTGGCGTAATAATTCTAGATAGGCTACTGTAGTGCGATGGATACCGAACAAAACTCCCAATGCTGAATAAGGCAAACCAGTTTTCATCTTCATTAAGAAAAGAAGTAAGCGATTCGGTTCAGTAACTTTTACTTCCTTCTGATCTGGCAACTTCTTCAGAAACCTCTGTGTTTACGCCCGTAAAAGCTCTGCATTCAGAATCTTCTGTAATGGACGGGTAATCTTCAAAGCCTATTGATTTAATTCATTCATTATCATTAATAACTTTCTGTACAGTGTCCCTGCCTAAACGAAAGCTGACTGAATACTTGCTTGAGGAGCAATATCATTAGCATCAGTCGTGCAGGTAGAAACAATATCTTGTGTCACATTATTACTTATGTCAGTTTTCGTAAATACATCCACGACTTTACTTCCACTGTTACCATCTACTTTTAGGATCTCATTCTCTTCTCTTATTGTTTTCTTTCTGTCCTGTTTAACGCCCTTTAGAAACGCTCAGCAGCCAATTCGTTTGAAAAATTCATTTTATTATATTCTTTTCGAAAGATCGTAGGGACATAGACCAGACCGCATATTACCAATGAAAAGTACGCTGTTAGTTCTTGAGTGTAGTGTTAGTTCTCAACACGATCCATCATGGCTAATAGAAAGAAGAAAATATATTTCTGTGTAGATCTGTAATTTCTGTCAATAAGTGAAAAAAAGAAGACTAAAGTTTCTTGTTAAGTTTCCCTGCCTAAATCTGTTTTTGCCCTATTTCTGCCTCAATTATCATCTCATGGAAAGAATGTAAATATCACATAAGTAGTATTTCTGTATCTATTGGAACACCCTACAACACAACAAAGTACGGAATTCTCCTTCGTTTCCTTTCTGCATTACCCTACATTTATGATTCCATGTAACTACATGAAGCGGGAAGTCCGCATTTAATTCATCCGGTGTCACGCACGCAGCGGATAACTGGAAAGAAATAGCCGGGTTGAGTGGCTCAGACGGTTCAGGCTTTGGCCTCTCATCCCAACATGGCAGGTTCGATCCTTGCTCAGTCCGGAGGTACTTGAAGCTGCTCAAATACGTCAGCCCCTTGTCGGTATATTTACTGGCATATAAATGGACTCTGCGGGACGAAATTCAGCTACCTCGGCGTCCCCGTACGCCGTAAAAGTAGTTTGTGCGACGAAAAGAAGTTATTATTGAAAAGAAATACATTAAAAATAATTAATAATTACATTATTTGTATTATTTATAATTACTATTCAATTTACTCGAAATTGTTTAAAACATTAGAACTTGCACCCGTGGAATTAAAAATTATATGCAGGCTACACTTACCTCCTATATTTCTCTTGGTTCTTCTTCCATTTCGACGGATCATTCAGTCTTTTCCTGTACCAGGAGATATATCAATATAGCATGTACAGTGTTAGCAATTGTTGAAAATATGAACTTAAATTGACTTCGTAGGAATAATTAAAAGAATGATGGAGAGTTTTGAAACCCAACCTTCAAATAATAGTAATCTTGCTTATGGGTTGTAGAAGTCCTGAAATAAATCATATAGGAAAAGAGAGAGGTTTGGGAGGAGAGAGGTGTGCAAAATTATATCAATTATGAATCTAATTTATGCAGGGAAAGAAAAGTTTAGCCGCGGTTACAGATTTGGTAGAAAATAGTCTTGAGAGTTTAAAAACACTTTTACCTCACTTTTTCTAAGAGGATGAAGGAAGCAGTTTTGGAAGTGCAGTCTTCAAATGTTTGTCTCTGTTGTAGCTATAAACAGAACTAGTATCCAAATCTTAATTTCAGTTTAACATTAAAGTTACATTCAAACTCTCATTTTTCCAATAATTGATTTCTCTGATGTATTAACGGATGCAACTGTAGAACAACGTATGGATCTTCAAAGGGCAATGAAATCTTCTATTCCATTTATATTTTCTTTGAATGTCAGAACATATATTTCCCTATATTATGAGAAGCTATAC
The DNA here is from genome assembly GCF_040414725.1 of Anabrus simplex. NCBI lineage: Eukaryota > Metazoa > Arthropoda > Insecta > Orthoptera > Tettigoniidae > Anabrus > Anabrus simplex. The sequence continues at coordinate 25,477,951 of NC_090277.1, read as the reverse complement.
TGGCTGAAAATCGATCAACTAAGAAATCTACATACTGCGACAATAAGTTTTCGACTTCTGAACGAATCTTTACCTGAATGCATATCCGCACATTTTAACTTCCTCTCATCTATCCATGGGCATAATACTAGATAGACTTCTACCCTTATGATACCGGTTAATCATTCAGCTGTATAAAGTCACTCCTTGCAAGTGTCTGGGGCAAGGCTATGGAACACTCTCCCTGTCAGTATACGTATTAGCACTTCAATAGTCTCATTTAAGCGGTCTTGTCGAGAATTCCTTTTAAATACTTGATCAGCTTGTATGAATATTAGTGTGGATGAGTGCAAGTATGATTTAGAGCTAGGTGATTTAAATAGATAATATTAATTATAAAAAAATTATATAATAAGTTATAGGCTAATATTACTCCATTAATTTAGGTAGTTCTTTGAAACTGTTAACAAGCCATTTTTCTAATTCATGTGACTCTGTACTGAACACGTATGTAGTGGTTAAGTGTAAGAGCGTTAACTTCGCCACATACAAAAGCAATAAATAAATAAATAAATAAATAAATAAATAAAAAATAAGTAAATAAATAAATAAATAAATAAATAAATAAATAAATAAGTAGATAAATCTATACCAATATTATAAAGAGGAGAAATATTTATGTTTGATTGTAACGAATAGACTCGAAAACTACTGAACCGATTTTAAAAATTACTTCACCTATAGAAAGCTCCATTGCCAATGAGTAACATGGGCTGTATTTTATTTTCAAAACAATTCCAGGTGGGGGCACGGGGGAAGATATAAAAATAATAGGCCAATATGTGCAAAATATGGAATTTGTCGTATAAGGACGAGACAAAGCTCAATTTAATCCTCTTGACGCAAGGAACAAAACTCGGTAAGCCCTACGGACCCTGAAACCAACCGTTATGGAAATATTGGCAGCACACTACCCCTGCTCTAGGAATCTGATGAAAGAAATGAACTGCCGTAACCATGGCAACGTCAGCTCCAGGATTCTAGAGCAACGAGATTATGCATGTACGTTTGGGCATAGCTGCCAACCAAAATTGGTACACATAAGACTTATTATCTGTAAAATATATACTGTTGTGTAAGGCACTCATAGGACTACTTCGGGCGGGGATGGATAAGGGGTGAAGTATAAAAGTCTTATCTTACTATATATAAAAATGGATGTATGTGCACATATTACTTACTATAGGGAGACGAGCACTGTGGAGGTAAGCCATCCCTAGCGCCCTTAAGAGAGGGGGTCAGGGGGGTTAGTTATAAAAGTAATCGAGAATAGTATCGAATTCATAGTTTTCGGGGTCGCTGAGTTGAAAAGTAATACTCCAGAATTTTTTAAAGTCCAAGTTCAGCCCCCTTTTAAGTGGGAAGCGAAGGAGGGTGGGTGAGATATAGAAATAATTAACAACAGTTTCGAATCCATATCTTTCAGGGTTTCTGGGATGAATAGTAGTACTCCGGATTTTTTTGAAGTCCAAGTGGGGGGCCAAGGGGTTAGATATACATAAAATAATCGAAAAACTATATATATAAATCTTATCTTCTTCTTACTGTATATAAAAATGGATGTGTGTGCCTGGGTGTGTGTGTAAATGACACATCTCCTCTTAAACCACTGGAGCAATCTCAACAAACCTGGTACACTTATCAATTAGTATCAGGAGACAAACCGCGCGGGGGTAAGACACCCCTAGCATCCTTATGGGCAGGGGGCGAGGGGGGTGGTATAAAAATAATCTAGAATATTTTCGAATCCATAGTTTTCGAGGTCGCTGAAATGAACAGTGACGCTCCGAATTTTTTAAACCATGTTCAGGCCCCTTTGGGGTGAGGGGGAGGGGGGAATGGGATATGAAAATAATCGAAAACAGTGTCGAATCTACAGTTTTGGGGGTCACTCAGATGAATGGTGACAATCCAGATTTTTTATCTCTTAGGGGTGGGGGGGGGCGAGAGGGAAACAGTTTCATAGACAGTTAAAATCCTGTACATCGTATATATGGCGCGACGGCTAAATACATTTAGTTATCACTTATTAACTTTTGACAGGATCTAATACTTCCCAGTCGATTCGAGCTTCCATAAGGACGAAGATTTACTCGAAAATTAAATAATCTAAAAATTGAAATCAAACACACCTGAATGATTCTAAAACTGGATAATAGATAGTAACATATCAATCTGCAAGTCAAAAAGCAATTCTATAAAAATTCACTTCACCCATAACTAACTGGTAATGCAAATATTAAAGGTAAATATTTAGAAACTATCCGGGCAACGCCAGGTACTACAGCTAGTAAATAAATAAATAAATAAATAAATAAATAAATAAATAAATAAATAAATAAATAAATAAATAAATAAATAAATAAATAAATAAATAAATAAATAAATAAATAAATAAATAAATAAATAAATAAATAAATAATGTATGGAATTATTGTTGGTGATATATAAGGGATGTAGTATAGCCCTCTGAGGGGAAGAGGCTGCAGAATATATTCTCGATATCCCCACCTTTTGTAAGAGCAAACTAAAAGAGGCCCCGGTCTCTTTCAACTTGGGAGCGTGTATTTGCGGCCACGGAGCTCTTACCGAAGTCCTCGTATTGCTTCCAAATTTTTGCGCCAGGCTTCTCACTTACTTATATAACCTTCGACCTCCCTCGGTCGACTTTATTCTTTTCCGACCCCAGCGGTATTGGGTTTCCGAGGGCTCCCACTTATATCTCTTTAGCCGACCTCTTCATTTTTCGAAGTGCTGGAGATCGTCATTTTCCCTATGATTAGTGTTAACAAGTTGATGCTTGCTCAGTTGTATACTCCTGAAGCAATAATCACCATCACCTTCACGCTGTCTTGGAGATAGAAATAGAGATAACAACAACAACAACAACAACGAGGTTTGCGTTTGCAAGGGGATTAAGCATACCCATACTTGCTAGGGAGATAACTAGCAACTCGTTAATATAATCTGTGTGTACTGTCCTTGTACAATATTTTTTAAGAACTGGTACCGAAACGAATCTCCTTTCTACTTCAGTAAAAAGTTACACTGATTTGAAACTTATCGTTTACTTTCATTTTTCATTCACAGAAAGTTTTCTAAGTACACATAAATGGGCATAAATAAAACAATAGTTTATGGTATATTCTTATGCAGCAGTAAGTTTAGAACTATGTTTCTGACAAAGTGGTATTTCGTATTTCCATACCAGAAAGTCAATAATTATGACTAATGGAGATGATCTCATGTCATCATTTTTAACAACTTATAATCCATGATTTATTTAAAATGTGTACAGTACTACAATTGACTGAATGTAATTTTTTATTTGCTTATATTATTGTTACAGTAATGCGAGTCCCAGTGCGCGCACACGGTCGCTGACCTCCACGCGGTGCTAGAGAAAGATAACGTTCCGGTTCGGAGTGGAGTCGGCTGTGTGTGACATCAAGCGTCGTGTTTGATGAAGGTGAATCTTAGGCGTCGCTGTATAGGGAGTCTCACGCATTTAGGAATAAATATCTGTGTAGAGAATAAAAGAGAAAGACAGAAAGTGAGAATTAATTCCACACAGCAGTTAACCCGGCATTACTCGCTAGTGAGCGCTGCGCCGACATCAAGATTGAGGTATTTGAGATGTTTATTTATTTAGGAACACGACGGGGCGGAGTGCTAAGGAGCCAATCTCTAGATTCGGGAGATGCATGAGTCCGTCGTCCTGAGAATGTTTTTTACATGCAGGAGCAGTTCTTTCCATCTGTTCATTCACCACCATTCGTTTTATCTTCAAAAGCTCCTCCTCCCGCCGTAAAACAAGAGATGTAAATTAATCTCACCTCATCCCGAACCTGTATCGAGAAACGGGAGTAAGGAGTAGACACACAGTATATGTAAGAACACGAATATTTAAATTTGAGACAGGAGGAGTGGCCTGGTGACCAACTGCGTTCGTGGTGGGAGGCACAAAGGAAGGCTCACCCTCTCCCTACTCCCGCCACCACGCGAAGGACAGCGCCCCCGCCGTTGCTATCTGAATCGTCCTGCTTGCTCATTGGAGGCCTCCGGCGTTATAGAATGATCTCGGCGGCGCTCGGAGAGGACTCGCAAGGACTCTTGGAAGCATCCGGATGGCGGGGGCCCTGGTATTTAAGTCAGGCGCGACCTACGGAGTTGAGTTAGTTGCTGTAGTTCAGCTGGTGTGCGTTAGGGAAGAGTGCTGACAGTGATAGCCTGGGCTGAGGTGTCAGTCTTTGGGAGCCGAGGAATTGTTCCTGCTTCCCTGACGTCGTGAGTGTGAGTCTCTTGGAGTGGCTGCTGTAGAAGTACCTTGGGTGTTCTGGAGCAACGCGAAGGGAACACTGGGTGCAGACGGATTGAGTGAACTGTGGATACTATCCCGAGCTGCGAGACTGACGCGTAGACTGCGGACTGTGTCAGCGCTAACGAGTGTGGCTGAGCGGCCGAGTGAGTGTAGTGTAAGTGTGTGTCATTGTAGGTGAAACGTGAGAAACTACCAGAGAGAGCGTGAACCGTGTAAGTGTACTTGTGTAAGTTACAAGCTTGGCAATCGTGTTCGTGTAAATGTGTAGTTTTAGTGCTTAGCTAATACATTTTAGAAATAATACGCGTACGGTTTCTGTCTTATTTATTTATCCCGCCAACACGTCGCAGTATGAACTAAGTAATGCAAACATATAATCATGGATAATAGCAAACAAAGATTTCATAGAGTCAATCATAACTTCTGTCGCTTTCAGCGTCTTTCCTGGAACACTTTACAAATATGACTGGTAATCCCATCCTTTACTAAACCGAATGGAATACAGCCTTTAGTCAACCATCACTTCCTTTGTTCGAGTCCGGCTCCATGGATAAATATTTAGCCTGCAGGTCTTTGGTCACAGGGGACCCGGTGTCGATTCCTGGCAGAGTCGGGAATTTGAACCATAATTGGTTAATTCCTCCGGCACGGGGGCTGGGTGGATGTATTGTCTTCATCATCATTTCATCCCCATCATATCTCGTAGGTCACCTACGGGAGTCAAATCAAAAGACCTGCACTTGGTGAGCTGAACATGTCCTCGGATACTCCCGGCACTATATACCACACGCCATTTTCATTTTCTTTCGTTGATCAGGTCCTCTTCCTCCACGGTTTCACCCAAACAGGAAAGTATAGGATCAGTAGATGCCATTATAACTCGCATAAGTTCACTAACAACAGACACAGTCTAAACACTTCACATTAAATTTAAACTTTGACTCATAACAATGCGCGCAATGTTAGTTGCACTGTCACTCGCTACTGAGCGCACCGCTCACCAAACATGCACAGAAGCACCTCATAATGTACTGAGGTCTTTGTTTTTCAAAGATAATGGAAATGACGGACATATCCTCTTTCTAACAAACAATGTGTTTAAAGGGTTTAAAGGGAGTTTCAGAAGTAGAGGTCTTGTGTAAACTTCCAACAAGAAGCAATACACCACTGAGGTGAGTGCGGTGATTGTAGCCTATATCAAAGAGCGGATCGCACAGGGAAAAACGGCAAAACAATTCTGTATTTTGAAAAATATGTGGCAAAATAAAATAAGCACTAACGAAAGAATAGAAGGATATGGTACATGGTGTCCGAGTAACACTGTTCACCATTTAGGAGAAAAGAGAAAGGTGTGATAACAGCTGGAGTTGATGTAAACATGATTAGGTTTAGGCATGATATTTAGTGTAGTAGTAGATGAAGTAATTGAACATGTAATTTTAACTTTAGTAAGAAGACCAATTGGTTCATAAACAAGTTTAATGGCAACAGTAACACCTGACTATGAAGTATTCTATAGACAATATCGGAAAATCACGTTAAACCATGAAGTGAAATAGTTACAAGTACGTTTTAAGAACACAGTGCAGAGACACGTTCGTTAAGGAGTTAACTAGATGAAGTCGGCCATTGTTGTTCGTTCTTGAAAATATAAAATCGCTAAGAGTAATTCATTGAGTCTCCATCGTATGTTAGAGATTGTGGATACAGTGTAAAATGAAGGAAATCGAAATACTTTAAGTTAGAAAATCTTCGAGAAACAACACAATTAACGGAATAAGACCGCATAGCATATGGCGGCATGTTAGATACACTGTCTGAGTATCAACAAATACTTCACTGCACCAATACCGGACAGCTCTATCTCAAGAGCATTGAGTGGAGTGCTAACAGCGACGGTGGAGACATCTAGCCATTCGGTGCGACAAACCCGGGAAATCCATACTCTTCTTTGCTACTACTGAGAGAAATGCATTTCCAGGCAATGCTAATAATTGAATTCATAGGAATTAAAGAGAAATTGTGAAATATGGAACACTCCTTCTTAAACCTCCAAATGCACATAATATTAGCCGTGCCTTTCGCTGTATCTTAAAAATTATAAGGAGGGTTCTTTGAGGATCACCCAGCCTCCGGGAGGAATAATTAACAATTAATCTCTCTCCACCTTTCCGGCATTTTACCCGTTATCTGGGGTCAGCACTTCACACACACACAAACACACACACACACACACACACACACACACACGGCCTAGTTTTATGGCAGGGTGCCCTTCCCAACACCAACCCTATATGGAGGAGTGTATTCACTATTGCGCGTGATGTATTGTGTTTACGAAGACGAACACAAACGTGTAGTCCCCGAGTTGCAGGAATTAACATACGTGAGGAAGATCTCCGTCTAAGCCGGGAATAGTAACCTCTGAACCGAACGCCGGTACGCTGACCATTCCGTGGTGTGATTATTGTTTTAACACGAAGTACAACTGGGCAACCATCCTCTAATAACACTGTGCCCATTCGCATCTCGTAGACCATTTACAAAATGCGGCGTAGGAAGGTATGGCCCAAGCGATCTATTAGATGCAATGAACTTCTCATTTATGCGGTATATAGAAGACCATGCACGTCTCGGAACGGACTAATTTGGAAGAGACTACAAGACAGTTGAGGGTCAATTGGATTGTTTTACGAAAAAAATATAGCAGCGGAGTAATTGTTAAAAAAACTTCACTCAAAAAATTTTCTTCGGTAGAGGAAGGACGCAACCCCAAACCAAGCTTCACATCTGAAGATTATTCATGATATCTGAAGAATATATTGACTATTTATGATCGACGTTCAAAACAGACGAAATAATTCACCGGCGCACAGTATAAGAAGAGCCGAGATATTACAAAAATAAGTAAAGTACGGTGATCTACATCTGACCAGGATCCCACGAACAATCCTTTTTGCGATTGGCGAAGATGGACTCTCTGCATCAATGTGGTCGTGAAAATTCAATATTCGTTGACTTCGCCCTCAACGGGCAACTTGAACGCACTCTACAGTGTGATGGTAGTAGTACCAGACCTGTAGCTTAGATCCTTTCCAACAGAACAAAGATGGCCTAGGCCACCATAGCTCAATTGGTAGAGCAACCGACGCGAAATCGGGAGGTTGTGGGTTCGGATCCCACTGGTGTCTGGTTGGCCATTTTTGTTCTGTACTTAACATCTCTTCATCACGTACTAAATGTACGTAACACGACCTAATAGGTTGAAAGTCGCTTTCGAATAGTCCGGAAACTTACAACAGGCTTTCAACTTAGAGTACCATTCCTCGAAAATAATGGAGCTAACGCTCCTTGAATATACTAGCGCCGTAGTGAGTTCGTTATGGCACGAATCCTGGTGTCTCAGAAGCAATCATAAGGCATTCCCTCCGGCCTTCAGTTGGTAAATTAGATGAAGTTTCTTCCTTGAAGGGTTCGTTACCTAATATAACGGGGGCTGAGCCTCTGGAAGTTGAACATTGTGACAGCCGATGACACTATTCACTTCCTATCTCCTGGGTTAGTGGGGGCTGCACCAGAAGACTAACAAGAAGGTGTGCTGTTATGTGAAGTACGATTCTTGGCTAGATGGGAAAACGACGCGCATTTAAAGCAACCTTGAGACGGGCCTACTCCATTCCTAGATCCGCTCGATTTGTCCAAGGGACATTTATTCCAAAGGTGTTCCGTTGATCCGCATGCATAAAACTTGCGTGTGGGGATGTTTGGCGAGGAGGTAGCCGAGAACTGTTAATGACGGAGGGGCTCCCTGGTGACTCGTAAAGTGTCAGCGTACCTCACTCCTTCGGCTGACACTGACATTGTCTCAAGTTCTGAGAAAGTTAGAGGTCGGGCAGCGAAACATCAGTACGACCTATCAGGAGAAGAGATTCCTTCTACAATAGGTTGCTCAATACCCTAGTATAAAATTTAATATCTTGAATAAAGTCAGCGAGATTCTCGTCTAATGTCTGTACTCTGAAGTACCGTAGTACTTCTGTGTTAAAGATGACATAGCTCTAGGCGGAATGAAGTTAGCCATGAGGTGGACGTTGAATTTTTCTATCGAAGATCTATCAGCTATTGCTTTTACAATTTTGTCCGAGAGGACGCCTACAGAATAGGGGTAAATTATTTGAAGAATTTGAGAGTGTGTGTGTGAGAGAGAGAGAGAGAGAGCAAATACCAAACATGATCTTGAAATTCGACTAAGAATCTTAAAAAGTATATCACTTCATTAGTGGAATTTACCGAGAACTTGGCTAATGGGTGGGGCAAGCTGCTGAAACCTGGCAACGTAATTGAGGACGGCATTGGAAGTTGAGGAGGATCAAACACTGCATTACTCATAATGAAATGTGGAAGTTGTCTTAGATGATCCGACCTTTGTTCTAATGGGGCAGATATTTGTTGAGTAGCCACTGATTTCCTGCTCTCTACAGACCTAGAGTCCGCTTCCATACACATGTTAACAGTGGGAATATGGTCGCTTTTAGCATTAGCGGTCCCAGACAACAATTGACTAACCCTATTAGATGTGTCAGACAGGTGTTTGACCAAGTTACTTGCTTCCTTAGCATGATCATCCTTCAATTTTAGAGACAATAAGTCCCTAGCCATATTATAAAAATGGAACAGCCTAGCCTGAACTCTTTTAAGTTGATTAGCAGGAGGATCACTTACTTCAGAAAAAAACTAACAATAGAAGCTAGCTTGGTGGTGTTATCCGTGATAGTGGACAGAGCCTTATCAGTTTCCTTCTCCCAAATACTGGGATACAAATGAGAAACTCAAAAGATTCTTTAAGTCTGGCGATATCTGCCGCAACCGTGCCACCAGACTGGACCTTCCTAATTCGAAGTTCGTAAATCAATTCCACCTTGCCCAAGTACCCATGAGCAAGCACTTCGCGAGGACCAGATATAGTGATAGAAAGTCTAACAACATTTGGAAAATTCCAGCAACCAAATTTTTTCTATTAGTGGCCTTCAAAAGGGGCTTTATCTAGACCGATTCAACCACGCTTACTGGCATATTTCAGATTTTTCTCATCAAATTATTCGCCTGGAAAGCAGCATAGTCATTGGTTCCTATCGCAAACTTTCCCCAGAACTCTTCCCCAAGAAACTTGGTACACACATCTAATTCACTGTCATTTCAATCCAACGCCACTGAGACCAGAAACACCAGTGAATGGAATTGTTTGCGGTGTATTGGAAATGTTTGACCAATTCCATGTTGAAGGTCCATCTCCGTAAAGCAGTCGCGCCTCCCCGGTCTTCCTTTACATCGTCCATGCTGTTGTCATCACTAGAATCATTTTCTCTAAAACTATCATTATTAGTATTAGAAATAGCACTGTATTCTGAAGAAAAATCATTCTCATTATCATTTTCTAATCTCCTTAATATATCTACATAATCATCAGCCATTCTTGTTTACTAACAAGCGCAAGCAAATAACATTTGTTTTTATGCAGTATTCTATGGTCTAAGACGGGTGAATTCCATTTAGAAGTTTCACTGAACTTCAAGGAGTAATTTTCATGTGGCGCAAGTTTTATCACTTGCTAGTAACTAAAACTACAAACGTACATAGGTTGGTACGGAACAGTTCCATGTGTCGGTGTTCGTTCCAAATTGGCGGCTTAAGGAACGGTTCCCTAAGTCGGCGCCAATGAGTTAATGCCAAGGCTGCTTCCTTCTCACTCCTTGCTCTTTCCTATCCCATCATTGCCATAAGGCGTATCTGTGCCGGAGCACCATGAAGCAAGTTATAAACAGAAACGTATTGGACATATACACGGGTTTGAACTTTAATAGTAGAAAATATTCAGTTACAACTCATACAAAAGATATGAATGTTATACGAAGATTTACTGTCCTTCAGGGTAGTCACCAGCATTGTGTACATTTTTTTGTTATTTGCTTTGCGTCGCACCGACGCAGATAGGTATTACGGCGACGATGGGACAGTGAAGGCCTAGGAATGGGAAGGAAGCGGCCGTGGCCTTAATTAAGGTACAGCCCCAGCATTTGCCTGGTGTGAAAATGGGAAACCACGGAAAACCGTCTTCAGGGCTGCCGACAGTGTGCTTCGAACCCCACTATTTCCCGGATGCGAGCTCACACCTGCGCACCCGTAACTGCACGGCCAACTCCCTCGGTGTACATATCTATTGCAGCACCTGTTATGTTGATAGTTCGAATAGAGCAGTTTACTGCCTGACAAGTCTGTGAAGCAGTTCTTGAGCAAAGGCCCCGAAGTGGTTCCTTCATCCTGCGAGTCAAGTCAAAGTCACAGGGGCTTAAATTTATGGATAGAGTATACGGTACAGCAATTCCCAGTCCCATTGACCGAACAAATCAGCCACGTTTGCACTCTATGCGGCCGAGCGTTGTCTTGGAAAATGATGGGTAATACGCATTGGAGGAACATACTGCGTTAGGATAAAACCATCACAGTCATACGTGGGTATAACAATAACTTCTCACGAACTCGCAATCTTTGTGGTTTCCCTTAATGATGCGATTATTTCGGTCAGCATTACAGCTGTGGCTCATACAGTTTAGCCCATGTCTCATCCAGCGTAACGATATGGCATAAGAAAGCCTCTTCTTCGTACTTACAGTACTCCAAATTGTTACGAGCAGCATCGTATCGTAATCATTTCTGCATTTTAGTTGATTCATGCTGAACCCATTTTGATGCAATTTTTCTTATGCCCAGGTGTTCTTTCTAATATGAAGCACAGTCGTATTCACTAACCCGGTGTCTGGGGCCAGCTCACATATCACATGCCATCGACCAGTGTTCATTAACACTGCAAGAGCATGCACTTCTCCTTCACTGACACCAGGATGACCTGGCTGACACACTTCTGCCACTTATTGACGTCCCTCGTTGAAGGCCTTTACCCACTGTGCCACTGTCCTGTAAGGTTATGCAGTTTCGCTGCAAGCTTCTTGAAGACCTTGAGGACACTGTTGTGCTGTACGACCTCTAGCACATGTAATCTTCGTCCAATTCCATTGTTCCGCTTTCAAAAACATCGTAACATTACTGTCCTAGATTGCCAACTAACCCGAGGCTGTGTTCGTTATGCCAGTTTGCATGCAGGTGATGTGAGAAGGTATGCTCTGAGGTAAGGTAGGTATACAACTAACGTGTGTTGTCAGTGACATTAGGTTCAATTGCATGGGTCTCTGCAGCAATGTTGTCATAATTAAAGTTCCAACCGTGTTATCTCCCATACTTCAGTTCGCGTTCGTTTTTTAAAGCTAATTAAACATCATTTCTGTTTTCATCCACCTGTGGTCTACTTAATCTTCATATGACCAGTCCATTGAAAATATTTTATGTATATATCTGGAGAATCGCCCGTTTTAAGCATGTTTCTTCTCTTGAAGTTAATATAGATTGTTGTTTAAAGCTTCGTTGTTGTGAACAAGTGGGTTGCCTTTCCGGTATCAAATTTTGTACTTAAGTCAATATAATTCTACATGTACTACGTGGCATATCCATAGATTGGGCCGATCCTGAAGAGACTCATCTGAGAAGAATTAAGCCTTGAGATTTTCCGGGGCAATATTACCCATGTACTATGGATCCTTGATTTCGTTTTGGAGCATTTGCTTCACACGATATTGGGAGTTTCTTCTCTTTTGGTGCTTGTTAGTTTCAAAATATACGATATTAGTTATGATGCTGTCTGAGCGTATTTCGATAGAGACTAAATGTTCAGTCGATCAATCAATGCCGATCTGCATTTAGGGCAGTCGGCCAGGTGGCGGATTCCCTATCTGTTGTTCTCCTAGCCTTTCCTTAATAGATTTCAAAGATATTGGACATTTATTGAACATCTCCTTGGTAAGTTATTCCAATCCCTAACTCCCCTTCCTATAAACGAATATTTGCCCCAATATGTCCTCTCGAATTCCAACTTAATCTTCATATTCTGATCTCTCCTACTTTTAAAGACACCAATCAGGTTGACAGTGTAACAACTTAGGTGCGATGATAATCGTACTATACAATAGAACTTAAACCAAATGAACAATAATTACGCATGTATTACAGTTAAATAGAAGCACATCCTGATTATACAATTTAAAAGTAATTTAGTATATGACTACACACTAAAAAGCTAAAAGACAATGGATAGAAGTACGCAGACATATTGAGGAGATTGCCAGACTGATGAATTAGCTCGTCAAGCCTGCGTCCTAGGCAAAAATATACCCCTGCTACCCTTCGTCGCGGAACATGCTACACTTTGATCCTCGGTTCTTCACTACTTGCTGTGGCGCTGTAGAATTCGGTTAGCCGCGACGAACAATATTTTGTGCGTATTACCACTGAGTATTTTTTCTTAATAATTGTATAAATTAAAGGAAGGAATTATCTGAAAAATAACCCAAATTGTTTTTTAATACTCCCAGTTTCAGTCGGCTAAAATAGAATAATCCACAAGGTGGGGGTGACTGCCCTCCCCTCACCCCCCTAATCAACGCTACTGCTGCTCATGTCTAGGAAACATATTAGGTAGTTTTAAAATCTCTGAACAGAGTCCTTTTCAGATCAAGCCAAACCCATGGCTCTACAGCTCTGATGAGCGTTACCCTGCCAAGCACCTCTGCTCAGCCTGATGGCCTGCATTTTAAGTCGATGTGTGGTGAGCACAACAAATTTTCTTGCTCATTATTCTTTTCTTTTTAGACTAAGGACTCTACCTCTCTTTCAATTAACACCTTCATTGTTATCATATAGCCTGACTGGGCCACCAACTATCTGTCAGATTATAGTAGTAATCTCTGACCTGTCCGAGAATCCATTCTGGGGCTGTATTTGCTATGAGTAGAAAACACGGCCAGCTTTGTCCTTTAATATCTGAATGTAAATGTGGTAAGTCTACAGTGATAAAGCCTTCAGATTGTCTAGAGTCAGTGAAAAGTCCAGCAACTATTTGTTTTACGAACTTGAACGTGGTAGGCACGATCCAATGTATGTCTGACAATCAGAGTCATCTGTGGGGACGCAAGAAACAAACAAGTGACCAGTCATTTAAGAACACATAATAGGACGAACAGGATGACAGGAAGTTGCAGGAAGATAAGAAAAATTTGCAGAGATTATTGATGTCCTTCAAGTTTTTATTTTGCTCTCTTTTCCAGTGGTCCTCTTTATCTTATTATGAGTTCCTCTTCTTGTTCCTGTTCTTCATATAATTTTGACTTGACACTTATTTATTTCCTTTTCACATTGGGAGATTAAATTGATATCATTATCGTGCAGCTATGCAGTTTACTTTGTCAGCTATGTCATGTCTATTTATAAACTTTTACTCTACAATACTTACTTTGTTTTGCATATTTGCTTTTATAGCCTTCCACCAATATTAAGGATGAAATATGTGTAGATGAACCTGCAGTTGGTCAGTTGGTCGCTTGTTTCAAAGAAGAAGACAAGTAAGTACTGTTTAGCTTAATTAGATTTTACATCCCTAACCCTCGGCAATATGGAATTTTCTATTTATGTGTTCTGTAGCTCCTTCTGCAGACAGGAGGTGGAGTGAAGTCCTCGATATCCCAATATCTTGTGTTGAAGGTGAGCACAGGTCCATCCAGATCATTCTCAAATTCTGTCTCCTGTACTTCATGAATGGTCCAAATTTGTTTCATGGCTTGTGCAAAAACTCTACAAAATTAAACTAAATCAGCCTGTAGTACCTAGTGATCAGCAGGCCGCCTAGTTGGCACCACTCGGTATCTGAGCCAGTACAATTATTCATATTACCATCTCAGTTCCTTTCTACATATTGTAATAGGTGTTGCTGGAGTGTCTGGTTGACCATGACCTTGCTGTTGGCCATTCATCCAACATGGCCAGTCCAGAGAATCAGCCTGCCATGAATTAGGCACTTGATTCTGTATCCTTTCAAACCTCTGTACATCTGTGAATTCTTCTATCAAAACCCTAATTTCTTTCACTAGTGACACTTTGCAAATACCTTCTTTCTGTGATATTGATATATTTACTGTCACCTTCAGTGTCTTGTCAAGTGTCAAAATCGTGGAATACACTAGCTCATATGATGTCATAGTAGATTTTTATCTTGTACAAATTTTCTAAATGTTTTTCAGATGGAAGAATGACATCAGACACCTGCCAGGATTCTTTCTTATAGTTGTAGGCTTGATTGTTTGCAGTTGAATTACCGAGTTGTAACGTGCTCAAATTATTTTCCAGACTCAAAATTTATTCTAATCTTTGAAAATCTGACTATGGGCTCCGTGGCTGAAATTCCAACACCGATCAACAGAGACTGGTATATTATATTCTCTCTTGTATATTTTGTTTTTTCTTCATCACCTCTATCACCTCACTATAAACACTGATCCATGAAGTTTGGAGATAGTTAATTGTCTAAATGTCAAGTCTTTATTGCTCTCCAACATATAACTTGCCCTCCTGTTGCTCTTTCACAATCTTTATTCTTACATCTAAAGCGTAAGTAGTAGCTGATTTCTGCGCAATTTTGTTATCGCGGGCAATGTGTGGTAGAAATGCAAATCACCACTGACTCACTCATCACCATATTCCTGGAACTATCAAATCAACAAAACTGAAATATGGTCATGAGTAACAGGTAAGAAACCTATTTGAGTGATGCATCATTGTATGGTTACATTTGGTGAGTAAACAAAAGCAAAATTGGTGGTTAATTCAGAGCAGGAGTTCGGCCTTGGAATCCTCATTGTTCAGATAGCTGTGTTAGATGAAAGTGAAGGAATCAAATGTTTGGTTTTGGAAGAATGTTATTCTCGAATATTTAAATATAACAACATATATATATATATATATATATATATATATATATATATATATAAAACAACATAACCACAAAATAGTTCAAGATGGTGGTAGGCAGCTCCATAGTGACACGAGTTCTCAGAGTTCCTGTCATGTTTTTAATGGTATAAAGTGTAATAACATCTGCAAGATTAGTATCAAAGCACTCCTTGACAAACAGAAAACTTTATACAGGTTTAGAAATTAATAAGTACTTATTAGTAGTATCTAAATGTGAGATCAATTCTTGGACATGGTGTAGACGTTAAGGTCTACAGTCCATTGCTGGATTGGCTATCGGATGTCTGGTGGGTTGGCAGGTTGCTGGAGGAAGTAAAGTTGCCAAACCACCTGTATCTTTTCCCCATCTTGTGATGTGTTCAGTTGCCCTTAGTGGAGATGTGGTATTGAACCTACGACCAAACTCAGCAGTCTCATTCAAATGCCTGTGTTGGGTTTGTAATTCTAAACATCATGTGAATCAGCTATATGTGACGTGTACATTTTTTACTCGCCAGTCCAGAGAGTAGTATTTGCAATGATTAATACATCTTTTGTGCAGAAAATTAACTCGGGGGTGCAGACATGGTCATGTTGGAAATGTAGTTCTCCTCAATCTGAGAATCATTTTTAACGTGACATCATGCAGGGTAAATTCTGATGTTAGCAACTCAGAATATTGAACTGCGTATAATAGCACAGTTACTGTGTTTTGATTTAATGCTCACGGCCTGAAATATGTGAAGTAAAAACAGGCAGTTCTGGCCACTCTTGCTAGTTTATACCCACTAATTGTGTGCATTAGTGAATCCTGGCTAAATACGTCGATCTATGATATAGAAGTGGTACCTCAGGCATACAGAGTATTTAGGAAACCTCAGGGGGAAGAACACTTATTGCCATGAAACCCATATTTAATCCTGTGCATTTTGAGCAGCTGGAAGCAAAGGCAAAATTTCTTTGGATGGAATTCACATGTGCTGGAAACAAGTTCCTTTTGGGTTCCATGTACCAAGCTCCGCACCCCCGCAGTGACATCAATGAGGAATTACCACTGTCTTTAAGCCATGTACAATATATACTACATTGATTCAAAGTATCTATAATGCTGGGCTGGTGATTTTATCTTGAAATTGTTCTGTCAGCATGATCGCCTTCACCTCCTGCCTCTTTCCATCAGCCCATTAGCACCAACTTTCATTGTAGAATTCTACAACGGGTTCCTTAATCAATTAATTTTGAACCAACCTGTATAATGGAAACTCTCCATGCTCAGTACTGAAAACTGAAGTAATCCTCTGTTCCCCCGAACACTTGGCACTTACAGCTGCCATAAAATACCAGAAACCACCAGGAAAAATGTAATAGAGAAGTCTGTTAACTGCAAAAAGTTGGCTAGGAACTGCTATCATAACTTCTAAGGAGCCATTTACCCATCGTTACCTAGATAAACTCTCCATATATCACTAAATAAATAGTCAAAATTTACGCAAAAGTAATTTCCTTTACAGGAAATGGAAACGAGATACAAGCAATCTTATGTGGGACAAATGTAAATGCGAGAGGAATAACACCAAGAAACTCATCAATGAAGCATACAAAAACTACATAAAGAAGATGAGTAGCAACAGCAAAGGCATGTGTTAATACCTTAATAGTAAACACAGCAAATCAGCACAAAGTGCATTCTACTCTAATAACAATAGTTGCCTCCCCCGAGGCCATTGCCTCAACGTTCAGTGAGAAATTTAAAGGGGACGATAATGAACCACAAAACGTACAAAAGTACCCAAACACAGCTAAGCCACTACCACTCTCCCTCTCCATCTTTTACTTCACAGAGATCGAGATATTTAATAGCCTTCAAAATACTCGACCACATGCTATTTCCGACCTTGACAACATGCCTCCAATTATCTTTGTGCAATGTGCAGCGGACCTTAGAACAGAATTGTGGCTACACATTGTACTAATGTGTCTAGGCATATGGTGTAATGCTTAATACGTATGCTTTACTCATAGAGGGGATACATTAGAGGGTGAACTTTGGGATTCGGTGCTGGACTTGGAACAAGATGGTGGCCAAACTTTTTGCTAATGGGGCTAGGGAGATGGTGTAAAGTTTAATACTGATAGGGAAAAAATGGAAGGTAACCAGAGGGACTCAGAATTGAACTTGTAGTTCTGTACAAGATAGTGAGTATACATTGCTTATATGGGACTAGGTAGGTTGTGTAAAGTCTAACATATTTGAATTGCTAATATGGATGTAATGAAGGTCGATCTTAGGTTCTCTGAACTGAGTGACCATGGAGTCACTCCCTTTTTGATTTTAATCCCTTGAGGTTATAGATTTGAACTTTAGAGACTTTTAATTCCATACTTTAATACTTACATCATTTAGAGATTAAAGCTTTGGGCTAAGAATTTAAAACATGTGTTGAGAGGTAGCTATCAAGTCTGTGTAGACTAACATAGACTGAGTAGCTGAAGGAGCTGAGTGCTAGCTTTTCGAATCTTGAAAACTGCACTGTCATCAATTTAAGGAGCTGATCTAAACAATCACTGGACAGAGGTGATGTTGAAACATAGCAGCATTTCACATCTTTGTAGGCTGAGTAGCTCAGGTGGCAGAGCACTAGCTTTATGAGTCTTAAAAACTACATGGCCATCAGCCAAATATGCTGATCGAAGAATGATAGTCAGAAGTGAACTTTAAAACTTAGTAGCATATTAAGTTTATGTAGCCTAACTTAGACTGAGATGTCATCTCATTCTAAATATGGTACAAACACCCATCCATATTCCAAGTTTGATAAACTGCCTAGGTGAAGTCTGAGACTGTAGAAAACTGCATGGTTATCAGCAAAGAGCAGTTGCTAATGAGCAAGGGTCAGTTAAGCATGACTTAATAAGCAGGGTCTAATAAGCTACTGCAAATGATCAGGGGGCAATTGAGCAAGGGATTTCTAGCAGTTACTAAGGAGTGCAGGCTATTGAGCAGTTACTAAGGAGTGTGGATTAATGAGGCGTGCACTAGAAGTTTTATTTTTTTACATTTTATGCAACTATTTTCTTACAACATTGTTAAGTTCCTATTCATGAATATCATGTTAATATAGCCTGTACAAAAACTAAAAAAACTAAAGTTTGGCCAAACATGATTTGAAATACTTTGTTTTACATCTTTACTTTTGTAGCATTTTCTGATAGAACGACTACTAACGCTGCTATACAAGAATTAAATTTTATAGTTTCCCCTGAACTACCATTTTAACTAGCCTACTATTTCCAGTGTCTCCCTTGCTTCATGCAGGCTTGAGACTCTACAGATAGAGTTGGAGGTAACACCATAAGAGATGTAGGTTATTGAAGAGTCTGCATCTTTATAGTGTGCTCTGTGCTACAGAAACAAAGAAGAAAGCTACTGTACTGACTGTACTGTAAAAGCTATTGCAATGTAACACCCACACAGTGTCATTCTTGCCCTATTTCTTGAATGTCTGCTTCATACTTTGTGTAATGACGATCTTGATCGGCCCTTATCTGTTACAAGCATTCTATGAGTAGGTTGGGATCTTACATCTACATATGGTAAAAGAGGCTTGTTGTTAACATTTCGGACTACGTGCAGACAGTTGATATGTAGAATACTCTATTTAACCTGCTTTGTTGGTAAAAAGGCATTGAGACCTCCTCGGTCATCATCTTTTTCATCGCCCTCCTCATTTTGTACCTCTTCCTGCTGCTTTCCTTCTTTAGATATTTGCACTGTGATAGAACATATAGTAGGCTTAGGCAATGAAACAAAAATAAAAACTCTGATGGTAAATACCATTGAGATGTTCTTTTTCTCCCTCTTCTTTATCTTGCTTCTCTTCCTCTTGATATGTGAGGCATAGGAACAGAACTTGAGAGTGTGAAATAGTGTGTAACTATTCATAAATAAATAATTATCTGGTAGAATACATTTGAGCTATTTAAATTTTTTTATCGATGAAACTACACTACAAATATCTTTATGATGTTTGCCATTGGAAGGGTTCTAGAACGGAATTTTACACGGTTTTCACCAAAAAATTGCACTACATGACATCTTATGGCACTCTTGTTGTTCTTCGACAATCTTTGCAAATATAACCTGGGGTAGGTTGTTTTGTGGTAGATATTTTCCTAATGACAGAGAGGGGCAAACAGAGATGAAACAACCTTTTTGTCTAATAGTTATTTCATTCTCATCACTATGGGAGTGAGCCATCAATCTAACAAATCGACTCTGGCCAATTGCATTTACAAATTGTGGCGTTATTAAAATAGAAACTCTTATTGAATCATATACCTTCGACCATCTACGGATATTGGACATTTATTTAAATTGTGTCTATTTTTGACACTTGTAATTCTTATTCTCTGCTAATGACCTTGGGTTCCCAGCCTAGTAACTGAGTTGAACTATTATTTTACCACGTTCATATGAGGCTGGAGTTCGACTATATTTGAAGTATAAATTAAGAAAGACTTCGTATCTCGTGAACTTGGATTATATCTGCCCTAGCACCTTGGACGTTTGGCTACTAAGTACCTGCTCTGCCTATACGAGGAGAGATGAACTTTCCGTTGTATGGTTACTCTATGTGTGTAGTTTCTAAACGTGTAATTGCACGGTAGGCCAGCTACGGGGACTGCTACGCTATCTATCAGATTGAATGTAGTACCAAAGAGTGTGATGTGACTGTTGCTCGCCAGGGCGCGTATCGAGTCTGCCAGGTGTCACGCCTAGCGGCGAACTTGGTAGCGCGACTTTTTGCGCAGGATGTCTTGGAGGCTGGTTGTAGCAATGATGGCTGCGGAGACTGTTACCAGAACGATGTGTAATCCAACTGGTGTTGGATGATAAACAAAAAAGGCCACATCGAGTGATGGGAGTTTAAGTATTTTGTTTTGGTGTATAATATGTGTGTTAATTTGTAAATATGTAATTATATAGGTAGTTTATTTATACTTGTGGAGTGATATTGTTAGGTCGAACTACGAGGTGAGTTATCTTGGCATAAGGCTTGCTTGTAAGTATTTTAAAGTATCATTGCTATTAATATTATTTTACTGCGTGTGTGTAATATTTGAATTTGTGGTGGAATATGAACATTGTGGACATCTAAGTTTTAGTGATGCCGTGTTTTGCTTCTAGTGTACGTGATGCACATAACGGTGAGCTATCCTTGTGCTAAGATAACATTTGAAAATTTTTATCGTGTCCTTGTTCTAAATTTGTCATTCTCTTCGCTCGGGCTTTACCTTTTGGTGTTTTTGCTTGTGATTTTCCTTGTAATGCCCGTATGCGTGTGCCGCCTTCCTTTTATACTGTGGTATTTTATCGTTTTCTTACGTGTTGTATTTTTGGCGTATATTCGTGTTTCTGCTTGTCTCCTTGTGCGAATTGTGTTGGTTGTCGCATGTTTTGGCTATCCTGTGCCCGTATTTTGGCCTAACAATGCACTTACATTTCTCTCCATAATTTTCTTTAATCTTTTTTTTCATTATTATTATTATTATTATTAGTCACCTTTGGTAAGTTGAATTATGCTTAATTTTCTTGGTGAATAATTGAGTTGAGTCTGTTTTAGTTATATTCCTTCCCTTTGAGGGCTTTAAATTAAATATCATTCCATTGTTGGTGTAATATCGTATAAATGTTATCAGTTTCAACAATACAAGTAACGTTTAGTAGGTCGAGGGCTGGACACCCCTGGAGAATGGGATGGTTCCTTATCTATTCTTTTCGTGTGGGTATTGTTGTTATTATCACTTCGGGCCTGACAGTTATGTAACTTTGTTAGTGTGTGATGTGTGTGTGCATTGTGTCTGCCCCGATGACTGTATCGTGTATTATACTCCATAAATTATTCGTTGTATTGAGTGTTTTTCTTCTGAATCTGTTGGTTCTATTTTGTGTTCTGGGTTATGCTAAGTGATCTGTTCGTGCTTTTCTTGATGTTACTGTGGCTCATGTTTACGTTTGTTCACCTAGGTTTGGTGATTGAAAATTTATTGTAACTTGGGATATTTCTTTTAATCGGTGCCGCGTGAGCTTGTGATTGTAACATGTTCGTAATCGTGGCTTGATTTGACTGTCACGTTCCGTGGTGCTGCCTTCGTATCCGGGTTTGGTGCGGGCCATTTACTTCTACCGGGTGCTGTCTCAGTCCTCGATTTGCTAACCCCTTCTCCCCTTTCGGGCTTAAATGTTAAAATTTCATTTAATTTTAGAATACGTCAAACATGTGCGTACCATGGTACCTACGTAGTTTTCCTGATGCATCAGTATATAGGTGTATGAATATGGTTGTTCTTAAAGAAATGAATGATTTTATTTATTAGCAATGAATTTCTTTCTACTTATATAATTATGTGATTTTCTGTATATTTATTTTACCCTAATGTTGGGTGTTAATTGTAAGCTTAATACCATTTTCAGTTTATTTAAATTTGACCCAAAGGTTTAAATTGTAGTGTAAAAGATTTATTTATTATATTTTATTTTAAATTTTTGAATTTTTCTGGTGTCATTTCTTGGTGTGTTTGCTAAGCAATTTCCTGATCCCGTCCTCTCTCATTAAGTGGGTAGGCTCCTGGTCCCTACATGCTTCCTCTTGTCTATTTCCTTGGGTATGTTTTACTGTCTTATATTATTTTTACTCTGCTGAAAATTTATTTGTAAGCGCTCGTCCCTATGACCATCGTCATTTACTCATACTTATTAGGGGCGTTGCAGTTGTGGTAGCGTTGTCGCGTGGTTTTCTGTGTTGAAGCTACGCAGTACAGCTAGTTATGAAATTGCCACGCAGGCAGCCTGAATGACACCAAGAAATAAGTAAATATTTATGTATATCTTTGTAAGCTGAGGTGAACCCCACTGATTATTTTGGCTTTTGTTTCATGTACACCCCCATGATGGCTGGACGGTCGATAATGGATCCGAGCATGCTGAGAAGCGAGGAGCTGTCTTACGAACTGAACATTCGTGGATGCGAGTCCAGTGGAACCAATGCTGTCAAAGTTCAAAGATTGAGGGAATCCGCCCACTTTCCCATCATGGTACCCGAATTGGACAGGCAGGCGGTTGGTGAGTCGATTACCCTTATTCATGATAACATTGATGAATTGAGAGAATTATGTTCTTCTTTTACTGACGTTACGCCTTCTAAGGCACAACTGAAAAGAATTAAAGTTAGGGTAGATCACTATTTAAATCGAATCAAGGATCTGCTTACTTTAGAACTTAATCCTTTCCATCGCCAAGAAATTTCTGAACTATTGTCCGTGGCCATTGCCTTGTCCTGTGATGTTCATGCAATTGAGATGTTTATCGATGTACAAAAACTTACTATCATTGATGTTGATCCACAGGCGAGTAGGGTCGAACAGGTTGATGCATCCTCCTCCCTCCCGTCTCGTACATTGACTCCGCAAGGAGAAGGCAAATGTCAAGCATGTTTACCGGTGAACTCCTTTGTTGTACCTCCTCCTGTCTTAGAGTTATTTAAAGGCTTGCCTGATTTCTCGGTGGACTCTATCGAAGAAACGATTCGATTTTTAAGATTCTGGATAGAATTGTTGGAAACTGCACATGTTTTTGAACTAACTTTGCTAAATGTTTTCCGTGTCTGCTTCCCTCACTGTCAGGGCATGCTGAAGGATGAGCTACGGGATGCCATTACTGAAAACGTCACTGTAGAGGACTTTCATGACACAATATTGAATAAGTATATTCCTTGGACTGCACAACAGTCTCTCGTCCAAAGTTGTTGTTTCCGTAGGCAATCCTTAAATGAGAAATTGTCCAGTTATATAAAAGATGTGAAATACTATTGCAAGGTCTTCAGGCAATCTATTTCGGAAATGAATTTGGTGAATCATTTGGTAAGGGGTATCTCGCCGCAGTACCGTTCTTACATGTGCTTTACTCCGAGACCTGTAACCCTTAAGGAACTGGAGGCGGCTTGTGTTGAGACAGAGAGTGTGCGTTATGAGGATTCGTGCCGCGTGACGGACATTCCCCCACCCTCGCTTTGCACTCGGGATGGTTCTCTAACATTACCTCCGGCTGTACAGCCCGTTAAGAAGTGTTATGCATGTGGTGCCAGAGATCATCTTCGGGACAAGTGCCCGAGCCTAAAACAATCAAGTGCATCTCAGAACTTTAACAACAACCATCGTACATGTTTCATTTGTGGGTCCAAACAACATGTTAAACGTTATTGTCCAAATAAGCCCAGTCCTTTAACAAATTCTCCTCAAAATCAACCAAGAATATGACTAGCCGAAGCAAAAGTACCTGTGAATTTGTCTCCTGTTTCAACTAGACATGTGAACTTGGGTAATCAGTATAGTGATATCCTGTGTCATGTTGATTGTCAGTGTATTTCTGCCCATGTATGTGTTAACCTACCTTTTATTCCAGCTGAGGTCAACGGAGAGCCTGTGTCTGCTCTCGTGGATTCTGGGAGCGTGTACTCCTTAGTCAACATGTCCTGGTATGAAAGGTATAAATCCCCTTGTAACCTCCCTGAACTCCAACCGGTATCTATAAATTGTGTCACAGCTAACAGTTCTACCGTATGTGTTGTGGGATCTATTCTTGTCAAAATCAGAATTGTAAACTTCACGTGGAAATTTAAGTTAATAGTAGTTAGGGAATTGTGTTGTGATCTTATTTTGGGAGCTGACTTCTTGACCCATGTTGGTTTAGTGATTAACCTTCAGGAAAGTAAATTATTTTTCAAGTTTTCTCCTGACTCGAAAGTTCCTTTAATTGGCAGGCATATTATTCCATCCAGTTTTATTTCTTCCGTTGAGAGTGCTTCTAATGTTGAAACCGCCCAAATTAACTTGCAGCATTTACCTGATGACCAAGCTGTACAGATCCGCGATTTGTGTGCAAAATTTCCCGACGTTTTCACCGATAAGCTTGGGTTAACTAACGTCCTTGAGTATAAAATTGATGTGTCCGACAATATCCCTGTCAGATCCCCTCCTTATCGCTTGGCTCCTCCCCGTATGAAAATTTTGAAAGACATTATCCAAGATATGTTGAATGAAGGTGTCATACGTCCATCCACCTCTGCCTATTCCTCCCCCATCTTTCTTGTGCCCAAACCTAACGGCGGTTATCGTCCTGTCGTGGATTATCGTGCATTAAACCGCAAGGTGGCTCTGCAGTCTGTACCATTACCTGACATTCATTCTTGTTTTTCCTGGTTTCATGGTGCTAAATTTTATACTTCATTTGATTTGAACAGCGCGTATCTTCAGATTCCTCTTGCTGAAGAGTCTCGTCATCTTACTGCCTTTGCGACGGACTGGAATCTGTATGAATTCTGTCGCGTACCGTTCGGCCTATCGACTGGTGCTGCTATTCTCACACGCCTCCTAGATTCCATCCTTTCGGACATTAAATTTCACTACGTGTATCATTATCTGGATGATCTGATAATTTATTCTGAAACCTTCCAGGAACATGTCCAACATATCCATGAGGTACTTACTAGGTTAAAGCAAGCTGGCCTGACTGTCAAAATCGCTAAGGTGTCCTTCGCAAAACCCCAGATGTCCTTTCTCGGCCACATTGTATCTCCCGAAGGGGTTGCTATCGATAAAAGTCGAACTCAAACCATTCACGACTTCCCTCCTCCCAAAAACCAAAAAGACGTTGCTCGTTTCATTGGCATGGCTAACTTCTTTAGGAAATTTGTGCCAAATTTCGCTGAAATTGCTGCCCCTCTCAATGCGTTAAGACGCAAAGATGCCAAATTTATATGGGACCTACCCCAAAAAGAAGCTTTCCAAAAATTGAAAACCGCATTGGCTAACTCTCCCGTCTTGGCCATTCCAGATTTCTCCAAAAAATTCATAGTACAGACTGATGCTTCTTGTTCGGCTGTTGCTGGTGTTCTTCTTCAGGAGTCTGAACTGGGAAGACGCCCCATTGCGTATGCATCTCGTGCATTAAGTTCATTAGAATCTAAGTACTCCGTGTATGAACTTGAATGTTTGGCAGTCATCTTTGCCTTAGAAAAATTTCGAATGTATATTGAGCATGCCCCCTTTCTCTTGGAAACTGATAACATGGCCTTAAGTTGGGTTCTGAATCGCCCGCGTCGTACTGGTCGTCTTACTAGATGGGCAATTCGAATTTCTGCCTTCAAGTTTGAAGTACGTCACATAAAAGGTACTGATAATGTTGTTGCAGACTGTCTAAGTCGTATGTTTGGTGACTCCCCTGTTGAGAATATTGATCCTGTAACTGTCGATCTCCCTCAACCATGTCTTTGTGTCTCTGGTTGTGTCAATGCTCTATTATCCGACTGCCCTCTGTTATATCAAGACATCAGTAAGCATCAGAAGGATGATCCTGAGTTGAATTTGATCATCAATGACATTAAAGCTGGTAAAATGGTAAAACCCTATAGTATGCGTAGGGGTATCTTGTGTTGTAAGGCTCGTAACGATAAGAAATGGAAAATTGTTTGTCCTCAACTCTTGATTCCGGTTGTTTTTCAGTACTACCATAATTCTGCTATTGGTGGACATCTTGGTATCTTCAAAACCCGTCAAAAGATCAGACATTTCTTTATTTGGAAGGGCATGGATTTTCAAATTGCTGAAATGGTAAGGTCTTGTCGTGCGTGTGCTATTAGCAAACCGGCGTTGAACACTAAAATTGGTATGTTAGCATCATCCCAAGCTTCCTCCCCCATGGAAAGACTGTTTGTGGACTTCGTTGGTCCGTTACCCCGTTCGAGGCAAGGCTCCAGATTCATACTTGTGTGTGTAGACGGATATTCCCGTTTTTCGTGGACCTTCTCGACTCGGTCGGCTAACGCTCCTACGGTTATTAAATGTTTAAACTCCATTTTTAGTTCTTTTGGACCTCCTAAATTTTTGGTAACGGATAATGCTAAGTACTTCTCATGTAATCTGTTCAAGAAATTTTGTTTTGAGCTATCTATCTCCCATGTCACTACTTCTCCCTACCATCCTGCCCCATCGTATGCTGAGAGAGTGAATAGGAATCTTAAATCAGCGTTGATTGCGTTCCATCACAAGGATCATCAAAATTGGGATTCCTCTCTGCACTGGCTAACATATGCATTAAATTCAGCTGTTCATGAGTCTCATATGCAAACTCCTATGTCACTGATGTTCTCCTTCACCCCCTTTTCACCCATTTCTAATCTGTTGAGGATTGATGAATTGCTTCCTGAGAAAAAGGATCCTGAGGAGATTAAAAGAGTGTGGAAGAAAGCTAAAGATAGATTAAAAGTTTCACATGCTAAAGTGGAAAAGCAGTATAATAAGGGCCGTCGACCCACTGACCTGGCTGTTGGTGACGAAGTCTATATCATGACTCATTACCAAAGTAAGGCGGTGGATAAATTCAGTCGTAAGCTTGCTCCCCGTTTCCATGGTCCTTGTACTATCTTAGAGTTTTTGACCCCTGTTTCTGTTTTGGTAAATGATCCCATTTCTAAAAGAATCAGGCGAGTTCATCTCAGCCAAGTAAAACCAGCTTAAATTATTAATTTATGTCCGTTGTAAATGTTAGACTCTTGTTGTATGTTTTAATATGTAACATTTCATGTGTAAGGCCTTGATGGCAGAAGTATTTCCTATGTAACTAGTGAGGGTTAGGTGCTCCTTATCACTCCATGCAATAATTTTCCCGTGCTATGTGCACGTATTTTTTTAAAATGAAATTTTGAGATGTAATCTCATGTCACTGTAAGTGTTGGAACTTACTATTGCCCCGTGATTTTTCTAAAACCTTATCGTTACTCCGGGTCATGAGAACCCAGTTCGTATTAAATGTACTGGACCATTTTGCATTTATTAGTATATGTGTGGTGTGCTTGTTCCCTCGTTGTCTGCTTCCTCGTTCATGTTGCAGCTTGTGCGCACATACTCCATCCTGAAGCTGCTGTTTCCTGAAGCGCCCGAGGACTGGTACATCACAGGATGTCATGGAAGCTCAACATTTGGTGCTGCTGATTGCAAGTCATGTGTCTGTTTTCCACCTGGTGCGTTGTACGCTGTCCTTACTGGCCATTTGAACACCGTCTTCTTGCACATTGAACAGTCCATGTGTGCCCTGTGTTGTTTCTTCTATGTCACTCCATGACCAAGTAAGACTGTTCCTAAGTTATTCTATATGCATGAAAGGAAACATACTCAACGTCAAGAAAAGTTGATGCTAAATTGGTGATGCCTAAATGCATTATGAACATATCTTGTGGACTTATCTCCATCCTTGAACGTTCTTGTACTCTGCGACGCAGTGACACCTTCCTGAGTGCACAAGACTGTATGCTACCTGCTTCGTCTCGGCCCCCAGTGGTCCTCTTTCGGCGGGGGGTGACTGTGGCGTTATTAAAATAGAAACTCTTATTGAATCATTTACTTTCGACCATCTACGGATATTGGACATTTATTTAAATTGTGTCTATTTTTGACACTTGTAATTCTTATTCTCTGCTAATGACCTTGGGTTCCCAGCCTAGTAACTGAGTTGAACTATTATTTTACCACGTTCATATGAGGCTGGAGTTCGACTATATTTGAAGTATAAATTAAGAAAGACTTCGTATCTCGTGAACTTGGATTATATCTGCCCTAGCACCTTGGACGTTTGGCTACTAAGTACCTGCTCTGCCTATACGAGGAGAGATGAACTTTCCGTTGTATGGTTACTCTATGTGTGTAGTTTCTAAACGTGTAATTGCACGGTAGGCCAGCTACGGGGACTGCTACGCTATCTATCAGATTGAATGTAGTACCAAAGAGTGTGATGTGACTGTTGCTCGCCAGGGCGCGTATCGAGTCTGCCAGGTGTCACGCCTAGCGGCGAACTTGGTAGCGCGACTTTTTGCGCAGGATGTCTTGGAGGCTGGTTGTAGCAATGATGGCTGCGGAGACTGTTACCAGAACGATGTGTAATCCAACTGGTGTTGGATGATAAACAAAAAAGGCCACATCGAGTGATGGGAGTTTAAGTATTTTGTTTTGGTGTATAATATGTGTGTTAATTTGTAAATATGTAATTATATAGGTAGTTTATTTATACTTGTGGAGTGATATTGTTAGGTCGAACTACGAGGTGAGTTATCTTGGCATAAGGCTTGCTTGTAAGTATTTTAAGGTATCATTGCTATTAATATTATTTTACTGCGTGTGTGTAATATTTGAATTTGTGGTGGAATATGAACATTGTGGACATCTAAGTTTTAGTGATGCCGTGTTTTGCTTCTAGTGTACGTGATGTACATAACGGTGAGCTATCCTTGTGCTAAGATAACATTTGAAAATTTTTATCGTGTCCTTGTTCTAAATTTGTCATTCTCTTCGCTCGGGCTTTACCTTTTGGTGTTTTTGCTTGTGATTTTCCTTGTAATGCCCGTATGCGTGTGCCGCCTTCCTTTTATACTGTGGTATTTTATCGTTTTCTTACGTGTTGTATTTTTGGCGTATATTCGTGTTTCTGCTTGTCTCCTTGTGCGAATTGTGTTGGTTGTCGCATGTTTTGGCTATCCTGTGCCCGTATTTTGGCCTAACAATGCACTTACATTTCTCTCCATAATTTTCTTTAATCTTTTTTTTTCATTATTATTATTATTATTATTAGTCACCTTTGGTAAGTTGAATTATGCTTAATTTTCTTGGTGAATAATTGAGTTGAGTCTGTTTTAGTTATATTCCTTCCCTTTGAGGGCTTTAAATTAAATATCATTCCATTGTTGGTGTAATATCGTATAAATGTTATCAGTTTCAACAATACAAGTAACGTTTAGTAGGTCGAGGGCTGGACACCCCTGGAGAATGGGATGGTTCCTTATCTATTCTTTTCGTGTGGGTATTGTTGTTATTATCACTTCGGGCCTGACAGTTATGTAACTTTGTTAGTGTGTGATGTGTGTGTGCATTGTGTCTGCCCCGATGACTGTATCGTGTATTATACTCCATAAATTATTCGTTGTATTGAGTTTTTTTCTTCTGAATCTGTTGGTTCTATTTTGTGTTCTGGGTTATGCTAAGTGATCTGTTCGTGCTTTTCTTGATGTTACTGTGGCTCATGTTTACGTTTGTTCACCTAGGTTTGGTGATTGAAAATTTATTGTAACTTGGGATATTTCTTTTAATCGGTGCCGCGTGAGCTTGTGATTGTAACATGTTCGTAATCGTGGCTTGATTTGACTGTCACGTTCCGTGGTGCTGCCTTCGTATCCGGGTTTGGTGCGGGCCATTTACTTCTACCGGGTGCTGTCTCAGTCCTCGATTTGCTAACCCCTTCTCCCCTTTCGGGCTTAAATGTTAAAATTTCATTTAATTTTAGAATACGTCAAACATGTGCGTACCATGGTACCTACGTAGTTTTCCTGATGCATCAGTATATAGGTGTATGAATATGGTTGTTCTTAAAGAAATGAATGATTTTATTTATTAGCAATGAATTTCTTTCTAATTATATAATTCTGTGATTTTCTGTATATTTATTTTACCCTAATGTTGGGTGTTAATTGTAAGCTTAATACCTTTTTCAGTTTATTTAAATTTGACCCAAAGGTTTAAATTGTAGTGTAAAAGATTTATTTATTATATTTTATTTTAAATTTTTGAATTTTTCTGGTGTCATTTCTTGGTGTGTTTGCTAAGCAATTTCCTGATCCTGTCCTCTCTCATTAAGTGGGTAGGCTCCTGGTCCCTACATGCTTCCTCTTGTCTATTTCCTTGGGTATGTTTTAGTGTCTTATATTATTTTTACTCTGCTGAAAATTTATTTGTAAGCGCTCGTCCCTATGACCATCGTCATTTACTCATACTTATTAGGGGCGTTGCAAAATGTTTGTTTTAGTTATGGTTGTGTACTAATTTCACATGTGTTATGAAAGTAAATTTAAAAACCTTTTTACTGCTTTTCTGAAACACATTGTCAGAAATAAAATCGTTTTCTTGTTAATGTATTGAATCACTACAAACATAACAACATAACAGAAAATATTGTTTTTTCTTGAAGTGAAACAGTGTTAAATATATTTTATATTTTACCTGGATACATTTATATATATATTTTAAATTTCAGTATATAATCCATGACATAAAATTATTAACAAAATTCTCCTCCATGTGAATAAGCCAGGTTGTCATAATCTCTTAGGAAAAGAAAAATAACAAGAAGAACCTCACTCAGAGATGTGTGATTTCTGTTTGTCTGTTTTGAGTTTAAATATATCTATAATCTGACTTGGAAGTGGGAAGTAGTGCTCGGTAGGAGTTGTGAATCGTATGGCTTTTAATCCCAAGGTTTGACCTAACAGCCAGGGAAGGAGGTGAATCCTGTGGGATGCCTTTTTATAAATTTGGTCTTAATGTACATTCCATTGAAAATTATTTTGAAACATTATGCCTAGGTATGTAAGTGTGGTTGTTACAACAAGGGCTTGATTATTTAAGGTTAGAAAGTGTTGGTTGGTGGGACAGCATCTACATTTACAATTAGGAAATGATAATATATTTTTTGGTTACATTAATTTGGATTTGTCAGAGATTGAGCCATTGTTTGAGTTAATTTAAATTGGTTTTGAGACGGGATTGCAAGGATCGGTTATTGGATTCCATGGCTAGTATTGCTGTGTGTGCTGCAAACTGACAAACTCAAGGCAGGGGTACAGGTTGGGTAATATTGATACAAAACAAGACATACAAAAGTGGTAACAGTCGGATACCTTTTGGTACTCTTGCTTTAATTGGAAAGGTGTAGGCAAATGTGTTATGGATACTGATTTTGGCTAGGAAATGGGTGATTGCCATTGGAACTGGAAGGTGATGGAGTTTATATATCAATCTGTTGAAAGGCATTCTCAATATCAAGACTGGTAAGTGCTGCGCATATTATTGTAGGTAAATATTTTGTAATGGATACATAGATATGAAAGACATGGTCAAGTACGGTGTGCTGAGGGCAGGAACTGGCATGTTACTGAGGTATGGGATGGAGGGAGTCGAGATAAGTGTATATACTGTGAGCTAAGACGAATTCCAAGATTTTAGAACACTCTGTTAGAAGACTTATGGGACGATATGAATTTAATTGGAATGGTAGTTTTTGGCGTTTATCAAAATAACAAAACTTGGGCATGTACCCAAAATGGGGGAGGGGAGGGGAAGAATCCAGTTTGGAGAATTATGGTGCATATATCAATTTGGAGTTGTAGGAAGGGATGTGGTGCTCCTTCTATGTGTCAGTAAGTAATTTGATCTACTCCAGGGGCAGTGATCATTTTACTTCTGTGTGTGTCTTTGATATCTTAGACTGTATTAAGAGCATTTAGGGGATGCTGAGATTCAAGTGCTGGAGGGGATTCAAAGGTAGATTTTGTGTGATCACCGAATATTCCGATATTGCATAATGGTCAGGATGGTAGATATTGCGATCGGAAGATGGTGAGAAAATTACTCTTTAATGATTTACAAAAGTTCCATTCATTGTCTTATTATCATTGAGTGCAGATTTGTTACGCATTACTGGGCAATAGAGGTAGGATTGCTTGATGTTTGTCAGTTGTTTTAATTGGTCTGTTATTTACGAGTGTTAGTCATGTTGGATAATTCAGTGCAAATATTTGCCCATGCTTTTCTTTTAATGGCCTTGAATGATCAAGCATCTCTAATGGTATGTCTGAGTATTGGAGTCAAAAATTCAAAGGTATGCCTTGTAATGTTCAAGGGATTCTTTTAAATATTTGGAGTCCATTGGGTAGGAGGAGAGGTTTGGAACGATGGGAGGTGTGGTGAGGAATATGGAGTTGGTTGACGTTAGATAGTGTGGAATCTGATTTCTTAACTTCATCTTGTAATTTATGCTACGAAGTAGGTGGTTGTGTATTGCAGTTTATGTCTGATATTGTTTGTATGCTACCCAATACGTTCATGTATACCATATGAATGTTGGGGATAGTTGGTTATATTGCTGTGGGTTTGTTACTACATTTTTATGGTTATTAGGGAAGGGACATGGTGAATTCTCATTGAAGGTAGCATAGTGATGTCTCAGGGATGGTCAGGCACCATCTCTGAATGTTGTGTTAAGAATAACGCCAAAATTCTGTGTGCCAGGCTTATATATCTTGATCCTCTTTACAAAAATTTGCAAATGTTTTGGAAGCTTGAAGAACTTCATCAGCCATTTCCTACTCCTGAGGAAAGGGCATGTGAAGAACGTTTTCTTCAAAAATGATGAAATGGGTGATTCTGGCAGGTTTGTTGGCCTATTTCCTGTTCTTCCTGAAATGTCACCTATAGATCAGTCGAGGCATAGTGCTGTTAAAATGCCCAAACACATTGAAAATAAGTTTGCTAAATTTCCCGACTTGAAAGAGCCGTGTGTAATTTTCATGCATGAATACAGTGAAACAGTACACGTTCAAATTGCGTCCCTTGAGACTTCTGATTCATTAAAATTGTATAAGCCCCACAATTGTGTTCTCAAAGATTCCAGCATGGCAACAAAGCCAAGTATTAAGTTTGACGGATGATGTGAATTTTGAAATGGGATAGCTTTCAACTCTTTGTAAATGGTTCACCCTGAAATTCAGCCTGACTGCCAATGTATTGTGTAGTGGTTCAGAACTTATGTAGTTACTCTTTCAGCTGATATTGCTAAGATGTACAAATTTGTGTTAATACACCCCAACCACAGGAGTCTTCACAGTATTGGGTGGCGTGAATCCTCTGATGAAGAGATCAATGACTACCACCTTACTGCTGTTACTATTTCTGCCCTATTTCTTGCTCTGAGATTCCTATTTCAAGTTGCTGACAAACACACCGAATCTCACCCTATTTGCATCTTTTTTTATGTTGATGATATATTGACAGGTACTATCTCCGTTGAAGTAGCTGAGCAGCTTCAGTCAGAAATTTCTTCCCGGCTTTATAGTACACATGTTTATCTCAGAAATTGGACATCAAATTGTGTCGAATTGCCAATGTCCATGCAGTTGATAGAGAAACTTTGTCATCATGTAACCTCACTAAGGATGAAGCTATTAAAACATTAGGTGATATTTGGCATCCTAAATGTGATGAGGTTCGGTTACAATTAAACTTGAAGAATGCATGTAAAGAAATCAATAAGGAAAAGTTCTCACAATAAATTGTTTCCACTTTGCACCCTCTTGAAATGCTTGGATGAGCTGTGCTTAAGTGCAGACTTATATATTTTATTTGGCAATATCAAATTATATGGGCTTATCTGTTAGAAACTTTATCTGAAATTATTGAGATTTGGAGTGCTATGTAATGTGTTAAGAACTAATTATGGTACACATATAGTGTTTGCTTTTGTTATTTCACTCATAAAATGTAATATAGTCTTTTGTTCCGTTTTCTAGATTCGCGAATGTTGCATTATTGACTGGAAGTCCAGGGGAAACGTGTAAGAGCAGCTGCAAAATATTGGAAAAAGGAAGAGATGTAATGTGCATTTTGCCCACTTGTAATGAATTCAAGCCACCGGTGCTTTCTGACTCTGATCAAAGGCCAATCCGTCCCATACGACAACGTCCATTCTGCTGTAGTGAATGTGATTCGAAGTTTTCTCTGAAGTCGAATCTTCTGCGACATATTCTGGCCCATACTGGACAGCGTCCACATTCCCTACAGGAATGTGGTAAGAAATTCTCCTTTAAGTCACAAGTTCGGGAACACCTCCGTTCACATACTGGAGAGCGTCCATATTCATGTAAACAATGTGGAAAGAAGTTTACAAGCAAGTCCTACATTCGGTATCACTATCTGACACATACTGCTCAGCGTGGTCACACTTGTCAAGAATGTGGTCGTACATTCACTCTAAGTGGGAATTTTCGTAAACACGTTCTCACTCATACTAATGAACGTCCATTCTCCTGTGATGAGTGTGGTAAGCAATACGTACTGAAGTCGGGTGTTCAGCGCCATCTCCTTACACATACTGGGGACAGTCCACTATCCTATAACAAGTGCGGTAAGAACTTTAGCTGTAAGACAGTCATTCAGCGGCATATGATTACACATACAGGTATGCGCCCGTATGCCTGCAAAGAATGTGGTAAG
Organism: Anabrus simplex; assembly: GCF_040414725.1. NCBI lineage: Eukaryota > Metazoa > Arthropoda > Insecta > Orthoptera > Tettigoniidae > Anabrus > Anabrus simplex. Next base: position 25,443,555 of record NC_090277.1, on the reverse strand, counting down.
AAATTCTGTGACAATCTCTCAAACGATATCACCTTGTTCATATTGGGGTCGTTCGTACATTTGTAATCAATGTGGTAGGTGTTTTCGTGACAAGAATACTCTCCGGGATCATTTTGTTTCGCATACAGGTGAGCGTTCTCATTCGTGTAAGCAATGTGATAAGTACTTTTCTCTAAAGTTACATCTCGGGCGGCACATGTTTGCACATACTGGTGAGCATCCGCATAAATGTGGTAAGGAGTTTTCTGATAAACAAGTTCTTCGGCGACATAAGCTTATTCATACTAAGAGTACGTCGTCGTAAATTGTAATCAATGTGCTAAAAAGTTTTCTTACTGGTTAGCGCCCTCTTTCTGTGATGACTGTGGAGTGAAGTTCTTCGAAAAATCTGCTTTCCCATTCTGTGAGAAGTGTCAGTATTAATGTGATTAATGGTAGTTACTTTTTTCTGAATGTTTAGTCTTCGAATTCAGCTAAGGTAAATTGCAACTCGCCTATATTCTTGACAGTGATGTGTCTACCAGTTTTTGTGATAGGCATGTGTTTAATGTGACCTTGGTTATATATATCGTACTTGCGTTAAAAAAGACAGCGCTTATTAGACATGTGCACATCTTTTCTTTGTATGTGGTAATACTTCAACCATATCTAATATTCGACAACTTATCATTGCGATTTTGGGATAGCGCCCACAATGTTGTAATGCATGTGGTATGAATTTTCTTGAAGTGTGAAAACTGGGTATACAATATCTAAAACACAGGCAGTGATTTATGTGAATAACAATTAAAATTATTATTAACAAATGCCATGTTATTTAAATAGTGATATATGAATAAATTAAAATAACTAATCGCCCTACGCTGGGCGCCATTCGCAGTATAATATTAATAATTACACTTTGTAATACGATTAAAATAAATCAAATATGAATAAAAACGTTGTCACCTCATGCTTTGGTGTCAAATGAAATCTGTCTGTGTAGATTACCAACATCATTAAAATAGGTAGATAGATAAAAGCCTTTATTTTCTGTGGTGACTTTAAGACTCATGGCCCTTTCTTATACTTAACAGCACACATATTATTACTTATTAATAGAACGACATTTATAAATTTAAAATACTAAGAACTACACGTAACACTAATGTTTAAGACAAAATAAGAATTTATACACACAAAGAAGATATAAAAAATAGAAGAACTGCCTACATAATACAGATTTGAAACAATACTCATTTCAATAAACAACGAAACAAATACGACCCTAAGAATACTAGTAAACTTATTAAAAATATGAAAAAATTTAGTTAACCGTATCGTTGCAAATCTATTCTAAATTTTAAATATTGTAGTTACTTGTGTGAATACTTGGTAAATACAGTTTTAAATTTAATTATATTAACCCAATATTTTATTGTACAATTATAACATCAATTTCACACACAATCACTTGCTTCACTCATACAGGTACCTTGCTGGAAGCACTGCTGGTAAGATGTTTTAAACTTACTTTTTGATGCAGCATCCTTGATGTCTTTGGGAACTGCATTCCACCATCCGAAAATGGTGATAGTAAATGATCGGTGTTATGTTGTTCAGTGGACAGGTATTTCTAGGAGGAACACTGAGCAAAGTATCATGGAGATGTAAGAAATAAATTAATAAAATAATATTTCAAATGTCCGTGGTACCTGCGCAAGAGTTCAGCAGATTGTATCCCTCGAATTTTGATAGAGCATGATAATTCTTTCTCTCCCTGGTTGTGTACATACCGCTGCGTTCTGGTACATCTTTGGGCCTTACCTAACCATGAAACGACGAAATAGGTAGGGAACACACCTAGGTTCATGTAGATCTCCAATGATTCTAATATAATTAACTATATTCTAAACAACATCCGTGCATGGGCACTTTATCAACGCACAAAAATATACAAAAATACACTCAAAAATTATCGCTGGAAGACTCCATATTTATACAATTATCGACAACATCAAAAAGAGTGGAAAATCAAAAGCGAGGACCAAGCCACCATTTGCAGTCAGTCCGTTGAACAAATCACATATCTGTAGATAGGTACACTTCACTGTCTCTGTTCATCAACACAACTTGTATATTCTCATTATTGGCACTTGTTATATCACACAGATATTGGACCATTGTGATACTGTTTTCACTGAATCTACTCGGTTTAAAGATACATCACTCGAGGAACACACGTTCGTTGTTCAGGAGCATAAATTATGGAATGTCTAAAATACAGAACGCAATAGCTCTAACCTACATATAATACCAAGCCGCCACAAGTGGCACAATACCAAGTGCCTAGGCACTCCACATTTGTAGGCTATTGCTACACTTCACAAACACAATTGCAACCTTACCAATTAGTAAACAAAACATCCAATTGAAAAATACAAACATCAAGAAGAAAACAAGCACAATACTTACCGAAGGGCAGTAGCATTAAAAAAATATGAAGCGTGGAGGGCAAAGACGAGAATAAAAAGGCCAGGGTCTTATATAACTTTGACAGGTTGCCAGGTAAATATTGCTAGCTACTAAATGACACACCAGATAAATTTAAAAATGAAGAAAATTTACTAAGCAAATGTAATTTGAAAATGGTATAAAATAAGAACAATAAAAATATATATATATATATATATCCCTTTTTCTAAAATTTAAGAATGCAATCAAACTAGATGAGAAAAACAGTATTTTAAAATAAAGTTGAAATTAAGGAGAAATGAAGCTCACATTAACATAGGCTTCCGCCAAAATTAAGGTTTGAAAATTCATTAATAACTCACTACCTTACATATAGAAACATTGAAATTATTTAAAAATTGGTTGCAACCGATATGCGGGCCCGCGATATAAAATCACTTTAAAATTGAAATTTGCTACACTACTAAAATACTAAATTACAAGACGCACACAAGCACACACGTAAAAGAAGAAAAATTAGTGGCTCCAACCGCGAATAAACATTACTAAAAAGAAACGAGCTAGATGAAAACACAATAAAATAATAGCACACAGCAACTCCAACAAAAGAAGTATATTAAGGGAAATTTACAATTAACGGTGCACTCATAAAAATAATAAAGGACACTGAAACACCAAACAGAAGCTACCCGTTACCGACGTGAAGCCAAGATCCCATAATAATCCTCAAAGCCACCCAAAATATTAACGTATCTTCAGATTAGATAAGAAGGGATGACATGACGTAATAAAGACAAAAGCAAGGAACACAAACAATGGGAGAAAAGATAAGACAACGAAAGAAAACTCCCATTATTAAACTTAATTTTGACCAGCAAATTTCAATTTTAAGATTTTAAGTTATTAAAATAATATTAATAATTATTATTATTTATCCAGGAGGTGATAGTACCAGTTTACATTAGCCTTACTTAATCAATTCACCAGCGGTTTACACACTTTAGAACAGAGGGGGCCGTGGAATGCGCTACGATGCGAATATGAGGTGTCATTAATTAAGGCCCGTAACAATGCGATAATAATCACGTACAGATAACCAGCCACGAAGGCAATAGGACAAAATCAGACAGCAATAACAACCAACCAGGAAAAAATTAAGAGAGAAAACACGCACCGAAATGAATTACAAAAAAAGTAATAATAATAATAATAATAATAATAATAATAATAATAATAAGATTCATCACCATAATGAACATCAAGAAAAACAGTTGGCAATAATGCACACAAAAACGTAAGATAAAATCACTTACACAAAATATCACCTCATAGATGCATAACTAGCGATCCCGAGCTCCCTACATTACATTAAATTTTCTTTTCAAATATATATCAAATTTTGCTTATAAGGTTACACTATACCAAATTTGTCGTTTATAATGTTGCTCATGTCCACGATGAAATTACTCACACTAGTGCCTGAACGAACGGGATCCCTTCAATAAGTTATAATTTTCAGTACTTACTTGGAGTTAAGATATCCAAACTTACAAGACACTTGAAACTTTTAATACCGATAAAGGTTAACTCACTTCACCAAGTTTACATGTTACATTAAGAAAATATTAAGGTTGGAGCACACTGGATATCTTTCAAAAAAAATATAACAGGGCCTAGCCCTCACATTACTCTTTAACCGCCGGAGTCAAGCTCCATTATAATAGCTTTCCCTCCTCGCCAAGCCGTCTGCTTGGGAGCTTCATACAACACAGCCATCTTGGAGAGTAACGCCGAGCAGACTACTGCAGACTACTGAGCTCACACCGAGCTAGGCGAGTAGTCAGTCCCATAATTCAATGCGTGCACCGCGAAAATGCGCAGAAGTTACAAATGATAATTCGGCGCATTACAGAGTCCAGTCAAATGCCTGACAATAATGGATAGATAACTTGAATTAAATTGGTCTGGTAACTTCCACAGTTAGGAAACAGTTCCAACAATGGCCGATAATACAGATAACGGCTGGATACACAAGTCGACATGACAGATGAATAAATAAATACACTTAGATGCTTTGATGTAATAATTCAGTTATGTCCAGTAAATATTAGTTCCCATTTTCACATTACAGTTCTCCCCTCCCGAAGCCAGAACACAGGGGACGCGCAAGTCCAAAACAATGGATAGCATGCCAATAGTATAATTACAATGTCCAAACAAATCTTCATACGTTGGATACAGGAAGAGACACACCGAAATTTTTTTTTAGGTTCAAATAACAAGGAATGGTCTTACTTGGTTGCAGGAATGTTGATCTTCACACAATACTAGCAGACAAACATGCTGAGTGTGAACAGAATGGGATGCAACGGGGCCAGCGTCTCATCACGCACCACACAAGTTGACAGTACATTATTCAGCACATTGATCACACCAGTACCGAGCGCAGTAGGGAACCACAGATATCACACACATTAGATCTCCGATCAGCAGATGCATGGGTGCTCGCGCGCGCCAATAACTGGAACACCACACACAGGAGCAGAAAGAGAGGGTCCAAGTGCACATAGCAGACCATAATAAACGGAAATGATTCAACCACTAATGTTGGGGACCACAAAATTTTTCCAACTAGATTTCCAGGACACCTTAGCAATATTTCATTATGCTTCGAGGAGTTACACAAGTTCCACATGTCCAATTTTACCAGCGATAATAGCTCCAATTTTGCACCCGAGTTAACATATAAGTAACACCGTTAACGTCATTATACCAGACCACATATTTTGTATCGGCATTTGAAGAATTACCAAAATGACGAGGTTATTTTACATTCTTTTGTTGACTAGTAAGCAAACATACACAAATTTTTGAATTACCAATTCATGAATTCTAGTATTACCCATCCAACCTTTGAATAAGACTTACATATTAAGAAAAGGAAAAATAACAACTGAAATATTCCAAGACTTCAATATACTAATATCGAGACTAATCACAAGAGATCAGAAATGTAATTTTGAATATTTAAGGTAGCTCATGGAATCCAGTGGCAAGTTACAGCGGTTTTAGTCCCAGAAAGTTAAGTAAAATTCAATAGACTCAACAATTTGATAGGTCGAAGACCATTATAGATTATACATTCTTTTACATGAAATTCTAGCATACTTCCACACATTACATAATTCCACAGGACAGTACAGATACCAGAAAGATCGTTAAGACCAAGAGCAGGAAAGATAAATGACCAGGCTGTACAGGGAGGTAACCAAGCAAAAAGATATTACTAAATGGAGGCAGCAGAGCACATACTGACAAACCATGTACAGAAAACAGGTAGCCCAGAACATGAAGATTAGGAAAACAGGAGACGCAGAGGCAGAAACTTTCACAATAAACACAACCATCCGCAACCATAACGTAGCAATCACACGGATAATCGACCAAGAATAAGAAGCAACGATGGCAATAACTGGAGACTTCGCATGCATAATAACAGATGGTGGGGTGTACACAATGTGTGTCCGCAAGAGATCACCATGCAACCATTACCGAGGCCAACAACCACATCACAGCCAACAATTACAGTCAGGACGATAGATAACAACTGAGGAAAACATGGAAAAGATATTACGTCCACCAGAACCAGGTCAACGCAGCGTAACAAGGGCCAAAATTCAGGGAAAGTTACCTCTCCATATAAATAATCTTTGAATATACTGAGCACAGGTGTATTATCACAACCATCAAGTGTTCAGAAGAACCTCTGGATAACCCAGGACTAATAATATGGTGGCAAAACAACAGTCCACCCTGTGTGATTAGGCCAATCACCACAGACACCCTACCAGCCAGTCGGAATACACGGGATATAATAAAATATAAACGATGAAGAAGTGATAGGTTACACGATGACAAAGCGCATAAGTTGATGGAGAAGAACCTTCAGTCAATCAGTTGGGTCCCATACCCCAACGACGGACAAGGAATTTTAGTGACAGTTCCGGATTTACCCCAAATGATCCCATACTCATTGGAATAGAACCCAGAACAGTCAGATGAAAACCAGGCAACAATATAGTGTTGCAAAAACATGCAGGGTAGAGCCAGAAGCAACTGAATTACAAGGGGTTACCTTACTAAACCAGATGAGGAACTACGGAAGGCACGAACAAAGGAATACCTTATGTAAATAAAATAAAACAGAAGACGTTACACAGTGACAAGCACCAGGTACAAGGAAAATTTCTCGTACACAAATTCTTTACAATAACGCCAGACCACATACAACATCTGATCCACGGATACAAATCAAAAGAGACATAAGCGCTCATACCACTCGACATCAAATGAAGACATGATCAGGACAGCGTACATTCACGAAATGACAACATTTACCAAATACACTCCCATAACCCACAGAAAATGAACAGGAAGGAAGATTTACTACAGAAGGTTAATTTCAGGACAGATTCCACAATAATTAGATAAAGAACGGCACCAGTAACAACACAACAATTGCGAAACTCACAACCAAAATCCCAACATGAAGACACAGTAAAAACGAAGGGTCGTTTAGCTATAAGCTAGCTGTACTCCACACCAGAACTCAGAAATGAACCCACACAACCGCCATGAAGTACCAGTAACAACACGTGGGTAAAGCGACAAGAGATAAGGATGACCAAGAATCAACACATGCAGCAACCAACCAGGACTAGCAATGAAAAATCAGGAAGAATGAAAATTCACTCAAGCACATGGCCAAAACTGAAATCATTAACCAGCACCAGAAGATCACACACATGCGTGACACTAGTCACACCTAATGAGCAGCAGAGAATGAAACCCAGAGCAAGAGTTTAGTACACAGACACCTGACAAAAAATATGCAAGGGGAAGAAGCTAATACACAATGACTACAATTAACCAGGTCAAATAAACCACAGATTCACAAAGAAATTAAGACCACACCTCATTACAACAAGACCACATGAGTGAAGTACATGCGCACAGCAGAAGAAGGTGAATAAAAGGTGATGAGTAGTACCAAAAGGACAAGACATGAATAACATCAGGTACTGAAATTAATCACTCCACAACAGAACTGACAGAGCTACCTGACATGTACACATCAAATTAAAAAGATAATATAACCTCAGATGAGCCACACAGATGTAGCCTATCACCGTTCAATCAGGAAAAGCTTTTCCGAGTATATGACAATAAGAAGACTGCCCAAGGTTACACAAATAGCATTAAACACAACAAATTCAAGTGAGATTCCCATCAATACACCATAATCACATGACATAATTATCCAAGAGTTCAATACAGACCTACAACAACACCATATCAAGAACGGGAACAAGCACAAGACCACACAAGGTAAAATAGGAAGAAATCCCACAGCACATGACCCAGATATGAACCAATATAGGCCTACATAAGCAAGAATCACCAACACATGAGAACTCACCACATTAAATAAACTCAGAATAATAACACATGACACATAGTAACCTGGACAAGGCAGAACAGTAAAAATAAAGGTGGAAGGAGAGAGTCACCATGGGTCAAGATTGTAAATCAATTTCACATGTTCAGGCCAAACAGCGAGGTGGGTACACAGTCACTGCAAGATAAAATTTTATTACAATACAATTTCATATCACACATTCTGGACCATGGATGAAACTGGAATAAAAACATCACTTAGAATTTAAATCAGGGTCACCACAGCAGTTCCAAAACCCAACACAAATTAATCCAAGTAAATCCCACCAAGGACAGGCACAGCAATTTCAGCAAGACCTATAGTATACCAAGAAGCTGCAGATAACAAGGTCAAAGAACATCACATCATTAAGGTAAAATGTGGAAGAAACTTTCAATTATTAAATCAGAAAGCAGATTAAGTAAATACTTCAAATTAATTATCAATAAAGGTGAGAATGGTCTTCAACTTACCCCTACATGGCAGGTACAGTATAAGCAGACCCCGAAACCAACAGGATTCCATGACCACGGAACATGGTAAATGAAACAAGCAGCAAGTGCACAGATACAGAGCCACGCCATACTCCAAGGCCAAGAAGGCAGCAACAAGCAAGTCTCGATTACACATGAAACATACATAGGAAGGAATTATTTTGGTCCATTTCAGTTTTACAATTTTTAAGTTTAAAAGGTTGGTTACTTTTAGCAGCCAGCAACACTGACCCGGGCAACTTATCAAGTTGTTAGAACAACAACAACAACAACCACAGCGAATGCTACCACACACTACTGCAACCTTACCAATTAGTAAACAAAACATCCAATTAAAAAATACAAACATCAAGAAGAAAACAAGCACAATACTTACCGAAGGGCAGTAGCATTAAAAAAAATATGAAGCGTGGAGGGCAAAGACGAGAATAAAAAGGCCAGGGTCTTATATAACTTTGACAGGTTGCCAGGTAAATATTGCTAGCTACTAAATGACACACCAGATAAATTTAAAAATGAAGAAAATTTACTAACCAAATGTAATTTGAAAATGGTATAAAATAAGAACAATAAAAATATATATATATATATATATCCCTTTTTCTAAAATTTAAGAATGCAATCAAACTAGATGAGAAAAACAGTATTTTAAAATAAAGTTGAAATTAAGGAGAAATGAAGCTCACATTAACATAGGCTTCCGCCAAAATTAAGGTTTGAAAATTCATTAATAACTCACTACCTTACATATAGAAACATTGAAATTATTTAAAAATTGGTTGCAACCGATATGCGGGCCCGCGATATAAAATCACTTTAAAATTGAAATTTGCTACACTACTAAAATACTAAATTACAAGACGCACACAAGCACACACGTAAAAGAAGAAAAATTAGTGGCTCCAACCGCGAATAAACATTACTAAAAAGAAACGAGCTAGATGAAAACACAATAAAATAATAGCACACAGCAACTCCAACAAAAGAAGTATATTAAGGGAAATTTACAATTAACGGTGCACTCATAAAAATAATAAAGGACACTGAAACACCAAACAGAAGCTACCCGTTACCGACGTGAAGCCAAGATCCCATAATAATCCTCAAAGCCACCCAAAATATTAACGTATCTTCAGATTAGATAAGAAGGGATGACATGACGTAATAAAGACAAAAGCAAGGAACACAAACAATGGGAGAAAAGATAAGACAACGAAAGAAAACTCCCATTATTAAACTTAATTTTGACCAGCAAATTTCAATTTTAAGATTTTAAGTTATTAAATAATATTAATAATTATTATTATTTATCCAAGAGGTGATAGCACCAGTTTACATTAGCCTTACTTAATCAATTCACCAGCGGTTTACACACTTTAGAACAGAGGGGGCCGTGGAATGCGCTACGATGCGAATATGAGGTGTCATTAATTAAGGCCCGTAACAATGCGATAATAATCACGTACAGATAACCAGCCACGAAGGCAATAGGACAAAATCAGACAGCAATAACAACCAACCAGGAAAAAATTAAGAGAGAAAACACGCACCGAAATGAATTACAAAAACGTAATAATAATAATAATAATAATAATAATAATAAGATTCATCACCATAATGAACATCAAGAAAAACAGTTGGCAATAATGCACACCGACAAAAACGTAAGATAAAATCACTTACACAAAATATCACCTCATAGATGCATAACTAGCGATCCCGAGCTCCCTACATTACATTAAATTTTCTTTTCAAATATATATCAAATTTTGCTTATAAGGTTACACTATACCAAATTTGTCGTTTATAATGTTGCTCATGTCCACGATGAAATTACTCACACTAGTGCCTGAACGAACGGGATCCCTTCAATAAATTATAATTTTCAGTACTTACTTGGAGTTAAGATATCCAAACTTACAAGACACTTGAAACTTTTAATACCGATAAAGGTTAACTCACTTCACCAAGTTTACATGTTACATTAAGAAAATATTAAGGTTGGAGCACACTGGATATCTTTAAAAAAAAATAACAGGGCCTAGCCCTCACATTACTCTTTAACCGCCGGAGTCAAGCTCCATTATAATAGCTTTCCCTCCTCGCCAAGCCGTCTGCTTGGGAGCTTCATACAACACAGCCATCTTGGAGAGTAACGCCGAGCAGACTCCTGCAGACTACTGAGCTCACACCGAGCTAGGCGAGTAGCCAGTCCCATAATTCAATGCGTGCACCGCGAAAATGCGCAGAAGTTACAAATGATAATTCGGCGCATTACAGAGTCCAGTCAAATGCCTGACAATAATGGATAGATAACTTGAATTAAATTGGTCTGGTAACTTCCACAGTTAGGAAACAGTTCCAACAATGGCCGATAATACAGATAACGGCTGGAATCACAAGTCGACATGACAGATGAATAAATAAATACTCTTAGATGCTTTGATGTAATAATTCAGTTATGTCCAGTAAATATTAGTTCCCATTTTCACATTACAGTTCTCCCCTCCCGAAGCCAGAACACAGGGGAGGCGCAAGTCCAAAACAATGGATAGCATGCCAATAGTATAATTTCAATGTCCAAACAAATCTTCATACGTTGGATACAGGAAGAGACACACCGAAATTTTTTTTTAGGTTCAAATAACAAGGAATGGTCTTACTTGGTTGCAGGAATGTTGATCTTCACACAATACTAGCAGACAAACATGCTGAGTGTGAACAGAATGGGATGCAACGGGGCCAGCGTCTCATCACGCACCACACAAGTTGACAGTACATTATTCAGCACATTGATCACACCAGTACCGAGCGCAGTAGGGAACCACAGATATCACACACATTAGATCTCCGATCAGCAGATGCATGGGTGCTCGCGCGCGCCAATAACTGGAACACCACACACAGGAGCAGAAAGAGAGGGTCCAAGTGCACATAGCAGACCATAATAAACGGAAATGATTCAACCACTAATGTTGGGGACCACAAAATTTTTCCAACTAGATTTCCAGGACACCTTAACAATATTTCATTATGCTTCGAGGAGTTACACAAGTTCCACATGTCCAATTTTACCAGCGATAATAGCTCCAATTTTGCACCCGAGTTAACATACAAGTAACACCGTTAACGTCATTATACCAGACCACATATTTTGTATCGGCATTTGAAGAATTACCAAAATGACGAGGTTATTTTACATTCTTTTGTTGACTAGTAAGTAAACATACACAAATTTTTGAATTACCAATTCATGAATTCTAGTATTACCCATCCAACCTTTGAATAAGACTTACATATTAAGAAAAGGAAAAATAACAACTGAAATATTCCAAGACTTCAATATACTAATATCGAGACTAATCACAAGAGATCAGAAATGTAATTTTGAATATTTAAGGTAGCTCATGGAATCCAGTGGCAAGTTACAGCAGTTTTAGTCCCAGAAAGTTAAGTAAAATTCAATATACTCAACAATTTGATAGGTCGAAGACCATTATAGATTATACATTCTTTTACATGAAATACTAGCATACTTCCACACATTACATAATTCCACAGGACAGTACAGATACCAGAAAGATCGTTAAGACCAAGAGCAGGAAAGATAAATGACCAGGCTGTACAGGGAGGTAACCAAGCAAAAAGATATTACTAAATGGAGGCAGCAGAGCACATACTGACAAACCATGTACAGAAAACAGGTAGCCCAGAACATGAAGATTAGGAAAACAGGAGACGCAGAGGCAGAAACTTTCACAATAAACACAACCATCCTCAACCATAACGTAGCAATCACACGGATAATCGACCAAGAATAAGAAGCAACGATGGCAATAACTGGAGACTTCGCATGCATAATAACAGATGGTGGGGTGTACACAATGTGTGTCCGCAAGAGATCACCATGCAACCATTACCGAGGCCAACAACCACATCACAGCCAACAATTACAGTCAGGACGATAGATAACAACTGAGGAAAACATGGAAAAGATATTACGTCCACCAGAACCAGGTCAACGCAGCGTAACAAGGGCCAAAATTCAGGGAAAGTTACCTCTCCATATAAATAATCTTTGAATATACTGAGCACAGGTGTATTATCACAACCATCAAGTGTTCAGAAGAACCTCTGGATAACCCAGGACTAATAATATGGTGGCAAAACAACAGTCCACCCTGTGTGATTAGGCCAATCACCACAGACACCCTACCAGCCAGTCGGAATACACGGGATATAATAAAATATAAACGATGAAGAAGTGATAGGTTACACGATGACAAAGCGCATAAGTTGATGGAGAAGAACCTTCAGTCAATCAGTTGGGTCCCATACCCCAACGACGGACAAGGAATTTTAGTGACAGTTCCGGATTTACCCCAAATGATCCCATACTCATTGGAATAGAACCCAGAACAGTCAGATGAAAACCAGGCAACAATATAGTGTTGCAAAAACATGCAGGGTAGAGCCAGAAGCAACTGAATTACAAGGGGTTACCTTACTAAACCAGATGAGGAACTACGGAAGGCACGAACAAAGGAATACCTTATGTAAATAACATAAAACAGAAGACGTTACACAGTGACAAGCACCAGGTACAAGGAAAATTTCTCGTACACAAATTCTTTACAATAATGCCAGACCACATACAACATCTGATCCACGGATACAAATCAAAAGAGACATAAGCGCTCATACCACTCGACATCAAATGAAGACATGATCAGGACAGCGTACATTCACGAAATGACAACATTTACCAAATACACTCCCATAACCCACAGAAAATGAACAGGAAGGAAGATTTACTACAGAAGGTTAATTTCAGGACAGATTCCACAATAATTAGATAAAGAACGGCACCAGTAACAACACAACAATTGCGAAACTCACAACCAAAATCCCAACATGAAGACACAGTAAAAACGAAGGGTCGTTTAGCTATAAGCTAGCTGTACTCCACACCAGAACTCAGAAATGAACCCACACAACCGCCATGAAGTACCAGTAACAACACGTGGGTAAAGCGACAAGAGATAAGGATGACCAAGAATCAACACATGCAGCAACCAACCAGGACTAGCAATGAAAAATCAGGAAGAATGAAAATTCACTCAAGCACATGGCCAAAACTGAAATCATTAACCAGCACCAGAAGATCACACACATGCGTGACACTAGTCACACCTAATGAGCAGCAGAGAATGAAACCCAGAGCAAGAGTTTAGTACACAGACACCTGACAAAAAATATGCAAGGGGAAGAAGCTAATACACAATGACTACAATTAACCAGGTCAAATAAACCACAGATTCACAAAGAAATTAAGACCACACCTCATTACAACAAGACCACATGAGTGAAGTACATGCGCACAGCAGAAGAAGGTGAATAAAAGGTGATGAGTAGTACCAAAAGGACAAGACATGAATAACATCAGGTACTGAAATTAATCACTCCACAACAGAACTGACAGAGCTACCTGACATGTACACATCAAATTAAAAAGATAATATAACCTCAGATGAGCCACACAGATGTAGCCTATCACCGTTCAATCAGGAAAAGCTTTTCCGAGTATATGACAATAAGAAGACTGCCCAAGGTTACACAAATAGCATTAAACACAACAAATTCAAGTGAGATTCCCATCAATACACCATAATCACATGACATAATTATCCAAGAGTTCAATACAGACCTACAACAACACCATATCAAGAACGGGAACATGCACAAGACCACACAAGGTAAAATAGGAAGAAATCCCACAGCACATGACCCAGATATGAACCAATATAGGCCTACATAAGCAAGAATCACCAACACATGAGAACTCACCACATTAAATAAACTCAGAATAATAACACATGACACATAGTAACCTGGACAAGGCAGAACAGTAAAAATAAAGGTGGAAGGAGAGAGTCACCATGGGTCAAGATTGTAAATCAATTTCACATGTTCAGGCCAAACAGCGAGGTGGGTACACAGTCACTGCAAGATAAAATTTTATTACAATACAATTTCATATCACACATTCTGGACCATGGATGAAACTGGAATAAAAACATCACTTAGAATTTAAATCAGGGTCACCACAGCAGTTCCAAAACCCAACACAAATTAATCCAAGTAAATCCCACCAAGGACAGGCACAGCAATTTCAGCAAGACCTATAGTATACCAAGAAGCTGCAGATAACAAGGTCAAAGAACATCACATCATTAAGGTAAAATGTGGAAGAAACTTTCAATTATTAAATCAGAAAGCAGATTAAGTAAATACTTCAAATTAATTATCAATAAAGGTGAGAATGGTCTTCAACTTACCCCTACATGGCAGGTACAGTATAAGCAGACCCCGAAACCAACAGGATTCCATGACCACGGAACATGGTAAATGAAACAAGCAGCAAGTGCACAGATACAGAGCCACGCCATACTCCAAGGCCAAGAAGGCAGCAACAAGCAAGTCTTGATTACACATGAAACATACATAGGAAGGAATTATTTTGGTCCATTTCAGTTTTACAATTTTTAAGTTTAAAAGGTTGGTTACTTTTAGCAGCCAGCAACACTGACCCGGGCAACTTATCAAGTTGTTAGAACAACAACAACAACAACCACAGCGAATGCTACCACACACTACCGCAACCTTACCAATTAGTAAACAAAACATCCAATTAAAAAATACAAACATCAAGAAGAAAACAAGCACAATACTTACCGAAGGGCAGTAGCATTAAAAAAAATATGAAGCGTGGAGGGCAAAGACGAGAATAAAAAGGCCAGGGTCTTATATAACTTTGACAGGTTGCCAGGTAAATATTGCTAGCTACTAAATGACACACCAGATAAATTTAAAAATGAAGAAAATTTACTAACCAAATGTAATTTGAAAATGGTATAAAATAAGAACAATAAAAATATATATATATATATATCCCTTTTTCTAAAATTTAAGAATGCAATCAAACTAGATGAGAAAAACAGTATTTTAAAATAAAGTTGAAATTAAGGAGAAATGAAGCTCACATTAACATAGGCTTCCGCCAAAATTAAGGTTTGAAAATTCATTAATAACTCACTACCTTACATATAGAAACATTGAAATTATTTAAAAATTGGTTGCAACCGATATGCGGGCCCGCGATATAAAATCACTTTAAAATTGAAATTTGCTACACTACTAAAATACTAAATTACAAGACGCACACAAGCACACACGTAAAAGAAGAAAAATTAGTGGCTCCAACCGCGAATAAACATTACTAAAAAGAAACGAGCTAGATGAAAACACAATAAAATAATAGCACACAGCAACTCCAACAAAAGAAGTATATTAAGGGAAATTTACAATTAACGGTGCACTCATAAAAATAATAAAGGACACTGAAACACCAAACAGAAGCTACCCGTTACCGACGTGAAGCCAAGATCCCATAATAATCCTCAAAGCCACCCAAAATATTAACGTATCTTCAGATTAGATAAGAAGGGATGACATGACGTAATAAAGACAAAAGCAAGGAACACAAACAATGGGAGAAAAGATAAGACAACGAAAGAAAACTCCCATTATTAAACTTAATTTTGACCAGCAAATTTCAATTTTAAGATTTTAAGTTATTAAAATAATATTAATAATTATTATTATTTATCCAAGGGGTGATAGTACCAGTTTACATTAGCCTTACTTAATCAATTCACCAGCGGTTTACACACTTTAGAACAGAGGGGGCCGTGGAATGCGCTACGATGCGAATATGAGGTGTCATTAATTAAGGCCCGTAACAATGCGATAATAATCACGTACAGATAACCAGCCACGAAGGCAATAGGACAAAATCAGACAGCAATAACAACCAACCAGGAAAAAATTAAGAGAGAAAACACGCACCGAAATGAATTACAAAAACGTAATAATAATAATAATAATAATAATAATAATAATAATAAGATTCATCACCATAATGAACATCAAGAAAAACAGTTGGCAATAATGCACACCGACAAAAATGTAAGATAAAATCACTTACACAAAATATCACCTCATAGATGCATAACTAGCGATCCCGAGCTCCCTACATTACATTAAATTTTCTTTTCAAATATATATCAAATTTTGCTTATAAGGTTACACTATACCAAATTTGTCGTTTATAATGTTGCTCATGTCCACGATGAAATTACTCACACTAGTGCCTGAACGAACGGGATCCCTTCAATAAATTATAATTTTCAGTACTTACTTGGAGTTAAGATATCCAAACTTACAAGACACTTGAAACTTTTAATACCGATAAAGGTTAACTCACTTCACCAAGTTTACATGTTACATTAAGAAAATATTAAGGTTGGAGCACACTGGATATCTTTAAAAAAAATAACAGGGCCTAGCCCTCACATTACTCTTTAACCGCCGGAGTCAAGCTCCATTATAATAGCTTTCCCTCCTCGCCAAGCCGTCTGCTTGGGAGCTTCATACAACACAGCCATCTTGGAGAGTAACGCCGAGCAGACTCCTGCAGACTACTGAGCTCACACCGAGCTAGGCGAGTAGCCAGTCCCATAATTCAATGCGTGCACCGCGAAAATGCGCAGAAGTTACAAATGATAATTCGGCGCATTACAGAGTCCAGTCAAATGCCTGACAATAATGGATAGATAACTTGATTGAAATAATAACATTAAGTTATTTATTAGACCACCTAATCAATACAAAATCGTCTTGGATGATTTACATAAATTTGTTAGCTAATAGTGGGACATGTTTCGCCTTCTCTGAAGGCATCATCAGCCATAGTCTTAACCTTAAATTAAAAATAAGCGTCTAAATAACATGTAGTGATGAAATGAATTTTAAAATCTTGAAGAGATTTGAAGTAAAATAACATTAAAAATAACAATGATGGTTTGAAAATACAATGTGATGAGATACAATAGTGGAAGTATTAACAAAATTAACCTTAGAAGGCTGCTAAAATAAGTACAATGGAATAAAACAACAGATTGTTATACAACAAGTAGTAAGATTGCATAAAAGTAAAGTTGATAGTAATGGCGGTTATAATTAGACGATGGCGAAAAATCTTATGTAATCAAAGTAAAGAGGAGAGAGTAAAAGTCAAAGTTAGTCGAGAGATCCGAAGTTCATTATGATCTTGAAGATAAAGGATGAAAGTCAGATGCATATGGTGAAGTTGTAGAACACGTTGAGGATATGAAGTTGGTGAATAGAAGTTGAAGAACAGTTTCAAATAGGATCACTATGGACCATCTCAAAATTTGAAGTGATGTTCAAATGTTGTAAATTGTGAGTTTGTAGATATTCTAGTTGAAAAAGCATATACAAGTGGAATCTGTAAATGGAAGCAAGAAACGTAGAGTTAATTGTGTGAAAAGATATTTGAAAAATCTTGAAGTAGAATCGTATGCACTTACCACTTGACGGTGACAAAGATAGCTTGTAATATTATGAATAAGAAGTATTTGCAACAGTAGACTTCTTGCTACGTGTGTTATAACTGAAGTTTTGTGTTGGAGGGGGATCTGTTTGCGTTGACGTAACTATTAGAGGGGGGCTGCTATTGGTGGGAGGGAAGGAAGAGAGTGTATTACTGCGCGTGTTGTAACGGTGTAAGGCTATTGGAGGGAGCGATGTTCCGGTGGGTGTGGCTATGGGTTTATTGGTTGTATTTGAATTAGAGGTACTAGCGGTGGGGGGAAGGGAGGGGGGTATATTAGCTGTAGGGGAGGTGGGAACTCTAATTGATGTGAGGTTGAAGATTTTTAAGAATTTGTTGGTGAGGGAAGTTGATTCTCGTAATAAAATAAGAATCTGTTCATACAAGGGGCTTTTTTTATCAATAGTGTCATTTAGATTTTTATCTTTATTAAAATGTTGGTCGAGGAAAATAAATAAGTTTTCATATTCTGTCATGAGTTTGCTTTTATCAACTCTTTTTAGGATATGGAGGTCTTGTTCTATTGTGGTGAATTTATGCCCGGTGTCCCTCATATGGTTGGCCATTGCGGAGAATTTGTTGTGTTTTTGGGCATTGTAATGCTCGGCGTATCTGGTAGAGAAGCTGCGGCCAGTTTGGCCAACATAAGAAAAATTACATGTAGAGCATTTCAATCTGTATATTCCTGATCCAGAGTAACTATTGTCTGTGATGTTGATAGAGTTGTGATTGAAGAATAAATTGCGATTAGTGTTTTTTGTTGTGTAGGCTATTTTTATTTCGTGCTTCATTAATGAATTGGTTATCGGGTAAATGCTATGGTTAGTGAACGTGAATTTAGCGTATTTTGGTTTGACGGGTTTTAATGGAGTTAAATTGGTAGCTAGTTTTAGTTTGGTTTTATTGATGATTTTATCAATCATATTCGTGTTAAATCCATTGAATTTAGCTATTTCCTTGATGAATAGTAATTCTTTCTTTAAATTAGTAGAGGACATAGGGATCTTTAATGCTCTATATATTAAACTGTGATAAGTGGCTTTTTTATGTGAGTTGGGATGTAAAGAATCATTTTTTATGGTTGTTGGAGAAAAGGTGGGTTTTCTGTATATTTGGAAGTCGAATTTGTTCAATGCTCGTGTGATTTTGATATCTAAGAAGTTCAGAGAGTTATTGAACTCATCTTCTTTAGTGAATTTAATATTATTATCTAAGTTGTTGAGGAATGATAGTATGTTATTGCTGTTGTTGATTTGTTTATCAATGATAGCTATGGTATCATCAACATAGCGATGCCAAAGACAGAGTCCGTTGATGTTATTAATAATCTTACTATGTTCGAGATTATCTAAGTATATGTCGGCTAGTATTCCAGATAACGGGTCTCCCATCGCTAGACCTTCTTGTTTGTAAATTTTCTTATTGAAGGTAAAATAGTTGTTGTCTAAAACGAAATTAAGTAATTTTAACCATTCATCAATTTCGATTTTACTCAATGTGCTATGTTTCAACAGATTGTTTTTTATGATGTTAATAGTATTGTTGATAGGGATATTAGTATACATGTTGGTGATGTCAAAAGAACATAAAACGTGGTTTGGTTGTAGACTGAACTTATTTAGGGAATTACAGAGTTCGATCGAGTTCTTTATGGGGTTGGAGTTGTGAAATTTGAAGTGTTTTTTTAGGAATTTGTGTAGGAATTGAGAGGTTTTATAGGTAGGACTATTGATACTATTAATTATAGGTCGAATGGGGACATCTTTTTTATGAATTTTGGGCAGTGATCTGACTGTAGGTAATTTTGGGTTCATTACAGTTAATTTCTGATAATCTTGATCATTTAAAATGAAGTTAGAATTTTTCAGAAGGTTCTTTAAGTTACGCTGTATTTTGTTTGTAGGATCTTTGTTAATTAAGGTATAGGTATTGTCTGAAAAAAAGGTTTCAGTTTTATTGATGTAATCTTGTTTGTTCATTATTACTATGGTGTTGCCCTTATCTGCTTTTGTAATTACTACGTTGTTGCTATGGATTTTGGATTTCAGGTTTAGAATTTGTTTCGAGACATTGTGGTTATTATTAGATGTTATCTCATTAATCAAAGTTGGGAGTTTCTTTTTTACTTCATATCGTACGTCATTCTGTTTATCAATTGGGATTTGTTTATCGATATTAGTTTCGGTTTCAGCGATGGTAGTGATGATGTCTTCTGCCTTTTTGTGATTAGGTCAATTATGTTTGATGCCTTTATCTAATAGATTTAATTCTTGGTTAGAGAAGGTTGCATTAGATAGGTTGATTGTAGTGGGAATGTTAGTCAAATGGGAAGGGGACACTTTGTTGTTTGTATTTTGGTCAGGAGTTTTACATTTGTTTTCTTGAAGACTAAGTAATTTATGGTTTAGGGTTTTCTGTTTCTTGTCTAATACGTAAGATAGTTTGAGGTCAGTGTACCTTAAAAATGAGCTCCATTCAAGTGGGGGTAATTTCTGAGAGATGGTCAAATGAGTCCTATATAAATGTAAATTTAGTAAAGATTTCTTCTTGTATAATAGTTTAATTTCATTTTTCAACCATATGTTGTTTACTTTCTTTTGAGTGGCATTAGATTTTGAATAGGGATGACTTTTTCTTTGTAAAGATTTGAGAAATTTAGGTACCAACTCTAATTTCAAGCAATCTTTAAGAAACTTGATATCTCTAGAAATCTTGCCTATTTTAATTTTTAGGTTTAAGTACTTGTTAGGTTTTACTATTGCCTGGTTGGCATTGACATTACATGTAATAAATATCATTTTTGGTCCGTATTGATGATGTAGATTGAAATAATAACATTAAGTTATTTATTAGACCACCTAATCAATACAAAATCGTCTTGGATGATTTACATAAATTTGTTAGCTAATAGTGGGACATGTTTCGCCTTCTCTGAAGGCATCATCAGCCATAGTCTTAACCTTAAATTAAAAATAAGCGTCTAAATAACATGTAGTGATGAAATGAATTTTAAAATCTTGAAGAGATTTGAAGTAAAATAACATTAAAAATAACAATGATGGTTTGAAAATACAATGTGATGAGATACAATAGTGGAAGTATTAACAAAATTAACCTTAGAAGGCTGCTAAAATAAGTACAATGGAATAAAACAACAGATTGTTATACAACAAGTAGTAAGATTGCATAAAAGTAAAGTTGATAGTAATGGCGGTTATAATTAGACGATGGCGAAAAATCTTATGTAATCAAAGTAAAGAGGAGAGAGTAAAAGTCAAAGTTAGTCGAGAGATCCGAAGTTCATTATGATCTTGAAGATAAAGGATGAAAGTCAGATGCATATGGTGAAGTTGTAGAACACGTTGAGGATATGAAGTTGGTGAATAGAAGTTGAAGAACAGTTTCAAATAGGATCACTATGGACCATCTCAAAATTTGAAGTGATGTTCAAATGTTGTAAATTGTGAGTTTGTAGATATTCTAGTTGAAAAAGCATATACAAGTGGAATCTGTAAATGGAAGCAAGAAACGTAGAGTTAATTGTGTGAAAAGATATTTGAAAAATCTTGAAGTAGAATCGTATGCACTTACCACTTGACGGTGACAAAGATAGCTTGTAATATTATGAATAAGAAGTATTTGCAACAGTAGACTTCTTGCTACGTGTGTTATAACTGAAGTTTTGTGTTGGAGGGGGATCTGTTTGCGTTGACGTAACTATTAGAGGGGGGCTGCTATTGGTGGGAGGGAAGGAAGAGAGTGTATTACTGCGCGTGTTGTAACGGTGTAAGGCTATTGGAGGGAGCGATGTTCCGGTGGGTGTGGCTATGGGTTTATTGGTTGTATTTGAATTAGAGGTACTAGCGGTGGGGGGAAGGGAGGGGGGTATATTAGCTGTAGGGGAGGTGGGAACTCTAATTGATGTGAGGTTGAAGATTTTTAAGAATTTGTTGGTGAGGGAAGTTGATTCTCGTAATAAAATAAGAATCTGTTCATACAAGGGGCTTTTTTTATCAATAGTGTCATTTAGATTTTTATCTTTATTAAAATGTTGGTCGAGGAAAATAAATAAGTTTTCATATTCTGTCATGAGTTTGCTTTTATCAACTCTTTTTAGGATATGGAGGTCTTGTTCTATTGTGGTGAATTTATGCCCGGTGTCCCTCATATGGTTGGCCATTGCGGAGAATTTGTTGTGTTTTTGGGCATTGTAATGCTCGGCGTATCTGGTAGAGAAGCTGCGGCCAGTTTGGCCAACATAAGAAAAATTACATGTAGAGCATTTCAATCTGTATATTCCTGATCCAGAGTAACTATTGTCTGTGATGTTGATAGAGTTGTGATTGAAGAATAAATTGCGATTAGTGTTTTTTGTTGTGTAGGCTATTTTTATTTCGTGCTTCATTAATGAATTGGTTATCGGGTAAATGCTATGGTTAGTGAACGTGAATTTAGCGTATTTTGGTTTGACGGGTTTTAATGGAGTTAAATTGGTAGCTAGTTTTAGTTTGGTTTTATTGATGATTTTATCAATCATATTCGTGTTAAATCCATTGAATTTAGCTATTTCCTTGATGAATAGTAATTCTTTCTTTAAATTAGTAGAGGACATAGGGATCTTTAATGCTCTATATATTAAACTGTGATAAGTGGCTTTTTTATGTGAGTTGGGATGTAAAGAATCATTTTTTATGGTTGTTGGAGAAAAGGTGGGTTTTCTGTATATTTGGAAGTCGAATTTGTTCAATGCTCGTGTGATTTTGATATCTAAGAAGTTCAGAGAGTTATTGAACTCATCTTCTTTAGTGAATTTAATATTATTATCTAAGTTGTTGAGGAATGATAGTATGTTATTGCTGTTGTTGATTTGTTTATCAATGATAGCTATGGTATCATCAACATAGCGATGCCAAAGACAGAGTCCGTTGATGTTATTAATAATCTTACTATGTTCGAGATTATCTAAGTATATGTCGGCTAGTATTCCAGATAACGGGTCTCCCATCGCTAGACCTTCTTGTTTGTAAATTTTCTTATTGAAGGTAAAATAGTTGTTGTCTAAAACGAAATTAAGTAATTTTAACCATTCATCAATTTCGATTTTACTCAATGTGCTATGTTTCAACAGATTGTTTTTTATGATGTTAATAGTATTGTTGATAGGGATATTAGTATACATGTTGGTGATGTCAAAAGAACATAAAACGTGGTTTGGTTGTAGACTGAACTTATTTAGGGAATTACAGAGTTCGATCGAGTTCTTTATGGGGTTGGAGTTGTGAAATTTGAAGTGTTTTTTTAGGAATTTGTGTAGGAATTGAGAGGTTTTATAGGTAGGACTATTGATACTATTAATTATAGGTCGAATGGGGACATCTTTTTTATGAATTTTGGGCAGTGATCTGACTGTAGGTAATTTTGGGTTCATTACAGTTAATTTCTGATAATCTTGATCATTTAAAATGAAGTTAGAATTTTTCAGAAGGTTCTTTAAGTTACGCTGTATTTTGTTTGTAGGATCTTTGTTAATTAAGGTATAGGTATTGTCTGAAAAAAAGGTTTCAGTTTTATTGATGTAATCTTGTTTGTTCATTATTACTATGGTGTTGCCCTTATCTGCTTTTGTAATTACTACGTTGTTGCTATGGATTTTGGATTTCAGGTTTAGAATTTGTTTCGAGACATTGTGGTTATTATTAGATGTTATCTCATTAATCAAAGTTGGGAGTTTCTTTTTTACTTCATATCGTACGTCATTCTGTTTATCAATTGGGATTTGTTTATCGATATTAGTTTCGGTTTCAGCGATGGTAGTGATGATGTCTTCTGCCTTTTTGTGATTAGGCCAATTATGTTTGATGCCTTTATCTAATAGATTTAATTCTTGGTTAGAGAAGGTTGCATTAGATAGGTTGATTGTAGTGGGAATGTTAGTCAAATGGGAAGGGGACACTTTGTTGTTTGTATTTTGGTCAGGAGTTTTACATTTGTTTTCTTGAAGACTAAGTAATTTATGGTTTAGGGTTTTCTGTTTCTTGTCTAATACGTAAGATAGTTTGAGGTCAGTGTACCTTAAAAATGAGCTCCATTCAAGTGGGGGTAATTTCTGAGAGATGGTCAAATGAGTCCTATATAAATGTAAATTTAGTAAAGATTTCTTCTTGTATAATAGTTTAATTTCATTTTTCAACCATATGTTGAATAGGGATGACTTTTTCTTTGTAAAGATTTGAGAAATTTAGGTACCAACTCTAATTTCAAGCAATCTTTAAGAAACTTGATATCTCTAGAAATCTTGCCTATTTTAATTTTTAGGTTTAAGTACTTGTTAGGTTTTACTATTGCCTGGTTGGCATTGACATTACATGTAATAAATATCATTTTTGGTCCGTATTGATGATGTAGATTGAAATAATAACATTAAGTTATTTATTAGACCACCTAATCAATACAAAATCGTCTTGGATGATTTACATAAATTTGTTAGCTAATAGTGGGACATGTTTCGCCTTCTCTGAAGGCATCATCAGCCATAGTCTTAACCTTAAATTAAAAATAAGCGTCTAAATAACATGTAGTGATGAAATGAATTTTAAAATCTTGAAGAGATTTGAAGTAAAATAACATTAAAAATAACAATGATGGTTTGAAAATACAATGTGATGAGATACAATAGTGGAAGTATTAACAAAATTAACCTTAGAAGGCTGCTAAAATAAGTACAATGGAATAAAACAACAGATTGTTATACAACAAGTAGTAAGATTGCATAAAAGTAAAGTTGATAGTAATGGCGGTTATAATTAGACGATGGCGAAAAATCTTATGTAATCAAAGTAAAGAGGAGAGAGTAAAAGTCAAAGTTAGTCGAGAGATCCGAAGTTCATTATGATCTTGAAGATAAAGGATGAAAGTCAGATGCATATGGTGAAGTTGTAGAACACGTTGAGGATATGAAGTTGGTGAATAGAAGTTGAAGAACAGTTTCAAATAGGATCACTATGGACCATCTCAAAATTTGAAGTGATGTTCAAATGTTGTAAATTGTGAGTTTGTAGATATTCTAGTTGAAAAAGCATATACAAGTGGAATCTGTAAATGGAAGCAAGAAACGTAGAGTTAATTGTGTGAAAAGATATTTGAAAAATCTTGAAGTAGAATCGTATGCACTTACCACTTGACGGTGACAAAGATAGCTTGTAATATTATGAATAAGAAGTATTTGCAACAGTAGAAATTGATGAATGGTTAAAATTACTTAATTTCGTTTTAGACAACAACTATTTTACCTTCAATAAGAAAATTTACAAACAAGAAGGTCTAGCGATGGGAGACCCGTTATCTGGAATACTAGCCGACATATACTTAGATAATCTCGAACATAGTAAGATTATTAATAACATCAACGGACTCTGTCTTTGGCATCGCTATGTTGATGATACCATAGCTATCATTGATAAACAAATCAACAACAGCAATAACATACTATCATTCCTCAACAACTTAGATAATAATATTAAATTCACTAAAGAAGATGAGTTCAATAACTCTCTGAACTTCTTAGATATCAAAATCACACGAGCATTGAACAAATTCGACTTCCAAATATACAGAAAACCCACCTTTTCTCCAACAACCATAAAAAATGATTCTTTACATCCCAACTCACATAAAAAAGCCACTTATCACAGTTTAATATATAGAGCATTAAAGATCCCTATGTCCTCTACTAATTTAAAGAAAGAATTACTATTCATCAAGGAAATAGCTAAATTCAATGGATTTAACACGAATATGATTGATAAAATCATCAATAAAACCAAACTAAAACTAGCTACCAATTTAACTCCATTAAAACCCGTCAAACCAAAATACGCTAAATTCACGTTCACTAACCATAGCATTTACCCGATAACCAATTCATTAATGAAGCACGAAATAAAAATAGCCTACACAACAAAAAACACTAATCGCAATTTATTCTTCAATCACAACTCTATCAACATCACAGACAATAGTTACTCTGGATCAGGAATATACAGATTGAAATGCTCTACATGTAATTTTTCTTATGTTGGCCAAACTGGCCGCAGCTTCTCTACCAGATACGCCGAGCATTACAATGCCCAAAAACACAACAAATTCTCCGCAATGGCCAACCATATGAGGGACACCGGGCATAAATTCACCACAATAGAACAAGACCTCCATATCCTAAAAAGAGTTGATAAAAGCAAACTCATGACAGAATATGAAAACTTATTTATTTTCCTCGACCAACATTTTAATAAAGATAAAAATCTAAATGACACTATTGATAAAAAAAGCCCCTTGTATGAACAGATTCTTATTTTATTACGAGAATCAACTTCCCTCACCAACAAATTCTTAAAAATCTTCAACCTCACATCAATTAGAGTTCCCACCTCCCCTACAGCTAATATACCCCCCTCCCTTCCCCCCACCGCTAGTACCTCTAATTCAAATACAACCAATAAACCCATAGCCACACCCACCGGAACATCGCTCCCTCCAATAGCCTTACACCGTTACAACACGCGCAGTAATACACTCTCTTCCTTCCCTCCCACCAATAGCAGCCCCCCTCTAATAGTTACGTCAACGCAAACAGATCCCCCTCCAACACAAAACTTCAGTTATAACACACGTAGCAAGAAGTCTACTGTTGCAAATACTTCTTATTCATAATATTACAAGCTATCTTTGTCACCGTCAAGTGGTAAGTGCATACGATTCTACTTCAAGATTTTTCAAATATCTTTTCACACAATTAACTCTACGTTTCTTGCTTCCATTTACAGATTCCACTTGTATATGCTTTTTCAACTAGAATATCTACAAACTCACAATTTACAACATTTGAACATCACTTCAAATTTTGAGATGGTCCATAGTGATCCTATTTGAAACTGTTCTTCAACTTCTATTCACCAACTTCATATCCTCAACGTGTTCTACAACTTCACCATATGCATCTGACTTTCATCCTTTATCTTCAAGATCATAATGAACTTCGGATCTCTCGACTAACTTTGACTTTTACTCTCTCCTCTTTACTTTGATTACATAAGATTTTTCGCCATCGTCTAATTATAACCGCCATTACTATCAACTTTACTTTTATGCAATCTTACTACTTGTTGTATAACAATCTGTTGTTTTATTCCATTGTACTTATTTTAGCAGCCTTCTAAGGTTAATTTTGTTAATACTTCCACTATTGTATCTCATCACATTGTATTTTCAAACCATCATTGTTATTTTTAATGTTATTTTACTTCAAATCTCTTCAAGATTTTAAAATTCATTTCATCACTACATGTTATTTAGACGCTTATTTTTAATTTAAGGTTAAGACTATGGCTGATGATGCCTTCAGAGAAGGCGAAACATGTCCCACTATTAGCTAACAAATTTATGTAAATCATCCAAGACGATTTTGTATTGATTAGGTGGTCTAATAAATAACTTAATGTTATTATTTCAATCTACATCATCAATACGGACCAAAAATGATATTTATTACATGTAATAGATAACTTGAATTAAATTGGTCTGGTAACTTCCACAGTTAGGAAACAGTTCCAACAATGGCCGATAATACAGATAACGGCTGGAATCACAAGTCGACATGACAGATGAATAAATAAATACTCTTAGATGCTTTGATGTAATAATTCAGTTATGTCCAGTAAATATTAGTTCCCATTTTCACATTACAGTTCTCCCCTCCCGAAGCCAGAACACAGGGGAGGCGCAAGTCCAAAACAATGGATAGCATGCCAATAGTATAATTTCTATGTCCAAACAAATCTTCATACGTTGGATACAGGAAGAGACACACCGAAATTTTTTTTTAGGTTCAAATAACAAGGAATGGTCTTACTTGGTTGCAGGAATGTTGATCTTCACACAATACTAGCAGACAAACATGCTGAGTGTGAACAGAATGGGATGCAACGGGGCCAGCGTCTCATCACGCACCACACAAGTTGACAGTACATTATTCAGCACATTGATCACACCAGTACCGAGCGCAGTAGGGAACCACAGATATCACACACATTAGATCTCCGATCAGCAGATGCATGGGTGCTCGCGCGCGCCAATAACTGGAACACCACACACAGGAGCAGAAAGAGAGGGTCCAAGTGCACATAGCAGACCATAATAAACGGAAATGATTCAACCACTAATGTTGGGGACCACAAAATTTTTCCAACTAGATTTCCAGGACACCTTAACAATATTTCATTATGCTTCGAGGAGTTACACAAGTTCCACATGTCCAATTTTACCAGCGATAATAGCTCCAATTTTGCACCCGAGTTAACATATAAGTAACACCGTTAACGTCATTATACCAGACCACATATTTTGTATCGGCATTTGAAGAATTACCAAAATGACGAGGTTATTTTACATTCTTTTGTTGACTAGTAAGTAAACATACACAAATTTTTGAATTACCAATTCATGAATTCTAGTATTACCCATCCAACCTTTGAATAAGACTTACATATTAAGAAAAGGAAAAATAACAACTGAAATATTCCAAGACTTCAATATACTAATATCGAGACTAATCACAAGAGATCAGAAATGTAATTTTGAATATTTAAGGTAGCTCATGGAATCCAGTGGCAAGTTACAGCAGTTTTAGTCCCAGAAAGTTAAGTAAAATTCAATATACTCAACAATTTGATAGGTCGAAGACCATTATAGATTATACATTCTTTTACATGAAATACTAGCATACTTCCACACATTACATAATTCCACAGGACAGTACAGATACCAGAAAGATCGTTAAGACCAAGAGCAGGAAAGATAAATGACCAGGCTGTACAGGGAGGTAACCAAGCAAAAAGATATTACTAAATGGAGGCAGCAGAGCACATACTGACAAACCATGTACAGAAAACAGGTAGCCCAGAACATGAAGATTAGGAAAACAGGAGACGCAGAGGCAGAAACTTTCACAATAAACACAACCATCCGCAACCATAACGTAGCAATCACACGGATAATCGACCAAGAATAAGAAGCAACGATGGCAATAACTGGAGACTTCGCATGCATAATAACAGATGGTGGGGTGTACACAATGTGTGTCCGCAAGAGATCACCATGCAACCATTACCGAGGCCAACAACCACATCACAGCCAACAATTACAGTCAGGACGATAGATAACAACTGAGGAAAACATGGAAAAGATATTACGTCCACCAGAACCAGGTCAACGCAGCGTAACAAGGGCCAAAATTCAGGGAAAGTTACCTCTCCATATAAATAATCTTTGAATATACTGAGCACAGGTGTATTATCACAACCATCAAGTGTTCAGAAGAACCTCTGGATAACCCAGGACTAATAATATGGTGGCAAAACAACAGTCCACCCTGTGTGATTAGGCCAATCACCACAGACACCCTACCAGCCAGTCGGAATACACGGGATATAATAAAATATAAACGATGAAGAAGTGATAGGTTACACGATGACAAAGCGCATAAGTTGATGGAGAAGAACCTTCAGTCAATCAGTTGGGTCCCATACCCCAACGACGGACAAGGAATTTTAGTGACAGTTCCGGATTTACCCCAAATGATCCCATACTCATTGGAATAGAACCCAGAACAGTCAGATGAAAACCAGGCAACAATATAGTGTTGCAAAAACATGCAGGGTA
Organism: Anabrus simplex; assembly: GCF_040414725.1. Classification (NCBI taxonomy): domain Eukaryota; kingdom Metazoa; phylum Arthropoda; class Insecta; order Orthoptera; family Tettigoniidae; genus Anabrus; species Anabrus simplex. The sequence goes on along the minus strand of NC_090277.1, from coordinate 25,413,920 downwards.
GAGCCAGAAGCAACTGAATTACAAGGGGTTACCTTACTAAACCAGATGAGGAACTACGGAAGGCACGAACAAAGGAATACCTTATGTAAATAAAATAAAACAGAAGACGTTACACAGTGACAAGCACCAGGTACAAGGAAAATTTCTCGTACACAAATTCTTTACAATAACGCCAGACCACATACAACATCTGATCCACGGATACAAATCAAAAGAGACATAAGCGCTCATACCACTCGACATCAAATGAAGACATGATCAGGACAGCGTACATTCACGAAATGACAACATTTACCAAATACACTCCCATAACCCACAGAAAATGAACAGGAAGGAAGATTTACTACAGAAGGTTAATTTCAGGACAGATTCCACAATAATTAGATAAAGAACGGCACCAGTAACAACACAACAATTGCGAAACTCACAACCAAAATCCCAACATGAAGACACAGTAAAAACGAAGGGTCGTTTAGCTATAAGCTAGCTGTACTCCACACCAGAACTCAGAAATGAACCCACACAACCGCCATGAAGTACCAGTAACAACACGTGGGTAAAGCGACAAGAGATAAGGATGACCAAGAATCAACACATGCAGCAACCAACCAGGACTAGCAATGAAAAATCAGGAAGAATGAAAATTCACTCAAGCACATGGCCAAAACTGAAATCATTAACCAGCACCAGAAGATCACACACATGCGTGACACTAGTCACACCTAATGAGCAGCAGAGAATGAAACCCAGAGCAAGAGTTTAGTACACAGACACCTGACAAAAAATATGCAAGGGGAAGAAGCTAATACACAATGACTACAATTAACCAGGTCAAATAAACCACAGATTCACAAAGAAATTAAGACCACACCTCATTACAACAAGACCACATGAGTGAAGTACATGCGCACAGCAGAAGAAGGTGAATAAAAGGTGATGAGTAGTACCAAAAGGACAAGACATGAATAACATCAGGTACTGAAATTAATCACTCCACAACAGAACTGACAGAGCTACCTGACATGTACACATCAAATTAAAAAGATAATATAACCTCAGATGAGCCACACAGATGTAGCCTATCACCGTTCAATCAGGAAAAGCTTTTCAGAGTATATGACAATAAGAAGACTGCCCAAGGTTACACAAATAGCATTAAACACAACAAATTCAAGTGAGATTCCCATCAATACACCATAATCACATGACATAATTATCCAAGAGTTCAATACAGACCTACAACAACACCATATCAAGAACGGGAACATGCACAAGACCACACAAGGTAAAATAGGAAGAAATCCCACAGCACATGACCCAGATATGAACCAATATAGGCCTACATAAGCAAGAATCACCAACACATGAGAACTCACCACATTAAATAAACTCAGAATAATAACACATGACACATGGACAAGGCAGAACAGTAAAAATAAAGGTGGAAGGAGAGAGTCACCATGGGTCAAGATTGTAAATCAATTTCACATGTTCAGGCCAAACAGCGAGGTGGGTACACAGTCACTGCAGGATAAAATTTTATTACAATACTATTTCATATCACACATTCTGGACCATGGATGAAACTGGAATAAAAACATCACTTAGAATTTAAATCAGGGTCACCACAGCAGTTCCAAAACCCAACACAAATTAATCCAAGTAAATCCCACCAAGGACAGGCACAGCAATTTCAGCAAGACCTATAGTATACCAAGAAGCTGCAGATAACAAGGTCAAAGAACATCACATCATTAAGGTAAAATGTGGAAGAAACTTTCAATTATTAAATCAGAAAGCAGATTAAGTAAATACTTCAAATTAATTATTAATAAAGGTGAGAATGGTCTTCAACTTACCCCTACATGGCAGGTACAGTATAAGCAGACCCCGAAACCAACAGGATTCCATGACCACGGAACATGGTAAATGAAACAAGCAGCAAGTGCACAGATACAGAGCCACGCCATACTCCAAGGCCAAGAAGGCAGCAACAAGCAAGTCTCGATTACACATGAAACATACATAGGAAGGAATTATTTTGGTCCATTTCAGTTTTACAATTTTTAAGTTTAAAAGGTTGGTTACTTTTAGCAGCCAGCAACACTGACCCGGGCAACTTATCAAGTTGTTAGAACAACAACAACAACCACAGCGAATGCTACCACACACTATTGCAACCTTACCAATTAGTAAACAAAACATCCAATTGAAAAATACAAACATCAAGAAGAAAACAAGCACAATACTTACCGAAGGGCAGTAGCATTAAAAATATATGAAGCGTGGAGGGCAAAGACGAGAATAAAAAGGCCAGGGTCTTATATAACTTTGACAGGTTGCCAGGTAAATATTACTAGCTACTAAATGACACACCAGATAAATTTAAAAATGAAGAAAATTTACTAAGCAAATGTAATTTGAAAATGGTATAAAATAAGAACAATAAAAATATATATATATATATATCCCTTTTTCTAAAATTTAAGAATGCAATCAAACTAGATGAGAAAAACAGTATTTTAAAATAAAGTTGAAATTAAGGAGAAATGAAGCTCACATTAACATAGGCTTCCGCCAAAATTAAGGTTTGAAAATTCATTAATAACTCACTACCTTACATATAGAAACATTGAAATTATTTAAAAATTGGTTGCAACCGATATGCGGGCCCGCGATATAAAATCACTTTAAAATTGAAATTTGCTACTCTACTAAAATACTAAATTACAAGACGCACACAAGCACACACGTAAAAGAAGAAAAATTAGTGGCTCCAACCGCGAATAAACATTACTAAAAAGAAACGAGCTAGATGAAAACACAATAAAATAATAGCACACAGCAACTCCAACAAAAGAAGTATATTAAGGGAAATTTACAATTAACGGTGCACTCATAAAAATAATAAAGGACACTGAAACACCAAACAGAAGCTACCCGTTACCGACGTGAAGCCAAGATCCCATAATAATCCTCAAAGCCACCCAAAATATTAACGTATCTTCAGATTAGATAAGAAGGGATGACATGACGTAATAAAGACAAAAGCAAGGAACACAAACAATGGGAGAAAAGATAAGACAACGAAAGAAAACTCCCATTATTAAACTTAATTTTGACCAGCAAATTTCAATTTTAAGATTTTAAGTTATTAAAATAATATTAATAATTATTATTATTTATCCAAGGGGTGATAGTACCAGTTTACATTAGCCTTACTTAATCAATTCACCAGCGGTTTACACACTTTAGAACAGAGGGGGCCGTGGAATGCGCTACGATGCGAATATGAGGTGTCATTAATTAAGGCCCGTAACAATGCGATAATAATCACGTACAGATAACCAGCCACGAAGGCAATAGGACAAAATCAGACAGCAATAACAACCAACCAGGAAAAAATTAAGAGAGAAAACACGCACCGAAATGAATTACAAAAAAGTAATAATAATAATAATAATAGTAATAATAATAATAATAATAAGATTCATCACCATAATGAACATCAAGAAAAACAGTTGGCAAAAATGCACACCGACAAAAACGTAAGATAAAATCACTTACACAAAATATCACCTCATAGATGCATAACTAGCGATCCCGAGCTCCCTACATTACATTAAATTTTCTTTTCAAATATATATCAAATTTTGCTTATAAGGTTACACTATACCAAATTTGTCGTTTATAATGTTGCTCATGTCCACGATGAAATTACTCACACTAGTGCCTGAACGAACGGGATCCCTTCAATAAATTATAATTTTCAGTACTTACTTGGAGTTAAGATATCCAAACTTACAAGACACTTGAAACTTTTAATACCGATAAAGGTTAACTCACTTCACCAAGTTTACATGTTACATTAAGAAAATATTAAGGTTGGAGCACACTGGATATCTTTAAAAAAAATAACAGGGCCTAGCCCTCACATTACTCTTTAACCGCCGGAGTCAAGCTCCATTATAATAGCTTTCCCTCCTCGCCAAGCCGTCTGCTTGGGAGCTTCATACAACACAGCCATCTTGGAGAGTAACGCCGAGCAGACTCCTGCAGACTACTGAGCTCACACCGAGCTAGGCGAGTAGCCAGTCCCATAATTCAATGCGTGCACCGCGAAAATGCGCAGAAGTTATAAATGATAATTCGGCGCATTACAGAGTCCAGTCAAATGGCTGTCAATAATGGATAGATAACTTGAATTAAATTGGTCTGGTAACTTCCACAGTTAGGAAACAGTTCCAACAATGGCCGATAATACAGATAACGGCTGGATACACATGTCGACATGACAGATGAATTAATAAATACACTTAGATGCTTTGATGTAATAATTCAGTTATGTCCAGTAAATATTAGTTCCCATTTTCACATTACAACAATAATGCAAGCATTCACAAATATTACATCTCTCCTCCGCTGCTTGAAGTAAAGAATTCTCCATCAAACCAAGTCCAGCATGCTTCTCGCCGTTCTCGTCTACATGCCTATGTAGACTTCAGCTTCCCTCTTTTCTTACATGGTACGTCTAGATTTACCGTTGCCATCCAATCACGAGTAAAAGATCTTGTCAAACCACTCCCTGAACCTCTTCTGGATCTCATGACCACATCATAAAGGCCACCCCATCAGACTCTGGGATATTCACAAGACTCATAGGAACTTTCCCACTACAACATCATCAAGGCCACCTGATCGGACTCTGGGATATCCGTATGAATCATACAAATTTCTGAGTTGTAATTAGCAGTTTCCCATCCGTTTGCACAAAACAAATTACTGATATCACATATGGGTGCCTTCCAGCTTAAAATAATAGGAATAGATATAAAAATGTAATATTGTTGATAATAATAACACTAAATCGAGTACGAAGAATAATTATACCTCTTACTTCTAAATACAGTGCAAGGGTGTGATATATGTACTATCACAATACACACCCACGCACACACTGGGTATTGGTCACACTCCCGAGATGGCATTTATAAGCATCCGTACTCTTGTGGTGAACGTTTCGCCCGATACCACTCCTTTCTTGACTGTCTTATTCCGTTTCCTGTATTCTTCGGAAATACCTGTTCATCTATACAGAATTTCGCCCAAACCCTTGTAACTAATGTGATGTCCTGAAAAGTGCACGCGTAATGAGCTATTGATAAATATAATTTAGAACTTCCTCACTCTTGTGGTGAGCGTTTCCCTAATCATGGAATGCGCGGAAAATGTTCACACTGATGTTAGGAATGAGCTAAAAGCGTTAGTGAAGAGGCTAGCCTTGAAAAACATCCGGTGAGTCATCCCAGATTACGGTCACACCTTGGATGTCAATGTGATGGTAAATATTCTCAAGATTGCAATAAAACTACATATGCTGACTAGTGATGCGAAACAGGGACATTCTTCTGAAGAATATGGTGGAAACTCTCTCACTCCTGTAACGAGTGTGGTAATTTTTGTAAACACCGGCTCACTCAGTCACCGGAATAGCTGCTTCTGTGTAATAAGTGCGGTAGTAGGTTTCATAGAAGTTGTACCTTAAGAAGAACTCATTCGCTAACACTGCAGAACGACCAGTCTATTTTAATAGATTAATAAAAAACGTTGTCCCACAATACTCATTTTCGGACAGACCTGGTAGCTCACCTTAGTGAACATCTATCCCGATGTTATGTATCATTGGTCGTTTGTTCTTCTTTTCGTAAGTACACTCGCAAGGAACACATATTTGGACACTATCGATAACGCTTATGTGACACGCTTCCTAACACTTGTGAGAAAAAATGGCGTCCGGCTAGTAACGCCATGGGGTGACGTATCACAACAATGAAACTAACCAAATGAAATGCCCCAGTAACACAGAAATGACCAACTCAGGACAAATGTGGAAGAGTGAATAATGAGCAGAAATGACCCATTTTTTCCAGAAACCAAAAGAGGTGGAATCAAGAAGGATACCAGAACAATCACCCACCAGAAGAGACAGAAACACCCTTTTCTTAAAAAAACTACTATAATTAACTCAATGAACTATAAATAACTTTAACATTTTTACAAGAAATGAATGGTAAAATAAAACCTGTTTTGCCTAGGTGGAAGAAAAATTAGATATATAAGTAAATGAGTAAACCTTCATTCATATTAATAAATTCAGTTTTTTAAAAGATGGTAAATTTTGGTTAAATATAGTGCCTTTCAATAAAAATAATAATTAGTTTTATAAATCATAAGGTGAGGTATAAGAAATATCTGTTAAATAATATAAATCAGTTATTACTCTCACGGTAACTAAGTCAAAGTTTAAGTAAATATAATAATTTAATGAAAATAATTAACCTAGCGACCTAACCTAAAATGTACCATTTTACATCTTATTTACATTTAAAACAAATAGAATTTCTCAGACTATTCTTGATGGTGGTATTTACCCTGAAAGCAGACAGAAGGTAAATACCATAACACGTCGCACCAAATCAATTTACCAAGACATATCTTGACGCAAAAATATCTGTCACCTTAGCAACCCCCAAAAATAGAACAATCTTACCATAGCAACATCAAACTCAACCCAAATTTAAACACTAACAGAACGGAAACCAGAAAACACTATTCATATGCCATACACTACAAGACAGAACCGGTCAGATAATACAATGCGGTAATAATCACATATTGTCAAATACACTCTCATCAGGAGCAATAATAATCATCCGTTCACGACGGCATTCAGAGCAAGACTCCACACGTGAGATAAGACAATAATAATGCAACAGTTACGTAACGATCAGGAAAAGATAAGATATAAGCAACAATAGTGGAAACGGTAAGGCTCGATGTAAGATAACATAACACAATAATGCAAAAAGGACGACACGAACGTTAGAAAACCCTCCATCAAGAATACCTATATTTTACTCAAGCCTTGTTTGTTAAATGGATAATATGAAAAAGTTCCTACCACCAAGTAGACCAAAATATAACTATCTATTTAAAAGTTAAATTTTAATAATGATAATTATTATTTTTGGTGAAAATGAATGTGACAAGTAGTGATTTCTCGGCGTACAATTCAAAATGTACCGTTACAAGGAAGAAAACTACCACATGAAAAAATAATGAAATGAACAGAACAAGATGCCAAAATAAAATTTGCGTCAATCACCGGAAAAATTTACAAGCAACGGGCAGCAGTAAATGAAATGTAAACATAAAGGAAAACGTATCGTGAATCACACGCAAGAATGAGCAGAATAAAACAAATAAGAGGAAAAGTAAAATGAGAAATGAACCAGGCAAACCAAAAGGTCACCGGACAACCAAAACAATGCCCTTTAACGGCAACGACCAGAAGGTCCACATGACGAAAATGAAAGAACTTAAATCACGCCTCGCAATAATATGTACAGCAAAATACCGAGGCACACACAAAAATAGAAAAAGTAAACTTATCAACATATAATTAAATGCAGTACTTACAGAAATGAAGATAACTACATTACCATATTCCATAATGAATTAAGAAACCAAGCAACCACCGTCACTCACTAAAATTAACACTACATTTAAACTAATACAATATTCGGATTAACACTACACCATTTCCTTTTAAACCTCACTACTGTACATACATACATACATACATACATACATACATTTATTGAACATAACAGGCGACTTCGCCCCTATACATGTTCACATGCAATAATAATAATAATAATAATAATAATAATAATAATAATAATAATAATAATAATAATAATAATAATAATAATAATAATAATAATAATAATAGTAATAATAATAATAATAATAACGATAAAATGAATAATAAATAATAATAATAATAAAATGGATAATAATAATAATAATAATAATAATAATAATAATAATAATAATAATAATAATAATAAGGGTAATAATAATAAGAATAATTAGCAGTCATTAGCTGAAGCAGTTCACTCACTCAGTGTTCATCCAGTGTCCTTATTATGCTCTGTACTTGCGTCACATTCTTGTTACTGACCTACACCTGATCAATAATCAAACAACAACACTCAGCATTTCAGCACTTGCATTCCAGCTAACTTTAAAACAAACAGACCATGCAATCCTATCCTCTTACTCAACTCCACCTAACTAAGTACTCAGTCCCTATATTCCCTAATCCATTAGAATTTTAACATACTATCCCCTTCCCTTATACAGATAACTATTCCAGCCCCCTATTCCCCTGCCCACCCTCTAACTCACTCTCCTTCATTTTACTCTCGCAGGCCTTTTTTGTCGCACAAAAATACCTGTTCAATTCACCCCCTTATTCCCATTGTTTAATAATCCATCTCAGTATTGCGTTCTCATCCCCTCTCCCCAATATTTCCCGATGCTCGGCACTCAATAATCCATGTCTTAACCCCCTCGTTACCTCACAGTCTCTTAGCAAGTGAAACTCATCATTCACATCTCCACAAAGTACACACCTTGTCTTATCCCTCCCCTGTAACCAGCCTGTATTCCTTGGCAAACCTAAAAGCCACCACATCATCCCATATCGTTTTGACCTATCGACGTATCTAATATTCAACCCTGCTATCTCCTCTATTTTCGTCAAAACAGTCAGCGAATTTCTTAGTCTGCTTTCCCCCAATAATTTCTGCCTATGAATATCTCTAATTCTCCTTTCCAGTATATTCATCCCTCTCACTTCTGTCTTTGACCAAACCTCCCCCCACAGGTGTCCTAATCCTATCCTCTCCAAATATCCCTTTATTTTTTCTAACCATCCACCCTTATACATGCTCTTAAATTGCTGTACATATGCTGCCTGTAATACTCTCCCACCTTCCTGTCTTTTTAAATTCATCCAGTATCTAACTATTCTTTTCACACCCTCTGATTCCAAATCCTCCCCACACATTAATTCCGCCCCTACATTTGCTGTACACCTCGGTAAGCCCATCACTAACTTAGCAAAACTACTAACAATCCTTCTTAGTTCCTCTCTTTTCTCATCCAGCCCCCAAACTTCTGCTCCGTATAATACCCTCCCAACGATTACCGACCTGAACACGAGTCTCAGTGTTTTATAACTTGTCCCCGGGTACTTGAGTAGCAAATTTCTGACTGAGGCTAAGGCTGCCAATCCTCTATATTTCACTCTTTTGATCTGGTCACTCCAAGTTCCTTTATCATTAAAAATAACTCCTAGATATTCCAACTTCCTTACCTGTTCCAATCTTTCTCCCTGAATTACCCAATTCCCTTCTATCTTTCTTCTTTTGTCCGCCTGTACTACCAATATTTTAGACTTATTTCCATTAATTTTCAATCCCCATTTCCTCGCAAATAGCATCACTGACTCTAAGGCCCTATTCATCGCCCCTGAAGTTAGCGTCATCAATAACACATCATCCGCAAATATCAGTCCTGGTACTTCCAAACCATTAATTACTGGTACAGCCCAATTTTCTGCCCCAAACCCCTCTAAAATATCGTTGATAAATAAAATAAACAGTATTGGCGATAACTTGCATCCTTGTTTTAAACCCACCTTGGACTCTAATGGTCCACTCATTCTCCCTTCTCCCAATTTTACACAAAACCTGACGTCCCTATATATTCCTTCCACTGCCCTCAACATCTTCTCCGAAATCCCTAACCTACCTAATTTCTCTAGTAGGGCCTCTCTATTCACCTTGTCAAAAGCTTTCTCAAAATCTATTGCTGCTACATAAACCGTACTTCTAGCCATATTCTTATACTTTTCTAAAATAGTCTTTACTATCATTATATCCACTGTTCTTTTCTTTTTCCTAAATCCCCCTTGGTAATCTGTCAAAATTTCATTTTCTTCCGCCCACCCGCTTATTCTGTTCGCTAGCACCCCAGTATATATTTTACTCAAAGAATCCAACAGAGATATACCTCTATAACTGTTCACATTGTTCCTACTACCCTTCCCCTTGTATATAGGGCATATAATTCCTGTTTCCCATTCCTTAGGGTAATTTCCTCCCTCAAATATCCTATTGAATAGTTTAACCATGCCCTCTATCATTATCTCATTTTTACTAATTTCCTTCCAAAACTTATTATTTATACCATTACACCCCCCGGCCGACTTCGCTCTGGCTCTGCTTATCACTCTCCGGATTTCCTCTCTTGTGATTTCTTTATCCAGGTCATAAATTGCCACTCCCCTATTCCTCCAAATTACTTCTTCTCCCGAACCTCTCCATCTATCACCCCCCTTTTTTCCTAGTAATTCATCAAAGTGCCTGACCCATTGCACTTCCTCAATACTCGTTCTCTCTATATTCCTTCCACCCTTAATAATTCTATTAATCTTATCCCAAACTCTCTCAAAATTGTTTGTCTTGCAGTCATTATTTATGGCTTCCATTTGTTCCTCTAACCACGCCTTTTTTGTCTCAGAGATTTTCTTTTTATACTCCTTCCTCAATCTACAGAAAAACTCCCTTTCTTGGCTCCCACCTTTCCTTCTATATTCTCCTAACGCGTCCATCACCTTCCTCCGCAATCCTTCACACTCCCTATTAAACCATTCTTCTCCCTCTTTCTTATTTCCTTTTCTAGCTTTCACCTTCTGCGCTATCATCTTTATTGGATGTAGCAACAATTCCAAGGCTTTATCAGTATTATTCTCTTCTAACGCCCCTTCCCACCCATATTTCAGAAGATGTAGCTCCTCCTTTACTACCCTATTCCAATCCCGGCCCACCTTCTCTGTCCATTTATACTTATTATAACCACTCCCTCGTTTATCATTTGTCTCATCTTCCTTCATTGTACACTTCTCTTCCTCCCTTTTCAGCATAACCCTCACCGGGAAATGGTGTGATTCAATCCAATCTCCTATTTCCATACTTACAACTTCCTCAATCATCCCTTCCGAACTTAAAACCATATCTATCACACTACCCCCCTTCTCCGTAACATATGTCAATTTCCCCGTCCTGTCACCCTCTATCCACCCATTCAGAATATACAAATTTCCCACAGCACACATCTCTAGGAGTTTCTCTCCATAACTATTTGTAATTTTGTCCTCACTCCTTCTACTTTCCAACAAACACATTCCATCCTCCCTACTATAAACTGGGCTCTGTTCTCCTATTCTCGCGTTCCAATCCCCAAATAACAACATATCCTCCTCACCTGGATACATTCCCCTTATCCTACCAATATCCACCAATAACTCTTCAAAAAAATATTTATTTGCATATGCTGAATTTCCTTTAGCTTCGTCACTGAATGTACTCTAACCCATCGCCCGTTTGTCACCTCCAACCTCAGACCTCTTATTCGGGCCTTTAGCCCCTGGTTCCTCGCTCTCCATAGGTGCCTATTCAAGATCTTCATATTTTCACTTCCTTCTCTTCCCATGTCTCCTTTCACCCCTATTTTCAGCCCTTGTAAATTCTTGCTGTTACCTAACACAGTTTCTGCCATTAAGGTTGAGAACAATTTAACCCTAATTGGCCTCCGACCTTTGATTTTACCAACTCTCTCTACATCATCTATGTCTATCTCACTAAAGTTTATCTTCATTGCATCACGTATAACTTCCACCACCTTATATATCAGCTCAATCTTGCTCTCTCTCGCCCCTTCGTCAACTCCATATATAAATATGGCTTTTTTCAATCTCTCCTGCCTGTACCCCTCCGCTTCTTTCTTCATCTTCATCACCTCCTCTTTCAGATGTTTCACTTCCCCTCTCAATAACTCGATTTCTTTCTCGTTATTGACCACTCTCCTGCTCGATTCCTCTGTCTTCGTTTCAAGCCATTTCTTCATGTTCCCTATCTCCTTTCTCTGCTCCTCCATCATGTCCTTTATTTCCTGCACCTTATCCCATTGACACTTTTCCTGCATAACTTCACTTACAACCACCCTGAGTGCGGCCAAATCCTCCGTACTATATTTTTCACTGGTATTTGGGCCTGGGTTTACTTCCACCCCCCCAATAACCAGTAGCACTGCTATCACTGTCACCACCAGCACCGCTTCACTCATTTTCAATCCGTCCGTACTTATCACCAATCCACTCCTGGTCTCCTTCTTCTGCCTTGCCTGCCATTTCCCAATAGCGGCCCGGTACTGTTCAATGCCGACCATGTTTACAGCACGCACTTCACTACGCAACCTCTCTCCTCGACCGCTCGAGCTAGACTGACTACTGTACATATTTACAATCCTAGATCCCTGAAAGAGATACAGAACACCTTTCACCCAACTCCAGTACTAAAAAGTTCCATCTTGCACGATTAAAACGGAGACCTAGCTACGAGCGATATTCTCCTGTAAGTTCAAAAAGCAGATAGCCGTTTGCGAAGTGTCCAGCGCAATAGCAATCAGTCTAGCGAGCCGTGCGCGTTCTGTCTATCAGCGTTCAAACACACTAATAGTTCCACTGCGCGCGGGTAGATGGCGCTAAGGTACACTTTCCAGTCAGTTGAATACACACGTTACCGATATCGAAATATTAAATGCGCCATGCATTTAGTCCAATAGCTTATTTGAGTAGTCCCATGATATAATGCACATATACGAATTTGTATATAGTCAGATTCCAAATGTTTATTCAATAATTAATACGCCACATCACCTCCGCTGAAGAATGATACCAGGGGGTTAAGAGGGAGTATTTTGAGTTCAACCGCCAGTAGAAGTTAATAGTCCAGTTTGCAGAACACAGTAGCATTCGATGTGCCTGGCATAGGCCACCAGATTCGGTTCATGATGTAGTCGCCACCTAGGTGGTACGAAGTCTATAGACGTCTTTGAGTACCATACAATTCATGCAATGGTAGGAATTTTTAGCACAGTCTTACTTGGCATTAGATGACATTGAAAGTGTAAACACAGGGCATTTCATGGGCAGTTCAATGTGCAGGAAGACGGTGTACGAATGGCCAGTAAGTAAAGCACACAACGCACCGGATGGTACACATACACATGACATTATTTGATTCAGATCAAAATGCATAGCTCCAATGCCATCTGTGTGATGTACCAGTCCACAGACGATTCAAATCACAGCAGCTTCAGGGTGGAAAATGCGTGCAAGCTGCTACACGGACAGGCAAGCAGAAAGCGAGGGAACGAGTACCATACACACATATGATAAGGAATCAAAGTGATCCCGTAACACTCATTAGGGAATTGTTTAGTTGCAAAATGGGATTCCACGACCCAGGGCAATAATGTTTTTGAAAATAATTCATGGGGCAATGCTAAGTGAAACGCAGTGACATGAGACCCACTCTCTAGACTTGCCATGGAAGACACGTGCACACGGCACAGTAGTTTGCTTACTTTTTGTCATAACCGTTACTGACATTTTAATTTATCACACATTTTACCAATGAATTCTTAACAACTCTTAGTTACATAGCTTTTAAGGCAATATACATGAAAAATGTACACAAAATGGTCATACATTAGTACTCCTTACACTTGGGGTTTACATTAACCCATTGCATCAAGTGCCAACCTAAACGGGCTTGACATGACTGAGGTGCACTCTACGGATCCTTTTGGAATGGGGATCACTCACCAAAATAGAGACGAGTCAAAAATTCAAGTACGGTACAAGGACCATGAAAACGGAGAGAAAGCTTGCGAGTAAATTGGTAATGAGACTTAACAAAGACTTCATCACGAACAGCCAGGGCAATAGATCGACGGCCCTTGTTATACAGCTCCTCAACATTAGCATATGAAACTTTTAATCTCTCTTCGGCTTTCTTCCAAACTCTTTTAATCTCCCCAGGATCTTTTTTCTCAGAAAGTAACTCATCAATCTGCAGCAGTTTAGAAATTGGGGAAAAGTGAGTGAAGGCAAAACACAAGGACATTGGGTTTGCATATGAGTTTCATGAACAGCAGAATTTAATGCAGTGCAGAGAGTAATCCCAATTTTGATGATCTCTTTGATGAAATGTAATCAACGCTGACTTAAGGTTTTGATTCACTCTCTCTGCTTATGATGGGGCAGGATGATAGGGATACTTAGTGACATGGCAAATAGACAATTCGAAACAGATTTTCCTGAACAAATTACACGAGAAGTACATAACATTATCCGTTATCAGTAGCTTAGTTGGGCCAAAGGAACAAAACATGGAGTTCAAACATTTGTCTACAGTAGGAGCATTAGCTAAACGAGTCGAGAAGGTCCAGGAAAAACGGGAATATCCGTCTAAACCCACAAGTATGAATCTGGAGCCCTGCCTTGAAAGACGTAACGGTCCAATGAAATCTACAAATAACCTTTCCATGGGCTTTGAAGCTTGGGATGATGCTTACATACCTATCTTAGTGTTCGAGGACGGTGTACTAATCGCACACACATGACAAGATTTTACCATCTCGGCAATATGAAAATCCATACCCTTCCAAGTGAAGAAATGTCTGATATTTTGACGAGTTTTAAAGATGTCAGGATGTCCGCCACTAGCAGAATTATGATAGTACTGGAAAACTACAGGGGTGAAGAGCAGAGGACAAACAATTTTCAATTTCTTGTCATTACGTGCCTTACAACACAACACATCCTTGCGCATACAATAGGGTTTTACAAGTTTACCAGCTTTGATATCATTGATGATCAATTTCAACTCAGGATCGTCCCTCTGATGCTTGCTAATGTCTTTATACAACAAGAGACAGTCAGGCAATATAGTACAATGACTTGGTTCAGGAAGATCAACAATTAGAGGTTCATTATTCGCAACAGGAGAATCACCAAATATACGACTTAGACAGTCCGCAATGACATTATCAGTCCTTCTGATGTGGCGCACCTCAAATTTGAAGGCAGCAATACGAATTGCTCATCGAGTAAAACGACCGGTCCGGCGTGGACGATTCAGAACCCAACGTAAGGCCATGTAATCTGTTTCCAAGAGAAAAGGAGTATGTTCAGTATACATACGAAATTTTTCCAGGGCAAAGATGACCGCCAAACATTCAAGTTCATACACGGAATACTTAAATTGTAATGAGATCAACGCACGAGATGCGTAAGCAATGGGGCATCTACCGATTTCAGATCATTGAAGAAGAACTCCGGTAACGGCGGAACAAGAAGCATCAGTTTGTACAATGCATTTTTTTGAAAAATCAGGAATGGCCAAGACAGGGGCGTTAAAGAGTGCAATTTTCAATTTTTCGAATGCTTCTTTCTGAGGCAAGTCCCAAACAAAGCATCCTTGCGCCTTAACGCATTGAGAGGGGCAGCAAAGTCAGCGAAATTAGGTACAAATTTACGAAAGAAGTTAACCATGCCAATGAAACGAGCAATGTCCTTTCTGATTTTTAGGAGGAGGAAAGTAATGAATCGTTTGAGTTAGACTTTTATCTATAGCAACTCCTTCGGGAGACACAATGTTTCCACGAAACGAGATCTGGGGTTTATCAAAGGACACCACAGCAATTTCGACAGTTAGGCTAGCTTTCTTTAACCGAGTAAGGACCTCATAAATATGTTGGATGTGTTCCTGGAAGGTTTCGGAATAAATTATCAGATCATCCAAATAATGGTACACATATTGGAATTTAATGTCCAATAGGATTGAATCAAGAAGGCGAGTAAGAACTGCAGCACCTGTCGATAAGAGGAAGGGCACGAGACAGAATTCATACAAATTCATGTCGGTTGCAAAGGCAGTTAGATGACGAGACTCTTCGGCAAGAGGAATCTGAAGGTATGCACTGTTCAAATCGAATGACGTGTAAAATATTGCTCCATGGAACCAAGAAGAACAAGAATGAATGTCAGGTAACGGCACAAATTGAAGAGCTACCGTGCGGTTCAAAGCACGATAGTCAACGACAGGACGATAGCCACCGTTAGGTTTGGGCACAAGGAAGATAGGTGAGGAATAGGCAGAGGCAGATGGACGGATGACACCCTCATTGAGTACATCTTGGATAATGTCCTTCAAAATTTTCATCCGGGGAGGAGCCAAGCGATAAGGAGATGATCTGACAAGAATATTGTCGGACACATCAATTTTATACTCGAGAACATTAGTCAATCCAAGCTTATTGGTGAAAACATCAGGAAATTTAGCACATAATTCAAGAATATGTACCGCTTGCTCAGTAGGTAAATGATCCAGATCAATTTTAGAGGAGTGTGCCACACCACTCCCTACACAATCCCCCCAAAAATCAAATATATGATAATACACCGAAAGTAACACATACATCGGGAATAATTGAGGCGTGGACTCCGCCTAGGAAAGGCCGAGACACAGCCCTGAGCTGGAAATGACCCTCGTTGTCGGTGAACAAGGGGTGAAACTATAACTACCAGCAATGAAAAATGGAATGAATGTGATTTAGGGTTTATTAATAGGATTGAAATCAAATATTAAACAAGAATAGAACCCATAATTAAAAATAAAAGAAAGTAACGGTTATTAACAAGAACGTACCTTTCATACATGAATATCTCCATATCAAAGTGTGAGCGCAAGATTACAGTTACACTGACTGACAGAGCAAATGCAACACCAAGAAGGAGTGGTCAGAACTGAACCATGCTTATCGCATGTTCCACGATTTGACATTTAATTATGTAAATAGCTTCCTTCAGTTTTGTGTGTCAGTCTAATGACGTCCAGTAGGGAGCAGCACACGCTATGTTTTTATCTGTGAGGTCGTTCGTTTTGCTGAGCGATAATTTTTACTCTGTGGAGTTCTTTTGCTGTTCTATGTGGGGCAGATACTAACAATGGCTGCCGCTATGTTTGGTGTGGCATTTTTATGCCTCAAATATTCATTTAATGTGTTCAAGCCTGGACCTTTCACGCTAACTGCTATTCGATTTTACTATTGATAATCACAGGTATGTGATACTTGGTTTATATTTAAATTTGGTGACGATTTATTCCCGTATGTTACGGTCGATGGCATACATCTTTCCGCTCCGTCATACGATGTGCTTTGAATGAATGTATTTGTGGTCTTGTTGTTATGATTGAAAAAGGGTCTCTGTGGTTATGATTTGGTGCGCTGCGTGCTTTAATACTGCGTGATCCTCATGATGTGCCCCTTGTCTCGACCGCAGGAGAGACCAATCCAGGTTGTACAAGGCGCAACATGCCAGTGATGTGAATAAAGTAATGACCAATTCTGACCTTATGTGTAATTGCACGCCGCACGCAAACGTTTGAGTACGTGAGACCCACTGATAATGACCGTGGAGTCATAATTTATGGTTTGTATTTGACCACGAAATCTGAACGGCCGTTCGTGTTTTATTTTCCTGATACCCTCATTGTGTGTGCGTGAATGTGGTATGCATGTGAGTTCGAATGTGTGGGAGAGGAAAGGTTGGTATGCCGATTGACCTGTTGTATTTGTCTTTCAAATTCTGCGCCTTGTTTGGTTTTCAGCGCAGAGTTATATTTATTTATTATCCATGGCTGATGCTCAGCTTGAGTACCCGCCATGTTGGTTTCATATTTGCGCATGGGCGTACCTATTGTATTCTTTGGGTTTTGTCTCGGCTTTGATTGGTCCATGGAGGCTGTGCCCAGTCTCATCTGTCGTTATTCTTATCTGCCTTTTGTTCCCCGGCACGGCTTATTGTTATGCGAACTTTTCGCATTGTTAGTTGCCTAATGAATACATGATGCAGTGCCTTGGATATTTGAATCTTGGTAAAACGGGCGACCTAGTTGAATAGTTTATGATGAAAGGAAGCTGCTGGTATCGTAATAGCGATGTGTCGAGGAGCAGTGAGCATTTTAAATTACGTATCATTTTTTTTAAAGCGTATTAGTGAGTTTTCACGCCATGTTTCAACTATGTGAGAAAGAACAAGGTATGTCCATCAGTAATACGATGAATTTCCCTATTTATTTTGTGTGATTTTCTTTTCTTGCTTTAATTTTTCTCTCATATTTATTTAATAAATCCCCTGGTTTAAACCATTTCTTCTTTTATTTCTAATAGATGTAGTCTTGCCCTTGTTACCTGATTACAAGGGGGGGTTTTCAGCTCAGGGTTATGTATGTGCCTTGCCCGGTCGACACGATCCGGGCCTCAAATATTGTTCCCCGTGAATATTTCACTAAGTTATTGCTTGAATCGCTGATTTATGTAGTGATAGATGGGGAGGGTGTGGCTCAGTAAATGGTAGCAGTAGCGTGCTCGACTGGGATACCTCCTCTGAAAGGAAATCGGACGAGGTAGAGCTGGAAACCCATTCGAAGTCAGTTCTGGTCGCTTTAATTTAATCTCATGATTCAGTTAGTCTCTGGCCCTAATTTTAAGTGTGATCTATAATTTATGTCCATTGTTGAATTCAAATCCATTGTTGTTATATTGTGTATGTGTCTCGTGTTCAAACCTTTGAAACTTGGGTTGCGATATGGATAATCAGAAGGCTGTAGAAATAAATAATCGTAACGATAGGGTTACTAGCGACATGCCTAACCCGGAAAGCGAAATGGAGCAAGGGACGAATGAACTCCATGTTTCGTCCGCGGGAAGCAACCGCTGTAATTCATGCCCTGACGATAACAATGTCATTACCTTTCGTAATCGTATTCCTGACGAAAATCGTAAGCGATTAACTTCCCCATCTCCTAGGCCCAGTTCCGACCGGCATGCTGAAGTGAACCCCGTGTTTGAAATTGTGAGAAAATGGAGGTTAAATTTCTCTGGTGAAGGGAAAACCTCCAGTGTAATTGAATTTTTGGAGCGAGTTGAGGACATAGCTGAGTGTAGCTCGTTACCTCTCGATTTGTTTGTGCCCGTCATCCCGGGAATGCTAGAAGGGCCGGCTCTAAAATGGTATAGGCTTATTAAAGGGAGTATCATAACGTGGAGTGAATTCGCCAGCCGCATAAAGGAGCGATTCGGGGTATCTGATATGGACTACTGTCTGAAGCAGGAAATCTTCCGTAGAACGCAAGGAGTAGGTGAAAGCATCGACGACTATGCCACTGGGATTTTGACGTTATTTAACCGCATGAATGTTAAGGTGCCCGAAGACGAGATTTTCGACCAATTCTATAGAAATCTTGCCCCCGACTACAAGCTACATATTAAACGGTCTCTAGTTCAGAGCGTCGACGACATCATCAACCTGGGTCGCGAATTCGAGGGGGTAGTCAGCCAAAACAAACAATACCGTCCGCCTCCCATCCCATCCGAGTGCTCTTTTCCTGACGTCGCTTGTCGTACGCCCATCAAATCTGTTAGTTTTGGTACCTCCCCTCCTCCGTCTCGTCTCGTCCGTAGCCCCGAACGCAGGCCCAGCCCTCAAACTCCGCCCCCGCTTTATGTCAATGCAACCCAACCATCCAACACTGCTCCTGTAAAGGGTGGTAGAGTCAAGTCATGTGGGAATTGTGGTAAATTAGGCCACGTCTCAAAGAACTGTTGGTCCAGGTCCCCTGCAAAGTGTTCTCAGTGTGGTCTTGTTGGTGTCACAGCGCGCGTATGTCCTCGTTGTAACCCTCAGCAGGGAAACTAGAGGCGCGCCGGCGTGATGGCCCGCCGTTGGCGCCTAAGGTCGGTCTCAATAAAAGGATCTGGGGCCTTCCGTCATCTACCCCATGGGCCAAAGTTTATATTGGGTCTCGTGTATTGTATGGCTTGTTGGATACCGGCTCGTGTATTTCTCTTGTAGACAAATCCCTAGTGCTTTCTATGAAATTAGAGTATCTTCCTGAAAGTGAGAACCCGAGAAAGTACGTGTCTGTCGATGGTCGTGAGGTGTGTCCCGTTGGTAGAACCAAGTGCCATATCAAGATACATGGTTTGTCGTGGGATTGGACGTTTCATGTTGTGCCCAACCTGTCCGCGCCGATCATACTAGGCACCGATTTTATGTTGGCTACCGGCTTGTCCCTCGATTTCATTAATCGATCCTTTGCCTTTCGCTTTAAATCTGATGTCAGTTACCCCTTTGAGACACCATTTCAGCGTCCCACTGTGTCCGCTCGGACGGAACCTCCTCTTATCAATGCCTCATGTGAGCTCAGCGAAAACCAAAATCTCATGTTGAACTGCCTGTTAGAGGAGTTTTCCGACGTCTTGACCGATAAGCTTGGGTGTGCTAAGAATTTTTCATACTGCATCGAACTCAAAGATGACACTCCTGTGAGGTCCCCTCCGTTCAGTTGTTCGCCCCCGAAGTTGTCCGCTATGAGGGAATATGTCAACGACCTGCTAGACAAGAAGGTCATCAGTCACTCCAAGTCCCCTTTTAGTAGTCCCGCCTTCCTAATCCCTAAAAAGGACGGCAAGCTGAGATTCGTGATAGACTACAGAAAGGTCAAGAAGAACATTGTCTTCGACAGCTTCCCGTTACCCACCATCGAAAGTGCCTTCCAGCATTTTCATGGCGCCAAGTACTTCACTGTATTTGACTTCAATTCCGCATATTATCAGATCCCCTTGGACCTTAAAAGTCGCCCCTGTACTGCCTTCGCCACTCCGTTTGGATTGTTCGAATTCAATAAAGTCCCGATGGGCATTTCTGTGGGAGGACAAGCGCTTAGCCGCGTGATGGACTCAATTTTCGGTGACCTCAAATTTTCCTGTGTATTTAATTTTTTGGACGATCTTCTAATCTTTTCGCACAGCTTTGACGAGCACCTGGCCCATCTTCGCGAAGTTCTCAGTCGGTTGCGCAAGCACGGCTTCACGATCAACCCAAAGAAGGTCTCTCTTTGTACCAAACGGCTAAATTTTCTAGGCCACGTTGTATCTGACTCTGGAATCGCTGTAAACCCTGATCGGGTTAAGTGCATCAAAGATTTTCCCCCGCCCAAAAACGTTCGCGGTGTGCGAAGATTTCTTGGTATGGTAGGATTTTACAGCCGGTTCATCAAAAATTTCTCTCAGATTTCGGCCCCTTTAAACCTGCTGAAAAGAAAATGTTGTCGCTTTGTCTGGAGCAATGATCAAACCCAGGCCTTCGAACAATTGAAACAGGCACTCTGTGAAGCCCCTGTATTACATAGTCCGGATTTTTCCCGCGATTTCATCTTGCAATGCGACTCCAGCGAGCTCGCTGTGTCCGCGGTGCTCAATCAAGCCGATGAGCAGGGTAAGCTAGTCCCCGTCGCGTACTTCAGTAAACTACTACATGGAGCTGAACTGAGGTATTCCATTTACGAAAAAGAATGCCTAGCAGTAGTTTTGGGTGTCGAAAAGTTTCGCTCGTATCTTGAGCACCGCCATTTTTACATCCACACGGACAATCAAGCTCTCTCGTGGATGAGCGCTAATGTGAAAAGACTTGGTCGAACCGCCAGATGGATTCTCCGATTATCTGCGTACAAATTTACTGTCGTACATGTCCGTGGAAAGGACAATGTTGTAGCCGACTGCTTGTCGCGCATGTTCGAGGGAGTGAAGGAGAGTGCGGTCGAACCTGAGGAAGACCGTGTCCCAACCGAAGAAGATAACACCATTAGTATTTTGCAAAATTTCCCATGGTCCTTCACGGATATCTCCGAACACCAGAAGGACGACTCCGAGTGACGCGAGTTGTTGAAACGAATCGCGGATGGCTCTCTTGAAGACGAGTCGTATAGTGTTAAGAGAGGATTGTTGTCCCGTCGATGTCGGAAAAATGGTAGTGACAGAATTTACGTACCCTTGAAATTGAGGCCCATGCTACTTCAGTTTTATCACGACTCCTATCTGGGCGCTCATTTAGGTCAATATAAAACTTTAAATCGAATCTCTCGCGACTACTTCTGGCCTAACTTGAAAAGGGATGTTTTGGAGTATGTAAGAAGTTGCGATGTTTGCCAGAGGGCTAAACCCGCGCAGTCTTCTCTCGTTGGACCCCATTCTGCCGACATAGCAACATGCCCCGGAGAAAGGTTATTCATTGACTATTTTGGCCCCCTCACCAAGTCCAAGAGTGGCAACGTTGGGATCTTGTCCGTCGTTGATGCATTTTCAAAATTTGTTTGGCTATTTCCCGTGCGCAAGATAAATTCGAACAACGTTGTGCATTTCTTATCCCGGCACATTTTTGGAATTTACGGACCCCCTAAGACGATAGTGACCGACAATGCGTCCACCTTTAACTGTCGTAAGCTCCGACACTTATGCTTTGTGTGGGGAATAAAGCATGTGTTTTTAAGCCCTCACTATCCCAAACCCTCGCACGTTGAAAGGTTCCATCGAAATCTCAAAGCTTGCTTGACGGCATTTCACAACGCTGACCAGCGCAGCTGGGACTGTAATCTTGATTTCTTTGTTTTAGCATTCAACAGCAGTGTACATGAGTCGCACCGGCAAGCCCCGGCTGCTCTATTTCTAGGCAGGGATCTTGTCGACCCACTGCAGTTGAAGTGGAATATCGGGTATCTGTCCAAACCGTCCAGGACGATGGACGTAGAGGCCAAATGGAAGGAAGCAGTGACACAGTTAACCAGGGCTCGAGACCGTGTGGCTGAGAGGTACAATCGGAACAGAAAGAGAGTAAAGCTTGAAGTTGGAGACTTGGTCGTAGTGAAAGTTTTTCCATTGAGCTCAACGTCAAATCAAGTCACGGCCAAATTATGTTATAAATGGTCTCAGCCTAAAAAGGTAACCACTGAGCCACACCCTCCCCATCTATCACTACATAAATCAGCGATTCAAGCAATAACTTAGTGAAATATTCACGGGGAACAATATTTGAGGCCCGGATCGTGTCGACCGGGCAAGGCACATACATAACCCTGAGCTGAAAACCCCCCTTGTAATCAGGTAACAAGGGCAAGACTACATCTATTAGAAATAAAAGAAGAAATGGTTTAAACCAGGGGATTTATTAAATAAATATGAGAGAAAAATTAAAGCAAGAAAAGAAAATCACACAAAATAAATAGGGAAATTCATCGTATTACTGATGGACATACCTTGTTCTTTCTCACATAGTTGAAACATGGCGTGAAAACTCACTAATACTCTTAAAAAAAATGATACGTAGTTTAAAATGCTCACTGCTCCTCGACACATCGCTATTACGATACCAGCAGCTTCCTTTCATCATAAACTATTCAACTAGGTCGCCCGTTTTACCAAGATTCAAATATCCAAGGCACTGCATCATGTATTCATTAGGCAACTAACAATGCGAAAAGTTCGCATAACAATAAGCCGTGCCGGGGAACAAAAGGCAGATAAGAATAACGACAGATGAGACTGGGCACAGCCTCCATGGACCAATCAAAGCCGAGACAAAACCCAAAGAATACAATAGGTACGCCCATGCGCAAATATGAAACCAACATGGCGGGTACTCAAGCTGAGCATCAGCCATGGATAATAAATAAATATAACTCTGCGCTGAAAACCAAACAAGGCGCAGAATTTGAAAGACAAATACAACAGGTCAATCGGCATACCAACCTTTCCTCTCCCACACATTCGAACTCACATGCATACCACATTCACGCACACACAATGAGGGTATCAGGAAAATAAAACACGAACGGCCGTTCAGATTTCGTGGTCAAATACAAACCATAAATTATGACTCCACGGTCATTATCAGTGGGTCTCACGTACTCAAACGTTTGCGTGCGGCGTGCAATTACACATAAGGTCAGAATTGGTCATTACTTTATTCACATCACTGGCATGTTGCGCCTTGTACAACCTGGATTGGTCTCTCCTGCGGTCGAGACAAGGGGCACATCATGAGGATCACGCAGTATTAAAGCACGCAGCGCACCAAATCATAACCACAGAGACCCTTTTTCAATCATAACAACAAGACCACAAATACATTCATTCAAAGCACATCGTATGACGGAGCGGAAAGATGTATGCCATCGACCGTAACATACGGGAATAAATCGTCACCAAATTTAAATATAAACCAAGTATCACATACCTGTGATTATCAATAGTAAAATCGAATAGCAGTTAGCGTGAAAGGTCCAGGCTTGAACACATTAAATGAATATTTGAGGCATAAAAATGCCACACCAAACATAGCGGCAGCCATTGTTAGTATCTGCCCCACATAGAACAGCAAAAGAACTCCACAGAGTAAAAATTATCGCTCAGCAAAACGAACGACCTCACAGATAAAAACATAGCGTGTGCTGCTCCCTACTGGACGTCATTAGACTGACACACAAAACTGAAGGAAGCTATTTACATAATTAAATGTCAAATCGTGGAACATGCGATAAGCATGGTTCAGAACTTTATGCCAATTGCAGGGTAGACTGACGTCACTGAGGTATGCTCATGATGTGAAATGCGCCGCTGTGCTGCGCACGTAGCGAACGATAAATGGGACACGGCGTTGGCGAATGGCCCACCGTACCGTGATTTCTCAGCCGACAGTCATTGTAGAACGTGTTGTCGTGTGCCACAGGACACGTGTATAGCTAAGAATGCCAGGCCGCCGTCAACGGAGGCATTTCCAGCAGACAGACGACTTTACGAGGGGTATGGTGATCGGGCTGAGAAGGGCAGGTTGGTCGCTTCGTCAAATCGCAGCCAATACCCATAGGGATGTGTCCACGGTGCAGCGCCTGTGGCGAAGATGGTTGGCGCAGGGACATGTGGCACGTGCGAGGGGTCCAGGCGCAGCCCGAGTGACGTCAGCACGCGAGGATCGGCGCATCCGCCGCCAAGCGGTGGCAGCCCCGCACGCCACGTCAACCGCCATTCTTCAGCATGTGCAAGACACCCTGGCTGTTCCAATATCGACCAGAACAATTTCCCGTCGATTGGTTGAAGGAGGCCTGCACTCCCGGCGTCCGCTCAGAAGACTACCATTGACTCCACAGCATAGACGTGCACGCCTGGCATGGTGCCGGGCTAGAGCGACTTGGATGAGGGAATGGCGGAACGTCGTGTTCTCCGATGAGTCACGCTTCTGTTCTGTCAGTGATAGTCACCGCAGACGAGTGTGGCGTCGGCGTGGAGAAAGCTCAAGTCCGGCAGTAACTGTGGAGCGCCCTACCGCTAGACAACGCGGCATCATGTTTTGGGGCGCTATTGCGTATGATTCCACGTCACCTCTAGTGCGTATTCAAGGCACGTTAAATGCCCACCGCTACATGCAGCATGTGCTGCGGCCGGTGGCACTCCCGTACCTTCAGGGGCTGCCCAATGCTCTGTTTCAGCAGGATAATGCCCGCCCACACACTGCTCGCATCTCCCAACAGGCTCTACGAGGTGTACAGATGTTTCCGTGGCCAGCGTACTCTCCGGATCTCTCACCAATCGAACACGTGTGGGATCTCATTGGACGACGTTTGCAAACTCTGCCCCAGCCTCGTACGGACGACCAACTGTGGCAAATGGTTGACAGAGATTGGAGAACCATCCCTCAGGACACCATCCGCACTCTTATTGACTCTGTACCTCGACGTGTTTCTGCGTGCATCGCCGCTCGCGGTGGTCCTACATCCTATTGAGTCGATGCCGTGCGCATTGTGTAACCTGCATATCGGTTTGAAATAAACACCAATTATTAGTCCGTGCCGTCTCTGTTTTTCCCCAACTTTCATCCCTTTCGAACCACTCCTCCTTGGTGTTGCATTGTCACTGTCAGTCAGTGTATTTCAATAGTCAATCACACATATTAATAAGCTCAGCGCCTACCAAGAACACCTCCATTACATCATAGGGCAGCGTAATTACCATTCTCAAATCTCAATTTAAGTCGCCCCTTTTACGAGAAGCCTTTCCAATCATGACTCGGCTTTTCTTACACCATTATGCAATCAACAATACCAATAGCTCGTCAACAATCCGCCCATCACGAAGAACAAAGGCAGATAAAAGGAATTGAGATATCGGTACGAGTCTAAGAGAAACATCCATTGACCTAATCGAAGATGATAGATCAAAGAATACTACAAGCATGCGCAATGAAGAATACATGCAGCAAACATGGCGGCCACTCGGGCGAGGTGTGTTCAAGTCACTTCAGACAGGTTGGTCGAAAGTTGTAAAAGTGTGGAAGTATGCTTGCTTGTTGCTTGTTGTTTTAAGGGGCCTAACATCGAAGGTCATCGGCCCTGTGGAAGTATGCACATTTCCCTCAAGAAGTCACCAGACACACCTTTGCTCAACTTCTGTCTACTGTTTTCCAAAATACTACAAAAGAGAGCATTATTAATGGCTTTGGAAAATGTGGACTTTACCCATTCGATGCAAATGCAGTAGACTACACAAAATGCATTGAAGTTAGATGTCGTGGAGATAATGAGGAGAACAACTGGAGAAAGAACTATCAGGTGTTTTATTTTTGAGGGAATTAGAGAGGAACATTAACGATGAAGTACTGAGTACGTTTAATGAGTGCTTTCCAAATGATTGGCAAGGAAAGGAAGAAGCATTATTGCTGTATAACCTCTGGAGATAAAAAAGAGAACAATAACCAAATGATGGTGCATCTGAAGGCGAGGGGTTCTCTGAGCTTAATGAACACAGGGCAGCCTCCGCTTCTTACAACATTGACTATAGTGTTGAATCTAGTGATCAGACTGCAATGAGTGAACCAGAAGTGCTGGAAAAGTTCTCCTTTCAAAAAATGCTTCTTCTACCCCAAGCGTGAGGAAAAAAAGTTAGAAGGAAGCTAAGCCTAAGCCTACCTTCTGTTGTTACATCAGATTCTTTCGTGAGTTACCTTGAGAAGAAAGAACGAGAGAAAGTGGAAAAAGAAAGAGAAAAACTGAGGAGAAAGCAGGACGGAGAGGATAAGAAGGCAGAAAAAGCTAAGGCCAAGAAGAGAAAGATCATTGAAGAGAGCGATGAAGAGAGTGATGAAAATGCAAATTTTTCGGTGCATGACGAGTCTGATGCTTCCGAGCTTACGATTAGTGAGGATGAGGATCAGATAGCATCTTCCCAACCTTTCGATGGAGTGGTAGAAAAAGGTAATTTCATTGTTGCAGAATTTGTGTATAATGAGAAGACTAAACGAGAAACGATGAAAGAATTCATCGGAGAGGTGGTAGAAGTAGGTGGAGAATTAGTAACTGCAAAATGTTTGAGAAAATCCACCAAGGTTGATAATATTTTACATATTTTCTGATGTTGAAGATGTTCAATGTGTACATATAAGTCAAATTTTGAAAACTGTGCAACCATGCCAAATTGTTAGGGGACGACATTACTTCAGAGGTACTGAGTGCCAGTGAAACATTCTTTGTAGTGTTAAGGTGATATTTTTCTTGCGCTTGAGGGTCAATAAAAGTTTTTTTTTCTAATTTTTAACATCAGAGGTATTTATTGTTCATAAAGTTGATTTTTCCTTCAGTTCCAACCAGTGTCCAAAACTGGGTGTCCACTACTAGTCTTCAAGGTGTCCACTATTAGCATTTCTGTATTTATTTTACAGATATATAAACTCAGTAAAACATTAAATATAGAGGAGGAAAAGGATTAGCAGAACTGATGAGAGAAGCCAGTAGGTATCACAATCAAGTATCAAATTATCTCTGACAATGACTGGGGAGTAGCAAAAGTAGTTAAAGTTAAAATTTCCTTAAGGGTGTCCATTACCGGGCAGGTTACCCTACTTAAAACGTATCTATTATAGGTCTCTACCATGCTTTACTTCCCAAACCAAAACAATCAGAAGAGACGTTGCACCATTGTTTAAAAGTACATCGAATCCTCAGCACAGCTTCCCCTAATACATTAAAACCAACTAGGGTAAGGAAACCACCAAAACACCGATCTCATACAAGAACACAGAAGGACAACCTCAAGATTGGGGTAAATTCAGGAACAATAAGGGTAATCATGAAGTAAGTAGTACATCAAGAATTAACACAATGGAAAATTAGAAGAATATCACCAAATAACATGTGTCATGTAACCCCATGTAACCCAGAAATGGACATCACCAGCAGTTGTTTCTCAAAAATATCAGCTATAACCTTCACCGGAACATGCCAGATTCCTAAATAGAATGAAAATCCCAACTACATACCATAAGCAATAATACCAAGATGCCAAAATTTGATCAAATTTTAGGCTACTGGTATCAATATTCAGGAGACAATAACATGCAAATACAAATTTCACAGGGAAAACAGTAGTTCAGGGTAAATGAGATGATGAGATCATGAGATAATTCTTACCTTTTTGCATGGTTACCAAGAAACCACCTTACTATGGCACATTTTCACAGATAATTGTAACTGGTACACACGAATGGTGGTTAGAAAGGGTGCAAGAAGAAGAAAAAAAAATTAAAACAGCAAATTGGTGGAAGAAATGAGGAAGAAAGCAATCTTAAATCCATAGGAAAGCAATGTACATCGAATTATGTCATAATGACAGTAATGGCGTCTGAGTGAGTGGCACGCGCGAAACGAGCTCCTCGAAAGTGTGTAATTTCAAGTGTTTAACAGCGGGATTTTCAGTGTACGCACCCGACGTGTGCAAGTGTGTGATATCTATTGTGAAGTTATTAAAGAAAAACACGAATTTACTCATCAGGAATCCCGAAATAGTATTAATTCCGGAGCTTGTTGTGAGCATAGCAGAATGGGCGCTTGCGAGACTGTGGGATATGCGTTCTCTCCACAGAAAATTGAAACCCTGTTTCCTGTTGTAAACCGCAGAGAAACACGCGCGCAAGCTGGGCGGGCCATGCATATTCACTTGATAAGACAACGCACACGCAAGACTGCCTTAATGCAGAAATTACATTTATTATTCCAAATCATGAATAAATCTTCTTTTTTATTTTTGAGGTGTAAGTATATATTATGCTTCTATAAGGTGAGTACAAAAAAGTGAACGAAGTGAATGTACAAAATTAAAACTGTAAAAATGTGTGTTACGTAGTCCAATGCGTGTGCTATGTAATGTATTTAATATATGTGATGATTATTATTCGTTGCGTAAATATGAGCAAATCCATCTCCTTTTTCTCTGATCATTTTACAGTGGAGACGGAACAATATTGTCGGGGTGCAAGAATTTGTGTGGTATTTACCATGGGGTAGTTCGCGGGGTAGATGTAAGAAGCGTCTGAAAGGGTGCAGCCTGAGCTATAGAGCCACATATAAATGTTTTTTCATCTGTGTCCTCATGGCTGTCGTTCATTCTACGTTTAATCGACTTATAGCTAGGTCAGAGATTTTTTATCGTCAACCCTGCGTGTTATATGTAGTCACTAAAAGGGAAATTCAATTTATTTTTACCTGCAGTAGTGACATTTTAATTATGATTTATGTTTTATTCAATAATTTTTATGATTATGTTCGATTCGAGATAGTTCATTCGTAACAGCTCGATTACACCTTCTATTTGCGTAGTATTAAAGTGTGAAACCGAAGAAAGCCATTGCATGTGCTGGGATAGTTCCTTCTTAAATTCTATTTGCATAGAGTGAAAATTTAAACCACGGACGGATATACCCAACTTCTATTGTGATTAATAGGAGTAGTGATTATTTATTTAAGAGGAAGCACAACTGTACATCGATCCTCTTATTAACATTAAGAGTAGTAGTGATTATTGTTTTAAGGATAATATCTTCTGCCTGATGTTCATTCTCCGTTTCTTTATTCTTACAAAATAACATTCAAATACGTTTTAAATTAAGTACTGTGATGCGTGTTCACGTTCGAGCTTACAGATTGCGTGGGCGTGTGCACATCTATCAGCTCTTAATGGTGGTAGTGGTTGTTGTTTTCTTCAAAGGTAAGTGTATGAATATTTGCCTCAATATAATCTACGATTAAAATGTGCTCTGTTATCGTAGTAATTTTTGTATGCTTTATGCCTTTCTTAACATTCTGGACACTGTCGGGAATCGAACATGGGACTTATGTGACTAAACGCGATTCGAGATAGTTCATTCGTAACAGCTCGGCTACACCTTCTATTTGCGTAGTATTGAAATGTGAAACCGCAGAAAGCCATTGCGTGTGCTGGGGATACTTCATTCGTAACTTCTATTTGCGTAGAGTGAAAATATGAAACTACGGATGGAAGTACAACTCTACATGCATATTCTAATATCATTAATAGTAGTAGTCATTATTGTTTTAGGAGGAAGTTCAAATGTACATTGACCCGCCAGCGCAACAAACTTACACTGCACTACGGTCAGCAACAAATGCACCGGCCGGTACCACATTTAATCCAGTTTGGAAAGTAACAAGGAAAAAATAAAGTCAGGTATACCAACCACAAAGGTAAAAGCAAACACAATCAGGTACTTACCAATCAATAGGCCTCATAAAAACCCAGAGGACATGGATAAAATTCACTTGTTTTAGGGTTCAGTTACTCAAGACTATGAAAGAAAGCTCAACTTTCAACCAATCAAAAGTTTTAATTCAGGAAAGGGAAAAATTCAAACATAAAAACCAAAATGGTCATCGTACCTTAAAAGAAAACATTAAACGAATTAAGTAGAAATTGAAATCAATAAATAATGTTAAATTTACGGCTTAATGACACAGGCACGGCTTACTTAACTAACCTAAATAAATGAAAGGAAAATTTAAGTTTTTAACCTTGGGAAAATCATTAATTCACACCCTTCCAGTGAAAATTTGCGTTAGTGAGCATCCGCAAGAGCATAGAATTCTAGGCCAGCATAATTAACCACAGGAGCTGGAATAATTCCCAAGTTAAGGAAAATACATAGGAACAGCAGAAATTAGATTAATATGAGAGAATGGAACTGATTTGGAAATGCTTCACAGGAGCAAAGTTTATAAACAGTGATAAATCACACGATCAACTCGCAGAACGAACAGGGCCACACGCAATTCAGAGAAAAACAATCATCAACATATCAACAAGTACACTCACTAGAAACCAGCTAAACAACCAATCACGGACAAAGGCCACAATAAAGTTCAAAAACATGAATAAAACGAATGAAAATCAACCCACCTAAAGCTTTAAACATAACCAGAAAAATTAAATATAAGGCGAGTTTAAAGACAAAATAAATTAAATGAAATTAGAATATAGGTTTTAAACCATTATGGAAGAATACATGAATTTGCATCACCAAGTATACTTTTATCACGGGTAAATAGAAATGACCAGAAATTTAAATCATTTCCTTTACAAACACTAACATATCCATCGATTTGGCAGATTTCTCTTCTTTTGAATTATTATTATTAAACATTCAATAGCCGCAGCGTGGAGGAAGTATGTTTCGAAACACGATAAGGCACTCTCTTTCTATGAAGTAGTTTCGAGAAGAATTTTAGTTAATGATCACTGAAGTTAAGCTTAATGTGGCTTGAAGCACTTACTTGCATGTATCCAATGGTCAGAAAGAATAGATCAGATCGTAGTATACTCACAGATGTATTCATCTCCCAGGTCACAATAATAAAAACGTAATTCAAAATGAGTAGGACAATGCGAAGTAGAAGAATCAAGAGATAAAATAGGATTTCAAACCCACGACTCGAGACCTTCATCCTGAGTCTACATTCCAGGCGGACGCTAGCATTTTGAGAGACCAGCAAACACGTCCGAACCCCATGGCTTCCCCTCACGAAGTCAATTCACATCATGGCCGTTCCTTACTCCCAAACGAAGTAGCCGCGCTCGGACTGGTCGAAGAACGTTAGGCGGGTTCAGAACGCTATCGTAAGATCTCAGCACTCTGCAGAAGGCGTAGGAAACGACCAGTTCAGTTAATAAATAGGTGTATGAAATCTTAGAGGAGTTCACTTTCAGTCCCCAGAGGGAAATGTAGTTAACATGATACGAGCAATTCCAAGGTCACTGTAGTACGGGAGAAACCACGCATATTAAAAGATTAAATGAAAAGAAATTCCACGGCGAGATATCCAGTAATAAACTGTTTTTTGGAAAGGGCATAAATGTGTTACTCCATATAAGCTCACTCCCCGAAGCTCAGCACATTCACCAATATAGTCACTCACTTAGTTTAGTGGTCAAGAAATAATCTAAATTTCAAATGATATCCACATTAGATAATGCTCACTAATACAGACTTCGTTTACACATAACTTCGGCAAGCCAAAACTGAGTCATTTCAACGTTATATTCGTTTCTTAAATTCATAGTAAACATTTAACTTTATTTAACTTTATTGTTATTATTTCTCCAGATCACAGTAAAGAAATACCCATTCGATCCGTTGAATGAGAAAAAATAACAAGGTCCAACCTAAACCACATTAAGACACAAAATAAAAAATAACAATAAAGTATTCACAACACAATAATAATAATAATAATAATAAATAAAAAATAAACAACAACTGGCCTACGGTTGATTTCCTCGAGGAACCGTTAGCCCTATCACCTAATTTAATATTTACATATAAAATACCACCTTAATTGACCCCATTCCTCATTGCTGGTCCCATAAAAATAAACATAGAATACCACATATGCAATCCCTGAGCAAGGCTACACCTTCTACCTAACTGTCCTTGTCGATACAGCGCATTCCATCGCCGCCATTGTATTTCAGCTTGCCCTACTCCGGATTGCTGAGTCCAGACAACCTTACCTCACCAGCCGTGTCTGTGTTTACATTCATCCTTGCTTAACCATGCTTGCTCTATTTCAATACCAAGCCATACTCTACATTATAGCAATGAATGCACCACACTTCCCTCCATCTCCACAATTCCGCCACAAATAGATTTACATATTACAACAATACATCTAACTACCAAGTCATCTTCACCTTAAAATATCGAACACTCATATACCATCTCTTCACCTACACCACATTTCAATCTCAACCATCCAATCTCATACTACACACCAATACTATTGCATCCACAAATTTCTATACCTTGTACCTTATACCATCTCTTCACCAACACCACATTTCAATCCAAAATACCAAACACTCATATACCATCTCTTCACCAACACCACAACTCTTCACAAACACCACATTTCAACCTCAACCATCCAAAAACTCTGCTCCCTCTCACCACTCACTTATTTATCATTAAATAAACATCATACCAAACACAACAGCTATTACAACTACCATTCAATACCAACACATCTCTTCATATACCACCTCTCAATCTCATACTACACCTAACTACCAAGTCATCTTCACCTTAAAATACCGTACACTCATATACCATCTCTTCACCTACACCACATTTCAATCTCAACCATCCAAAAACTCTGCTCCCTCTCAACACTTACTCATTTATCATTAAATAAACATCATACCAATCTACACACCAATAAACCTCTACCACCCTCTCTCCAACTCCATATTATAGCAATGAATACACCCCTCCATCTCCACAATTCCGCCACAAATAGATTTACATATTACAACAATACATCTAACTACCAAGTCATCTTCACCTTAAAATACCAAACACTCATATACCATCTCTTCACCAACACCACATTTCAGTCTCAACCATCCAAAAACTCTGCTCCCTCTCAACACTCACTCATTTATCATTAAACAAACCTCATACCAAACACAAAAGCTATTACAACTACCATTCAGTACCAACACATCTATACCACCTCTCAATCTCATACTACACACCAATACTATTACATCCACAGTCTATACCTTTCACCTTTGCCCCCAACTGCAGCTCTCATCATCTCCGCAAAATCTCTGTTCCTGCCTCTTTTCCTACTCTGATCGAGATACCTCCCGTTTGCCTCTGACGTCACCTTTTTACCCTGTCCTGCCCTTACTTCACTGCTTTCACTCCCCTGCCTTTTTTCTTCACCGCTTATGGTTACTTTTTCACTTGGCACCTCTCTCTGGGCTTCTTTACTGTTTATGATCCCATTTTCACTTGGCACCTCTCCCTGAGCCTCTTCACACTGCACACTGTTACTGATATCTCGCCTCACTTCCCCACCTTTCGTTGCACTAGTCACTTTTTCTTCGTCTTCTTTTATCCTCCTGTCTAAGTCAATCAGTCTATTTACAGACCAGATTTTCTTCCAATTTCTGCCCGCTACCACTAGTTCTTGCCCTTTAATTGTAGCTCTCAGCCCTTGATTTATTGCGTGTATCTTGTGTTTTCTGAGTATTTTCTCGTTCCTAATCGCCTCCCATCCCACGTCTCTCTTGATCCATATTTTCTCTCTCTGCACATTACTCGCATTTCTTATCACAGCATCAGCCATCAACGTAGAAAACAGTTCTAGTTTGATAGGCCTGTTGCCCCTAATTTTTCCCACTCTCTGTACATCGTCTATATCCACTTCACTAAAGTTAAGTTTCAATTTCCCCTGTATTAAGTCCACTACTTTACAATTTGTAAGTACTTTGTCTTCCCACAACTCCTCATTCACACCATATAAAAATAAGCACTTCTTTCTTCGATATAAAGTATTGGCTTCCATTTCTGCTTTCAGCTTCAAGTTCTCCTCTTCTAATCGTCCTATTTTTTCCCTTAATGTTACAACTTCTTCGGTATTATTTCTCACTTGTGTTGTTATCTCTTCCGTTTTTTCTCTTAACCATGCCTCCATTTTTCCAAACTCCCTGGTTTGTTCTTTAATCATATTTTTAATTTGCTCAAAAGGGCAAACTTCTTCCACCACCTCTTTTACGGATCTTTTGAATGCGTCCATATTT
Source organism: Anabrus simplex (assembly GCF_040414725.1). Taxonomy (NCBI): domain Eukaryota; kingdom Metazoa; phylum Arthropoda; class Insecta; order Orthoptera; family Tettigoniidae; genus Anabrus; species Anabrus simplex. The sequence goes on along the minus strand of NC_090277.1, from coordinate 25,379,336 downwards.
TCCCTTTCCTCATTTCTACTGGATGTCGGGCCTGGGTTCATCTTGACCCCCCCAATGCATAGCAAAATTATAATCACCGCCGCTGACAGCACTAGTTCTCCTTTTCTCTCCAAATCCATTTTACACCTACCTAATTTCATCTCTTCTTTCTTCATTCTTCCCTGCCATCTTCCTACCGTCGCCCTGTACTGCTCTACACCAATCATTGTCGGCACACTTCTCTACAACCTTCCTACACTCCGCACTTTCACACACACCTCCCACTCCCGGGACCCTCTACTCAATACGACCTCACTCGTCCGTGGCTTAGGCAAGACTGTAAATTCATAGTAGTTGCGGCTATATTTTTAAGTTACCAATAACTTTCAACTCACCATCCACGAAATGTAGATAGGTAAATTCACACTTGTTTTATGGAAGTTCCTTTCATTGAATATTTATGACCGACAGTCTTAATTGAATTCATGCCCTTTTATTCGTCATGCCTCTAAATAAGATTTGTTACAAACCACAATTCACCCTCAAAAAAAAACATAATGTTAAGCTCTTAAATACAGATTAGAGAATAAATTTTCTCTAGATTACCATGAAATGAATTATCTCGCCTTCTTTGGCATCATATTTGGTCAAACAAGCAACAAAACGTAAAGATGAAATAGAAAATAAAATGAGCAAAAGGGGCAAAACTTTAAAAGGAAAAATAGAGAGACAAGCTAGGTGATAACTTACTAAATAGAATCACAAGATGCACAATAAGTCTCACTTAACTTAAACTAGTAGAAGACGGACTCAAGACTAAATCATACCATTGGCCTAAAGTAATGACAAACAAAAACAGGAGCACGACACCGTACCAGAAATGAGAACTTATATCAATACGGTTAAAGTAACAGTAGAACTCAAAATCACAATAACTAAGACAGAAATTAAATTAAATATCACACAAGATTAGGAGACGGATATCAAGAATTGATGTAAGGCAGTACAAGTTAACCTACAGTCAAATACGCAAACGCACCCCACGTCATTAACATATAATCACCAATCATACACATTAAACACCAAATATTAACATTTCAAGCAGTACATAAGATAAATGGGTTCATCTGTGCGTTCGGAATCTTTCATAATTATATATGACCTTCAGTCAAATGAAGAAATGGTACAGAATTGGACATATTAAAGAAACTCAAATTTCACACCACAAAATTACAAGTTAACTAGGCAAGGGTCGTCAAGAATATGTCGCGGATCAAGAGCAAATTTTACGATCCAAACAAGAAAATCAAGGTTATAATTTAAAAGTTTAAAATATTCTATGGATCAGGACTAAAAATTAATGAGCCAACAAATAATTATTTTAAACACATTAAATACATAACGCGAAATCCCATTTATCAATTTCCAGTAACTCAGTTTCAACATGTCTGAGAGAGAGAGATTTATTAAAGAAATAAGTCATCCGTCCTCCAATGAGGGTGACCATTTGGATCCGGAATACAGTTTGAATTTCAATGGTTTAAAAATATCAAAAGATGAACATTTAATCGTTAATGCTGTTATCTTCTTTTTTCCAGGGTTAGTTGGGGAGGAATGTAACTCACGTTCTCAGGTATAGGTGGAAATGAATGATTTGCAGCGAGTCCCTCAGTATCTGTATTACTATTTTTTCTAGTTCGCAGAATGGAACTTTCAAATTTTGTAGGAAGTTCGATGTCTGACTAGGGAGGGTGCCTCTTGCTCCGAAAAGCAGGCCTGTGACAATCCACCGATCAATAGGTATTTTATACTTAGATGAAAGGTAAGGCAAGCATGGAACATAAATAGCTTGCTTTTCTAGGTCAGATATAATTACGTCAAGTAATAAAAACACTCCAAGTAACCGTTCAGGAAAACGATCAAAATCCGTGGGTTACGGGAAATAATTTCTAAAAACAACATGAATATTGGTAGCTGCAAGTAGATAAAGTTGACAGTTCTGCGGCCTCCACCTCCTCAGGTCCTCCGCAGAGGTCTCCTCCGCCACCTCCTCCTCACGCTCTCGCCTTACCTCTGATCCACCCCTTTCCTCATATCATTTATATATATAAGAAAACATAAAGGTCCAATAATACTGCCTTGAGGAATTCCCTCTTGATTATTACAGGGTCATATAAAGCTTCGCCTGCTCTAATACTCTGAGATCTATTTTCTAGAAATGTAGAAACCCATTCAGTCACTCTTTTGTCTAGTCCAATTGCACTCATTTTGATCTACCCTATCAAATGCTTTAGATAGGTCAATCGCGATACAGTCCATTTGACCTCCTGAATCCTACAAGTTGAGCTTCAGTGGAATAAGCTTTCCCAACACCGAACTACCTTCTATCGAACCAGTTATTAATTTCGCAAACATGTCTAATACAATCAGAAAGAATGCCTTCCCAAAGCTTACATGCAACGCATGTCAAACTTACTGGCCAGTAATTTTCAGCTTTATGTCTATCACTCTTTCCTTTTTACATAGGGGCTACTGTAGCAACTCTCCATTCATTTGGTATGGCTCTTTCAACCTAACAATAATCAAATAAGTACTTCAGATATGGTACCATACCCCAACCCATTGTCTTTAGTATATCCCCAAAAATCTTATCAATTCCAGACGCTTTTCTAGTTTTCAACGTTTGTATCTTATTATCAATATCATTGTTAGCAAATTAATATTTCTTTAGCATTAGTCACCTCCTCTATCTGGACATAGTCCTTGTGACCAACGATCTTTACATACCGCTGACTAAATACTTCTTCCTTTTGAAGATCCTCACGCACACACACTCCTTGTTCATTAATTATTCCTGGAATGTCGTTCTTGGATCCTGTTTCTGCCTTAAAGTACCTATAAATACCCTTCCATTTTTCATTAAAATTTGTATGACTGCCAATTATGCTTGCCATCATGTTATCCTTAGCTGCCTTCTTTGCTAGATTCAATTTCCTAGTAAGTTCCTTCAATTCCTCCTTAATTCCACAGCCATTTCTAACTCCATTTCTTTTCAGTCCGCACCTACTTCTTAGTCTCTTTATTTCTCTATTATAATGAGGTGGGTCTTTACCATTCCTTACCACCTTTAAATGTACAAACCTGTTTTGAAATTCCTCAACAATTGCTTTAAACCCATCCCAGAGTCTGTTTACATTCTTATTTACCGTCTTCCACCGATCATATTTGGTTTCTAAAAACTGCTTCGTGCCTGCGTAATCAGCCATATGGTACTAACTAAGAGTCCTACTTCCTTTCTATTATATTTATTTTTAACTATGACAAAACGGCTTCGTGATCACTAATACCATCAGTTACTTCGGTTTCTCTATAGAGCTCGTCTGGTTTTATCAGCACCACGTCCAGGATAGTTTCCCTTAAGTTGGTTCTGTCACTGTCTGAATCAGGTGTCCTTTCCACGTTAGCTTATTTGCCATTTGTTGGTCATGCTTCCTCTTGTTCGCATTTCCTTCCCAATTGACATTTGATAAATTCAGATCTCCTGCTACAATCACATTCTTTCCATGTCCTTTCCCACTTAACTGATTATCTTATCAAATAACTCTAATCCGTGTCAGCGCTACCATTTCCAGGTTTGTACACTCCAAAGACATCAAGTTGCCTATTATCTTTAGGAATGAGCCTTATCCCTAGAATTTCGTGCTTGTCATCTTTAACTTTTTCGTAGCTTAAAAATTCTTCTTCCACCTGAATGAATACTCCCCCTCCCACCATTCCAATCCTATCTCTACGATACACACCCCAGTTCCGTGACAAAATTCCTGCGTCCATTTTATCATTTCTCAGCTATGATTCAACTCCTATTACAATATCTGATAAATATATATCTATTAAGTTACTTAATTATATTCCTTTCTTTGCAATACTTCTACAGTTCAACACTAATATTTTTATGCCATCCTTACTTGACCTCCAGATCTCTGTACCTTATTACCGCTCCCTAGACAACCCCGTTTCCTTGAATGTACCTCCCTATTACCCTTCCAAACTTATTTCCAAACTAATACGTACCACTGCATTTTAAGTGAAGGCCATCTGAGCGCCGATCCCTATCTCCTACCCACCCATTAGGATGTAACATATTTCAAGCATTGTACAGTATTTAACATTGACATCGCATTATATGCAACGCATGAATTAATTTTTAACGATGGAAGTTCTTATAGATCCCAATATAAGTGAAATACAAAAGCCGCTACCTTGAGTTGACAAAACATTGGTAAAATTAGAAGCGAGCCATAAAGCTGAGGTGTAGCTCGGGAAATCCAATAACTCCGTCCACATACAGCACTATTTCTGATAGAAAGTAAACAAATGTAATACAGAAATGTGGGAATAAACAACTAAATCCAAACTACTCATGAAGTGTGTACTGTGCCATAAAAGGGATTAGAACAATGGTGAGCGGCGTATCGGGCAGGTCAGGATAGAACAGGCTGGGCTCACTGTCACTATTATAAAACAGCCTTCCACACACACATTGTGGAAGTAAACAGTTATTACGATATCATTCTGTCGTATTTATAACTCAAATATTTATAAATGCATCTTTTTAAGTCGCAAAGTCAGGTGACAGGAAGTATATCCTTCCTTTACTATTGTTTGCATTTCGTTGGTGAGCGACACCAGTAAGTATATGCAATTTACAGTTCCATATCTTACTACAATTCTAACGTTTACATTAATATACTGCCGCTCCTTACAGTAACTGTAGAAACTAAGAAGGCAAAAGCCAGAAGGGGAAATATAGGACCAATTTACGAAAATTCATGAGAAATACTGATGTGTGAATGAGGTTATGTGTCAAATAGCGACTTTCTCTTCACGAGAATGTAACACTTGGTTTATTCACTTCCCGCGTCCTCACGTTAAGGACTGTATCTTAATGAAGATACGATGCAAAGAAATCATGCTTAGCTATTTCACTAGCCCTTGCATACGAGGAGTGTACATTCTCGCTGTACTCCTGCTTGCCTGCCCCTCACTTGGCAGTCACCTTTACCCCAGCTCGTATGAGCGGCTGCAACTACCCCGATCACTCTTCCAGTCAGACATACATATTAATGTTATTTGAAGCAGTGAACAGTCCACTAAGCTACCAGAGTTGTAAACATGGTCCTTAGTTCCTGTGTTAATGAAGGTAATACCAACTTTATGATATACTGTGATATATGTGACATTTATCTGTTGGACGGGTTTAACCAAACAATAGTCAGTATTGTGATGGTGTCAAATTACTTGACCTGGGAGTGTGGAGATGGTGCTACAATCTGGTGGAGAAACAATTCAACATGCGGAGTTCAACCAGTCAGAGACGATTTGTAATAGAACAGTGCGGAAAGTAATTACAGACAATGACATCAGAGTATGAAATAAATATAATTCTTAATTAGCTTCAGGGAGTCAGGACATTATATTCTGTTTTCTGCTAGGTATTTGTTTTATGTCGGTGGTCACCCTCATTATAATAAGGGCAGATGACCTCCTGGTTTTGAAAATAGCCACCAATTAGTTCCTTACCATATTTCCACGTCAGTGATGGACTTGGTAATCTTCTCTACGTCCGCCTTCCGACACGACATCACGCCGAAAGCGCTGAACAGAATTTCATCAAATTTTGCACAACCATCTCAGAGGGGGCTGCCACAGGATCAGCCACGTTTTGCTTCAAAATATAGAACTGATAATACAATATTTGTTAAAATATGTAGGTGATGACTAACTCCCAGGTAGTTACCAAGGTAACGTGAGTACAACAATGACCGATAGCCATCATATTGTTAGTCCATGAAAGGACATCGGTCTATATATAAGTTTCACACACCAAAAATTTCTTAGTGAATTATCTTTCCTGAGCGGCCTCAGATTTCTAACTAAGCAACTTCAGCAGTGCTTAAAAAGCTACGAAGCTACTCAAAAGCCAAGGGAGAAGTGAAATTAAAATGTATGATTTCATATTCTTAACTTAACACAATGGCTTATGTTTTTATACAACACATAGAGATTTAAACGCTTGCACGACAATCGGACGAATTATCTTTATTTAGCTTTGTTCCCAGACCGACGTTGTACGGGAGTGAAAGCTGTGTGGACTGAGAATATCTTAATCATAAGTTAGAAGTAGCTGACATGAATATAGCGAGAATGATTGGTGGTACAAACACGCGAGAAGAATGGCAGCGTGTCTTCGAAATAACGAGATAAGGCTAATTCAGTAGCAACCGCTCTTGATGAAGTACGTGTCATTAGGTTTCGTGATGACGACGTATGAAGCGAACGGAGGAGGAATAATAGACTGAGACTTGGAGGGTAAGAGAAGCAGGCGGACAATGAACCGACGATGTCTGAACTCATTTCATGAGCTGAGTTCGAAACTACACGACTTGTACATTCTCCTACCTTTTGTTTCAAGATATTGACCTGAAAATTTAACATTTGCGAAATAATTGCGAAAATAACGCAATAATTTAAAATGAGACGGAGCATCTGCATTCTCGCTTAATCACAAAGTATTGCCTCAATCAGCTGTATTGGCTATATTTAGGGAAGAGACGATATCTGCAGGTCATGTCACTTGAGAGTAGACTTTCACTACATGTTCTCCGGAAATAATCACCAACAATCACCATCATCTAAGTTTCCGAGAGATCCCCGCTACGGTCCGCCTGTGGAATTCCCTGCCAGTCCTAGTACACAGCGGTTTAAACGAAGGTGCAAATATTACTTACATATAAGAAAAAACACCATAGCGCATATTGTAAGATAAGTTGCTTTCTTCATGTAAATATTAGCCGTTGTTTATAATAAGTTACGAGTTTTAGTATGTTTTAGAATATAATATAAATTAGAAGTGTATATTATAGCTTGGCATTGCAGCAGGCTATGTAGCCATACAATACAAGGCATTAATAAGTAAATAGACAAATAATTAATCTCATGGAACAATTCAGATGAAATTTGGTATGGATACACCTGACGTATTCAGTTGAAATACAAGTCAGTTCTATTTTTCCAGTTACGAACGTGTTCTCATTGGCGGGCATTAAAATATAAGTGTTCACTGAAGGAAAAAATGGTCATTATTTCCATTTTTAGATTGGTTCAGGTTAAAAGTTCTTTGTCTTATAAATTTGAAGCTTTGTAGTGTTACTTTATGAACTTTGTCATTTACATTACTGGGTTCAGTTTCAGATTTATATGAGTAATTTTGGGGGGATAATCTTCAAACTTCAAATATTTGCATTAAATTTTGAGGGATAATAGCTTTTCCTAGTCTCATATATTAACATATCTTAAATAAAATGGCAGATTTACAGGGAGAATGTATGGAAGTATCACTGGTAATCATTTCATATTCTTACCTTTTTATAATTTGTAGGTGAGCGTACCTAAATACAGAGGAAAATAAAAGCAGAGAACATTAAAGTTTAGCCTATCAAATCCTACCTGAAATGTAGTCTAGAACCCTCCTGCTGCTTATTCCTCATCCTGCTTGTCCTCCGGACTCCTTTTCATTGCCTTCCGTGACTTCCCTATGTTGGCTTTCACTATAAACAACTGTTTCCTCCATTTTAATCCATCGAACATTTAAAGATCTAAACGCACTGATCGAATTCAACCTTGGTTGAATCCCCAGCTGTAATAGTACCTAAATTATGCCTGCATTTCCCATATGAAATTATGTAATAGCATCAATTACGCCTAACGTTAAGGCTTTATACTCCTCAAAATATGTTTAGGTACATGGCTCCAAATAATGGTGTTGAAAGCTCATTTATATTTTGGGCTTTCCATGCAAACATTTCTTCAATAAATCGGGATGGGAATGTTCCTTATAAATGGACATGATCATAAGCATCACATCTTCGGGAACACCATGGTCTTTGTACGTTTCCTTGTCTTTATCATACTTGCACCAGGAACTGCATAGACTATGTTGGGACTTCTCATCAGTAGAAATCTTATCAAGAAAAGTTGCTCACACAGCCCTCTTCTATTTTTCCAAGTCACCAACATTCTCTGTGGTAACTTTGCCATAGTAATTTTGTAGCCTGTCTATTTCAGAAGAAGTGAGTCTGTTTCTAACCCAAGTGTCCCACCATCCTGTATTTTCTTCACATTAATGTCATGAACTGACCGCCACATTCTTGAATCAATCCTCTTGTGACCACGACCTACACATTCCAATTTGGCAAGTGCTACACCTTCACCATGTGATTTTTCATAAAGTACTCTATTGAAGGCTTTTCTGTGTCCATTAACCCAAAACATGACATATCTCACAACCCTGGTTCCACCTTACCTCTTAAAAGTCCTTGATGCACCCTCAGCTTCCATGCCTCCACTGGGCCTAGCATAATTTGTCATACACACATGTTCAGTTTGCGACTTGCTTGCATGGCAGTATTCAGTGAAGCACTCCACATCAATTACTTTACCAGTGTCATCACTAGTGATAGTAACCACACCATTCTGACTGGTGTGGCCTCGCTTTTGCCAGCTACCATCAAGAACAGCAGCAATGCCACAGATACCCTCATTTTCTATTACTGCCTTCTGAGTGGCAGTGTCCACTGCCTTACTAATAACGTCCGTGAACCTATGGAATCTAGTATGAAGACTAGGCCAATTCATAGCAGCACGCAGCTCTGTCCTTACCAATTGATCTGAGGCCATACACAGATCGAAGGTTCACCTCATGCGCGCCGTTCACATATTTTCATGTGGAAAACTCTGTTTCTTCTCTAAAACTTTCACTCGATAGAACCATGGTGCAAGATTGGCCCTCACGCAATGAAGCCTTATCAGACACTGTCACACACTCAATACTTTTACAATATTTACATTGCAAAAAATATTTCACAGCAGCACACAACAGCTGAAATGTATAACCTGGTATCCTCAAAATTTACGCCAGTAAAGGCACTACTTAAAACTTATTCTTTATACACACTTTCCAAAGTGGCCAGCTATCTACTTGGACCTCCCTCACTCCTGATAGCAACACCTTTAATATTGAAACATGTTTCCCTGTTCTTGTATTGATTCCCACGGAGCTACTTCTGGCGAACGTTTTAACCCTGGGCATTGTAAAAGTAAACACACAAAGATGCGCCAAAATATTCAAATATAAACAATGAATGCGAAATGCTGACAGTAGCACCGATCGCTAAGCAACGAATTACCTTCAAAACGAGGCCACGTTCACGAATCCACTTGCATTTCCTAGAAGGTTATCTAAGAGTAATGTGCAGCGTGCAGTCAGAGAAGGGCGTGGCATTTATAAATGTGAATATTATAAGTTACGTAAACTAGGAACGCGGTGCTCTGTTGTACGCATACCAAAGAATACTGAATTACTTTAAAACGAATCCGCAAATTTACGCGAAAATTGAGCTACGTACTCCCCTGAACTAGTGCAGACTAAACCTGTATACCATCTCAGGTATTCACTGAACTTGTGAAGTTTTCCTGTGCAGAAAACAAGGAAGTTCCACTTTCACGCGTTGAAGGAGGGGTTGAGGGCAGCCGGCATCTGGTTCTTAGTCGGTCATGTTAGCACCAGAGCGTGCAGATATCACACGTCAACGAAGACATATGCCAGTAATTTGTAAAATACTGTAATAACTCTGCAAGATATTTAGTTAAATTTAAGAATTAATTGGCCTAATGATATATTTTAGCATTTTACATTTTTTTATATTCCAGCAGTGTTTATCGATAAAGCCTTGCCTCACAATGATCCCTTGCCAACTACAGCCAGAAAATGAAAATAGTATCACACCGCAAAGTCAACTCATAGCAGATAACGCCACTCTCCCTCGACTGCTTTGATAACTCAACACAGAGTAAAGTTAGGACGTTGTGGTTTCAGTTCCAGTGGTATCCAATTGACTGTTATTTTCCGCACGTTTATATCTCTCTCACATTCAAATTATGTACTCGATACGGTATAGTGAGGCAAAAGTTTATTTCAGTTGATGCTTTGTTTACTGTTTTAACCGTTTGTAATCACCGAGCTCGATAGCTGGAGTCCAGTAATCGGGAGATAGTGGGTTCGTGCCCCACTGTCGGCAGGCCTGAAAATGGTTTCCCGTGGTTTCCCATTTTCACACCAGGAAAATGCCGGGGCTGTACCTTAATTAAGGCCACGGCCGCTTCCTTCCAATTCCTAGGCCTTCCCTATCCCATCGTCGCCATAATACCCATCTGTGTCAGTGCGGCGTAAAGCAAATAGGAAAAATAAATGGTTTGTAATCTGCTCCGTGTGAAGCGCAATAAGCAGATTCTGCTCATGTGTAATGTGCTTGTTGCTCATAGCTCACTGCACATTAAATTGAGATTATTTGCTCCCGTAGGAACGAAGGCTCCTCTATTCATGTTGTTCAAATCCTCATTTCATTCCTTTCAGAGTTCGAACTTTGCTCTTAGGAGTATGTCTGAGAGATGCGAGGGAGATGGAAAATGATCCCAGATATTGATGAGGATAAAAAGAAAGGAGACATCGCTAAATATGTGGGTTTTAGTTATTGGTTATTCTTCTACCATTTGTGTTCTTGATTCTTATGGCGCATTTCCTCGTAGTTATGACATTATTTTCACACGTAGTATATTTCTCCCAGTTGTTTATTTTCCATGTACCTACACTATACACCACGTTATGTGCAGAAATGTGTTTCCAAAATGTCGAATGGAAAGAACTGCCCTTGCGATTCAAAGTCACACATAAGCATGCAAGAAATAAAGCATATTCAGAAATTTAAGAGTGGATATTTTACTTTAAGGATAACTTACAGCCACAAACCAAAATGTTCCTAGGCTGGGCGAGTTAAGGATAAAACACATTAAACCATAAGATGGTAAACGTTAATGGATGTTATCATGATTAGGAAAATATACCGTAACAATATAATGCGTGAAGTTATGATGACAAAATATTATACATTAAGAGCCATTTCGTGCATCAAATATTGCAATGGTTGGCATTATCTAGATGTATTATTCCTACCCACTCACGGGAAAACGAGTTATCCGAAGAGCATCGGCCTCTGAGTTATCTATAGCAGACAGGAATTCACAGATTGGTCATCGTCAGTTGCTTCACGTGGTGGTTTGATGGTACCAGCCAATAGAGTTTTAAACATTACCATAACTTAAAAAGTGATATGGCTAGATACAAATCATTTCCATGTGAGAATGCGATGTGGGATATAGGTAAATTGTAGCAATAAATCTAGAGCAGTTCCATTATGTTGTCAGACCTCGCCTGAACAATGCAACGTAACTCAACGTTATCTGTTGAGATAGAGCAAGAAATATTACAAGCAACATAAAGATTATGCGAATACTCTCTACGGGAGGAATTTTCTCTGGTTCAAGTGGTTTGTTCTTGTTCTGTGTGTGTGTGACACAATGTGCTAGTTTTGTTGCTGCTGGTAGTGGCATGTTATTTCTACAGAGAAAAAGAGAAGCATCTATGAACCAACTACCGCTTGTACCTACGTTAATACGCACTCGATAACATCGAGGTGATAGGTTTCACGATCGGTGCAAGAGGAACAATTGCTAACTTCTGCGAATAATTCCGCTCAGCATTAAAACTACCAGAGTCGTTGACGAAGAATGTGGTCCTGAAAGCCTTGAAAGGTTCGTTACCATTACATGGTCATAAATGTATCTTCTTATGGGGGAAGTGTACATTGCTCAGAATTTAAAAAGAATAGTATTTCTCTGTCGGTCGCCTCCACAGGGACAACGAATTGCACTTTTTAATTCTGCTTCATTTCTGTATGTATGCACGGGCATTCCGAGAAAGTGGATGAAGAGAATTTAATAAAAATCGGTATGAGCAATTTGGCAATGAGGCTCTTCAATACAGGCTATAAATAATTTCATTCACGCTGAGTGAAATGGTAATTAAGGGGAAGGCCAAAATTTAATTCTCAAATATAACTTTATGTTATTAATGGTCCTGTCCATAAATACTATGTTACTAAATGTATATAGAATTACATTTCCGATCATTCATGTCTACTGCATGTTTACAGTATGATAAGAGTTGTTAATGAAATTCGAATTTTGTTGCTAAGTCCATATCGACGCCGAACCACGAGAAAATGGTTGAACATAATTTAATTATAATCGGAATGTGAAGTCTGGGAATAAGGTGTTACAATCTCGGTTATTAGTAATTTTTATTCAGTCAGGTTGAAATGGTACTTTATGGGAAGGGGCATAAAATGTACTTCTGTACCTGTGTTATTTGTCCTGTCGAAATGTATTAAATACCGTAGCAAATGTTCCAATGATTTTAGCCTTACACAGTTTTGCAGTACCGACTATGGTAATAGAATCCATGAATTTAGACTTTGCTGTTTAGTCCATATCAACGCCGAGCATTTCTAACATGGAAATACTGTTTAATCGTGCTAACTGGCGATAGTTTTCATCATGATTGTCTTAAAGTGTAAAGCCGTGTGGTCATCGATCCGTGTCGATCAGGAAAAATGTGGAGATGATTAAAAAATTAAAAATCGTAAAGGGACGAGCGGTTGAAGAATAAGACAAGAGGGAGTCATGAAGGGAAGGAAGGACTGTCTTTATATTAGCTGCTCTCATATCACAGAGTCGGAAGATTACTAAAATATTGAAAGCTCATAAAATTGCTTAACAATAGCATTACAGTCACCATTGTTGTGATGTGTGTGTTGTTCTCCCCGGCCTATCTTCACGTCATCATCGTCCTATTGTATGTGCTTGCAAGCTGTGTTATGTATTTACATGTATTTTACTTTGCTATGCTTTGCCCCTCTTAAAGAATAAATTTGTTGCCTCCCTTCCCGCATGTCTTCAGAGAAATGCAGATTTTATCTCGCTCTGAAGTGTCCTCCCTGCTTTGCGAGGTCTCTCTCTCTCTCTCGCTTCGCGCTCCTCTGCTCCTCCCCTCTCCTCCAGATGGGAGTTCAGGTCCACGTGACCGGTGCGCTGCTTGCAGTGGCTTTACCTGGACGTGTGGTCATTTTCCTGTTGGCACTGGTGCAGTGCGTTACTTTCTGGGCTCGCCTTGCGACGCTTCGAACCCGGCACGCTAGCACGGAGGTAAGACAGAGAGGGACCTTGATACAGTACAGTACCCTTAAAATGTTGTAACTTGGAAGGGTGCCTGAGGTAATTATGAAAAATTATGAGTGTGTAATGGTAGGAGCCTAGTGCTTTCGATCTTATCCTTACTTAAGGTTTCAAGTTGACGTGTTCGATTCAGTTAGAAAAAATTTGTTTTCATGGCTGAAAGGTGTTCCCCTTCTGGGAAAGACTCTTGGTAACTAATTATGTACTTTATTTGTCCCCAGATATACGATAGTGGGGTTAGGTTAGTGTTGTTTTTCAAGGGCATTGTAATTTGCTAAGCATTTTCTGTACGCCTTAAGGCGTTGCTTCTTGTTAAATTTCAAAAAGGCCATGTTTTACTTACGTTCAATATTACTGCTAAGTTTATGAATTTTTAATGGTGTTCTCATATTCAGAAAATCTCTATTATACATTATTCCTGTTCCATGCCCGGCTTATGTTTGGGAAGTTAGCCCGAGGAACCCTTCACAAAAGTGTGTGAACATGTACCTGATAGTGAGGGCTGGTTCCCTCATTCTTATCCCGTTGTAATTCTGAAAGTGCATACGGGTACAATTTTCTTTAACCGAGCTCGATAGCTGCAGTCGCTTCAGTGCGGCCAGTATCCAGTAATCGGGAGATAGTGGGTTCGAGCCCCACTGTCGGGAGCCCTGAAGATGGTTTTCCGTGGTTTCCATTTTCACACCAGGCAAATGCCGGGGCTGTACCTTAATTAAGGCCACGGCCGCTTCCTTCCAATTCCTAGGCCTTTCCTATCCCATGGTCGCCATAAGACATATCTGTGTCGGTGCGACGTAAAGCAAATAGCAAAAAAAAAAAAAAAAAAAAATCTTTAATTGTAAGTTGTTGAGATTTGATATATTTAATGGAGTTAAAGCTTTCGGCATTGTATTTAAAGAAGCTTGGCGAGTTGTCATTGTTAATTAAATTTGATATTTTCATTTAATACGACTTATTATCCAGCCCGCTTGGGCCACCGCTTTTTCCACCCTTACCCACTGCTCAGTGTGATTTGCCTCTTCTGCTGCCATTCATCTTTGACAGGTGCGTCCTGAATATTTCTGGAAAGTAGTTGGAGAGTTAGATATGACTGCCCAGCAAACGACGCGTACACAGCTAGTGTGCATATGAAGACTCCACTTCCGAAATTGCCTGCTTCTTAAATAAATGATTTTGTAAAACTCGCGAAAAACTCTTGTCGTTTTCGTGGCAGTGGCCAACATGTTTCAGTTTTATAGCTGGGTGAACACACATTTATTGCAGTCATAATTATGAAAATGAAGGCTCGATATGTACAAAAGTATTCAAGAATTTTGTTTGGGTGTAGAAATTTTGAATTGTGTACTGGAATGAGAGAGTTTTGAAAATGACTTTTTTATTTGGATTAAAGTAATATTATAACTATATACATCCCTGTAAGCAGACATCATTGTTAAAATACTACCGTCGAGAAAAATTGCCAGATTGATCAGGAATCCGGGAAAGAAGCATATTCTTCTGACAATCAAATGACAATTGAACTGATAATTTTTCAAGTGTTTACAGCTGTTTATAAAATGCTTTAGTTTTTTTCCTATGCACCCTAAACTTTGACATGAGTTGGCTTTTTCATGAGGCACTTTACATGGGACAATTAGGCCCTTAATTTTGATGCACTCAGAGCAGGCATCCGTTGGTGGAGATTCGAAGCCAATATTGAAGGATGTAACAAACATATTTCCAAAAATCATGTTTAAGCAACAGATCTTTGATTTCTCTGCGATAAACCTTCTACCACGTGTTATTCTTTAATTACTGGTTTCTGAGGAATAGTTAACACACAATACTTGTTATATCATCCGCATATGGTAAAAGTTCTATAGGCAATTTAGTTAAATTTCATAACATACGTATTTCGATGTGAATTCTGACACTAGAAATACTGTAATCCTTGTTTATTTCCTCAACAGTCACTCTCCCATCATGTAAGAAGAGTAGTGTTACAACAAGTATGCCGCGACCTTCCATGCTTATTTTCATTCCATGGATCCTTTGTCAGCTATTACCTCATAATCAGCTTCTAACTATGATAGCAGTAGTAGTAATAAATGCGTCACTAGTCCTTCTGCTTGAAGCTGATCACATACTATTTGGTGTGATTCCTATGATAAATTTCTGTATGTAACGTCCCTTGTAATGTGAGTACAGATATAGTGTGTGCCCAAATTATGCTTGCTTGTTCAATTCTTATTTCTGTGCAGTCTATTATTACTCTGCAATGGGGTATTTATTTTGAAATGCTGAGGGCAGAATTTCTTTGACACTTTCTCTACTCGGCCAGAAAACAAAGTTCGCCATAGTCGCTGAAAGAGTCATAACTGTCGCCGTAAAAATTCTAGATACTGCAGTGCGATGGATACCGTACTAAACTCTCAATGCTGAATAAGAGAAACCAGTTTACATCTTCATTAAGAAATGAATTAAGCTATTTGCTTTAATAACGTTTACTTCCTTCTGATATGGCAACTTCTTCAGAAACCTGTGTACAGGCTCTGCATTCAGAATCTTCTGTAATGGACGAGTAACCTTCAAAGCCTATTGATTCAATTCATTCATCACCATTAATAACTTTCTGTACAATGCTACTACCTAAACGAAAGCTGACGGAATACTTGCTTGAGGAGCAATATCATTACCATCAGTCGTGCAGGTAGAAACAATCTCTTGTCACACTACTACTTATGTTAGTTTTCGTAAATGCATCTACGAGTTTACTTCCACTGTTACCATCTACTTATAGGACCTCATTCTCTTATCTTATTTTTTCCTTGGGCCGATGACCTCGATGTTAGGCCCTTTAAACAACAAGCATCATATTTTTTCTTTTGTTCTGTTTAACGCCCTTTTGAAACGCTCAGCAGCCAAATCATTTCAGAAATTCATTTTCTTATAATCTTTTGGGAAGATCGTAGGGACATAGATCAGACCGCATATTGCCAATAAAAAGTACGCAACTAATTCTTGAGTGTAGTGTTAGTTCTCAACACGATCCATCATGACTAATAGAAAGAAGAAAATATATTTCTGTGTAGATCTGTAATTTCTGTCAATACGTGAAAAAAAACAGACAAAAGTTACTTGTTAAGATTCAGTGCTTAAATCCGTTTTTGCCCTACATCTCCCTCAATTATCCTCTTATGGAAAGAATAGAATATCACATAAGTAGTATTTCTGTAGCTATTGGAACACCCTACAACACAACAAAATACGGAATTTCCCTTCGTTTACTTTCTGCATTTTCTTGCACCCTACATTCATGATTCCATTTAACTACATGAAGCGGGAAGTCCGCATTTAATTCATCCCGTGGCCGCTAGATTGTCACGCACGCAGCGTATATCTGGAAAGAAATAGCCGGGTTGGGTTGCCCAGATGGTTCAGGCTTTGGCCTCTGATCCCAACATGGCAGGTTCGATCCTCGCTCAGTCCGGAGGTACTTGAAGCTGCTCAAATACGTCAGCCCATTGTCGGTATATTTACTGGCATATAAATGAACTCTGCGGGACAAAATTCCACTACCTCGGCGTCCCCGAAAACCGTAAAAGTAGTTTTTGCGACGTAAAGATGTTATTATTGAAAAGAAATGCATTAAAAGTAATTAATAATTACATTATTTTGCATTATTTATACTGCCCCATCATGCCGGGCTCAGCTCGCCGGAGAGCGAGGGTCTCAGAGGTGGACCGTTCGCTATCGGCTGTGCAGAACATTTTAAAGGCAGGAATAGATGAAGGACTAGCGACAAATGAAAGGAGACTAAAAGAGGTTTATACATTTTTTAAAAACTAACACTCTTTCAATAAAACAATTAAATTTACAAAATCTGGGATTGATTCTTGGAAATCTCTTCTCCTCGTGCTATCGTCTATAAGGAATCTTGATCAAATTAAAGCTCAACGAATGTTCTTGTCTGTAATAATAACAATAGGGATCATTAATTTACTGTAAAATGGATTGAAAATCAAAATAATATCTGGTATCACTCTCTCCTATAATGATAATCAAATTGCGTAAATTAAAATATTCCTTCTGAATCTCATCTGATTTTACAAGAAAATGATCATTTTCTTTCCCTTATAAAAATTATTGAAAATTATTTAATTCAAGAAATAAGTGACTGTACAATAACTAAAAATTCAGCCTCGTGACATCAATCCACGGACGTTGCCTTCTCTTATTCAATTTATTTTAGTGAATAAGATCCTAATCTACCTTAAATTATAATAAAATCTCCTAAAGATTCATAATTCATCAAATCATGGACACGCAAAAATAACGTAAATCGGTCAAAATTTGACTCGCGCAGTGGAGAATATCATCACAAAATCATTCAAGAAAATATTCACAAAACACAAAATATAATCAAATCACACATCACACATTCACACATAGGTACACGACGATATTATAATATTATTTATACGAACACTAACCCATTATTATTAAATTTTGGATTTATTCCAAATTAGGGAAATCATTCTCTAAATGACAATATCATGTATATTCCAGGTATCGATTTAGAGTGTGATAGAGTTGAGGTTATCACTTTTATGGAGAAATTAATTATACAACGATGTTCAAGGGAATCTTTTACACAGAAATCATCCAAAATAAGCAAGTAAAATACCTACAACACAGGTCAAAATATTACAATACGCGCTTACGGTACATGAGTTGCGGCATTTATTTTTATTCTCCTATAATATCGTGGCTCTCAATTAATCAGCACTCAAGCTCGAAGAAATCATGTCCAGTGACACATTCCTTCCAAGATGACTCTAATGGATGCATAAATTATCACACAAAATGTAATATCCATCAGCAAGTCATACTCAAATTAATAGCGCAGTAAAATATACAAATAATTCATCATTACTCCGTCCGGAGGATTGCCATGTTCCAGGCCTACTTTACATAAAGTTGTGCCCGTTCGCATCTCGTAGACCAACTACAAAATGGCGGCGTAGGAAGGTATGGCCCATGCGATCTACTAAGGCAATGAACTTCTTATGAATACAGCATGTAGGAGGCTATGTACGTCACGGAACGGACTGATTTGGAAGACACTGCAGAACAGTAGAGGCTCATTTTGAATTGTTTTAAAAAAAATATAGCAGTGGAAAGATTGTTTAATAATATACTCTAAAAATTGCATCCGAAGAAGTAAGACGTAGATACGAGCGAAGATACACATTTGAAGAATATTCTAAACTACTGAGGAGTATATTAACTATTTACAATCGGCGATAACATACGATTAAGTAATTCACCGGCGTATGATAAAAAAAGGAGGCGAAATATTATAGATAACTTGTGGTGAGAAACGTCTGACTTGGATCCGTGAGCAACCACTCTACGATTGAAGAAAAAGGGATTCACCATATTGCAGAACTGATAATTTCATACGGGAAGATAGTTACCACTGTGGCAGTAAATTTAATATCTATTTACGGAGAAATTATTCCAACCGAAGAAAACTTCGTCGTTTACAATAAGTAATAGAAATATGGAATATATCATGACTGATTGCTCCGCAAGAGGAATATTCTTCGTTGTCTGCAGATTCGAAATGATGACCGTCTGCTAAATCTACATGATGGACTGAACTGGGGATATGTGCCGTCGAGCCAGAGGACCAGCTGATGATGATTGGACCGGCCAACCAGTGGACAGGATGACGAGGATGAGCACCGCCCAGCCAAAGACCGGACGATGAGGAGTGGACCGGCGAGCCATGTGACCAGCTGATGACCAGGAAGACGCTATCCAACCAGAGATCCAGATCTTATCGGAGGATCTAACTACAACCGTGGAATGGAGCGACAACCTGACCAAACGTAGCAACTGACGAGCTAAGTCCATACATTTCTTTAGTAGAGTAGTTGCTTGTAATCTACATCCTCAATATGACTCGGCATGTGCTGAATATTTGGTGATATATATGAATTAATTAAGAACGTGTGTGAAATATAAAGTGAAGTGTGAGATATTTAAGTATATAAGATAAGATGGAAGTGTAGATTTAGAATTCTATTATGACATATACAGGATACCGCACTTGAATATATACAGTAGAAACTAGCTTGGATAAAAGAAAGAAGTGTTACTTGTGAAGACCTAGTGGCAATGAGTCTATTTAACTAATAAAATTTCGATTAATCTCGCTTACCTGTACATAGATTACGTCACGAATTACCTGCGCGATTCAGATGAATATTGACAAGTTACGTATTCCTTTCTTCATAGAAAGAGGGCATTGAACTCAAACTGCAGTTTTTAAGATAAAGGTTATTAAATGCGTATTTTATAAGGCAATTCTAGAATGTTTAGCATATAGTTTTGGGTGTGATTGGCTTTATGCATACGGCAATATGTATGCCGGTGTTATGTTAATGTATGTTAAAATGGCATTGAAATGTGATTATTTATTGGAGTATATTGATGAATAGTTGAAGTATAGAGGTTTGTTTATATCCTACGGAAAGAGTAAGAATTGCTAATCGCCAAGGAAACGTTGTGATAGAATTACGAGGTGAGTTTCTGTGCCATATTGGAAAGAATATGTCAAAGTGTGAACATCGCGCAGATGACCATTTTAAGGTAAGATTGACATGTATTATGGTAGAATTGTGTATCGTGACAGTTGTATTTATCTGATAATGGTAAATGACAGGTACCAAGTATATGAGTGTACTTTAACATACGGTTCACTAGGCTCATGACTTAGTATACATCTGATATTCTTTGGTGCGCTGACGTTACAGTATAATACGTAATAATTTCATTCTATACTGTCCATACGAGTTGAGTAGCTCGTATACACATGAGAAATTGAGAAAGAGCAGTTTGCTAAAGCACAATGAGCCGTTGATAGAGGAGTGTGTGGATTGGAAACTACTTGAATAGTTAGATAGATGTTTATTTCTTTCCATGCAGTAATGATTACAATTGAAGTATTTTAAATATGAAGAATATGATAATGGTTAGTTAGGAGCCATATGTCGTAGGCTTTAGGGAGGTATTGTCTTAGCCCGTAAGTTGTTATTCGTGCGTACTCGAGATATGTGACCAAATAATCAGAGTTCAAATTTATGAATGATTATGATTTATGAATGATTATGATTTATGAATGGAAAAGTTGGAGAACACTTTTACGATTTAATTCTCACACAAGAGTTTGTTTGGGAAATACTTACGTGAAGATATGAGCAGATTTACATTTATAATCTGACTTTTTCCCATTTAATTTATTACGTTTCAAGTAAGCAAACCATTCATTTTTACCTCAGCGAGGTGACTGAAATGTTGTGAGAATAATTTAAATAATTAGCGTGACAGTATTCACAACGAGTTGTTTTTATTGATACCGTGTATGCTCAGTGATCTCTTGAATATAATTGGAGAAAATCAATTTATTTTCGGAACATGGCTACGAATATTGAAGTAAATATTAATATGAACTTGAACATTAAATAAGTAAGAATGTAAACATTTTTAGGTTTAATTATTTTATTTTATTTGAGCCAGCGCTGACTCTAATCCTTCATGTTTGAATATTACTCAAATAATACTACTCAGATTTCACTTTATCTTATATTGCATATTATTTATTCAATAAATAATCGTATATTTTTATTTTAGTAAGTGACTGTGTCTTATTTTCTGTTTGGGTAACGGCTAGTTTGTAAGTTAGTTAATAAGTTTTGTAGATATAAGCATTTGATTAGTTCCACATATGGAAAGAGATATCGTTTGAAGTTATCGGCCACGGGTTCTTACTTGAGCGTGTAGGTACTCCCGTGATGCGAATCCCAGCGGACTGACTCTCATCCGAAACCACGTAAAATAATTAACAATATAAAATCACAGATTTTATGAGCGGAAATAGGAATACCCTGAGAAGAAATCGAGCTACCGGGATAACTTGGCACTGACCGCTACATAGGCGGGTGCAAAGTAAGCCCACGATAATTCTTTCCAAGAATAAACCAACATTAAACCCATGACCTTATTCAATTTTTAGCCCGTAATTAGGTTTAATTATTTTTACTCATTATTATTATTATATTATTGACCGTGCTTAATCTCACTTGCAAAGCTATCGTACGAAATTATTCAGATGACTCTAAACGAACTAAAGCCCACAGACATGTCGTATAATCGTAGAATGAAATTTTACACTCAGAAAAACACTAGAACACTGTCCTAATCTGTCTCAATTAATTTTCAAATTATTTCAAAATCATTCAAGACTAACGCGGGGTTCATTTACTTTTATTTCTCCTGCCTTCTAAATTTTTAGGACAGTTGAGGTCTCTCTCGATGACATTCACTCTCATCTCTAACTAATAGAAACAAATACACATTCATTCCAGAGCACAAACTACCTCTCACCGAAGAAAGAAGAATGAAAAGTCAAACTACTGCTAAACTAATAGAAATCTAAATGAATAAGGTAAGGCTACGTTTTACAAACATTTTACAGAAAGATAGAGAGATGAATTCTTAAAGAATACTCATGTGGCTGGTGTTAACTGGATTCTGGCTGATGACCTAGTACGTGGTCACGTCACCTTCCATCGAACCAAGTCTTGCCCATGTCCGACGCGTTACATAATTAGTGACTCATGGAGGAGCTGAAGGTGCACAGGAAACAGTAGTATTCATCTCGGAAATGGATAGCCATCTTGAAGCGAGCTCGAACCAACGACCTTCCTTCTTCTGAGTTCTCGTAGAAAGCTGAAACTAACAAAAGTCTTAGCAATAGTCCAGGATACACACGCGATGTTTAATAATTTGGAGATGGACACTTATCTTATGGCAGTCCTAAATAAATCGTAGATAATTTTCCAAATGTCTGAATTGCAGTTTATTCAGTCCTCAGTGCCTTCTCTAATGTAAAGTCTCCCAGTGAAGCAAACGACGTTCAGTCTCAATCGTAGCTGCATTCAGAATAAACGACGTCCAGTCTCGTCCGTAGCTGCATTCAGAGTAAAGCTCAAATCCAGTGTTCAGAAGTAAAAACCCTCTATAAAATTTCCTTTGGAATTACCATTAATTCACTGTCTTAAGACGTAGGTGTGCCTCTTAATTATATCTGATTGGTGGATCTGTTGCATTCCTGTGAAGGTTGTTATTTTTATTGGCTGCTCTAGTTTCACGTCACTCGACCTCGCATTTATTGATCGATTGAAATCACGCTGCTCGCCCAATCACGTGGTACACACACATGTGTTTGAAGGACATCTAACAGGAATTTCACCCTGCTTCCTCGTTCTCTTGGTAGGTCGGGAAAACCGGTTCGCAGGCGGCTGGTTCGCGCTAGCACGGGAGTGTAAAATATCACCCTCCTGGCGATTAAACAATGTTACAACTCGCTGATGAAATAAATCATTCTCCTTTAATAAATTATTGCCACTTTTGAAGGGGACATATTTCTCCCTTGGTTAAATAATGATTTGATCTGAAGATGGAATCATTATTACAGGAATTCTCCAATTAACATGTTCCCTGAAAATTTAAGTGGTAATCATGTGTCACCTCGATCTAGGGTTCCGTTCCAGCACGAAGCCTCGCGTTATCTGCTTCAAGTGCAGCCCCAAGCAGTCGAAGTTGATCCATTACCTTCTGTTGCATCTCACGGCATTCCTCAGAGATCTCGTCTTGTAAATTTACTTGGGTTGAGGCATGGCGGTAAGTTGGATCCTCACTTATATCTCGCGGTTTTCCTCTTCGATTATGACATTGATATGACGACCATCTACGGGTTTAGAAGATTAATAACTTTTTAAATTCTGGGCGTTATGAATACCTTCATAATTTTTATCTAGACTCTGGATTCTGTAAGCATTGTTCCCATAAACCTTTATAATTTTGTAAGGACCGATAAAAAGGGGTGCAAATTTTGCGTAATACTTGCTAGTTGTTTCTGAGGTAGCTGGCTTTTTCAAAAGAACATATTCATTGAGTCTGAGAGGTCGGCGAAATTTTTTATCCTTCACTCTGCGTTGCCTCCGTTCAGCTTGCTCGCGCAATGAAGTGGCGGCTTTCTGAATGTTTTCTTCCAGCGTAGGCTTCAGATTACCAGGGCATTGAAGAATATCGTCCCAAGGTCGATGCGGTTGTCGGTCGAAGTGAAGAGTAACAGGAATTTGTGATGTAGCCTCATGTACTGTATTGTTTAAACATTCCATCATAATGGGTAGAACATCGATCCAAAGCCAGTGTGCATCTCCACAAAATATTCTGCAGAATTTAGATAGTTCCTGCATCACTCTCTCTGCCGGGTTGCTTGATGGATGTCGGATCGAGTTCAATATGTGTTTAATCCCAAGCTGTTCCATGGCTTCGCGAAATTCTGCAGATGTGAACTGCGATCCGTGGTCAGTGAGAAGTGCTTTAGGCTTGCCCATATGCAGAATTAAATTACGGGTGATTCGCCGAATAACAGATTTTGAGTTAGCCTTTTGAATTGGGTATAAAGTCACGTATTTTGAGAATACATCGATGGTGACGACAACATGTCGGTTACCTCTCTTTGATGTAGGAACGGGACCGAACAAATCCATTGCGTACAGCTCTTTAGGCTTGGAAAGTATGATTGGAATAGGATTATGTTGCAATAAATGGGAGCTTGGCTTTACTCTCTGGCATGTGTCACAGGTTCGAACTATGTTCCTCACTATTGATCTTTGTTTGTCCCATTTAAATTTCTCTTGTATGGTAGCCAGTGTTTTATCGATACCGCCATGTCCGGTGATTCGATGTGCCTGCCAAATTAAAGGTTCAAATAATTTTGAAGGTACAACAATTCTCAATTTCGATTTTTCCGGATCCACACAGTAAATAGAATGTTATCTAAATACTGGTATCGGGATGCTCTTCTTCTTATTCTACGGTATCCAGGATCTCTAGGTTTAATTTTAGCCTCTAGGAAATCAATGATAGGTCTTAAGTCAATGTCTCTTTTTTGAGCTTGCCGTATGTATCTGAGTTTTCTTAAAAATTCATGGTCCTCGCGAACTAGTTCAAGTTGGTTAACTTCCAGTACTTCCTCATTAGGATTACGGCTCAGACAGTCGGCCAGTAAATTACTTTTCCCAGAACAATGCTCCAATTGGATGTTGAATTGTTGCACAAACATTGTCCATCGAAATACCCGTTCTGATGCCATAGTAGCCTTTAGCATGAAGGTTAAAGCTTTATGATCTGTTCTAATAATGATCGGAAATCCGTAGATGATTTTCTGCCAATATTTTAATGCAAACACTATGGATAACATTTCTATCTCAGTTACGGCATAATGCTTTTCATGATTTCGTAATTTCCGACTAACGAAGGCTAGGTAAGTTCTATTTTCTGGCTTCTCTCCGTCCTCCTGGAACAACACAGCCCTAATTCCGATTCCAGATGCATCCGTTTGTAGTATAAAGGGTTAGTGTCGTGACTATCTCCTATTAATTCAGGGGTTGTTTTTTTTTTCTGATGGCAACTTGATTGTACCCATCATCTTCCGGATGTCCTTTATCTTCCCTTTGCTTTGTTCTCTGGTACTCCAAACTCTCTGCTCCAACAATATCAGGGTTAACGTCCTGATCATGTATAGCCCGATGCCATTTCTTACGCTCTTGGCTGGACTGCTGGAGTTCACGCAGATACTTCTCTCTCTCTTCCTCCCTCCAGTTTCTCTTCCGTCTCTCAGGTCTTCTATTCTCTGGCTCTCTTCTCCATCTGTCCCTGTTGTACTCGTATGGTCTTCTTCGGACATTACGTCTGGAATAATTCCATTCTTCGTCGTCTCGGCGTCCTGGTCTCGGAGATCGGTCTCTAGGTGGTCTTCCTTCAATATTTCTACCCCAATTTCTCCCTTGGTTAACAATGTTCCTTTCTTCAGGTCTGGTGACATTGGCTTGGAACACTTGTTGTTCTTGGCCGGGATTTCTCCTCTGTGGTTCTCTAGATGTCATGTCAAGTTGTCGTAATATGGCCTCAGCTTGAATTGCTGTTTGTACATTTGAAGCGATCATAATTCGTTGCGTCTCTGCTGGAAGTTGCCTGGTAATAACTTTTATTAACTCAGCTTCCGTTGGAGGTGTGTCTAGCTCCCGTAACTTACGTAGCTGGCTGGAGAAAAACTCAGAAAATCGTGTTGGTGTGGATATGGCATACCTCTTAGCATACAACTCTGGCTTGAGGTTATGTTGAATGTCTGTGTTCCAATATTTATCTAGGAAAGCCTTCTTGAATCCTTTGAAACCGTCGAATGAATATCGGAACGCTGTGAACCACGTCAATACGGAATTCTCCAGATATCTTTCCGTCACTCGCAGTTGGCGCTCTTCAGGTATCTTATTGTCACGAAAATATTCCTGTAGTTCATTAATAAAACTCCTGGGAGTTACCCCTTTTACGTTATTAAACTTTTTTGGATGGTCATCCTGCATTCGAATTATGTTTACTATCTGCGTTTGACCTGACGTATTAAGTTGACTTACTCCTCCGCTATTATATCCCGGAGCTGGATTGGTGACATTTACATGGTTATTGGTAGTCATTCGGTCGTCATGTTTCGGAGTTGAAGATAAGACTTCTCCGGATACCTTCTTCTCTAAATTACCTTGCCTCTCTAACAAAGTGTTGGTCACAATATTATGGCTTTCGCCTTGCAACTTAAGCAACTGTAACTCTTTGGCGAGTTCCTGGATTCCATTCTGTAGCTCTTGTTTATACGATTCCGAACTAGCTTTGACCTCTCCTATTTCTTTATCTATTGAGGTTTTCATAGTTTTTAAACTCTGTTGTATCTCCTCAATCGTTTCGTAAAAATATTCAAGTCGCTCTGAGTTGGTGACTTGGGCTACCTTTATTTCAGCAATAACGCCCTTTTCAACTTGTTTCACGGTTTCAAAAATTTATGTGAATTTCCTGGTCCACGCGGCTTTGGTTGCTGTTAAGTCCTGGGCATTATCATCGATTTTCTCCTCACTTGCTTGAAATTTATCTTGCACCTCGTCCTTATACTTGCCTAATCCGTGCAATATTCCAGTTTGTACTTTAGCTAGCCTCTCACTAAATTCGTTGGACATAGCTGACATGGAGTTGTCGATTCCAACCTGGATTTCTCCCTTTAAATTTGAAAAACTTTGCTTCACGGATACCAATTCACTTTGAACTGAAGCTAACTTCCCGTTAAATAATTTAACGTCCATGTGTAACTTTTCAATAGTTTCCTCTGTCTTGATTTGAATTTCCTCAATAGCGCCTTTGAGTTCCCGTTTTAACTTGTTCTGATTTTCGGTAAGTTCCTCCTTAAGTTCCTGTTTTAATAACTCACTATTTTCGCAAAGGTTTTGCTCTAACGACATACTATTTTCACTAAGTTTTTGCTCTAGTTTAGTTTGGTTCTCATTCATTTCCCGTTAAAAATTATTTTGTAAGTCTAACACTACTCCGTCTAGGAGTCTGCGTAAATCCTCCATCGTTACAGTACTCATTTTCCCTTTGAATAAACGGCAATTCAGACAGGGGAGGACTAAGTTCGATGGCCACGTACCAGAATCCAATTCATCAGTCACAAGCGGATTGAAGTCACAGCCTTCAGAGAAGATTAACGTCGCAAAATACAATCCTACAGCCTAAGTCCAAATTATGCGGAAAATAGCCGCTTAAAACAATTTTGACAATTAACATCCAGATTTTGTTTATAATTAAACAACAAGGCCCTTCCTAAACGTTAACATGAGTGTAGTTCGCCACAAAATTTTGGGATAATAAATGTCTCTAAAATAACCTAGAAAATTTTTTATTTGTCGCCGCATCTGGTTTTTGTCCAAATTCTGGACTACAAGATCGAGTCCTTTTATTGGTACAGCCAATAAATCGGGCCTAACCACGTTGGCCGCCAAATCTAAACCTGCCCCCATCATGCTGGGCTCAGCTCGCCGGAGAGCGAGGGTCTCGGAGGTGGACCGTTCGCTATCGGCTGTGCAGAAAATTTTAAAGGCAGGAATAGATGAAGGACTAGCGACAAATGAAAGAAGACTAAAATAGGTTTATACATTTTTTTAAACTAACACTCTTTCAATAAAACAATTAAATTTACAAAATCTGGGATTGATTCTTGGAAATCTCTTCTCCTCGTGCTATCATCTATAAGGAATCTTGATCAAATTAAAGCTCAACGAATGTTCTTGTCTGTAATAATAATAATAGGGATCATTAATTTACTGTAAAATGGATTGAAAATCAAAATAATATCTGGTATCACTCTCTCCTATAATGATAATCAAATTGCGTAAATTAAAATATTCCTTCTGAATCTCATCTGATTTTACAAGAAAATGATCATTTTTTTTCCCTTATAAAAATTATTGAAAATAATTTAATTCAAGTAATTGTGGTTAATAAGTCTTCCTTAGACTCTTCCTTTATCAATCAATTCATTTTTATAATTATTAAGGGACTGAACTTCTCTTAATTAATTCTTATTTGATCTCATATCAACCTAAATTTTACTCGTTGTTATGTAATACGTGACTGTACAATAACTAAAAATTCAGCCTCGTGACATCAATCCACGGACGTTGCCTTCTCTTATTCAATTTATTTTAGTGAATAAGATCCTAATCTACCTTACATTATAATAAAATCTCCTAAAGATTCATAATTCATCAAATCATGGACACGCAAAAATAACGTAAATCGGTCAAAATTTGACTAGCGCAGTGGAGAATATCATCACAAAATCATTCAAGAAAATATTCACAAAACACAAAATATAATCAAATCACACATCACACATTCACACATAGGTACACGACGATATTATAATATTATTTATACGAACACTAACCAATTATTATTAAATTTTGGATTTATTCCAAATTAGGGAAATCATTCTCTAAATGACAATATCATGTATATTCCAGGTATCGATTTAGAGTGTGATAGAGTTGAGGTTATCACTTTTATGCAGAAATTAATTATACAACGATGTTCAAGGGAATCTTTTACACAGAAATCATCCAAAATAAGCAAGTAAAATATCTACAGCACAGGTCAAAATATTACAATACGCGCTTACGGTACATGAGTTGCGGCATTTATTTTTATTCTCCTATAATATCGTGGCTCTCAATTAATCTGCACTCAAGCTCGAAGAAATCATGTCCAGTGACACATTCCTTCCAAGATGACTCTAATGGATGCATAAATTATCACACAAAATATAATATCCATCAGCAAGTCATACACAAATTAGTAGCGCAGTAAAATATACAAATAATTCATCATTACTCCGTCCGGAGGATTGCCATGTTCCAGGCCTACTTTACATAAAGTGAGCCCACGATAATTCTTTCCAAGAATAAACCAACATTAAACCCATAACCTTATTCAATTTTTAGCCCGTAATTAGGTTTAATTATTTTTACTCATTATTATTATTATATTATTGACCGTGCTTAATCTCACTTGCAAAGCTATCGTACGAAATTATTCAGATGTCTCTAAACGAACTAAAGCCCACAGACATGTCGCATAATTGTAGAATGAAATTTTACACTCAGAAAAACACTAGAACACTGTCCTAATCTGTCTCAATTAATTTTCAAATTATTTCAAAATCATTCAAGACTAACGCGGGGTTCATTTACTTTTATTTCTCCTGCCTTCTAAATATTTAGGACAGTTGAGAGTAGTATAATGCAGGGATTCGGCCGCCTCCGCCTCCGCCCGCGGCGCGGGAAATTTGAATTTTGGCGGGAAATTTGAATGTTGGCGGGAGATTTGAATTTTGGCGCGAGATTTGAATTTGTAAACAAAGCCACGTGCTTTTTGACAGCTGTCATCGACAACAAAGCATCACTAACCTCACTGCTGCCATCTTGACGGGCCTAAACCTCACTAGTGCCAACTTAACCTAACTAGTGCGAGGTAAACAAAGCCACGTGTTTTTTGACAGCCACGTGCTTTTTGACAGTCAACAACGCATCGCTAACTTCAGTACTGCCATCTTGACAGGCCTAAACCTTAGCAGTAGCAACTTAACCTAACTACCGCGTGGTAAACAAAGCCACGTGCTTTTTGACAGCTGTCATCCACCATCTTTAATCAACAGAGCACTGTGCTGCCCTCTTTTGTCACCTGTCATCGGCAGTGCTGCCATCTTGACGGGCCTAAAACTTAGTGCTACCAACTTAACCTCACTAGCGTGAGATAAACAAAGTCACGTGCTTTTTTGACAGCTGTCATCCGCCATCTTTAAGGTACAGAGCACCGTGCTGCCCTCTTTTTCGCAGTAGCTGTAAATTCGTCACCTGTCATCCGCAGTGCTGCCATCTTGGCGGGCCTAAACCTTAGTGCTACCAACTTAATCTCACTAGCGCGAGATAAACAAACCCATGTGCTTTTCTGACAGCTGCCATCCACCATCTTTAGGTAACAGAACACCATGCTGCCCTCTATATCTTTGAAATGTGGTGGCGGATAATTTGAAAAATGCTTTTTGATAGCGGCCATCTTTGAGCACCGTGCTGCACTCAATGTACTAGCGGTAATTTGAAAACTTCTAAGTGCCCCTGTTTGATCTATAGAGCACAGCGCTGTCCTCTTTAGCTACATACCTTTGAAATGTGGTGGCGGATAATTTGAAAAATGCTTTTTGACAGCATCCATCTTTGAACACCGTGCTGCCCTCTTTAGCTAGATACCTGCGGTGGCAGGCAATTCCACATGACAGCAGCCATCTTTAATCAAGAGAGCACCGTGCTGCCCTCTATGTGGTGGCGGCAATTTGAAAAATTCTACATGCTCTTGTTTGGAAACAAACCCACGCGCTTTTTTGACAGCCGTCATCCGCCATCTTTGAGCACAGTGCTGCCCTCTTTAGCTAGATACCTTTGAAATGTGGTGGTGGCAAATTCCACGTGCTCTTGTTTGGAAACAAAGCCACGTGCTTTTTGACAGCTGTCATCCACCATCTTTAATCAATAGAGCACTGTGCTGCCCTCTTTAGTTTGAAATGTGGTGGCGGCAAATTCTACGTGCTCTTGTTTGGAAACAAAGCCACGTGCAGCTGTCATCCACCATCTTTGATCAATAGAGCACTGTGCTGCGGGCAATTTCGTCAGCTGTCATCCGCCATCTTTAATCTACAGAGCACAGTGCTGCTCTCTGTAGTAGCGGGTAATTTGAAAAGTTCTGTTAGCTGTCACCCACCATCTTTAATCAAGAAAGCACCGTGCTGCCATCTTTAGCTAGATACCTTTGAAATGTGGTGGCGGAAAATTCCTACGTGCTCTTGTTTGGAAACAAACTCGCGTGCTTTTTTGACAGCTGTCACCCGCCATCTTACATCGCAAACCTCAGTGCTACACTCTATGTGGTGGCGGATAATTTAAAAAGAAAAATTCTACAGCAGCCATATCTCGACGCTAATTGCACAAGATGGTGGCTATACATGACTCCTTAAAGGTGCTTATGCAAGATAGCCGCTATACATAGGTTCTTATGAGACGCCCTTGGGATGCTTGCGTAAGATGGCGGTTATACAAGGCTCCTTATGAGACACCCTAGGGAAGCTTGGGCAAGATGGCGGTTGCTCTTATGAGGTTGCTTAAGGGTCCTTGCACAAGATGACTAGAGACGCCCTAAGGATGCTTGCGCAAGATGGCGGACGCAAGATGTCGGCTATACACGGCTCCTTATGAGACGCCGTAAGGGTGCTTGCGCAAGATGGCTGCTGCTCTTAGCTTAGAGGCTAACGTGTCACGCTAGTTCGATTCATTAAATTTGGGGCTTAAATGCAAAATGTTAAATATCTCGAAAGCGATGCATCGTAGAGCAAAACGGACAAAATTTTTCTGCCCAGTACCTCGGTTCGCAGTACGAGGAACATGATAGCATAAGTCTAATGATGAGATCAACGGTTCGGTTCCTACTTAGGCCCTTTAGCATTCGCTCTGTTTTAGCTTGTATTGAAGCAAGTCTTCGTAACATGATCAGGTCTAGCTATGGTAGAGAGTATAACGTGCCGTGCAGGTTCGATTCATTAAATTTACGGCTTAAATGCAAAATGTTAAATATCTCGAAAACGGATAAAATGTTTCCACCTGATACCTAGGTTTTCAGTATCAGCAACAAGAAAAAAAACATAGTCTAATGATGAGATCGACGGTTCGATCCCTACTTAGGCCCTTTGGCATTGGCAGCTATCTAATTCTACAAGATGGCGGCTATACATAGCTTCTTATGAGACAGCTTCAGAGCGCTTGCACAAGATGGCTGCTGCTCTTATGAGACTCCCTAGGGGTGCTTGCGCAAGGTAGCAGCGACAAGACGGTGACTATACACAGCTGCTTATGATACGGCCTAGAGGTGCTCACACAAGATGGTGGCTGCTCTGATGAAGAAAGCTAGCTTTGCATCATGCAGGTATCTTTACAGCACTAAACCTCATACCTTTGAAATGTGGTGGCGGGTAATTTGAAAAATTCGACGTGCTTTTTCATAAGCTGTTAAGGCCTCCTCTTATGTCAAGGCATATACCTGCATCGGGATAGCTAGAGTAAGCGCGTGCTGCAGTGATGACGTCATTATGCATGTTTAGACTTGCAAATCACAGAAGAAACGTAACAAGGCTGGAATCGAAAACTGCATTCTATGCTGTTAACTTTATCATGTGATCGAAACATTGATTGAAGTATTTAGAACACGCAATAAGTAGAACCAAACACTGTACTCGATACAACATGTCAGGGGATATCTTTGTTCTAAGAAGATTAGTTTACCGCACATTCCTTGGCTAATGGGCTAAAGGGCTAATGGGCTAAAGGGCTAATGGGCTAAAGGGCTAAAGGGCTAATGGGCTAAAGGGCTAAAGGGCTAAAGGTGCAACAACCTCATCGATCGCTATCAGCAAGAACGCTTGTACTTTGTTAAGTGTAGAAAATTAATCTTTATTGGTAAATGGTCTCATGTTCAGAACAAGGAATGGAAAATCCCCGAGGTGCGATGAATTACGTTTTTCGAACTA
Source organism: Anabrus simplex (assembly GCF_040414725.1). Classification (NCBI taxonomy): domain Eukaryota; kingdom Metazoa; phylum Arthropoda; class Insecta; order Orthoptera; family Tettigoniidae; genus Anabrus; species Anabrus simplex. The sequence continues at coordinate 25,347,097 of NC_090277.1, read as the reverse complement.
GTGTTTGGAACACTGAACTTTTCAAGATGATAGCAGAGAGTTTAGCAATGGTCTGTTGTTGGATTATAAATTCCGCGCTACAACATGCATAAGGTAGCAGCCTTGAGGTTTACCGCCGTAAAGATGGCAAGAGTGAGGTTAGCAATGTTCCGTTGTTGGATTTTAAATTCCGCGCTGTAACATGCATAAGGTGGCAGCCTTGAGGTTTACCGCCGTAAAGATGGCAGTAGTGAGGTTAGCGACGCTCTATTGTCCTTCAAAGTGAGGTTAGGGTTCGTCAAGAAGACAGCTGTCGAAAAAGCACGTGGCTATGTTTACCAAACAAGAGCACGTGGTCGTGACGTCACGGTCACGTAGTATGCTGCCTTAGCATGCAAAGTTCAATGGCTACACCTACGTAGTAAACATTCTGCTATGTTCACAAGATTTTTTACACATAACTATTCTTTATGCTTTAAGTTTATGCACATAGGCTATGCTAAGATAGCAGCACACACACATGCGAACTTTGTACATTCTAGTGGAATAAGTTTAGTACTGCGTGCATTATAAATACATGATGTGTACGTGCATTTAAACATGGCTATACTTAATGCTGCTGCTTTGTTTACAAGATTTTTATACATTGCTATTCTTTATGCTTTAAGTTCGTGCACATATAAGCGATAGTCTTACGCTCTAGCAGAAAAAGGTTAGTACGATAGTCGATACATACATTATCGATAGGTGATGTGTACACGCTTTAGAACATAGCTCTTCTTTGTGCTTTAAGTTCATGCACATAGGTTAGGGATACACAAAAGCGATTGCTACATGATCTAGCGGAAGAAGCCTAGTACGATACTCGATGCATGTAAAATCGATAGGTTATGCTAAGATAACAGCACACGTACACGATTTTAGCACAATCTAATAAGAAAAGTTTAGTATGATAGTCGTTTCATGCAAAATCAATAAGGAATATGCACGCGATTTGAAACAAGGCTATTCTTTGTACTTTAAGTTCATGCGTACAGGTTATGCTAAGATAGCAGCACAATCTAGCGCAAGAAATTTAGTACGATATTTGTTGCTTGCAAAATCGATAGGTAATGTGTACACGCCTTGAAACATGGCTATTCTTTATACCTTAAGGACATGCTAAGATAGCAGCACAATCTAGCGGGAGAAGTTTAGTAAGAGATTCGATGCATGCAAAATCAATAAGGAATATGCACACGCTTTGAAACATGGCTATTCTTTGTACTTTAAGGTCATGCGTATAGGTTATGCAAAGGTAGCAGCACAATCTAGAGGAAGAAATTAAGTACGAGAGTCGATGCTTGCAAAATCGATAAGTAATATGTACACGCTTTGAAACATGGCTATTCTTTGTACTTTAAGTTCATGTGTATAAGTTATACTAAGATAGCAGCATAATCTAGCGGAAGAAGTTTAGTACGGGAATCGATGCATGTAATATCAATAAGTAATATGCACACGCTTTGAAACATGGCTGTTCTTTGTACTTTAAGGTTATGCGTATAGGTTATGCTAAGGTAGCAGCACAATCTAGAGGAGGAAGTTTAGTACGAGAGTCGATGCTTACAAAATCGATAAGTAATATGTGCACGCTTTGAAACATACCTATTCTTTATACTTTAAGTTCATGTGTATAAGTTATGCTAAGATAGCAGCACAATCTAGAGGAAGAAGTTTAGTATGAGAGTCGATGCTTGCAAAATCGATAGGTAATGTGTACACGCTTTGAAATATGGCTATTCTTTGTACCTTAAGGTCATGCGTATAGGTTATGCTAAGATAGCAGCACAATCTAGCGGAAGAAGTTTAGTACGAGAGTCGATGCATGCAAAATCGATAGGTAATGTGTACGCGCTTTGAAACATGGCTATTCATTGTACTTTAATTTTATGGGTATAGGTTATGCTAAGATAGCAGCACAACCTAGCGGAAGGAGTTTAGTACGATATTTGTTGCATGCAAAGTCGATAGGTAATGTGTACACGCTTTGAAACATGGCTATTCTTTGTACTTTAAGCTCATGCGTATAGGCTATGCTAAGAGAGCAGCACAATCTAGCGGAAGAAGTTTAGTACGAGAGTCGATGTTTGCAAAATCGATAGGTAATGTGTACACGCTTTGAAACATAGCTATTCATTGTACTTTAAGATTATGCTAAGATAGCAGCACGATCTAGCAGATGAAGTTTAGTTCGATGGTCGATGCATGTAAAATCGATAGGTGATGTGTACACGCTTTGAAACATGGCAATTCTTCGTACTTTAAGTTCATGCGTACAGGTTATGCTAAGATAGCAGCACAATCTAGCGCAAGAAATATAGTACGATATTTGTTGCTTGCAAAATCGATAGGTAATGTGTACACGCCTTGAAACATGGCTATTCTTTATACCTTAAGGACATGCTAAGATAGCAGCACAATCTAGCGGGAGAAGTTTAGTAAGAGATTCGATGCATGGAAAATCAATAAGGAATATGCACACGCTTTGAAACATGGCTATTCTTTGTACTTTAAGGTCATGCGTATAGGTTATGCTAAGATAGCAGCACAATCTAGCGGAAGAAGTTCAGTACGAGATTCGATGAATGCAAAATCAATATGTAATGTGTACACGCTTTGAAACATGGCTATTCTTTGTACTTTAAGTTCATGTGTATAAGTTATGCTAAGATAGCAGCACAACCTAGCGGAATAAGTTTAGTACGATATTTGTTGCATGCACAGTCGATAGGTAATGTGTACACGCTTTGAAACATGGCTATTCTTTGTACCTTAAGGTCATGCGTGTAGGTTATGCTAAGATAGCAGCACAATCTAGCGGAAGAAGTTTAGTACGAGAGTCGATGTTTGCAAAATCGATAGGTAATGTGTACACGCTTTGAAACATAGCTATTCATTGTACTTTAAGGTTATGCTAAGATAGCAGCACGATCTAGCAGATAAAGTTTAGTTCGATGGTCGATGCATGTAAAATCGATAGGTGATGTGTACACGCTTTGAAACATGGCAATTCACACTGCTGCTCTGTTCCCAAGACTTTTAGCATAGCTAATCATAATGCTGCTCTTAACGACGTCGAGCTAAGGATTGATTACGTGACCGTGACGTCACGACCACGTGCTCTTGTTTGGTAAACATAGCCACGTGCTTTTTTGACAGCTGTCTTCTTGACGAACCCTAACCTCACTTTGAAGGACAATAGAGCGTCGCTAACCTCACTACTGCCATCTTTACGGTGGTAAACCTCAAGGCAGCCACCTTATGCATGTTATAGCGCGGAATTTAAAATCCAACAACGGAACATTGCTAACCTCACTCTTGCCATCTTTACGGCGGTAAACCTCAAGGCTTGCTACCTTATGCATGTTGTAGCGCGGAATTTATAATCCAACAACAGACCATTGCTAAACTCTCTGCTATCATCTTGAAAAGTTCAGTGTTCCAAACACTAGTTCGAAAAACGTAACTCATCGCACCTCGGGGATTTTCCATTCCTTGTTCTGAACATGAGACCATTTACCAATAAAGATTAATTTTCTACACTTAACAAAGTACAAGCGTTCTTGCTGATAGCGATCGATGAGGTTGTTGCACCTTTAGCCCTTTAGCCCTTTAGCCCATTAGCCCATTAGCCCTTTAGCCCATTAGCCCTTTAGCCCATTAGCCCTTTAGCCCATTAGCCAAGGAATGTGCGGTAAACTAATCTTCTTAGAACAAAGATATCCCCTGACATGTTGTATCGAGTACAGTGTTTGGTTCTACTTATTGCGTGTTCTAAATACTTCAATCAATGTTTCGATCACATGATAAAGTTAACAGCATAGAGTGCAGTTTTCGATTCCAGCCTTGTTACGTTTCTTCTGTGATTTGCAAGTCTAAACATGCATAATGACGTCATCACTGCAGCACGCGCTTACTCTAGCTATCCCGATGCAGGTTTATGCCTTGACATAAGAGGAGGCCTTAACAGCTTATGAAAAAGCACGTCGAATTTTTCAAATTACCCGCCACCACATTTCAAAGGTATGAGGTTTAGTGCTGTAAAGATACCTGCATGATGCAAAGCTAGCTTTCTTCATCAGAGCAGCCACCATCTTGTGTGAGCACCTCTAGGCCGTATCATAAGCAGCTGTGTATAGTCACCGTCTTGTCGCTGCTACCTTGCGCAAGCACCCCTAGGGAGTCTCACAAGAGCAGCAGCCATCTTGTGCAAGCGCTCTTAAGCTGTCTCATAAGAACCTATGTATAGCCGCCATCTTGTAGAATTAGATAGCTGCCAATGCCAAAGGGCCTAAGTAGGAATCGAACCGTCGATCTCATCATTAGACTATGTTTTTTTTTCTTGTTCCTGATACTGAAAACCTAGGTATCAGGTGGAAACATTTTATCCGTTTTCGAGATATTTAACATTTTGCATTTAAGCCGTAAATTTAATGAATCGAACCTGCACGGCACGTTATACTCTCTACCATAGCTAAACCTGATCATGTTACGAAGACTTGCTTCAATACAAGCTAAAACAGAGCGAATGCTAAAGGGCCTAAGTAGGAACCGAACCGTTGATCTCATCATTAGACTTATGCTATCATGTTCCTCGTACTGCGAACCGAGGTACTGGGCAGAACAATTTTGTCCGTTTTGCTCTACGATGCATCGCTTTCGAGATATTTAACATTTTGCATTTAAGCCCCAAATTTAATGAATCGAACTAGCGTGACACGTTAGCCTCTAAGCTAAGAGCAGCAGCCATCTTGCGCAAGCACCCTTACGGCGTCTCATAAGGAGTCGTGTATAGCCGTCATCTTGCGTCCGCCATCTTGCGCAAGCATCCTTAGGGCGTCTCTAGTCATCTTGTGCAAGGACACTTAAGCCACCTCATAAGAGCAACCGCCATCTTGCACAAGCTTCCCTAGGGTGTCTCATAAGGAGCCTTGTATAACCGCCATCTTACGCAAGCATCCCAAGGGCGTCTCATAAGAACCTATGTATAGCGGCCATCTTGCATAAGCACCTTTAAGGAGTCATGTATAGCCACCATCTTGTGCAATTAGCGTCGAGAGATGGATGCTGTAGAATTTTTCTTTTTAAATTATCCGCCACCACATAGAGTGTAGCACTGAGGTTTGCGATGTAAGATGGCGGGTGACAGCTGTCAAAAAAGCACGCGAGTTTGTTTCCAAACAAGAGCACGTAGGAATTTTCCGCCACCACATTTCAAAGGTATCTAGCTAAAGATGGCAGCACGGTGCTCTCTTGATTAAAGATGGTGGGTGACAGCTAACAGAACTTTTCAAATTACCCGCTACTACAGAGAGCAGCACTGTGCTCTGTAGATTAAAGATGGCGGATGACAGCTGACGAAATTGCCCGCAGCACAGTGCTCTATTGATTAAAGATGGTTGATGACAGCTGCACGTGGCTTTGTTTCCAAACAAGAGCACGTAGAATTTGCCGCCACCACATTTCAAACTAAAGAGGGCAGCACAGTGCTCTATTGATTAAAGATGGTGGATGACAGCTGTCAAAAAGCACGTGGCTTTGTTTCCAAACAAGAGCACGTGGAATTTGCCACCACCACATTTCAAATATATCTAGCTTAAGAGGGCAGCACTGTGCTCAAAGATGGCGGATGACGGCTGTCAAAAAAGCGCGTGGGTTTGTTTCCAAACAAGAGCATGTAGAATTTTTCAAATTGCCGCCACCACATAGAGGGCAGCACGGTGCTCTCTTGATTAAAGATGGCTGCTGTCATGTGGAATTGCCTGCCACCGCAGGTATCTAGCTAAAGAGGGCAGCACGGTGTTCAAAGATGGATGCTGTCAAAAAGCATTTTTCAAATTATCCGCCACCACATTTCAAAGGTAAGTAGCTAAAGAGGACAGCGCTGTGCTCTATAGATCAAACAGGGGCACTTAGAAGTTTTCAAATTACCGCTACTACATAGAGTGCAGCACGGTGCTCAAAGATGGCCGCTATCAAAAAGCATTTTTCAAATTATCCGCCACCACATTTCAAAGATATAGAGGGCAGCATGGTGTTCTGTTACTTAAAGATGGTGGATGACAGCTGTCAGAAAAGCACATGGGTTTGTTTATCTCGCGCTAGTGAGATTAAGTTGGTAGCACTAAGGTTTAGACCCGTCAAGATGGCAGCACTGCCGATGACAGGTGACGAATTTCGCAGCTACTGCGATATAGATGGCAGCACAGTGCTTTGAGCTTTAGAGATGACGGATGACAGCTGTCAAAAAAGCATGTGGCTGTCAAAAAGCACGTGTCTTTGTTTACCTCACGCTAGTTAGGTTAAGTTGGCACTACTGAGGTTTAGGCCCGTCAAGATGGCAGTACTGAGGTTAGCGGTGCGTTGTTGTCGATGACAGCTGTCAAAAAGCACGTGGCTTTGTTTACAAATCTGTCAAAAAGCACGTGGCTGTCAAAAAACACGTGGCTTTGTTTACCTCGCGCTAGTTAGGTTAAGTTGGCACTACTGAGGTTTAGGCCCGTCAAGATGGCAGTACTGAGGTTCGCGATGCGTTGTTGTCTGTCAAAAAGCACGTGGCTGTCAAAAAACACGTGGCTTTGTTTACCTCACGCTAGTTAGGTTAAGTTGGTACCACTGAGGTTTAGGCCCGTCAAGGTGGCAGCAGTGAGGTTAGCGATGCGTTGTTGTCGATGACAGCTGTCAAAAAGCACGCGGCTTTGTTTACAAATTCAAATCTCCCGCCAAAATTCAAAATTCCCCCCAAAATTCAAATTTCCCGCCAAAATTCAAATTTCCCGTGCCTCGGGCGGAGGAGGAGGCCGCAGAACCATCCAATTATACTACTGTTGAGGTCTCTCTCGATGACATTCACTCTCATCTCTAACTAATAGAAACAAATACACATTCATTCCAGAGCACAAACTACCTCCCACCGAAGAAAGAAGAATGAAAAGTCAAACTACTGCCAAACTAATAGAAATCTAAATGAATAAGGTAAGGCTACGTTTTACAAACATTTTACAGAAAGATAGAGAGATGAATTCTTAAAGAATACTCATGTGGCTGGTGTTAACTGGATTCTGGCTGATGACCTAGTACGTGGTCACTTCACCTTCCATCGAACCAAGTCTTGCCCATGTCCGACGCGTTACATAATTAGTGACTCATGGAGGAGCTGAAGGTGCACAGGAAACAGTAGTATTCATCTCGGAAATGGATAGCCATCTTGAAGCGAGCTCGAACCAACGACCTTCCTTCTTCTGAGTTCTCGTAGAAAGCTGAAACTAACAAAAGTCTTAGCAATAGTCCAGGATACACACGCGATGTTTAATAATTTGGAGATGGACACTTATCTTATGGCAGTCCTAAATAAATCGTAGATAATTTTCCAAATGTCTGAATTGCAGTTTATTCAGTCCTCAGTGCCTTCTCTAATGTAAAGTCTCCCAGTGAAGCAAACGACGTTCAGTCTCAATCGTAGCTGCATTCAGAATAAACGACGTCCAGTCTCGTCCGTAGCTGCATTCAGAGTAAAGCTCAAATCCAGTGTTCAGAAGTAAAAACCCTCTATAAAATTTCCTTTGGAATTACCATTAATTCACTGTCTTAAGACGTAGGTGTGCCTCTTAATTATATCTGATTGGTGGATCTGTTGCATTCCTGTGAAGGTTGTTATTTTTATTGGATGCTCTAGTTTCACGTCACTCGACCTCGCATTTATTGATCGATTGACAATACATACTATTCAATTTACTCGAAATTGTTTAAAACATTAGAACTTGCAATCGTGGAGTTAAAAATTATATGCACATTTACCTCCTGTATTTCTCTTGGTTCTTCTTCCATTTCGACGGATCATTCATTCTCGTCCTGTACCAGGAGGTGATAGCAGTATAGCATGTACAGTGTTAGCAATTGTTGAAAACATGAACTTAAATTAACTTCGTAGGAAAACTTAAAAGAATGATGGAGGGTTTTGAAACTCAAACTTCAAATAATAGTAATCTTACTAATGGGTTGTAGAAGTCCTGAAATAAATCATATAGGAAAAGAGAGAGTTTTGGGAGGAGAGAGTTTTGAAAAATTAAATCAATTATGAATCTCATTTATGGAGGGAAATAAAAGTTTAGCCGCGGTAACAGATTTGGTAGAAGAGTTTCTTGAGAGTTTAAAAACACTTTTACCTCACTTTTTCTAAGAGGATGAAGGAAGCAGTTTTGGAAGTGCAGTCTTCAAATGTTTGTCTCTGTTGTAGCTATAAACAGAACTAGTATCCAAATCTTAATTTCAGTTTAACATTAAAGTTACATTCAAACTCTCATTTTTCCAATAATTTATTTCTGTGGTGTATTAACCGATGCAACTGTAGAACAACCTATGAATCTTCAAAGGGCAATGAACTCTTCTATACGATTTATATTTTCTTTGAATGTCAGGACACATATTCCTCCATATTATCAGAAGCTATACTGACTGAAAGTCGATCAACTAAGAAATCTGCATACTCTGACAATAATTTTTCGACTTCTGAACGAAACATCACCTGAATACATATCCTCACATGTTAACTTCATCTCATCTATCCATGGACATAATACTAGATCACTTCTACCCTTATGATACCGGTTAATCATTCATCTGTATACAGCCACTCCTTGCAAGTGTCTGGGACAAGGCTATGGAACACACTCCCTGTCAGCATACGTATTAGCACTTCAATAGTCTCATTTAAGCGGTCTTGTCGAGAATTCCTCTTAAATACTTGATCAGCTTGTGTGAATATTAGTGTGGATGAGTGCAAGTATGATTTAGAGCTAGGTGATGCAAACAGATAATATTAATTTAAAAACCAATTATAATAAGTTACAGGCTAATATTACTCCATTAATTTAGGTAGTTCTTGGAGACTGTTAACAAGTCACTTTTCTAATTCATGTGACTCTGTACTGTATGTAGTGGTTAAGTGTAGGAGCGCTAACTTCGCCACATACAAAGGCAATAAATAAATAAATAAATACATAAATAAATAAATAAATACATAAATAAATAAATAAATAAATAAATAAATAAAAATAAATAAATAAATAAATAAATAAATAAATAAATAAATCTATACTAATATTATAAAGAGGAAACATTTGTATGTTTGTAACGAACAGACTCGAAAACTACTGAACCAATTTTAAAAATTACTTCACCTAAAGAAAGCTACATTGCCAATGAGTAACATGGGCTGTATTATATTTTCAAAACAATTCGAGGTGGGGGGCACGAGGGGGATATACAAATAATAGGCCAATATGGGCAAAATATCGAATTTGTTGTATAAGGACGAGATAAAGTTCAATTTAATCCTCTTGACGCAAGGAACAAAACTCGGTAAGCCCTATGGGCCCTAGAACCAACCGTTACGGAGATATTGGCACCACACTACCCCTGCTCTAGGAATCGGATAAAAGAAATGAACTGCCGTAACCATGGCAACGTCAGTTCCAGGATTCTAGATCAACGGGATTATGCATGTACGTTTCGGCATAGCTGCCAACCAAAATTGGTACACATAAGACTTATTATCTGTAAAATGTATACTGTTGTGTAAGGCACTGATAGGACTACTTCGGGCGGGGATGGAAAGGGGTGAAGTATAAAAATCTTATCTTACTATATATAAAAATGGACGTATGTGTGTGTGTAAATGACACATTCCTCTTAAATCACTGGAGCAATTTCAACCAAACTCTGGTACACGTATTACTTACTATCGGGAGACGAGCACTGCGGGGGTAAGCCACGCCTAGCGCCCTTAAGAGAGGGGGTCAGGGGGCTCAGTTATAAAAGTAATCGAGAATCGTGTCGAATTCATAGTTTTCGGGGTCGCTGAGTTGAAAAGTAATACTCCAGAATTTTTAAAGTCCAAGTTCAGCCCCCTTTTACGTGGGGAGCAAAGGGGGGGCTGAGATATATAAATAATTAACAACAGTTTCGAATCCATAGATTTCAGAGTCTCTGGGATGAATAGTAATACTCCGGATATTTTACAAGTCCAAGTGGGGGGTGGAGGGGGTGAGATATATATAAAATAAAAAACTATATATATAAATCTTTTCTTCTTACTATTTATAAAAATGGATGAATGTGTGTACGTAGGTGTGTGTGTGTGTGTGTGTGTGTAAATGACACATCTCCTCCTAAACCACTGGAGCAATTTCAACAAACGTGGTACACTTATCAATTAGTATCAGGAGACAAACCACGTGGGGGTAAGACACCCCTAGCACTCTTATGGGCAGGGAGCGAGGGGGGTGGTATAAAAACAATGTAGAATATTATCGAATCCATAGTTTTCGTGGTCGCTGAAATGAACAGTGACGCTCCGAAATTTTTAAACTTCATGTTCAGCCCCATTCGGGGTGAGGGGGAGGGGGGAATGAGATATAAAAATAATCGAAAACAGTGTCGAATCTGCAGTGTTCGGGGTCACTGAGATGAATGGTGACAACCGAGATTTTTTACCTCTTAGGGGGCGGGGGCGAGGGGGAGACAGTTTCATTGACAGTTGAAATCCTGTACATCGTATCTATGGTGGGACGACTAAATACATTTAATTATCACTTATTAATTTTGACAGGATCAAATACTTCCCAGTCGATTCGAGCTTCCATAAGGGCGAAGTTTTACTCTAAAACTAAGTAATCTAAACATTGAAATCAAACACACCTAAATAAAACTAGATAATAGATCTCAACATATCAATCTGCAAGTCAAAAAGCAATTCTATAAAAATTCACTTCACACATAACTAACTGGTAATGCAAATCTTAAAGGTAAATATTCAGAAACTATCCGGGCAACGCCAGGTACTACAGCTAGTAAATAAATAAATAAATAAATAAATAAATAAATAAATAAATAAATAAATAAATAAATAAATAAATAAAATAAATAAATAAATATATAATAAGAGTTTTGTCTGTACATTGCTCAGAATTTAACAATAATGGTATTTCTGTATCAGTCATATCCACAGTAACAAGGAAATGCACATTTTACATTTCTGTAATGTCTGTCTGTCTGTCTGTCTGTCTGTCTGTCTGTCTGTCTGTCTGTCTGTCTGTCTGTCTGTCTGTCTGTCTGTCTGTCTGTCTGTCTGTACACGCATCACAAGAAAACGGCTGAAGGGAATTTAATAAAAATCGGTATGTAAAGTCGGGGAATAAGCCGCTACAATCTAAGCTATAAATCATTTTATTCACGCTGATTGAAATGGTAGTTTAGGGAAAGGCCTAAAATGTAATTCTCAAATATTTATGTTATTAGTGATCCTATCGATAAATACTACATAAACAAATGAAAATCGGTTTATAGAGTCTGAGAATAATTATCTACAGTATAAGCTATAAACAATTTTATTCATCCTGAATGAAATGGTAGTTTAGGGGAAGGCGCCTAAAATTTAATTTTTAAATACCTATGTTATTGGTCCTATCGAAAAGTACTACATAACAAAAGTTATAGAAAATACAATTTATGATTATTTTGTATGTTTTATTCAGTTTTACCGTACCGACTATGATAAGAGTGGTATTTCAGTCTGAAAAAACTAAATGTGAATGCCTACAATATCGAAAGCTCATAAAATTGATCAACAATAACATTACATTGACCATTGTTTGTTGTGATATTCTTTGTCTCTTATGTTGCCGCTCATCATCGATAGATAGATTACTGTTGCGTACCGAGTATAACAGCCCGAATATTGGCGGTAAATAGTTGATACTTTATTCTTTAGCATGGCATTCCTCCAATTCATTCAATTTCTGAGACTGCTGGTATGTAACACACTGGTTCATCATAGTATTCCACGTATTCGATTCCTACTCTGATACGCTGATGGGAATGAGCAGTGTCCATACATAGTGGAATAATGGCAGAGGCTCACTTATTGTCTAGAATTACAATTTCGACCTATTCCAAGTTATAGCACCGTAATTTTAAAAAATAACTCAAAATATAACACTGAAAAGAGCCATTTCGTAAGAAAAGCTTTTTCCTCTTCACTTTTATTACATTCTACATTCATTTTATTCCAAATTAGCAGCGAAGAGGGGGTTTCTCCTCTGGCCTGGAGGAAAAATTTGCCTGCAAATCGAATAGACATCTTCCCCCCACCAGTGTAGTGAATTAAGATTTTCCGACTCATCGGGTACTCCTATTAAACAGATGAGTAAAAGGTCATAGTTTTTGCCCTGGAACTCTACACTATCCGCCACCCCTCCCCCACCTTCCCCCACCGCCGGAAATTAAAACGAGTTCACGTCTCGCGGCTGTCTGCAGCCTGGTCATTCCAGCTCTGAAACTTTGGACTGTTAGATCGGCAGCATAGTACTGTTCGTTAAATGTGATAACATTTCATTTCATATGGTAGTACTGCTTTTAATCACGATATTTCTTCTGGCGTCATTGTACTGTCCCGTGTTGATTTCAGTTGGGAAAACCACTAACACAGTCTTTCTGAGGAGTAAACAGGCAGGTGGAGAGTGAGTGTCTGCCATTATAATGAAAACCACCGAGCTCGATAGCTGTAGTCGCTTAAGTGCGGCCAGTATCCAGTATTCGGGAGCTAGTAGGTTCGAACCCCACTGTCGGCAGCCCTGAAAATGGTTTTCCGTGGTTTCCCATGTTCACACCAGGCAAATGCTGAGGCTGTATCTTAATTAAGGCCACGGCCGCTTCCTTCCCACTCCTATCCCTTCCCTGTCCCATCGTCGCCATAAGACCTATCTGTGTCGGTGCGACGTAAAGCAACTAGCAAAAATAATGAAAACTCCCCAACTTAGTTGTGACTGATGGTAGGCAAGATGGCCTTCCATTACAATGAAAGTTCCCTAACCCAGTCTTCACATAAGAAAAGACTGTTGGTAACTTCCCCGTCACGTTTCTAGGGTAACGTTAATAACTATGCAATTTATACAATCTTACTCAACGAAGTGTACACTACCTAACCTAGAATTCGGTATGCAATTTAGAATTCCGTAGCGAAGCACGGGTGCATCAGCTAGTAAATAAATAAATAAATAAATAAATAAATAAATAAATAAATAAATAAATAAATAAATAAATAAATAAATAAATAAATAAATAAATAAATAAATAAATAAATAGTATATGGAATTATTGTTGGTGATATATAAGGGATGTCGTATAGCCCTCTGAGGGGAAGAGGCTGCAGAGTACATCCTCGATATCCCCACCTGTCGTAAGTGCAGACTAAAAGGGGCCCCGGTATCTTTCAACTTGGGAGCGTGTATTGGCGGCCACGCCTCCTCGTGTGTGCTTCTACAATTTTAGGGGGCTAACCTTGGTTACCCTCTTCAATTTAAGATCCTCTGCGTGGTGACGGGGACTAGTAGCTCCTTTCTTGCGATGCCGAATGGAGCCCTACTGGGTAACCATTCGGTATACAAGGAGGAGGAAGCTAAAGCACCACCCAACCCTAAGGTGAAACGCGACCCCTGCTGATGGGGTGCATCGCAAATGGGAGATGTGTCTTGAACGGAGCCTTCGAGATACTTGGCGCCCTCTCGAAGTAAGCAGCCTTACCCGTGTATGCGGGGCTCTGCGTGGGCGGACATATATTTCCCTAGCTACTCGTGGGACCTAAATGAGTACCGTAGCTACCCATAAACCGGAGAGCTCTTCTGGGGCCTCCGAGAGAAACACCAGTTCAACAACCGATGGGGACTCTTCGGAGATACCCTCGGATAGTACAACCTCGACAGTTAGAGAGCTCACTCTAGAGGTGGGCAATCTACTAGTCCAGAAGAAGAAGAAGAAACAACGCTCCGGCGCTGAGAAGAGGAGGTATAAGAAGGCTTTAAAGGCCCGAAAGCAGGCCAAAGAGGGCCTAACTCCTAGAGCTGACAGGCCTTCTACTGCCACGACAGCGACGACTGTGGCGGGATCCAATGGACACAAGAGGCGGGACCCTGAAAAGGGCTCTGCTTCTAGGGCACAGAGGACTCCACCCACCAAGATGCCAGTGGGGAAACGACTTCTGTCTGGGGGCATCCCCAGAAGAAGATCGGCAGACCCACAAAAAACCCAAGGTGGAGTATGCCAGGATAGCTAAAGCTGGGATCAGGATGGCCAAAGTACCTGTAGGATATCCTGACCAGCAGCTAACTGAGAAACTGGTGGAATCTGTGGAAGAGGCTATCACCAAATTGAAAGACAAACTTCCGGAGCAGGGGCCCATTAAGCCGCAGTTCCTGGACTGCTATCTGTCGAGAGGTGCGGCCGTTATTATCGCAGAGAATATTGAGACTGTAGCATGGCTTCCTAGTCTTGTTACAGGTATACAACCGTGGGAAGAAGCCAGGCTCACAATTGTGGGCATGGATAAACTCCTTTCCTATAAGAGAGCCATGGTCTGGATACCAAGACAACCAAAGGACAATAATGTCCTTTTGGGAAGAATGGCAGGCCAGAACCATGGCTTAAATCCCAACAGCTGGAGGGTCTACGACCGCAAGGAGGAGAAGAGGGGTGTTCGACTTGTGGTCAGCATGGACTCCAGAGGTGTGGAAAAAGTGGTGGGGAAGAAGATCTTCTGCGAGGTGCATGTTGCTACGTTCACCTTGGTGGAGGGCAAGCGCGACAAGCAGAGGACCAACCCCACCACAGACAACACTGAGACCAGCAGTGGCAAAGAGCGGGAGCCCGGACAGAAACCGGGGCCAGCCAAGCCTCAAGATTCATCGCGGGAGACGGAGCTGCACGTTCCGGAAACTGCATAAGGTAAAGTATTGCATGAAACTAAGGAATGATTACTTTCATACAAGCAAACATACAACATTGTATAGCGGCCTCTAGGGTACTTATTAGCAGTATCCAGAAAGGCAGGTTTTCGGTCGCCCTGATACAAGAACCCTGGCTTAGAGAGGGGCATATCATGAGACTAAAATGTGCAGGCTTCACTCTATTCAGTGGAGTAGCAGAGGAGAAACCTAGAGCATGCATACTAGTTAAGGATCATAACTCTTGGGCTATACCAGGCTTCATTACTAGAGACCTTGTAGCAGTTCTAGTGAGATATGAAGAGGGCGGACAGCTAAGAGACCTGGTTGTCTGTTCTGCATATTTCCCAGGAGACTCTGAATCTCCACCCCCGCCGGAGGAGTTCAAGAGACTGGTGATATACTGTAGGAAACAAGGATTAAACCTCATAGTAGGATGTGACGCCAATGCTCATCACAGCATTTGGGGAAGTAAACACACAAACCGAAGGGGAGAGCATTTCATAGAATTTCTATGTACAACTGATCCTGAAATCATGAACATAGGTGATACCCCTACCTTCATCAATAATAGGATTGAGGGGATCATAGATCTTACCCTGGGTTCCATGGGAATCATACAGGAATTTAAAGACTGGAAAGTTTCTTTGGAGCCTTCCTTGTCAGACCATAGACACATTGTGTTTCATATAGAGGGCTCCTTTGAGATCCCATCTTATAGAAACCCTAGACGAACCAATTGGACGTCTTTCAAGGAGGACGTGAGGAGGGGACTGGAAGGAGGACCCTCAAATATAATTAAGAACAAAGAGGAGCTGGAGCTCAGTGTGAGCTTTCTCACACAGACACTGGTTACCTCTTATGAATTAAACTGCCCAGTTGTTAAGGCAAAAAGAGTAACAGGAAGCTTCAAGTGGAATAGCTATCTTGAACACCTGAGGGGAAACACACGAAGGTTCTGGAATAAATACAGGGAACTTCAGGAGCAAGAAAGCCTAGATTCCTATAAAGAATCACAAAGAAGGTACAAGTCAGAAGACAAAAAGGCTTCTAGGAAATCTTGGAGACAGTTTTGCGACTCCATTGAAAGTCAACAGGAAGCGGCAAGGCTTCATAAAAATTTTAACCTTGGATGGAAGGTCAAGGCTGGGCTCACTGGAGTCACCTTCGGGTGGATATACATCCACAGAGAGGGAGACCCCGAACTTACTGCTTGATGCCCACTTTCCAGATTCAGCAGTCGCGAATAGTGAAGTAGAATCGAGCGGATCCTTCAGACCCGATAGAAGTGGCTGGAAGGAAGCCGCAGAGATTGTTACCCCAAGAAGGGTGAAGTGGGCATTATAATCTTTTGCCCCTTACAAAAGCCCAGGAATGGATGGGATCTTCCCGGCGCTTCTTCAGGAAGCGGGGGGGGGGTCCTTATACCATACCTGGTCAGAATTTTTAGAGCCTTTCTCACTATGGGGTACGTGTACTCCTTGTGGCGTCAGGCGAATGTAGTGTATATACCCAAACCTGAAAGGTCTTCATACACTAGACCTAAGTATTATAGACCCATTAGTCTAACGTCTTTTCTCCTTAAGATCTTAGAAAGAGAGGTGGATAGACATATCAGGGAGAAAGTATTAAGAGACTGTCCCCTGCATCCTCATTAATATGCATATCAACCAGGGAAGTCGGTTGATACGGCACTACACCAGCTAGTTTCTAGGCTGGAGAGTGCCTTGGATCTCCAGGCATGGTTGTATTCCTAGATATAGAAGGGGCTTTAACTACACATCTTTGGGCTCCATAGATCTTAGTCTAGAGAAAAGAGGAGTGAGCAGGATGCTCATAAAATTGATTATGGCCTCACTGCAGGGCCGTCAAGTTCTGTTTACCCTCAACGCAGTAATGTTGAGAGCTAATATAGACAGGGGGTGTCCACAGGGAGGAGTATTATCACCAACATTATGGTGTCTGGTAGTGGATGAACTACTTACCAGGTTAAATGTTGGAGGTATTTACGCCCAAGGCTATGCAGATGACATTAGCCTGATGTCGGTGGGAAATTTCCCCAGTACGGTTTCAGAGCTCGTACAGAGCTTCCTACATAGGGTGGAAAGATGGTGCCACGACACGGACTTGTCGGTTAATCCGGACAAGACGGAGCTCGTGGTATTTACCAGGAGGAGGAGGCTAGACGGACTGTCGGAGCTTTTCCTATTTGGAAAAAAATAGTTAGGACAACCTAAGTTAAGTATCTAGGGGTAATCCTTGAGGCAAGACTGAGTTGGAAGAAACATATAGACCATAAGGTGGATAAGGCTCGCAAGATTATGTGGGCCTGTCGCAGGGCCGTCGGAAAGACATGGGGCCTAGGACCTGAGGTGGTCCAGTGGCTCTATATTTCTATTGTACTACCCACGATCACCTAGGCATCTTTAGTCTGGTGGCCGGGTTCGGAGAGTAAACCTGTGACCACCAAGTTAAACAGTGTTCAAAGACTTGCGTGTCTAGGAATAACAGGGGCACTGGATACTACACCATTATGTGCAATGGAAGCCATCCTAGGTCTTCCCCCCTTACATTTATATGTTAAGGAAATAGCGGGAATGAGTGCCTACCGCCTCTGGTCACTCGGAGGATGGTCCTTCAAGAATCCGAATAGAGGTCATGCCTCTATTCTCACAAGGCTTCACCAGACCTGCCCTACGACAATGATGATCGGGGATCTGATGAAGCCTAGTTTTAATTTGAATTATAAGTTCACAGTGGTGATACCAACAAGGGAGTAGTGGGCCAAGGATGCTGGGGCCCGTCTTAGGTCTGGGGGCTGTACATGGTACACATATGGCTCGCGGACAGAGACGGGCACAGGCGCCGGGGTCTGAGGGCCTAAGACAAGGCTCTGCCTTCCCATGGGTAAATACGCTACTGTTTTCCAGGCCGAACTATACGCAATACTGGCCTGTGCTGTATATATATATATATATATATATATATATATATATATATATATATATATATATATATATATAACATGCCTGGACACAGGAGATGCATCACCATTTGCAGCGATAGCCAGGCAGCGTTAAAAGCACTATGTGCAGTTAAAACAACATCAAAAATGGTAAGGGAATGCCAAAGGATGTTAGATCACCTGTGTGAACTTAGCTCAGTTACCCTATTATGGGTCGCTGGGCACACAGGTATCAGTGGAAATGAAGATGCTGACAAACTAGCGAAACAAGGCTCAAAAGGTTCTTTCATAGGACCAGAGCCCTTCCTGGGAGTGTCACTCCGAAGCGTGAAACTGGTAATATCCCAGTGGACAAACCAGTCTCACTTAGACATTTGGAAGAGGTTAACTGTAGCAAAGCAGGCACGTGAACTTATCAAAGGGCCTAGACAAAGTTATAAAAAAGGTTCTGATAAATTTGAATAGGACCTGAATGCGAATGGTAGTTGGACTGTTGACAGGCCACAATACCTTACAGAGACGCCTACACATCATGAAAATCAGTCAGGATCCGATGTGTAGAAGATGTGGTAGGGAGGAGGAGATCTCCGCGCATGTGTTATGTCAGTGCGAGGCTCTTGCAAGCACTAGACATCGATACCTTGGCTCACATTTCGTGAGCCTGGAAGACATCAGGAATGCCAACATCCGGACACTGGTATCCTTCATAGGAGCACTAGGGCTGGACTAGGCAAACCCGTTTAAGGGACACAAAGGGTCTTCACAGACCTACGTGTGGAGCCCTGCGAAGGCACGGCTCACCCATTCTTTATATATCTATCTATCTATTGGCGGCCACGGAGCTCTTACTGGAGTCCTCGCATTGCTTCTAAATGTTTGCGCCAGGCTTCTCACTTACTTCTATAACCTTCGACCTCCCTCGGTCGAATTTATTCTTTTCCGACCCCAGCGGTATTGGGTTTCTGAGGGCTCCCACTTATATCTCTTTAGCCGACACCTTTATCTTTCGAAGTGCTGGAGATCGTCATTTTCCCTATGAACAGTGTTAGCAAGTTGATGGTTGCTCAGTTGTATACTCCTGAAGCAATAATCACCATCACCTTCACACTGTCTTGTTGATAGAAATAGAGATAACAACAACAACATCGAGGTTTGCGTTTGCAAGGGGATTAACCAAATACATACTTGCCAGGGAGATAACTAGCAACTCGTTAATTTAACCTGTGTGTACTGTCCTTGTACAATTTTATTACTTTTTAAGAACTGGTATCGAAACGAATCTTCTTTCTACTTCAATAATAAAATGACACTGATTTGAAACTTATCGTTTACTGTCATTTTTTATTCACAGAAAGGTTTCTATGTACACATAAAGGGACATAAATAAAACAACAGTTTATGGTATATGCATATGCAGCAGTAAGTTCAGAAGTATGTTTCGGGCAAAGTGGTATTCCGTATCAAATTCATTGAATAGTTTGTATTTCCATATCAGAAAGTCAATAATTATGACTAACGGATATGGTCTCATGTCATCATTTTAACAACTTATAATCCATTTTTATGTAAAATGTGTATAGTACTACAATTGACTGTATGTAATTTTGTATTTGCTTACATTGTTATTACTACAGTAATGCGAGTCCCAGTGCGCGCACACAGTCGCTGACCTCCACGCGTTGCTAGAGTAAGATAACGTTCCGGTTCGGAGCAGAGTCGGCTGTATGTGTCGTCAAGCGTCGTGCTTGATGGCAGTGAATCTTAGGCGTCGCTGTATAGGGAGACTCACGCATTTACGGATAAATATCTGGGTAGAGAATATAAGAGGACAGAAAGAGAGAAATAAATCCATACAACAGTTCACCCGGCATTACTCGCTAGTGAGCGCTGCGCCCATATGAAGATTGAGGTATTTGAGATGTTTATTTATTTAGGAACACGACCGAGCGGAGTGCTAAGGAGCCAGTCTCTAGATTCGGGAGACGCGTGAGTTCGCCGTCCTGAGAATGGTTTTTACATGCAAGAGCAGTTCCTTCCATCTACTCATTCACCATCATTCATTTTATCTTCATAAGCTCCTCCTCCGGTCGTAAAACAAGAGATGTAAATTAATCTGACCTCATACCCACCCCTGTATCGAGAAACGGGACTAAGGAGTAGACAAACAATATTTTAGTGGTTATGGCGTCCGCCATGCCAACTAGCAGTGGGCCCGGCCCAGCACCGTATACGCCCACCCCCTACGCTTCAATCGCATCGATCACGAGCAGCACTTAAGTGCTAGGCCAGCCCCACTCGCTTCCGCCCGTGGTCCCGTAACAGAAGAGTATGAAAATGACTCCACGATTAATCTGGAGTGTTCCATCTCGCGAGATTCCTGGATCCATCTAGCATCCGGACTATTCTAGAAGAGAGGAACGACCTGCCTGTAGTTAGTGAGAGTTAGACGGAGTTAGTTAGTGAGTGAGTGAGAGCGAGATTGAGTTCGCTGGAGCGCAGTCAGTGAAGGCCTGGGAGAGTGCAGCCTGATGGAGTATCTGCCTGTTGGAGCCGAGGACTCGTTCCTGTTTCCCTGACGTCGTGTGTGTGAGTCCCTTGGGGCCGGCTGCTGGAGAAGGACCTTGGGTGTTCTAGAGCAGCGCGAAGGGAACACTGGGTGACGACGTGTGCAGACTGCGAACGGAGCTCGCCGGATTGAGTGAACAGCGGATACTATCCCGACCTGCGAGACTGACGTGTAGGCCGTGGACCGTGACAGCGCTAACGAGTGTGACTGAGTGACTGAGAGAGTGTAGTGTAAATAATCGATGACTCCGTGTGTGTGTGTTTGTGTGTTACCGTGTACTTGTGTAAGTTGTTAGCTCGGCTATCGTCTGTGTGTGTGTGAATCTGTAATTGTAGTGATTAGTTAATACATCTTAGAAATAGGACGCTACCAGGGTCTGTACTCATTCATTTGCTTATTTACCCCGCCAACACCTTACGATATATTTAGGAACACGAATATTTAAATTTGAGATCGGAAGAGTGGCCTGGTGACCAGCTGCGTTCGTGGTGGGTGGCACAACCTCACGCTCATCACAAAGGAAGGCTCACCCTCTCCCTACTCCCGCCACCACGCGAAGGACAGCGCCCCCGCCGTTGCTATCTGAATCGTCTTGCTCGCTCATTGGAGGCCTCCGACGTTATGGAAGGATCTCGGCGGCGCTCGGAGAGTATTCGCCTTCGCAAGGACTCTTGGAGGCGTATCCCTTCTGGAAACATCCGGATGGCGTGGGCCCAGGTATATAAGTCAGACGCGACCTACGGAGTTGAATCCGGAGGACGAGTTTGGCAGTCACAGCGAGATGACAACATGCTTCCCGCTGAGTCACTTTCGTCTGCACTTCTTAGTACAAACAGGAACGAGCAACATTTGTCTGAGTGTGTTCACTGTCAGGAATCACTTTTCAGTGCTAATTCCCTCGTTTCAGGCATTATTGTTTCAGGTACAATCAGGATGGCAGACAACAGCGCGGACAATCAGGAGGAGCTGGCGTATGTAGAAGAATGGACAAAGACAGACTCAACGAGGACGGAACGCGCCGATGAAGCCCTGCCGGCCCTATTGGTTCTCTACCGAAAAGGCTCGAACCCACTACGGGAGGTAAACTCCATCCTCGCTGCAATACGAGCGACGGTCTTTGAGATCGAGGAACTGGACCAGGTCTATTACTGGTGGCTCAACATCGTTCGCCGACTCATGAGCGGGTCGATTACTACGAGAGGCAGTTGTGCGTTACATGGCAGCCCGTCCGTTTGCCCGGTCGGGGGCCAGGCTGGAAGACGCCCCCATACAGGAGACAGTTGCTCCTACGCTGCGAACGACGACGCTCCCGAGCGTCGTAACGGTGAGACGCAAGTGCACAAAGTGCACGCAAACAGACAAGGTCACCCGCCAGGAAAATCCACCACCTGCCAGGACCAACCAGGGACGGCGAACCACCACCAGGGCGACACGGACACGGACGCCCACAGGTATTCAAAGGCGGCTACCCAGGCCCGGCCTGCTAGCGCATCGTCCACGATGCAGACATCGATGTGCGCCCCACAGGACAGGGAATGCACTGAGACGCCATCAGCGAGCGGCGCTGCTGACGTCAGCCAGGATGAACAATCTGCTTCTATAGCGGGGCCACCCGCTACACATCGGTCACCAGGACGGGGCCTCCTTCCTCGCCGAGAAGAAACGGCCACCGCCAGGAAGCAGACGCCGCCCCCGGACCAGGAGAAAGAAGAAGACACCGGCCCACGAGGAGAGGGACACCCAGCTGCAACACAGGATTGCTCCCAGGAAGGCATCCAAGCGAGGAGCCAATCAGGAGAGGACTTCAGTGGATAGTGGCTGTCAGGTGATAATAGAACGCCCCGTCAGCAGCTCTTGCTGACGGTGGGGCACCGTCAGTTTAGCTGTGGGATCCAAGTGAGGTGCAACCAATGTGGTGGTGATCACCATTACACACCCTGCGCTACACTTAGGGAGGCGCCGGGGTGCGCTAATTGCGCAGGGCACCACCCGGCCTCTCATCGCAGTTGCCCTGTATACCGTGCCATGGCCTGGGCAGAGGGGACGGAGGGTCGGCACCATGTCCCGCATCCATCCAAGAGGCCTCCACCTTGGCGGGCTTGACCTCATTGTCCGGGACCCCAAGGCGGTGGAGCAGTTCGACAGGCCCTAGTGGCTATTGCCACATGGCTCAGCTACCAGCAAGGCCCACGCTTGTCACAGCAGTGCTCTGGATGCCTGATCCCCTGAATAACTGGACTGGCGAAGAATAGGCTAATGACCTGTTCCCAACTAACGCAATTACCTGGACTTCTCCAGAACCACACCTTTGCATGTGCTATTTAAAAATATCAGGTTTTACTTGTTGGCATCTTTCTATTTAAGGCTATGTGGTTTTGTCCTGCCCCATTTTACACGATTACACCGCTATTGATACCCATCACCACATCTGGCCTTGTAACTTGCTGACCATGGACACAGGCAGATACTCCTGTAGCATCACACTTCCACTCCTCCCTGGTATATTTTTCTGTTTAGAACTAATAGCATGTCGGAGGCAATGTAGAATAATGACGAGTGCCGCGCGGGGTAGCGGGCTTCGGGGACCATCCCGAAAAAAAGAAAAACGGAGTTGAGTTAGTTGCTGTAGTTTATGTGGTGTGGGTTAGCGAAGAGTGCAGTCAGTGAGAGCCTGGGCTGTGGTGTCAGTCTGTTGGAGTATCTGTCTGGTGGGGCCGAGGACTTGTTCCTGTTACCCTGATGTCATGTGTGTGAGTCGCTTTGGGCCGGCTGCTGTAGAAGAACCTTGGGGGTTCTGGAGCAACACCGGGTGCCGACGTGTGCAGACGGATTGATTGAACAGTGGATATTATCCCGAGCTGCGAGATTGACGTGACAGCGCTGAGCGGCTGAGTGAGTTTAGAGTAAGTGTATGTGTCATCATAGATAAAACATGAGAAACCAAGAGAGAGAGCGTGAACCGTGTAAGTGTACTTGTGCAAGTTGTATGCTTGGCAATTGTGTGTTTGTAAATGTGTACTTTTAGTGTTTAACTAATAAATTTTAGAAATAATACGTTACTAGGTTCTGTCATATTTATTTATCCCGCTAACAAGTCCCAACTGGCAACAGAAGTGGGATGCACAAGTATGATAAACTAGTGGATAAAGTCTAATGTTAAAACTGGTATGGAATCGAGTGTGTGGTAGCGTATTTTGTAGTAAACAGAAATTTCTACGAAGAAAATGAATTCCGAACAGCTCCAGATGTTTCTAAATTAAGTTTAGTGAACATGAAAATAAAATCTTATCTAGCTGTGACGAACTAGTTAGTGAACTGAGATCTGAACGGAGCTCTAACCCGGACCATCTGAAAACAAACTTAAGTGAACGGAAGAGCGAGCTTTCAAAGTCGGAAAACGAAGTGCGCTCTCTCGAAACCGAGGTCAGTAATTACGTCGTGGAAGACCAACGGTCCGAAATAATGCTCAAGGTTGCGGAAACCTTAGTTCGAGGCCCAGCGGATGAAGCGAGTGGCCTGCGTGTGTAGACACGAAGGTATCCTGCTAGCAGTAATGACGTCTCCAGCGTCGTGAGGGTGAAAACTTCACCGGACGACGGGATCACTTCCAGGGGAACACGCCCGACCCAATTCGAGACCGGATCGACATCCTAGAAGAGGGCCGAATATCCAATCGCCGGAATACGTGTACAGAAGATGACAGAATGACGTAGCTCCCAGCCATGTTCGACCTACGACGGGGTTGTGGGATTGCTCGACGTGTGCTGCTGTGACCACCAACCGACAGCCACCTACCGAGTCCAGCTGGAGAAGAAGACTCTGCGCGCAGATGGAATGCCGCGGGTATTCGACGCTGAGTTCGAGCGACTAGACGACGTGATTATGGATGAGGCACTCCGAGGTGACACCGAGGGCGAAGCGGCTGACACCTACGGTAAACTGCGTGGCGCTGAGATCCATCCAGCGAGAACGATCGGCGGGAAGCAGAACTACGAGGAGGCTCTGACTATGTCCATGGAGATGGAGGCAGCGATGGCAACGGAACGGCTAGAGTTACCCCTACTAGGAGACGCAGCACCAAGGGAAGTCGAATCGATGACCAACGAACGAGGATGCCACCTGACCAGGACAATCGTTCCGAAGCTGCGAGCTACTACGAACATCGAATTCCGCACCGCGGAAGATGAGGAACTTCAACAGGGCTAAGTATGGGATGAACAAACCAGTCCCGTGCATCACTACGACGGCACTCAGGCCCTGAAAGTAGACGCGGGTGTTGACGAAAGGTAAACTGCCAAAGTTCCAGCTACGACGCGAGCACTTGCGGAACGTCATCACCGAGAAGGTGGTGACCAGCCGAACAATCCCTCTGGCGCCATGTCGTGGTACCTTGCCCTGAGTAGATGGCATTGTGGTATGGTGACCCGCTGCGTCCGCCATGCCAGTGTGCAGCCGCGAGGTGTGCCACAACCTCACGCTCATCAGCAAGGAAGGTCCACCCTCTCCCTACTCCCGTCACCACACGGACGGCAGCCGCTTGCGGATTGGTCAGCCCCCCCTCCGCTGCTATCATGATCGTCCTGCTCGCTCATTGTGGGCCTGCAGCGTTAGGGAAAATCTCGACGGCGCTTGGAGTGTATTCGCTATAGGGAATACTCTAGGAGGCGTTTCCATTCTGGAAGCACCCAGATGGCGTGGACTCAGGTATTTAAGTCAGAAGCGACCTACGGAGTTGAGTTAGTTGCTGTAGTTTAGCTGTTGTGAGTTAGCGAAGAATGCAGTCAGTGATAGCCTGGGCTGAGGTGTCAGTCTGTGGGAGCCGAGGAATCGTTCCTGTTTCCCTGACGTCGTGTGTGTGAGTCTCTTTGGGCGGCTGCTGTAGAAGATCCTTGGGTGTTCTGGAGCAACACGAAGGGAATATCGGGTGCCGACGTGTGCAGACGGATTGAGTGAACAGTGGATACTATCCCGAGCTGCGAGACTGGCGTGTAGACTGCGGACCGCGACAGCGCTAACGAGTGTGTGTGTGTGTCATTGTAGATGAAACATGAGAAACTAAGAGAGACAGCGTGAACCGTGTAAGTGTACTTGTGTAAGTGTGTGTGTGTAAATATGTAGTTTTAGTGATGTGCTAGTACATTTTAGAAATAATACGCTACCGGATTCTGTCTTATTTATTTACTCCGCCAACACGTCACGGTATGAACCAAGTAAAGCAAACATATAATGCTGGATAATATCAAACAAAGATTTTACAGAGTCAATCATAACTTCTGTCCCTTTCAGCGTCTTTCCTGGAACACGTTACAAATATGACTGGTAATTCCTCCCTTTTCCTAAACCGAATGCAACAAAGCCCTCAATCAACCATCACTTTCGTGGTTAGAGTCCACTTCCTACACCGATTCACACAAACACGAAAGTATCTGATCAGTGGATCTCATTATCCCTTGCACATGTTCACTAACAACAGATACAGTCTAAATATTAAATTAAAACCTTGACTCATTACAATGCGCGCAATCTGAGTTGTACTGTTACTCGCTACTGAGCGCACCGCTCTCCAAACATGCTCAGTCGCACCTCATAATGGATTGAGGCCTTGGTTTTCAAAGATAATCCAAATGACTGACACATCCTCTTTCTAACAATTTGTTTAAAAGGTATAGGGAGTTTAGAGAAGTAGAGGTCTTGTAAACTTCCAACAAGAAGTAATACACTTCTGAGGTGAGCGCCGCGCTCACCATGCGAGTAGTCGCTGGTTATATTACCAAGAGTGGATCGCACCGGAAACAAGAGGAAAATATTTCTGTATTTTGAAAAATATATGGCAAAATAAAGTAAAATAAGCACTAACGAAAATATTGTAGGATATGTAGCGTATTGTCCTAGTAACACTGTTTACCGTCTAGGAGCAAAGAGGAACGTGTGATAACACCTGGAGTTGATATAAACATGATTAAGTTTAGGTGTAATATTTAACGTAGTAGTAGATGGAGTAAATAAACATGTAATTTCAACTTTTGTAAGGTTTTATTAAACTTAAGACGACCAATTGGTAAATAAACAAGTTTAATGGCAACAGTAACACCTGACTATGAAGTATTATATAGACAATATCGGAAAAGCACGTCAAACCATGAAGTGAAATAGTTACAAGTACGTTTTAAGATCACAGCGCAGAGACACGTTCGTTAAGGAGTCAACTAGATGAAGTCGGCCGTTGTTGTTCGTTCTTGAAAACAGAAAATTGCTAACAGTAATTCATTGAGTCTCCATCATATCTTAGAGATTGTGGATACAGTGTAAAATGAAGGAAATTAAAATACGTTAAGGAAGAAAATCTTAGACAAACAACACAATTAACGGAATAAGACTGCATAACGTATGGCGGCATGTTAGATACTCTCTCTGAGTAACAGCAAATACTTCACTGCACCAATACCGGACAGCTCTGTCTCAAGAGCATTGAGTGGAGTGCGGACAGCGACGGTGGAGACATTTAACGATACGGTGTGAAAACTTCATACTCTTCTTTGCTACTATTGAAAGAAATGGACAGCGACGGTGGAGACATTTAACGATACGGTGTGAAAACTTCATACTCTTCTTTGCTACTATTGAAAGAAATGGACAGCGACGGTGGAGACATTTAACGATACGGTGTGAAAACTTCATACTCTTCTTTGCTACTATTGAAAGAAATGCATCTCCACGCAATGCAAATAATTGAAGTCAGAGTAATTAAAGAGAAATTTCGAAATATGGAACACTCCTCCTTAAACCTCCAAATTCACATAATATTAGGCGTGCCTTTCACCGTATCTTAAAAATTATAAGGAGGATTATTTGAGGATCACCAAGCCTCCGGGAGGAATATTTAACAATTACACTCTCCTCTCATTTCCGGCATTTTAACAGTTATCTGGGGTCAGCACTTCACACACAGACACAGACGCACACACACGCGCGCGTGGCTGCACGCACACATATGGTCTAGTTTTACGGCAGGATGGCCTCCCAACACCAACCCTATGTGAAGGGGTGTATTCACTATTAAGCGTGACGTGTCGTGTGTACGAAGACGAACACAAACCCGTAGTCCCCGACTTGCAGTAATTAACGGACGTGATGAAAATCTCCGGCTCAGCCGGGAATAGTACCCTCTGAAGCGAACGCCAGTACGCTGCCCCTTCCGTGGTGGTGATTATTGTTTTAAGGGGAAGTACAACTGGGCAACCATCCTCCATTAACACTAATCGAAATGAATGAGAGGCCCGGCATCTGGATGAATGAAAATATCGTCAAAAGAAAGGGAAGGGCCACTCAGCGGAAGACAGGGCAGACAACTTAACAACATTTGCGCTTTATTAAAGTTTAGGAAGGAGAAGCAGTAATGACGAAATAGGAGTACCGGTCCAATATTTTGTTTCATCCTTCGTCTTCTTTTTTCTTCTTCTTCTTTATTGAAGGTCAACCTTCCCACACTTTACAGGAGAATACACCTAACGCTGTTATTTTGCTTTTGCTGTATTTTGAATCTTCCTTTTTACCTCTGAAAAGAGAAACACATAATACATATGAAATTTTCGCGAGGATATTGGCATCAGGTGATAGGTCTTGTTGTGACGATGGGATAAGAAAGGGCTAGGAGTGGAAAGGACGCATCAGTAGTCTTAATCATGGTACAGCCCCAGTTCTTGCCTGGTGTGAAAACTGGAAACCAGTGAAGACCTTCTTCAGGTCTCTCGAACGCAAACTGATAGCTACGTGACCCAGCCCACTACGACGTGTTCAGAATTGCTCCTTCACAAATGTCCTGCCGTATTTGATGGAACGCATACAGAGTAATGGATACCGAGTAACGTACATTATAGGTGCTGATTATTTTAACCAGCCAGTTAATCACCCCGTGGTCCGTATCTTGCATAAGACCGGACTCCAACGTGCACGCACTTACAAAGAACTACATTCTGTGAAGTTACCCCTTTAGGAGCGCCTAGAACGTGCAGATCAGAGCACTGCCATCGCCAACCTGCCACAGTGGACAAATGGTATATAGATAACTACGCAACGAGAGACGGAGAGAGACCTGCGTCTGACAACTCCTCCTCCCACAATGAAATGGCGAATTGCTTTTTGGTGCCGGGAGTGTCCGAGGACAAGTTCGTCTTGTCAGGTGCAGGACTTATTAGCGACCTGCACGTCGTGATGATGATGACACCACCCAGTTGTCGTGTTCACGAAATGAACTTTTTTGTTTAAAATTCCCGATCCTCCTCGAAATCGAACCCGGGACCCTCAATAAGGCAAGGGGCCGGATTCCTACCCCAACCGAGAAGCTTGATAGGAAATGGGCTATCGCGAGGCCACTTTTGTTCGAACAACTTTGTCGTTCATTTGGACTGTTATCATATTTATATCGTGTACGGTTACAATCAACCATTCATCAACGATCTGCATTGAGGGCCGTCGCCCAGGTGGCAGATTCACTATCAGGTGTTTACATATATTGTTTATATTTACATTTATTTACATTTAATAATCAGAGTTTACTCACATTTGTCTTAAATATTTTCAACGAACTTGATAATTTATTTCAATCCCTCACTCCTCGTCCTACAAATGAATATTCACCCCAATCTGTCAGCTCTATCTTAATATTACAGTAAAGTCCTTCTTAGTTTTAGAAGATGAACTGAAACTTACCCTTCTACTCATGTCATTTCACGCCAACTCACCACTGACAGCTCGGAACATACCGCCTAGTCGAATACCTCGTCTCCTTACTCCCAAGCCTCCCCAGCCCAAAATTTGCAACATTTAAGAAAACTACTTCCTTGTCGGAAACCACCCAGAACAAATCGTGCTGCTTTACTTTGAATTTTTCTAGTTTGCGTACCAAATAGTCCTGTTAAGGGTCCGGTACACTGGAGCCATACCCTAATTGCGGTCTTGTACGCCCTCCTTTACATCCTTACTACAACCCCTAAATACTCTCATAACTATGTGAAGAGATCCGTAACATTTCATAACTACCTCGTTAATTTGATTTCCCTAGGTACACCTACGTGCTTACATTGTTTCCCATGGGATGATATCACCCCATCGACACAATAATTAAAACAGAGAGGACATTTCCTCTTGCTGAAACTTACAACATGACCTTTCCTCCCAATAACATTCATACCACTGACTGATGTCCATCTCACCTCACTGTTTAAGTCCCCCTGCAGTCCCTCACAATAATGCAAGTCGTTTACTAGTTTATACAGTATAACATCTGCAAATATCCTTATCAGTAATTCCATACCTTTGTTCATATCCTTTATATATATGTATAACAAAACATAATGATCCAATAATACTGCCCTGCGGGCCTCCTACACAATCATTACCAGATCAGATAACGTTTCAACTACTCTAATTCTCCGAGTTATATTTTATAGAAATGTAGCCACCAATTCAAACACTCTTCAGTCTAGACCAATTGCCCTAATTTTTGTCAGTAATCTCGCATTATCTATCATATCAGAAACTTGGATAGGTCAATAGTGATACAAATCATTTGACCTTCTGAATCTAAAATATCTGGTAAAAGAAGAGAGAAGATTCTTAAAGGAAATGGAAAACAGGAAAATAACATTTATTGGACATGTCATCATACACAATACTTTCATCACTAACATACTTGATGGGAAACTGATGGGAAAGAAAGAGAGATGACATAGGATGGAGTATTTCGACGACATCAAGAAGAGGTTAGGTTGTAACAATTACAAGGAACTGAAACGAACAGCCAATGAAAGAAGAGAGTGGTTGCATCGACAAGGCATTAGCCTTTAGAATATTGATTGATTGATCTTGCTGGAATCCTACAATCTGAGCTTAAGTGAAGTAACCTTTCCTAAACCCAAACCGCCTTCTGTCAAACCAGTTCCTAATTTCGCAAATGTGTCTGATATAATCAGAAAGAATGCATTCCTGGACATACACATGTTAAGCTGACTGGCCTGTAATTTTCCGCTTTATGTTTGTCACCGGTTACGTTATACACTGGGGTTACGATTGCAACTCTTCATTCATCTGGTTTAGCTCATTCGTGCAAAAAGTAATAAAATAGGTATTTCAGATATGGCACTATATCCAGCGATATTTTGCGAGTTTATTTTATGTATATTTTGGTGTGCTGATGAGGTGCCCATTCACGGATAGTATTCAGAATATAGTTCTTTTTTTTGCTAGGGGCTTTACGTCGCACCGACACAGATAGGTCTTATGGCGATGATGGGATAGGAAAGGCCTAGGAGTTGGAAGGAAGCGGCCGTGGCCTTAATTAAGGTACAGCCCCAGCATTTGCCTGGTGTGAAAATGGGAAACCACGGAAAACCATCTTCAGGGCTGCCGATAGTGGGATTCGAACCTACTATCTCCCGGATGCAAGCTCACAGCCGCGCGCCTCTACGCGCACGGCCAACTCGCCCGGTCAGAATATAGTTCATTATTCTAGAATCAGTGGAGTTCTTGACGAACCTGGGTGCAGTCCCTCCATATTTAGCCGTTTCAGAAAGTTAAGTAAGGCCTGCAGAACATGTACCAGTACGCAGGTTTATGTACACGCCCTGAGAAAGGAAGTATTATCACGCTGTACCAAAATTCGATAGATCCACTCTGGTGAACTCTGACGCCCGTACCACGGATCTTACTTATTTTGTTTAATCATGTTGGGATTTTTTTCAAATAGATTTCATTTGACGCCCAAGCTTGAGGCGATTAAGTATTTTATTCATATTAGATATTATTTTAAACATACTGGAATGGTTAATTATTAAAATTATATTAATAATGGCTCCCAGTGTGGGGAGATTATCTTATTTTATTCGTATTTGATTATTTAATAATTACATATTACAGTCTGTGAGTAAGATATTGTTTATCCAGCACTCCCTCTCCTGCGAAACATGTGACTTTGTCGCGGTGGGAGGCTTGGGTGTCCCAATGAAGCAGATAGCCGAGCCGCAGGTGCAACCATTTATCCGTTGAGTGACCAGACTAAGCAATGCTTCATCGAAAGGGGGTAGCAGCCTTTCGGAAGTTGCAAGGGCGGCAGTCTATATGATTGACTGATGTGGCCTTGTAATAATACTCAACATGTCTTAGCTGTGTTAATACTGCTACACGGCTGAAAACAACGGGAACTACAGCCGTAACAAATTCCCGAGGACATGCAGCTCTGTCTGTATGAATGATGCACTGATGATGGCTTCCTTCCGGGTAAAATATTCCGGAGGTAAACTAGTCCCCCATTCGGATCTCCGCGTGGGGATTACACGAGAGGGGGCGATCATCAGGAAGATGGATACTGACATTCTGCGAGTCGGAGCGTGGAATGTTAGAAGTTTGAATCGTTGTGGTAGATTAGAGAATCTGAAAAGGGTGATGGATAGACTAAAGTTAGATGTAGTTGGTATATGTGAAGTACGTTAGCAAGAAGAACAGAAGTTTTGGTCAGGCAACGATCGAATTATCAACACAAAATCAAACAGAGGAAATGCAGGAGTTGGTTTAATAATGCATAAGAAAATCGGGCAGCGGGTAAGCTACTACGACCAGAATAGTGAAAGGATTATTGTCGTCAAGATAGACACCAAACCAATGCTCACCACAATAGTGCAGGTCTACATGCCTACTAGCTCAGCGGAAGATGAGGGAATCGAAAGAATATACGAACAGATAGAAGATTTAATACAATATGTAAAATGTGACGAGAATCTAATTGCGATGGGAGACTGGAATGAAGTGGTAGGCCAAGGAAGAGAGGGTAATACAGAAGGAGAATTCGGACTGGGAAAAAGGAACGACAGAGGAAGTCGGCTGGTTGAATTCTGCAATGATCATAATTTAGTCCTTGCCAACAATTGGTTCAAACACCACAAACGACGGCTTTATAAGTGGACGAGATATGGAGACACTGGAAGGTATCAAATAGATTTCATTATGATTATTCAGAGATTCAGAAACCAGGTGTTGGATTGCAAAACTTTCCGAGGAGCAGAAGTGGACTCTGACCACAACTGGTTGGTCATGATATGCCATCTGAAGCTGAAGAAATTGAAGAAAGGAAATAATGCAAAAAGATGGGAAATAGACAAGTTGAAAGAAAATAGCGTGAAGGAATGTTTCAAGGAACATGTTGCAAAAGGACTAAATGAAAAGGCTGAAGGAAACACAATAGAGGAAGAGTGGCTAGTCATGAAAAATGAAGTCAGCAGCGCTGCACAATAATTGTTAGGATGAAAGAAACGATCAACTAAGAATCAGTGGATAACTCAGGAGATACTAGACCTGATTGATGAACGACGAAAATACAAGAAGGCTAGAAATGAAGAGGGCAGAAAACGATACAGGCGATTAAAGAATGAAGTAGATAGAAAGTGCAAGGTAGCTAAGGAAGACTGCTTGAAGGAAAAGTGCAAGGATGTCGAAGGTTGTATGGACTTTGAAAGGTACTATCTGCGCACATTTTAGCGATAGATTTACAGCCTAGTGCTGAATTGGTCGACTTCGGTTATCTTCGAGATTCGTATTGGCAACCTATGAAACACAAACTAAGAATCGCTTATCATCGCTATGCGACATCTGGCGTACACTTTACGTACTCGTACTGTTGTTGTTCACACAGCAAATCCAAACTATAGAAGTCATGCTAGGAACACGTTTCGCAACGAGGAATATTATATAGTATTATATATTGTGTGTGTGACACAGTTGTTAGCGTTAAGATAATAAAGGTTTAGAAAATTCATATCGATCGATCATATTATCGATTCAATTCAGATTTAATTTCCATTCAGTTGGCAGTATTTAACGGAACCGGCAGTGCTCCCTACTTACTCCTCACCGAGCACAAAAATCTATCACTAAGAAGTGCGCGTAGAGTAGATGCTGCATACAGGAAAATCAAGGAAACCTTTGGAGAAAGGAAATTTAGGTGTCTGAATATTAAGAGCTCAGATGGAAAACCACTTCTAGGGAAAGAAGACAAAGCAGAAATATGGCAGGAACATATCCAACAATTGTATCCAGGTGAAGATGTAGATCATTTGGTTCTGGAACAAGAAGAGGCTGTTGATGCTGATGAAATGGGAGAACAAATTTTGAGGACAGAGTTTGACAGAGCTTTGAGCGACCTAAATAGGAGCAAGGCGCCAGGAATTAATGACATTCCCTCTGAATTACTGACTGCCTTAGGAGAAACCAGCATGGCAAGGCTATTCCATAGTGTGTAAGATGTATGAGACAGGAAATGTCCCATCCGATTTTCGGCAGAATGTTGTTGTACCTATTCCCAAGAAAGCCGGTGCTGACAGGTGTGAAAACTATCGTACCTTTAGTTTAGTATCTCATGCCTGCAAAATTTTAACACGTATTATTCACAGAAGAATGGAAAAACAAGTTGATGTTGAGTTGGGAGGAGATCAATTCGGCTTCAGAAGGAA